>NC_091945.1:35101795-36301795 GCF_041260155.1 Ptychodera flava
CTCTTCAAACTAATGACCGGAAAACGAATGAAAAGCAGCGGGAGTGGTGTAGGCCCTACCCGTATTTTATGATCTTATGATCGACAAATACGACTGGGAGAAAATGAATCGCGTCGCTTGCTTGACAATATTGGATAGTGTTTAACCGCTACAGAACGTCTGACTCATGTCTTTGAAACGAAATTTGCACAGAAAATGTTTTGTGGCGTAAAGAAAGTGAATCCGTATGTGAAATTACATTAACATTGGCGAGAAATATTAACAAATTAACATTAATATTTTCCAATCACTAAATATAAGACGACAGACTCTGGAAAGTTCATTTAAATTTAAACAAATTCTGTTAGCTGCAAGTTCAAAATTAATCGCATCACAGCATAGAGTCAATTTTGCGAGTAAATAGACGTTGTCAAATATTACAATGGGTGAAAGTTGGCCTTACTCTCAATAGTTGAGAGACATAGGGATTGAAATAATGGTGTGCATGGATGTTATTGTTGTGAACAGGTGGACACACTCAGAGCTGAACAAAGAAAGTGAGAAAAGCACCATAACCCAGGGATTGCTGACGTTTGATCTTCATGCTATTTAATTTCAGGACAACAGACAAACGGTGAGGACAGAAATAACCTGTTCAGGGCCGTAGCCTGCGGGGGTGAGAGGCTGCCCCCTGGAATTTTTCACGTGTCAATATGTACATTTATGTAAATTACCGAAATCCTAGCTGAGCTAGGTTCTGCCCTTTGGCAAGTTGGTCATTGTACGGCCCTGCTGTCGTCGACTGCTTATTTGTAAACCAACTTTGCTGGAACTACGGCGCGTCACTCTCAGTAATGCACACCAAATCAAATGCTAGCAAATAAATTTTTATCTTATAATCTTGTATTAATTTTATCAGAGTATTTGAGTCAGATTGTTTGGCCTCCTTACGCGGCAAATTATTATGTGTGTACTTGCTGAATAATATTATAAGCAACAATGATATCATGAACACTCTTGAATGATGAAAAAAAATGTGGATTACTTTGAAGAATTATTGTATTCTACAATCAAAAGGCCTTGTCGTTTTATGTTAATGAGTACAATGTGTTGTCACAGTAAATGTTCCCACGGAACATCTGTCGCATTTTGTTTTACAAATCAAAATTTTAAATATAGAAAGTGTTATAGCTTAGGTATTAAAAGTAATAGGTAGAAGGTTTCAAGCTTCACTTATGCTATACTTTCTGTCATATACCTTTCACCCATCCTTTTTTTTAACTTTGTTGCCAAGGCAGACTGCAGTCCACAATGTTTCTGACTCATATCTACATGTATAGTTTAATATGACTATGAAATGTTTTCTACCTCTAATCTAAGGTGCTTCTGAATACATAGTTTCTGATTGTGTATCTAGGAGCCTGGGAGAAGTCAAGGGTTTATGATCGTACAAACGTGGCTTGAATTACAAAACAAAGCGCTAAGGAAAATGTTTCTCAGTTTCTAAGAATGTTTGTGATGAAATCGGATGCGTAGTAGCAGAAGAAAGTTTTCTTGCAAATACATAAGGCTCTTGGTGTTTGAGAGAATTTTCAAGTACTTTTGGGAGGGATTTCAATATCGTTGTTTACAGATTGCTACAGTATCCCTCAGAACAGAACGCAAATGTAGGTGGACAGAGTAGTGAACTGGCTGCCAAGTTTAGGCATGTCCATGAACTGCCTTCTACACCACAAACCTGCCGAGACTGGCATTACAAGTGCCTGGGGTAAATGGCGGGCGAGGATCCTCTGAATAGTCCCTCGACTCGCGATGAGGTAAAATCGAAGTCACGCTCTTCTTTCTGCAGTTATGACTCTGGTAGAAGAACATCCCAAACAATATGATAGAAAGAAAAAAAATGAAGAAAAAATCGTCGGAGAGAAAAAACTAACGACATATAAAGTTTAAGTTTTTTGTCGAGAGGCAGGAATGGTTCCACAGATGGTGGCGATACTTGCCTGACAACTCAAAAATTGGTATATCTGCAACTGCTAAAACATGCTACCTTTATTTTTGTATTTGAAGTTGTTTAAATATCTATGCCTTCCTTGAAAGAGATACGATATGTGGTCACGGTATTGGAACTGAAAGAAGCAGAATGTTTACAATTCCAGAGAATATCGTTAAATGATAGCGTGCGTATGAATTCATACACTTTTCATTCCCATCCCTAAAAAGTAGTTCTACGCGTGATAAGATTAACTGTGTAACAATCCGCACAATGTCACACTCACATACGAAACTAAATTATTGTCTGTTGTCGCTTTACTTTAGAATTGAAATAAACGTCTTTCATACAGTAAGGTATAGTAAGATTTTGTTTGTAACTAACAAAGTTACCAACATGAAATTAATACTCGGTCAGTTTAGGCCAAGAAGAGTGTACAATTACAAATATGAAGAAGAGTGATACGTGTACGATCCAAAATCAACTCAATCGAGCGGATGATCGAAAAGTCTGGAACAGTGGTACAGTTGGTTGCATTTTCATGTAAACTTAACGTTACATTCAACAAGAGAAATTGATAAATTTAAACCTCAGGTGAGCACTGCCTCAGAGATCCTCCACGATAAGCACTGTTTTCACTGCTATTCTTTGTACTGTAAACCAGAGATACGGTCCCTCCACAAAGGAACAGTGCAACAGACAAATAGCGAGACAGACTGGCAAAGAGGCACGCCGTTTATTCATGGTCGTCTAGATAAAAATATGGCCTTTTTATATTAAAATGAGCTTCACAGGTGTCACGCTTTTTGGAGATTTTATGCGTGGTTGATGATTGCACAAGACCACATTTTTTCTCCTTGTCTGTGGTTTCGACAAGACGACACATCAATGGCGTCGTGCTGCCTGTCGAGTAGCAACCATGTTTCAGATATTTACTTTGTGTGCTCTCAGGGCAGAAACACTACTTCACGCCAATCAAAACATAATACGCCAGCAGTTTCAAAAAAACACTTCCTCCCATGATGAACTTGTAAAAGATGATATGAGTGATGGTAAACCATTTAGTAAAATGTGTTAGTATCGATAAAAGACTTTCAAATTTGGTTCAAACACACTCATTATATATTTATAAAAATGTGAGAGGAATTTTTAAAATTGTAAAACTCACCTCCCCGAAGCTCAAAACTTTCCCGTTTTCGCCAGCACAACAACTCCGCTCAGCACCACACGACAACAACAACACGAACTTTGCCGAACATACTTTCGCTTAAAAATTGGCGAAAATCTTGAAACTACCGAAGAATGCATGGTCGGCACTCTTCGGAAAAAACAGTCGAGAGCTACCTTAGGCGAGGCGTACATAGAGGGGTTACGTAACCGCTTCCCACCTTTAACAATACCCGTTGCTAGTCTGTCTTTCTATTTGTCTGAGTGTAAACGTAAACCTTGCATGAATACCATTATTAAAATCTCAACGATAGAAAATTACAGTCAATACTAAATGCACACTATCAACTACAGTCCGTTTATTAAATCGATAGCATGTCTGCACAGATCTGGAAGTTCTTTAATAAATTTTATAATATGAGTCACTTTCTTCCCAATCTACATGTTAAATGTTAACAGAGCACTACGGGGGCTCCACTCTAATATTTCCCACCTCTTTCACCTGTATGTCGATGCATGTAACATCATACAACACAAAAGCTTGTGAACATACAGTATGCATATACTCTTCATCTGCTTTCTGAATCACAGTCTAACCTGTCCACATTTATACGACTCTCTAAACGAGTCAACAGTGATTTATTCTCTAAATGAGCATATGCTGACAGCATGCGAAAAATGTCATTTCTTCGTTCATTTTGATTTTTAGATGCTTGTTTGTTTGTTTGTTTGTTCATCATTCGCTCATGTCATTTCATTCATTCATTCATTCATTCATTCATTCATTCATTCATTCATTCATTCATTCATTCATTCATTCATTTATTTAACTGGACTTATCCAGACAGCTGTGGCAAATTGGCAATCATCCCGATTAAAGTATGAAATTTAAAAGGTCACCTACCTCTATGAAATGTAAGGAATTGGAAGAACTGGGAATCTTCGAAGGCGTTTTCGTGTTCATGAGATTCAAGAATACTTAACTTACTAGCAGTTCCGTTGTTGGATTCATGAATATCGTGAATGTAGTTACTTAACGTCATATATGCTCCACTCCATCTTAATATCCCAATTTTCCGCCAATTAAAACTCAGAATAAATGTCCCGGTGGCAGTCGCCAGTTTCTTAAAGCTTGCCAAGTTAGTGAATGTAGTAGTGTGACGGTTTGTCTCTGGTGTGACAATGCTGCTTAAAGTTGGAATGTTCCAATAATGTGTGAGATGAGAGATGTGGCGCAAGATTTGATGACAGTTAGGAATGAAAAACGCCGACACTAGTCCAAAGTAGTGAAGATCTGCCGCCAGTCCACCAGCTTGGTACATGTCACAATGAGTGTCGTTCACAAGAGGTTTGAGTGTAAACGTGTCACTGAAGCTACTGTTCACGAAATCAAGTGCAAGGTCCAGACTAGACATTAAAATTGGCATTTGTAGCAATGACTCTATCCTATCGAAATCGTTCGGTTTGAAGTCACTTTCCTCAGGGTCGTCTTTGTGTTTGTACTTTTCCTCGAATGCATGTGACCAATCATTGTCGGAATGTTGCTTGGTGAAATCTATCAAAACAGCGGGTGTAAATTCAGGTACATCCACAACAGTTTCCATTGGTAAAACACAAGAAAGGGGAAATACTGCGGAATACAGAATGAAATGTAAACCAGTCGAATGGTATGTCGTTGTAGGCTTTCCCAATGCCATGGCTTAATATTGGCCTTCCATGCCAGCCCTTGGCGCTGCTTATGAACACAGTGAACACGCAAAAACCTCTGCCCTGTAAGAAGCGATGCGTACGAGAACCTCCTGAGATATTATATGGTGAAGAATGGGCAGTGTTCACACCGACACTAACAAAAGAACATTTTGCAGAATATATGACGTAATAGTTGACTGATGGCAATACAACGGCCGACTCGTTGGCAATCCGTTAACTTTGTCAGGCGGCGTAATTCCTGGCACGTCAAACTTACTTTGAAAGTGATTAAAACATCCAGACATTGATGACTCTAATGATCTAATGTAAATAGAGTTACATCGATCAATTCTACTGATTCAGCATCGAAACTCACGTCTCGAAATTCTTTCGCCAAGGGACAATTTAACGCCTCAAACAGGATAAAAGACTACATTTAACTTCGTTAATAATGACGTCTTTGGCATTTTTGATGTGAACACACAGGAACCGATTGGATTAGTAAGTTAATATTAGTTTGTTCTGGCATCAGTTTGATATGGCTATTATAAAAATGACGTGCTTTCGCGTTTGCAAGACATTGCATGCTTTATTTGTAAAACAACACAATTCATGTATAATCCATCAAAATCAATCAATGTAAGCCACTGTAAGATGGTAGAGCCTCGGGCTTTATCGAAGTATTCATTACAGAATTCCCTTCAATTTATTGTGTAGCAGTTATAAAGACGGAAATACTAAAACTTCTTTTCAATTAAATTTTTCATCACAATTGCACCATTATCTTTCTGTCATAGCTGTCCATTAGCATGATTAATGACGTCATGTCTTAGTTTTTGCTGCCATGCAATAAAGTTATATTATGTACATGAAGTATTGCTTTCGGCATCTTTCATTTCACATGCGCATAATCCTAGTTTATTCAACTAAAATGACATCAACAGGCTAGTTTCTTCTCTTTCCTGTCAAAATCATTAAAAATTGAACTCGGGCCTATATTTTGTTCGTTATTATAATTTTATTGCAATTGCCTACAGCTAGATGAACCATTCAGAAGTTTGTTTTTAACATAGAATGAAATGAAGATGTACCAGCTGGCATTTTAAACAATACACCATTGTGACTCACACTTTTTCGTACCCTATTAATTATTAAGCTACGAATTTTCAATTATTTTAGTGATATAAATTTGTTAATAAGATGCTAGTTACTTTATCATGTTAGAAGGTCTTAGAGAAGTCCTGGCTTGATTGTCAGGAAGTCGGAAATTTTAAATTCACAGAACAAATCTATCGAGTATTAATTCCTCATCTTTAAAAACCCACATGTACGTCCAGGTATAATTGCTCCTATTAGGAAAGACAAAATAGATCGTTTTTCTTCTGCCTTTATTTGAGCGAAAAAATCAAGATAAATAAGTCATCGCGACGTCACAATCCTTTAGCCTGTCACACCAATTTTCTTTCATCTGAAAAAACAAAGATAACTCGGCTAGCAGCCTCATACACATCATTCTGAGAAATCAAGCTCATTTAATCACATTCATTTCACATATTTATTCATTTATTTATTCACTCATTCACTCATAATCATTCAGAGTTGGCATTCCTGGGAAGTCATAGTCACGTCAAATGTAAGAAAAGGATGCAACTCAATCGATTCCAGAAATTTCTTGTGCACCAGGATATAGCGAACCTATCATGGAATTAAGTTACACCATAAATAATTTACCTTAGGACTGCATCGCAGTGCATATCGATGGTCACGATCCTATCTCTTCGGCGGATGTAATCTGTACCAGCTCGGTCAGCTTTGCCAGGACTCAGTAGATGATCCGGTCCATCACGTGATCGACATACAAACTCTTATGATCGATTCGGTATGTTACAGCTGGTACATTTCACTACAGCTTGAAATAAGTTGGTTGATTTGAAGTCCCTACTTTACTTTATGATACAAAAAAGTCATTTTCTATTACACAATATCTTCATTCATGGTAACTTATTTAATGTTGGCCGATGACGTCACCTACTGCCACTCCGCTTGACAAATATTGTGATGAAATTGTTGGCCTGTTTATATGGATTTAGGCTCTAATCAGGGCTTACATCCTAATACAGGAAAAGTAAAACCTAATTGTTCGAGGTTATTCAAACTGACTGTCTCGTGATCCTTATGTAAACAATGATTACAAACTACAAATCACAGCATTCGCAAATATCCAGGCTTTAAGAAAATATATACTTCAGCAGGGTTACAAGCTCAATTGTTAGCAAAGAAATCAGATGTTTTTGGAAGGAGCCAATAGTTGTCCCGGAACATAGTTTCCTTCAAACCAAAAAGCAAGGAGCGGCAAGATGACTCTCTGACTCTCTGACTCTCTCTCTCTCTCTCTCTCTCTCTCTCTCTCTCGATAGATAGATAGATAGATAGATAGATAGATAGATAGATAGATAGAACATGATTGTAAGAAAACTGGCGCATGTGGTATAATTTGGAACCACACACCAAGGTTTCAAAGCTTGTATTCGATTTATTAGTATCCCACACGATACTACCGAGGTTAAATTTCTATTTTACACATGCAATCAGTTATTCCTGTAGAGACATCATGCACTTGCAATGCTACAGGTTAAATACCAAAATAACATTTTTGCGGAAATTCCGCATGGCACGTGTCTTTATAGCTGACTGATTTCGTATCTACTTGACACTGGAACTAAACATCAAGAGATATCAGTCTACAGTTTGATCAATCAGGCATGATGTTCAGATAACCCTGCACGCAATGGAGTATAAATAATTCAGCTTCAGTGTCTCCCATAAGCCTTACACTTCCACATTTACATTCAGTGAACATTAAACACGGCATATGAAAAATATATTGTGCGTTTACGACGACAGTAGAATGTTTTGGAGTAAGTTAAGATTGTGAACGATACATACAGAAAAAAAACGGAACAAAAACTACCAAATACAACAATTATAGCCGTAAGGATATATTTTTTTAAATAACATTCAAAAACTATCATTTGTGCATATGATCACGTGACAAGTGATGCCAAAGCTTTATGCAAGTCTGAACTTTCCGCAAGATTAGACAGAGGGCCAGAGTTGAATTGATTCAATACTTTCTTGGGTACTTTTCAGAAGTTTATCCCAAGACCAAAATGCAAGGTTCGATTGGCGTATGCTTTTCAAATTAAAGGAATGCAGTCAGCTGTAATTATGGTTGCCAATCACTGCTTTTCTCTCGGGTGGTCGCGCAATGAGTGGGCCACCAACACTGTATACAGATACGAAGACTTTCTACGGGTAAACATGGCCGTTTCTCATCTTTTACCACGCAGGGAAAGATTCAAATTTACGGAGACTTGGCAACTGTGAAAGCACCTTAGATGGCAACAATTTTGGGATTGATAATTTAGCCAAAAGTCTGATGAGAGCGTCATTATATTCGACCGGGGAGTCGGAAGAATGGGAGGGGGTCACTTAAAACATGATCAGTTAGGGGTTTACTCAAAAAAAAATGATAGACATGGGGGTTAAGCAATCATTTTCACGAGTGACAATTGTTTTCAGTATCACCAAATGACATTGGTATAGAATTTTCAATAGTTTCTGTATCAGGAGGGGAGACCCCCTCCTGAAACCCCTAAATTGGGAGAGCAGCCAGACCATCAGTGCCGGAGTAGTTTAACTCAAAATGACAAAATAAGTCAGCCAAAAATTTGCATATGAAAATTCCCTCATCATTTGGACCAATCCAGGTTCAGTCATCCTGGGTAACTACTTGTGAGCAAATACGAAAAATTTCTGAGGAGCAGATTCACAGAGAAGTACAAAGTTGATGCCAAACGACAATGTACAATCATCATATCAGAATAGCTCCTATACACTCTTACATGTACGATCATAGTTAGTCAATGCCCATACAGCAAACACTTGATCGAGGACACACATTAGCATACAAACTGTAGAATCATAACCTTTTAAGTGCCATAATTTTTCCCATCAAAATTTCAGTGCAAAATTTTACCAATTTTTATGAATCTTCCTAATTTTTGATAATTTTGGACCAAATGGACATCACATTTCATCAGCTACAGCTTTTTAGCAAAATTTTGGTAAAAATCTGGAAAAAAAATGGACTTGGGTATATTCTATAAAGGCAACAAAAATTGACTTTGCGGCTCAAAGGGTTAAAGGGACAAAGTCAGCCACTTTTCATGAATTTTGTTTGATAAGAGATACTGAATGAATGGGTTACAATGCATATATTCGACCCCCGTTTTAGACAAATTAAATGAAACCATCGCAAAAATGAATTAATGGTCATGACCAATAATTCATTTTTGCGATGGTTTCATGTATCATGTCTAAAACCAGGGTCGAATATATGCATTGTCACCCATTCATTCAGTATCTTTCAACATGTGAAACAACATAAGAAGTATCTTGCATCAAAAAATCCATGAAGAATGGCCGACTTTGTCCCTTTAATCACTAAGGAATTCAAATACACAAGTTCCAAGGCATTCATTTTATTACAAGTACTTCCACAATCAGTACAAAGGGTCTATGATACTTCAGTTAAGACTGAATTTCTCTGTTTCTATGCAAGACTTTCTGTGTTGCTAGGTACATGTACAGGAAATAAAGATCTAAAATTATATTAGATATTCGTCATCAAAGATATTCATTTCAATAATGAAGAAATCTTGATAATGGCGAATGAAAAGTGTTTGAAATTTTCAAATTCTATTTGTGCAGAGGTCATGTTATGCTCATGTGACCTTGAGAAAAAGTTAAGTTCATCAAATACTGTGTTAAGTCAATGATGTTAATACAAAACTTTCACGGAAACCTGGGTAAAATAATATAACACAATGAAAATGGCCAATCTATCTCTCTTCAGATATTTCATGACAATGTTACAAATATTCTGAAAGACATATCGTCTTAGCTTTTCTACTGTATTGCTTGATAAAGATGCCTGCTTTCACTTTTAATGCAGGTTTCGCAAATAAAAATCACAGATGTGAGAAATGAGATGCTGAGAAATGTGTACTTTTCATGTGTATTCCTGAGAAAAGCAGAACAATAAACATTGAAATCTTTCGAACAAGTTTAGAGTATTTCCGCTGTTTCAAAGAAACCTGTCTGCTTTTTACAGTGTGCTTGTGGTGGACAGATCTACATGACACAGATTTTGCAATCAAAGCCATCATTGATGACATAGAGGTAACTTGCATGGAATGCTGAGGTTGACCTTATGACCTCGTATCAATCCTGAAAAAAGCATAGGTCAAAGGTGATGATTAGTGACATCACCAACTTTGCTCCATCATCACTCACATCTACATGTGCTTCTTGGAAAATAAAGTGTCTTAATATTGGCCCAGTCCTTGTTAAATGACGTCATAGTGGTAAAGAGTCTTGAAAATTTCAAACATTTCTGGTATGCATTCCTTGGAAATGGAATTTAAGGAGTGAGACGCTTTGGATCACGTGGGAAGAGCGATGTTTTCCGAATATTATCCAATCCGAGGAAGAGCATGGTTACTCTTTCAAGTCCAATGCCACCTCCACCATGTGGGGGCGCTCCATAACGGAATGAGTCGATGTATGGTTTGATAGATTCAAGACCTGGAGTGAAAATAAAAGTGAAGAGTTGTCAGGGATGATATCAATGAAAGTACATAGGTGGCTTGAGGATGTACCACTGACTTTATCTGTCATTGTATTGGCTATGCTACTTCTGTCTTTCACAAACAAAACATAAAATGGTGGTGTAAATGATGAATGACTGCCATTTGAGGAGAAACAGTAAATAATTACTACATCTACATGAATCATCCAATTCAACTACCTTATCTGAAAAAATGGAAATTCTTTGCATTCCCTCTGACATGACATTATTGTTATTACATCTATCATTTCTTAAAAGCACATTTCATTGTGTCTGAGTGTTCTTTATGAGACTAAGAAAAATCACAAGAAAAGATTATTTACAAGGTCACACAAAGTTCAAAGGTGAATTATACTCTGTTCTAATCATTGTACAGATATATCATCACACAACATTTACAGGATAAATTGAGCAGTTGCTTGGGATATTAAAAGGAAATTCATTCCATAAAATCATCACTGCACTTGAAAAAGCATGGAAGCCCTTGACTTGGTTGTCTTTATGTCATGCCTTAGAGAAAATAATATGTAAAACAAACCACGGTTGTGACATGAAATGGTGGTTAATCAGTGAATGAAAGAGATACTTTGAACACTTTCAAGTGATGCAAAAATCATTGAATCGAATATGAATAATTTGGCCTCTGATCAAAGTGAAACAGTTGAACATTGCTATATTTCCCTGGAACTATGTTAGAAAAGAAAATGAAAGCATCTCATGATGCAAGTCATCAGAAAATATCATGTCATGTCTGATAGGATGATCAAAACTGTTGTGCATGATAGCCTATAATTATATTTGTTGGTTGGTCATAACTTTGTGTGATGTACTATACCTACCAACACCATGGACCTTGGCTCTCTCTATCAGTAGTTCAGGGTCATGGATTCTCTGAGCTCCTGACAAGATCTCTTCCCCTCGCATGAACATGTCATATGAATTGGACAATTTCTACGGTAACAGAAAATGAATCAGCAATTAGTTTCAATTACGGTAAGTAATGCTAGTTCTTTTTGCATCCCTGAATTGATCATTTTGGTATGAACTATTTATGACCATACTTTGTGGTAATTTCATTGCTTTCGATGCATAATGTGGACACACACACAACTGAATGGAGTATCAGCGACAGTGTTGGAAATCAATTTAATATAATAATCAATATTTATGGTTGCCATACACAGAATATTACCAAAGACAACATTGAAATCAATAAGATTCCAAATACATACCTGTACTACACACGTTCAATGATTTGGCTTGTTGTATAAGTTTGACATCTATAATAATGGAATCAAGATTTCTTTCTAATATAATATTTGAAACCAACAATGCCTCTAAATGCAGTACACGCACACATTCATCACTAATTTTGATCAAACAGTAACATATTTCAACAAATTTTAAAGAAATTAAACTCACAGAATTGTGCGGGTCAGGCATTGTGTAGAATGGTCTCACTTCTAGAGGGTACTTGTCCAAAACAAAGAAATCTGTATCATACTTGGCTTTCACCAACTTACCAAGTAACTTTTCAGCTGGGGTACTGCAACAAGAAAACTTCATTGAGTTTACAATCATTTGACTAGATTATAAAAGATGCTAATTCCTGAGCTGAATGTGCTATATTTTTCTCTAAATACATACATGCATCAAAACTCCCTCACTCTTTAAAACTAATACCGGTACTCTTTGTCGATAAGTTGGCCTTTTGTCTCTGAAAATCATATATCAGGTGGTAAAAATCTGCATGCTAGGTATAGCATCTTTGAGCAGTTCTAGGATTTTAATGTGAAATAATTCTGCCCATAATGAAAATGTCAGTTTTACTTTCAGAAATTTCATGTCATTCATGTTCACCTTCATGAGATCCATATCAGAGAATGATTTCACAACTTTGAAGGACAATCTAAGAACACAGTCATGCGTGCAAATGATCCTGGTTTTACATATACCATTTTATCCTTATCTGTAAATCATTGAACTGAGCTTCAAGTAGGGCAAAACTTTGTTCATATTTCATTGATTTTGGCTTCAATGATATTCATCTGAGACTAAACAGATGACATGGAACATACAGAAGCTGATGGATGTCATTCTGCATTGTCAAAGACTGCAGATGTCTGTGAACTGTATACCATACTTTTAGGCTTGTGAGTAAGATCAAATTGGCCTATGAGGGCGTCCTACTTTGGTCAACATTGTTGTGAAGAAAACTTCAATTTCTGCTTGAGAATGATCGTGTCATTTTAGCAAATTATCTATTTACAAAGAACCCATATTGACCAACAGCTGATGTATGAAATACACGCATACTTATAGTTTGACTTACAGAGAAATAAACACTCACCTTAGATCATCATCAAATCCAATTTCAAACCCTGCTTCCTGCAACATCCGGATACCTTCATGGTATTCTAACCTCAATGCTGGATCCAGAAATTTGAATGGCTCACATGGATACTGTTTCCCAACAACAGCAATTTCCTCAACACATCTCTTTTGTAGACCTTTGAAGATTTGCACAAACATGTCACCTATGACGTCAATTACCTTGAAAGAGAATGATAAAGTTTGTTCATTTCACAGTATTCATCAAAAGAAATTGTTGTAAACAAAAGTACTACTGCTTAATCAATAACAGTCATGAATGGTTAAATGGATTTATACTATGTCTTTTTCATATTTCACAACTTTTAACCAATACAGTGCAACCAAAATCTGACGATCCATATTGACCTCAAGATTTTTGCCGGATCATACACTCATAATGTCATCTAACATCGAAAATATTTTTATTATAGGTACATGGTTCCAGAAAGCTGGTACCATAGCTGTTATTCCCTGTATGATTGCAGTGATACTGAACGGGGACCTGGGTAACATGACTGGGTAACCCATGTAAAATTGATGTAAGTACAGTCCTAAACAAAAGACACTGAATAGAAACTACATGTAATTGGAGATCAGTTGTTAATGTAGAACCTAGTAGACCTTGGTAGTGACGACACCAGTGACTCCAGATGAATTATGACGCACAGTATTTTTCTTGTAAATGTTTTTGTTGTTATTATTCTAACTACATCTCAAACGATACAGTGACACAAATGGACTATTGCAATTGTGGTAGTAGAATGTTTCAGTCTATTTACAATGAAAAATGTTTGCATTGCCAACGTGATCTGGAAAAAATTATGAATTGAACATTTTCAGTTTGTTTCCATTTTAAGAAGTCGCATGTCTAACCTCATGATAGTGGTAATTGAAAGCCATCTCTACGTCCAGACCAATGAATTCTGTCAAGTGACGGTGAGTGTTGGAATCTTCTGCACGAAAGACTGAATAAAAAAGAGAATGTCTACATTACAATTCACCTACAATCACATTATACCAGTACGCACACATGCCAACCAATCTGTAAGTCTCCCACTCTTCATCTGCGGGGACTAAAAAGTTTTTGTCTGTGTACAGAGCCTGCCGAGTGATACTTATCGCATTACATTGTATTCTAGAAAGAGTATCTTTGCTTTACGGCAATGGCACAACGTTCAAATTTTCATGACATTACTTGGTTGAACAGAATATAATTTGTTACCTACCTGAGCCAATTGTCCACACACGGTCAAAGTCGGATGCTATTGCCATCTGCTTGTATAACTGAGGTGACTGAGCAAGGTACGCTTTGCTTTTGAAGTAACCCATTTCAAAGACATTAGCACCGCCTTCACTGGCAGCTGATGAAACAAAGGTATGCATAATAATCACTTTCAGAAATACACGAGACTACACTGAAGTAGAAATACACGAGACTTCCTTGGATTAGAACATTTTACCTGCTTGGCATGAACAGTTTTCATCTACTGGATGGTTGGCCTTCCTTTCTACAATGTCATCGCATACTAAAATCAGTAAATTTGATTTCAATCGGAATCTGACCAATAACAATGAGGTTATTTTCAAACATTAGCATATGGCAGTATTAGACCACAGAGTGAATGTTTCAAATACAAGATCGATGAAATACATTGAAGTCTGTTTAGATGCCGAAATTTGTAAATTTCAGCAGTACATGTGCAGCATTATCGTAAACATACATTGACTTAAGCATCTACATTTCAGTGATTGAACACCAACTCAATGATATCACTACGTATCACAGTATGGAGTGAGAAACAAAATACCTACCTCCTATCATCTTTGGAGTGTGAATTTCAACAAATCCTTTCGCATTCAGTGTTTCTCTGAATAGCTGACACACCTGAGCTTCCAATCGGAATATAGCCTGACTGGTAGTTGTCTGAAATTTAGGAAAGTGCATTTCATGTCACTTGCAAAACAAATTCATTCACTTATATTCAGTTCTAATACTATGATTTTACTTTTTCATTTGATGATATTTTTTGATGAATACATGCATTGCAAATGTAGTTTAACCAAGTCACAAATTTATTACTAAAACTCTCCACGTTTTGAAAATTTTTCGAGTCCGATACTTTAAACCATTTTGTCCTTCAAAGACACACTTCTTACTATGTTGAGGAGTATTTTCTGAGATATGTGTCTGGCAAAGTGAAAGCCACGTTGGTAAAACTTGCACCTGTACTGTGAAATGTACTATGATACCACTACAATGAAGGACTACAAAAGTCATTTTAGTCTTACTCTCAAATCAATGATTCTATGGTCTAGTCTGGTGTCCTGTTTGACAGTTGGTCCAGCTTCTTCATCCTCCTCTGTGATTGGTCGGACAGCATCATCCAATTGCAATGGTAGCTGGGGCTCAGATGAACTAATCACATATATCTGCAATATTACATGAATGTTTACATTTATTATTGAAGACTGCACAATTCTTGAGAAATCAAAGAATTGCAGGCCAACTATATCAAGTTATGCAATCTGACTAACCATTCTGTAAAGTAGCTACACCCAGATTTACACATGTAAATGTACAATTGCATACTTTGAGAATATGTGACGATTTTCCATCACATTTTACTACAGTGCAATATTTGTATGCACTGTATCTCACCAACTGAAAATCAAGGTTTTTTGCAGCAGACGCTGGCAAAAATTAAATTTAATATTTACATTTTTTTCTAGTCAAGTGGTTTTGTTGAGTACCTGTTTTAAATGTGCAAGAGGTAAATGTTTATGATGAAACCTTGACTGACAGAACAGACAATAGATCACATCTTTACTGCTCACAAGGCCCTCTCTAGTCAGGCCTTTCTGACCTAGAACCCAAGAACCACAAAAGCCAAATGATACAACCAAACCACTGTAAGGAATATCCCTCACAGAAGATACCTGGTGTAATTTCAAGTGTCACGTTGCAGACATGGATATTCTATGGAAAGAACTGATCCAGTCACCTTACCCTATGGACATGCAGTTCAACGTCTTTCTGTGTACAGCTTTCCACTTTGGCTTCCATGACAACACCCTCCACATCTACGATGGACTCTTTAGATATACTGGAGATTAAATACAAGAGAAAGAGACGACAACTATGAACAAGTATTCATCCATAGGGTGATAAGATTTAGATGGATTGGATTGATGTATTTAGATGGATAACTCTCCATCATTCATATGTGGAGGCATCATGGGCCAGTGGCTAGAGCAGTGGACTCACGATCAAAGGATGGTGAGTTCGAGCCCCGCATGGCTGTGGTGTTGTGTCCTTGGGCAAGGCACTTTATTCCTCATTGCTTCTCCCCACCCAGGAGTGATGGGTACCTGGTAGGACAGAGGTTGTTATTGTGCGTTTAGCTCTGCTGCGCTTATTGGCTGCACATGTGAGCTGTTGTCTGCTCCCCAGGGAGTTGAGTGGTATCATATTAGGTCCAGTGACCAGGGGTAATAATAATTGTAAAGCGCCTTGATCACATCTACTTGTGGATATGTGCGCTATATAAGAACCAATATTATTATTATTATTATTATTATATACATATAAACAGACAGAGTGCTGGTACTGATGCTATTTTTGATTCAGCATATTTTGTACATCCTAGTTTCATATACCTTGTTTTGTATTGGGCTTCAAAAAAAATTATCAATTTGAAATTTTACACATATATTTTGCATTTCCCTCTATGGTTTCCCAAGACATACCGGTATCTTCCTATCAGTATGCTGACAATTATAATGAATATTTTGTCTGAAAAAAACTAGAAATTATAAGGACTGCTTGTTGCTCAGATGTAAAACATATCACTTACAAAAAAGCATTACCTACCTTCATTATATTGAATGAAGTAACAGAATAATTATGAATTTAAACAAAATTAAGTTCATTTATAGTTTTTTCCCATCGACCTTGGTTTATATGATCTCATTACATTCACTTACTTGGCGGCAAATTTGACCATGGCTTTACTAGCTATGTCTCCCACAGCAACTAGGCCCTGTACATTGTAATGTTGTTGCCTCAATACAAGAAAGCACTGCTTCCCTGTTGAAGGTGACAAAGTTTGAAAAGATTTAGGGAACTGCCAACATGTGCTGGTTTCATTTGATTTCCAAAAGCTGCTAAAAGTAAAACAGTTACTGTAGTGCATTAATGTGTGTCAATTCTCAAATAGTTCTACTCCAGAATAAAAACAACAAAGAGTCTTTCAGACTACATGATGGTGGTACACAAACACCCACATGTACAAGCGCATATGGAAATACATACATTTTTATGCACATTTGTGTATGTGGGTTTGGTTATACTGTGGTCTAATCAAAGTCTGAGTTTAACCCATTGGCACAATAATACACATAAGTATATTGATACTATTGCGATAATTGGTGTCATTTACGGAATTCATTCGTTCTCATCCATTGATCAACAAATACATTACATGTAAGTGATTAACCACTTAAATAGTAGTACTTAGTTTCAACTTGAACCAGAAAGATATTTACTGTGTATACATCCAAAGAAGTTTAAAATTGCACTTTCAAAATTTCAATCTTCAATCACAGTTTTGAAATTGAAACAAGTAGACGTATAAACAAAGATGTTCAAAGTAAGTACTGTCCTTTTTGTTGAAGACAAAATACACTTCTTACTATTTGGCCAACTTACACATCACTTTGTTTAAATTTACTGCCTTTCTATCTGAATAAATATCTAACTCTTGATAAAGTTGTATCCTTACTTTCAACTGATACTCCTG
The DNA here is from genome assembly GCF_041260155.1 of Ptychodera flava. Taxonomy (NCBI): domain Eukaryota; kingdom Metazoa; phylum Hemichordata; class Enteropneusta; family Ptychoderidae; genus Ptychodera; species Ptychodera flava. The sequence goes on from NC_091945.1 coordinate 35,119,485, forward strand.
GTGTACCGACAAAACTCTCTGTTTTCATTTATAAAGCCTTGTTGTTGACAGAGGAACAACTTGAAGTACTGTAACTTTTTCATTACGATTGTTTTTGTTTTTTGTCACATGTCCACATATATTTTCTTTACTTATAATAAATGTACTTCATGTAGATTGATGGGCTGTAGCCCTTTTCTTGAATATAACTTCTACTACTTAAAGGTATACTGTCACCTGTTCCAATTTTGCCACAGTTACCATGGAAAGAGAAAATCTAACCAATCACAGATTTTAAGCGGGTGGCCGCTGTTTAAAAATAGCGCCACCATATGGACACTTTGAATACCAAGGAACGCCCCTTTGACCATATATGGGCATATTTAGATTACAGGTGACTGTATACCTTTAACCACTTCAAAATACTAGTAGTAGTTCCAGTGCTTCAACCATTATGTTGATAACATACATTTTCACAATTAAAATTTATACTTACAAATATAGCATTGCACATTAAAATGTATGAGATAGGCAAAATTTTATGAATAATCTCTAACACCAAATAGTTATTATACATGTACTTAATGTGTTTATAACTTGACTGATACAGGGAAAAATACTATGGAGAAAGCTGCCACAAATTTGTGCAGAGATCTTCCGTACTACTCTACTACTACTCTACTCTACAACAAGGTATGCAGATGAAAACAAAGCAAACAACTTTCTAGCATTGTCTTTCCAGTCAGTGTTTCATGGTGTAAAACAATAAGGCTTTTGACTCTGTGATACCGCTTTTACAAGTTTTGAATTTTGAGCAAAGAGGAAGTAAAACTTCAATTTTCCAACTGTTATTTTCTCCAGTGATATATAAACCTTTAGTTTGCAGGGTTTGAAGGTGTAGATAAGGTAAACAATAAATCCTTTGTTGATCTCGTTTCTATTGTTGAATTGTTGATCTCATTTCTATTGTTGAATTGTTGATCTTGTTTCTATTGTTGAATTGTCCTCCCAGTGTAAGGTCATGACCTTCTGCTGGACAAAAGCCATATCTGCTCTGTGAAGATTTTTTAAATAAAACGATTTTACATCCACAGTCATGTTTCATAGGCTTTACACTGATTGTAGGATGTAGTCTGATTGCTGCCTCACCTTTGCTTCTACTTGTATGTACCCTGGCTCGTATCCATACTGTTTGTTTTGCCTTGGATAGGTCCAGATCTTTCACTCTACACATTTGGCGATCTGAAATGCATCACATTACATTGTTATCTCTCAAGGTTAAAGTATGAATACCTGAAGAAGTTTCATGGTTCAATAAACTTTACAACATTGTATGCGGCAGATTTTTTTGACACCTACACAGTACATATATGCTGATTTTCCACGGGAGACCCATTGTGAGTGGCATTTGAAGCAGTTTTTTCTTTGACGATAGATATAAGGCACATTTCTTTATCTGTCATTTGAATTCTACATAGGGTAAAGAAAATAAGTTAAGTTTGTCTGTAAAGAACATAGGCAGGAAAATGCAAGCATCCTTTACAAAAACATTACTTCTGTAGAAGCTTTGGGCGGTGCAACGGAAAGGAATGGGGTCAGTGATCCAACATTGTAGCAGGTTTTTTCTATTGTGGATTCACATGTACAGTGCAGGTTGTTTTATAAGATTAGAGGATTATAAAGGTGATTAGCACGAAGTAATCCTTAGTTTTCCATTGTAAGTGTAATTTTAGTATATGAAAATTGCTTCAGCAGATTCATTAGATTGTCTATGGAGACCCTTACTACATGAAACACATAATTCTTTCTAGGTGTATAATATATATGCCTGATATCGTGTCAGCATTCAGGAACACGCATGAACGGTAAAATTCAGCTGTAAGTCCTCTGTAAGTCCTATGTAACCTTTGATTTCACTTCATTCTACCTGTAACAGGGAATGTTTTAGATATTCTCAGAATGTTCTTACTGGCAGAACAGACTCACCCAACTTTTCTTGTGATTGGATCATCTTGCTCATTCCGTATCGATCTTGTGCATGGTCATCAGCTTCTTGAACTTCAGCCTCTGCGGCCTAAAGAACAGAAATGGGTAAAAAGTCGGTCATTTCCTTCCAAACTCTACGATGTCATCACTTGCATCTTTATTCATTCAGTACCGTAAAATATAAACTTCCACATACACTGTACCACTAAATAATCCTTATAATTATCATTTCATCGGTAACATTTTGACTACCGGTGGATTTCACAGATTTGCTCTCAACATAGAAGAATGACGATTCCTATGACCATTGCCTATCCATTGGGAGGACAGTGAGATGTAACATTGACAGTTGGATATGGATAAGTCTGGTTGATGTAAGAGAGACCCGCGTTGGTATCAAGCCAAAACTGACATGTCTCACTGCTTTTCCTGTTCTCGTTTTCAGTCATTTGTGAATTAGTTATTAAGAATTTACTGAGATCTTCAATTGTAAAAGTTTTTGTTACCCCTGGACATATACAACTAAACATTTCCCGCTAACCAGTTGGGGTAAGGGTTTCTTATAGGGTTGTGAAAAATGTTTGGTGGCTACACATAGAGTGTAATATGTCAAGGAAGTATCTGACCTACAACCGGTTAATCTCCAAAGACTGTTTTATCCGTTATAAATGATAAAAATTTCCACTTTCAATGATGCATTCAGATTGATCACCAGCAGGTACACAATATAAACAGTAACTTGACTAATACAAATCACTGGACATTTGTAATCTACGCTACAGTTGGTTTTCTTTTTCTTTTATCAGAATGATGTATGAAAGCTGCACTGATCATTACTCACAGTCTTTGCTGCTCTCTCTGCTTTCTTTGCCGCTTTCTCTGCATCACGTTGTTGTTTCTTCTGAGCTTTCTTTGATAATGGTTTTCCATCAGGTCTGGCAGATTGCATAAGATAAGAAAGATCTCATGTTACATAGATTACTTCAGAAGATATAAAAGACAGATATCATGCCTATGACATTTAATCATTGTTGCATATCGCATTTAAAAATCAATTCCTCTGCTGAATGCCTAAAAGGAATATATATTAAAAAATATGATAATTTTTCATGTTGTCTGATTTAAATACACACCCTAAAGACCGTAATCCATGTCAGATTATTTGACCCTAATCATTCCAAGTGGGTATCATAGTTGTCAATAACATGAATCCTACCACAACATCACATCGTGATGCTGTAAACGTTTTCTCCCATCTTAATATTTGACCCAATATACTGCTGAATTACAACAACTAGTCAATGTTGCAAAGTGGCTTTTAAAAGCCTACTTTTATTCAGTGATTATCTCTTCACAGTTTAATCTTGTCAATCATAGCAATACAGTAAAATGCATCAATAAACAATTCACTCTTTCACACTAACATAGAGTTTGTCTTTCTGAGACATGTTTATACTTTGCAACAAAGATGAATGACATCAAACTGTGTTTAATATGTTAACTGACAAATTAGCAATGCAAGGGGCTTGTTTGAAGTTGAATTTTATGACTTCGCTAGGTGACTGGGTGCCATGGTAAGTTCAAGTCCCATCGAGAATTTACTGAAGTCTTACATATACAAGCCCCATAACATGGTCAGGCAAATTTCAAAAACCGAAAGAAAATGGACTTAGTTTCCTTGAAGGATCATTCTAGCTTTGCCAATTTTACCAATAATGTGGTTATAGTGAAACAGGAAACAAAACGATGTCAGAGATATAAACATAAAGAGAACTTGGCACAAAGCCAGGAAGACTGATTTTATGGTTTTAGTTGTGATGGAGTGTGGTATAAATAGTGGGTGTCCCAACCTTAACAATACAAACTCCTTTTAAAAACTAACATGGGATACATGTATGCTTGACTCACAGCCTAAAATAGCCACTGTGAAGCAATAACATACTGTTGCATCAGAAAACTTTATACGTATCTGAAAGTCAAACCATTACGAATTATGCATTGCATCTTGGGATTTTAAGTTGTAGACTTTCCTAAAGCTATATTTTGAGTTTTAGCTGCATTTCAAAACTGCATATTTCATTTTCCAAATATAATTTGTATTTAAAGGTAAGGAATAGCCTGTATGAGTTCAGTAATCCTGGAGGCAAAGTTCAACCTCAGTTACAATAGAGGCTAACATTCTATACCATGCATTACGGTGAAGAACAATCCCCACATTGCAATGGCAGTGGATACAAAGAGATACAAGAGAAGTAAGCCAGTTATGAGCTGCATGCTGTTCTCTGAATGTTATCTAACTGCAATATAAACTGTAGAGCTAAACTATCAAACTGGCATGCTTATAGAGCATACACTGGTAAAGAATTTCCTATTTCACAAGAATTTGAATGCATTTACACACTACACTTATACTGGCCAACCTCTTAAAAATAAACATAGAGACAGATGAGTGGGCTTTGCATAAGCATACATGTACAAGCACAGCTGAGCCACTGTGTGTCTAGACAAGGTATGTGTCCTCGAAGGTGAAGATCGACACAAGTTTTGGATTAAAAATCGGCTGTTTTCAGCATGAAAACCTTCCTCCACAAAACTGAAGCAGAGTCTGTGGTTTAATCTGTGGCAATCGGCAGCGTTGTGGTAGGAGGGGTATCTGGTAGCACATCCCTGCCATATAGAGTGCTAGGACATGTTTCTTCATGGCAAAGCTCCAAACCATACTCTCCCCACTATAACCACAGTTTTGTGTTGTCAAACTAAGGGCTTCTACTCAGACGTGTACGGTAAGATCTCGCGTCTACTGTCTATGCTCCACCCTGTACCATACTCATGTACCCTACTACAGCAATCTGTGATAGTCGCGATGCATTACTCCTCTACTTCTGTTCAGTCGGATATGTTGTGTTGAGGTATGGAGTTGAAAAAATCTCCAATGTGTTGAGGAGTGCAACCAAATACAACAACTATGGAAGTTGTAGGACTATAGACAGCACTTGGCAAACGGGCATGACGGCCACGGATAAATGAAAAGCTGGAAATCGGAATATGGGACGACTGAAGGTTAGTGGACACATCTTTGGTTGCGAACAAAAACACTTTTTTCAGGGGCTCTAAATAATAAGGGGATGGTATGAGTGGACTCCCTAGGTTACTAACAATTCAAACAAAATTTCTATGTGTCCACTAATCTTCAGTGTTGCCCGGAATATGATATCGTCATCAAACGTTGCATCTAAACAACTATCATACTGCATGGAGGCGTCACATACTGTGTTCGTGGAGCTAGAAACAGATTCTAGCTGCATGCAGTTTCTACTTCCATGCACATATGTTATATCAAGGCCGTGGCCGTGCATTCAAATATACAGCTATCAAGAGTTTCATTTCTTCAACTTCTTGCTGATATTCACAAGCTTTTTTGTGAACTTACCCTAAAGGTACCTCAGTCTGTTCATTTTCCCCGTTCATATTTCTGTCTTACAGTTGCTATCGGCTGCGACTTGCTATCAGCTGTGAGTTTACGACGAGTTACACAGATCTTGCATCAACCTCCAATGTGACCCAGAGTGTGACCTTTCAACCGGAAAATGACGCCCTCTACGGTAAAAAAATATTTTCTCAATTACAATAAGGGGAGAACTATTTGATTTCGGGGAAGTGGGGAGCTGGATGATTTTTGGAAAAAAAAATTGTTGGCAGGTGAAGAAAAAGAAAAAATTGATTCACTAATATGTTGAGAAAGAAGAATGATCATAGCAGACCAATGGGAAAAAAACTGTCACAAAATTTGGCTACAACTTATAAAGATAGCTCACTATGACTTCTCAGGATTGATGGCTGGTAAGTCTAACACCCATTAAAGTTTTTGAATGATTTACTGCTTTTCTCTATTTGATAGTAATGATTGACATCCATTTATGTACAACAGTTCAGGACATCGGTTTATTGGTTATGCATAAAAAGTGTGAAATATATCCTTCAAAATACTGTATTCAAACTTTAAAATTGACACTTTGAAATTTCTATCTTACAACTGACATGTCAGCGATTTCGTTAATACTGTATATATATATATATATATATATATATATATATATATATATATATATATATATATATATATATATATATATATATATTATTTATATTCCACATTTTGTTTTACTTTTGTCGCGCGGGGGCACCCTGTTTTGGAAATAGGAATGGGAGGTCGCCCTGTTTTCGAAAGTTGGAATAGGGGTTCCGCTACTTTTTGACGTCGGCAAAAAATAATCCACCGCCCCCTAAGAAGCTGACAGGTCCCTTAAGACGACAAAAATTCCATGACACTCCCCCCCCCCCCCCCCCCCCAAGTATTGATTCAATTTCGAATGATAACACTGCCCATTACCGGTGTAAAGATAACATAGCCTAACATCAGCGAAAAAGATACTTTGGCAAGATCATGCTCTTCTTCCAGAACTTGTGTACACTGTGTACTGTGTCTCGGAAGGTTCAAAAAGTTCTTCATTACTTGTACTGGTGCCAATTTCATGGATTACAACATCATCGTTCTCTTCCTCGGCAAAAAGCTCTGCGTCTGATATGTCACTGCCACTGTCACTGTCTGCATTTGGAACAGTTTCCTATGACGATCTTTCTCAGAGTTTCCATGTTTTTCTGTTCTCTCTTGAGTACATCACAGGTAACTGCTTTGATTTTCTCTCATTTGTTCCCTTTGGTTATCAGACTGAGATGAATTAAATATTTGTTTAGACTGGCCTCATTCGATTGGCTTTTCTCGGCAACAGTTACGTACTGACTGGTGTGGGTCATCGCGTTAGTGCGACATCCTACATCTAATGTGACAATTCCGAGTCTTCTGTTCTGCCTTGATATTTATATGCCCATAAACTTGGAGCAAATTTAGTATTTGTTCAGTTCTTGTACGTATAATGTACATATAATTTACTTCTCAACAGGCAGTGAACCAAAATCCACATGGCCATTTCTGTGATCCCTTCTTAGACCACACATCCTGCTATTTCTGTTGATATACGTCTACCAAGTTGATTGAAAACTCTGTAACATGCAACCACATTTTCGTAGGGTCTCGCTTCCAAGGGAAACTGTTCATTTTCACATAGATTCATCTTTTTCTGAGGAAAATGTTGCATTTGAAATTCTGTCATATCACCGAAAATGCCAGGATATAAGTTCATGAAGGGTTAAAAAGCCAATTCAGAGGCCTAGGTACCCACCGCTCCCGGGGTAAGGAGAGCTACGGTAAAAGTGTTTGATCAAGGACATGCTATCTAGTGGAACAGTCTGGCCACAATACCATAACGCCACCTGAAGGCCGGGGATACTTTACTAAATAGTATATACACATATTTTATATTTATTTTAAGAGTTATAATACAAAAAGGTATATTTATGTAATTCTTCCGTATTCAAGTTGCTAATTGATATAAAAACAAAGTCATTGAAACTTTTCATTTGTATTCCAGCCTTTGCGTTTATTTATCCTAAGTTGTATAAATCTCTTTCCTGAAAACCGGTCAGATATCAACAGTAGTGCTATGCAACAGCATCAGCACAAGGGGAACCTTTCGATGTATGCTAGATTTCAGTTTAACTTATAGCTCGCACCGAATCATTGCCTTACCTCAGCCAATGGCTGATAGGAATTGTTCATTGCCCTCAGCGAGATCAATTTACAAGAAGACAAGCCTGTATAGAGTTACGAAGGCAAAATGTTCATGTGACAGATAATACATATACTTTTATTCAGATTTACAGTGAAATGACTTCAATGAATGAAATAGTGCAAAGAATCATTTTTATTTTCCAGAACATTTTCAATACTGAAACTGCTTTTTGACGGGATGGATACTTATGAAAATCAAATGACCCCATCTGCTGTTTGAAAAATAACTAACCCCTCCCCCTTTTGCAATTTTCACATTTTAAAGCTACCCCGGGATTTTGCCGACACATCCCTGGCCGTAATAACAGAAGGCTCCCTTACGAGGATCGGGATTATTGGCAGGGGCTTGGAAGATGGATAGGGGAGCGTCGTTTTTTGTTTCTCTCTGCTGCACTTTGAATTGTTTTCTTCAACTTGGTCGATTCTGGCACATTTCCCACCAAGCGGGATCTAGTTATATATTGCACCACACTCCAAAATACCCATTTTCTTTCTGTGGAGATGTTTTCTTTGTATGACATATGCGAAAAGCGAATTGAGAGAGAAATAAAGTTGCAGCCAACTGCATTAAGTTGACATCCAAATGTAGGCATATGTCATCTGCTCCAGCAATTCATTGGAAAGATGATAAAAGCAACCTGTGATGCAGTAGGATTCCTGGACGACTAGGTGATTGCAAAGGACGTAACTGGGGACTCGGTCTGTGAAAAGACGCTATTAGGAAGCCTTCACTATTTACAGCCTAGGGGTCGGAAGAATATCATCGGAAACTCTGAAATTTCGAGTCACCCCCTGGCAACTCTAATGAATTTGAGTAGTCCCCCCACATTAACACAGAAATTTTGACTACCACCCCCACTTAGAAAAGTTAAATATCAAGACCTGTATTTGCAAACTTTACAAATATAAGCTTACAGCAATATTAAAGACCTAATATCCTGGTGTACCCTGCTAGACTACCATCGGTTATCTCATGACGGTTGAAAAAGGTGAAACCAACAAAATGAAATTCAAAGTCACAATAAATTGGGATATAAAAGCTCATGCTATAACCAGTATCAAACTATAATAGTATTGTTCACTGTTGATGGGTATCATGACGAGGTTGTCACTAAGATATCTGACAGGGCAGAATTTGAAAGTATAGGGGGGAACACGCGGAAGGCTGAAGGGGAAAGTGTCAGTCTGGAGGAGGTTGAACCCTCCTTTGGATGGAAAGATTTGATAAATTGATATGTGCAATGGTGCACTCTGGTGCAATATGACAGGTGCTTTCAATTTGTAATTTTACAAAGAAAACCTGTTGGAACACCCCGATAGGGAGGATGTACCCCCCTCTCTCGCATCGAAAATTTTGAGAAATTGATGTGTGAAATGGTGCAATCTTTAAGGTGTTTCAATTCATTTTGCACAAAAAATTGAGCAACTCCCCTTCTTTCTCTCCTCATTTTGAGCACTCCCCCCCCCTTGCAGCTTTCAATTTTTCGAGTAACCCCCTCTTTAAGTAAACTATGATCGGCGAAATGATGAAGACAACTCCAATGAAACTTTATATCGTAAGCAAGTTGACAATGTGCTCGAAAAATGACCTTGAACTTAAAAAAACCAAAGAAATGGGCATCGGTTTTCTTAAGAACAAAGATGTCCCTGAACCTCTTCTTATTAATGGTACATCCATAGAGATTGTTGATTGCTTTAAGGCGATACCGAAGGCTTCAACGCACGCGCTATTGCTAAGGCTGGTAGCGTTCCAAATGCGCGCTGGTGCACATGAAAATCGTTACCGCTTACATAGTTTTCTAGGCACTATCGCCTTCTGCTGTTGTGCAAATGTTTAAAAGCTTTCAAATCGGCCAATTTTCCATCTGTTGAAATGAATTTCGTCAGAATTGCAGACACCGTCAAGATAAATAAGGCTAAGCATGCGTTTTAGAAAATTCTCAATTATTATTGAGATTTGGCAGGAACAGGTTTGGCTCATTATCTCATCAAGAGATAGCACAAATTAAATTGTTACTACTGCAGCTAGGATTATTGCCAAAGATCTACTATCACTTGATAATATCTGTCGCCAGCGTATGGCTCACAGGGCCTCACATATCATCGATGGCAGCACTCATCCAGCTCATGTACCATCCTCACAAGGCTTTTACCTATTTCTCACACTTTAACTTTAGGAAAAAATTAATAAATCAGAAAAGAGCCAAATGTGCTTCATATGCTCGCCTAAAATATTTGAAATTTGATAATTATCCTTCATTCTATTTTCTAATTGAATACCTAAATTAGAAAATGGACTGGCCGCAAAGTGCCACGGATTATGCAGCTCCTCCCTAAAGCAATACCTCATCAGACGACTTCTATATTCATTATTTAGTCTACAGAAACGTAATTGCAATATATTGTATATATATATATATATATATATATATATATATATATATATATATATATATATATATATATATATATATATATATATATATATATATATATATATATCAGTGGCTTGGTGTCAATTCAGGCAATGTATAGTGCTCGATGCGTTTCCGCAGGGCATAGGTATTGCTAGACGTGGAACTTGTCGTGATTACTCTACAGACTGTTTCATGCGCTTGGCAATCATCTCGTCAGGAGTCCTGACGATTGCCAAGCGCATGAAACAGTCTGTAGAGTAATCACGACAAGTTCCACGTCTAGCAATATATATATATATATATATATATATATATATATATATATATATATATATATATATATATATATATATATATATATATATATATATATATATATATATATATATATATATATATATATATATATATATAATATATATATATATATATATATATATATATATATATATATATATATATATATATATATATAGATATATATAGATATATAACACAGATTACTTCAAGTACGAAGTAATAATGTTACTTCAGTTTCATGCATCCTGCAATTCAAAATTGTTTCTTTTGGCACGCATCAAAAAATTTCTTCCTCTCCACTCACGCAAGTTATTTTATTACTGTTTCATCTCACCACACATCAATTACTGTTCTAATGTTTGGAGCTTTACTTCCAGTAGCAATATCTATGCATTGGAGCGTCTACACAGACGTGCAATGAGACTTATTCTTGACACTGTTCCGCCTCTTTCCACTTTTCAAATGTATACCCAGCTTCATTGGCTGCCAATTAACTTGAAACTCCGTTGTAACCGTATGGCCCAAATTTACAGAGCAACTCACAATCTAACCCCTGACTACATAACCAGTATGTTCAATAATTATATCCCTTCCAGATCACTTCGTTCTTCCAATCAGAACCTCCTTAAAGTTCCCAAAGCACGTACACTTCTTTATCAGAACACCTTGTCAGTTGCGGGTGTGGATGAATATAACAATCTCCCCAAATCAATGAGGGACTCTGAGTCACTGACTAGTTTTAAGAAATCTTGTAACAACTTTTTGTATAATACTTACTTGTCAGATGCCTTTTCGTAGTATTTTTTTATATTTGTACTTCTGCGTTTTTTTTTTGTTTTCATGTTTGTGCTGTAAAGTGTTTTTTGACTTTCTTTTGTCTATTCGACCTCCACGAAAAGAGGTGTTTCACCTATGGAGTTATCGAGTTTAAATAAAGATTACAGGGAGTAGAACAACAGACTGACATAGCTACACTACATAAAACAAGATTTCTGAAACAATAGCCAAAGGTTTAGCTTACACATCTATAATTACAGTATATAATGTTTTCTGACGTAACTTCAGTATTAAAGGGATATAGTCGTCAGAACTGCGCCTGTGCGAGTTTCTTGTTTACAATCAATGTATTTCATGCACGATATCAAGATGCACCTCATCATCATAGCTGCAACATTTAAATTATACAATGATAGATTATGACAGACATGTTTTAACTTTCATCAATCACCATTGTGTCTTGGATACATTGTTGCCATGGGTGGTATGGGTCCCATATGATCTTTGAGCGCAGTTCTGACGACTATATCCCTTGAAGTTAAATGATTATTTTAGCCAAGAAAAAAATGATGTGGATAGACAGTTTTAATTTACATATTTTTCGCAATTGTATTGTAACAACACCTGAACAACAGGAATAATGACATTTTTCATCATGTCTTTTTTATTAGATTGCACAATGGGTGGTTAACGTGGTGTCAGTTTATGAAGTAAGGTACAGTTCCAATTGATGATGGATGTTCCTGAGCAACAAGTGAAGATGAAAGAATGTAAAGGAAAATGAGGGCAACTTCATACATTAGCTTTACAAGTTTGTTTAATATTACGATATTGTGAATAAAAGGATCATTGCAGTTATTAGTCCCCACGGACACCGTCCGGGGGACTTATAGGTTTGGTCATGTCCATGCATGCGTGCCTGCATGCGTGTGTGCGTCCGTACGTCCGTCCGTTCACGCAGATATCGCAGACATGCCCGGGTCAATTAATTTCAAACTTTGCACAAGGATAGTACCCTACCCCATACTACGGCGCGCCAAATGTTTCAAAAATATTTATTGATTCAGTGCAAAAATAAACTGTCTTTCTCAATTGAAATAAAAATTCGGTGTCATTAGGAAGGAAATAAGTAAGAAAAGTATAATTAAAAAACAAAAGACAGAAATGTCATTTAATACTTCATTTTAACTTGAGAATATTCTTTAAAGCGTAATTAGGAAATAAACAATTTTCAACGATTTGAAAAATTCATACATCCACACTTATCGACGTACATACACGTATAATAGTTCGCGTAAAAGGTGCAATTATTGCTGATTTTACAAAAAAAGTATAAGATGTTTACAGTGGTACGTACACAAAAATCACAAGAAAATCACTAAAAACCAGTGCTACCACTCGGAAAAAATATTACAAAAAATTAAAATGTGAACCACAAACATAACATCATTATAAAAGAATTAGACAAAAAAGCCATGCATACATAAAATTATTTATGTACTTAAGAAAATTAAAAAGCAGTACGTATTGTAGATAATCAAAAATATAATATGAACCACCAGCCGCTTTGAAAGTAAAGAGAGGAAATCAGAGAAAAAGTTCGGCAGTGATGGCTCTAGACAAAAGTGGACATCATCTACTAAAAAAAAAAAATAAAAAAATAAAATAAAAATAAAAAAATAAAAAATGCCATGGACAACAGCAAATACAAAAAAAAACGCGTGGGCCTGTGGAAAGAAAAAATGAGCACTCCCCACAGCAAAAAAAAAAACGAAAAAAAAAGGAAAAAAAAAACGAGCACACGACACACAAAACCAAACGCGCGAAATTACAATTAATTTATTCAAAAAACTCATGCAGTCATGGTTCACGTTTCCTTCGATCGATGAATCCCATACAGCTGGGAATCCGATCACCACATACTCAAATGTTTGACGAAATATTAATTGAGCATTTCAGTGATAACTTTGACATATTGAATCCTAGCTCTGTTTGGCTGGGCCCTGCCAAGCAGAGCTACTTGAAACCTAGCCTTGCGTACAGGTCTGTGTGTTCCCGGCGTTATGGTGGAGGCCGTATCACGCCGAAAACACACAGACCTGTACGCAGGGCTACTTGAAACCGTACTTGATAAAGCGAAGTGGGCAATATCAACTAAAGAACGTCCAGATTAACAGTGAATAGTTCCAGAGAGTCAAGTTAACTGAGCCAATTTGAGACAGTTCAGATCAGGGGCAAGACGTACAACCCATGTCCCTTCATAGCAACACTGGAACATATGGATGCCTTAGGTGCGGTATGGCAGGCCTTCCACCGAGCCGCTCTGTCATCGCCGTTTTATATGATTTCTACACGGTTACGTGTGGTTCGATACATAGATCGAACCACACGTGACCGTGGATTTCTACGATGGAATGAATTCAAATACCATGATAATAAACCACCTCGTTGTTTGGTAATTCCTCGTCTATCCTCAAAGATCACCCAAATCATTAAAAATGAATAGTTTTTAAGAAATCTGCCGCGTGTTTTAGAGAACGTCCATCGCGATGCATCGTTTTCCGTGTTCGACAAGACGAGCGACGTAACTATATGCGCTATAATGCGACCGCGATCCCCCAGGACCGGCACAAGCCTTACGAGTAAGTATGGCGAGAGTGTCCGGCCTTCACAACGCCAGACACTCACTATACTCGCAGGGCTAGACCGGCACATACACGACATGTCGATCCCCATTGCAGAAAGCTTTATTTCCACACAGTCCAATATATGGAGCTACGATATTTGTGCAGTAGCCTATACATAGCTCTGGGTGGAAGGGCTGTGAGTTACCGGCGTTACACGGCCAGGCCGTATAACGCCGGTAACTCACAGCCCTGCCACCCAGAGGTACAGACACGGGCAGTATTCAGAGAACTAGCGGCTGCTTGTTCAGTGTCAAGTCGGGCGCATTCGCGTTCTACATGTACTACTGAAAACGTTGCCTCGAATCTAAACGGAGTGTTTTAGCCAGAGTCTTTTTGCCTTTGCCACACTCCGGTTTGAGTCTAAAAACACTGTTACGTGAGGTTCGATACGTAGCGACCGCTGCGTGGTATGCAATTTTACTATGCATACCCACACGGCGGCCGCTATGTATCGAATCCCGGGATCGAATCACACACATAACCGTGGGCTATATAGCGGCTAGCCATCGTTTTGTTGGGGTAGGACTCCATGGTCTGGGCACAGACTGTCTATGGTTTGGGAGAGGCGGCCCTACACTGTACAGCGAGGGGATCGCTGGTCGCCGGCGTGTACTGAACTAGCGACGGGACCGCCGGCCACTGGCTTACCACCTCAAGTGTACATTGAGGCACGCCATGAGCGAGGGGACCGCTGGCAGCCGACGAACCACCACGAATTTTTGTCCACTTGTAACTGTTTAATATAGAATGGGACGTGTCGGTAACTTGGACGTCCTTGAGATGATATTCAAGACTGAGAGACTGAGAAGCTGAGAGTTATCGCTGAAATACCCAAAATATCTTGTCCAACATCCGACTGTGATGATCCAAAACCCTCTGGCACTAAACTCTAACATCATGACGTTGAGAAATGTTACGCTTTTTCTGTGGGGTGTCCCACTCTGTTTTATTTTCCCGAACGGGCCTCTTTTTTTCTACTGTGTTTTTTTTTTTGTTTTTTTTTTTTTTTGGCAACCTCTTTTTTTTTTTTTTGTAACCTCGTTTTGTTTTTTTTTTCAAACTGGCCTCGTTTTGGTTTCTTTTCAGCCTCAACGCCAGCGCGATCTCGGTCGACTTATCAGTTGTGATTTTCTTTCTTTTTTTTAGTCAGACCTGATGGTGGTTCGCTTTGTTTTTTTTTGTAGTAGTGAAAGTACTATTTTTGGCTTTGTTTTTAAGCATTTTGCTTTTTTCCCTTATAATCAGCATTCATTGCACCTTTATATCAAATACACGTGTATGTACGTCAATAAGTATGGGATTGTGGTATTTTCAAATTTTTGCAAACAGTTTATCTTCTCATTACGGTTTAAAGGGTATTTTACAATTAAGTATTGCATAACATTCTCCCCTTTTTTGCAATAATACTTGTCTCGTTTATTTTCTTCCGTAATTCCATCGAATTTTTATTTCAATCGAGAACGACGGTTGCACGTCATCTTTATCTGTACAGACACATTCAAATATTTAATGACACATATTTTCAAATGAATGCTATTTTTGCGAAAAAGTACATTATTAAAATACATGATATGGACGAAAGAAATTTTTTCTTTATTATTCATACACGTTTAATACTTATTTAGAAAGAAAATTTGACAGTTTATTTTTACTCTATGACGATAATATTTTTGAAACATTTGGCGCGCCGTACCCATACATATGCATGTCGATTTGTTTTACAGTGCAATCAAATTTGGCCGTGTTAGAGGACTTTGTAATTTACACCTTCATAGACTCCCATGTATAAGTCAGTTCTCCATAGACTCCAATGTATAAGCCAAGAAAATAAAAATTTAGTTTCTCATCGTATTCATATTGCCTAAAGGATGCAGTGACACAGTTTTTAGTCCCCCAGGATGAAACCAGGGGGCTTATAGATTGGGTAATGTCCGTCCGTTCGTCCATCAGTTCACGCAGATATTTTGACATGTCACGTGACCTCGGTGACCTTTGACCTCAAATATACATATTTGTCCATAACTCAGCAACCACAAGTGCTACACCCTTCATATATGGTATGATGGGACACCTTATGACTCCACATACTCTACCTCATTAATTATGCACATATCTATTTTGGGCAAGCCAATAGAGCTAGAGGTCTGATTTTTGTTATATAGGGATAACTATGGGATTCAATTCTTTTAACAAAATGTAAAATCACCTCGATGACCTTTGACGTCGATTTCACAAATACTACCATAGCCTTCCATGTTTTTGCATATGTACTGTATTTCTCTATTGCTAATATGCACCGAGATGTCTCGAAACCCGGTTATCGCTGCTTTGCAGCTATATTTGAGAGTAGTTATTTTACTTTATAGAGAAAAACTGTTCTTGTGCTTTATTAACTCTCCTGTTAAAATTTATGTACAGTCAAATATTTTTTTTTCGATAAATAATGCTTAATATCTATTTGTATGTGTGTATAAGATTGAGTTTATAAGTCAGAGTTACTTGTAGGATTATTCTACATTTCTACTGATTTATCAAACATTTTGTATGGTATTGAAAAATATACGACTCCTAAATGTCCGTAAAGGTGTCCACAGAAAATCCGCTTGATTATTTGCTCCTACTGCTTTGTTCAGCTTCTTTTAAGGTAAACAAAAGAATGTGATGACTTGAAAAATGTAACATGCCAGCTGTGAAGTATCAGGTATAAAGGACTATAGTACACTTCCTTGGATTTTTGTCAACTTTTAGTATGTTTTGAATAAGGAAATCAATTTGACTCCGAAAGTGTCCTTTTGACTTCAAAGTGGTTGACTCCGAAAGTGTCCTTTTGACTTCAAAGTGGTCCCCGAGAAATTCGAATGATTGTACACTGTCTTTGCTGAATTCAACATAGTTTATGTTATAGAAAGAATGGGTTGACTTGAAAAATGTAACATGCGACCTGTGAAGTATCAGGTATTAATAGGACTATAGTACACTTCCTTCGATTTTTGTAAACTTTTAGTATTGAATAAAGAAAATCAGTTTGACTCCAAAAGTGTCCTTTTGACTTCAAAGTGGTCCCCGAAGACTTTGGATGATATTAGGCTCTCTGCGCTGTTTTCATCATCGTTTATGTTATTGAAAGAATGTGTTGACTAGAAAAATGTAACATGCGACCTGTGAAGTATCAGGTATTAATAGGACTATAGTACACTTCCTTCGATTTTTGTCAACTTTTAATATTGAATAAAGAAAATCAGTTTGACTCCAAAAGTGTCCTTTTGACTTCAAAGTGGTCCCGAAGACTTAGGATGATTTTACGCTTTCTCTGCTGTATTCATAATCGTTGTTATATTATTAAAAGAAATTGTTGACTTGAAAATGTAACATGCGACCCGTAAAGAATCAGGTATTAATAGGACTATAGTACACCTCTTTTGATTTTTGTCAACTTTTAATATTGAATAAAGCAAATCAGTTTGACTCCAAAAGTGTCCTTTTGACTTCAAAGTGGTCCCCGAAAACTTGGGATGATTTTACGCTCTCTATTCCTGTATTCAACATCGTTTATGTTATTAAAAGAATGTGTTGACTTAAAATGTAACATAAGACCTGTGAACTATCGGGTATTAATAGGAGTATTGTAAACTTACCTTTTTTGTCAAACATTTGTATTTAATAAAGAAAATCAGTTGACTCCAAAAGTGTCCTTTTGACTTCAAAGTGGTCCCCAAAATCTCGGGATGATTTTGCGCTCTCTCTGCTGTATTAATCATCATTTCTGTTATTGAAAGAATGTGTTGACTTGAAAAATGTAACATGCAACCTGTGAAGTATCAGGTATTAATAGGACTTTTGTACACTTCCTTTGAATTTTGTCAACTTTTAGTATTGGATCTCAGGGCTTGAAATTAACTTTTTCCCCTGGTAGTCCACTTGGGCTACCATTTCTGAAGTTGGTAGCCCAGTGACAATGGCTGGTAGCCCATGCATATTTTAGTTTAGGGATTTTTATATATAAGGTCTTTTATTCAGTGATTTAAGGCCATCGGCCCAATACACACTACCATTACATGAAGGAAAGTACATAATTGACAGGTACACAGTACAAAAACGTACTCACAATCTCAGTACTGTTCAGTGGTCTCTTTTCTTAATTTCATAGCATGAAATGTAAATGCTGCTAGACGCTGAATTATATTAGGATCAAGTGATTTCATAAGAGATATGAATTTTCTCTCTGTCGGAGGATTGAAATAATAACGGGGAATATATTTCACCCTTAAACTATCGAAAAAGTTACACAGTAAAACAAAGTGGTACTCGTTTTCAACCTCATTACTATCGCATAACAAACATATTCGTTCATGTACATCATTTTTTAGTTTTCTATCTGTTTCAATTCGTAAGTGATGAGAAGAGCATCTTAGACAGCTAGCATAACCATATGTATCTTAATTTTAGGGATTTTTTTCATTAACAAAAGAAGAAAAAGCTATTTTTCAAGATTCTGCCCATGAAGTGAATTTGTTAGTCATTTGATGTGAATACTTGCGCACCTTTATTACCCAAAGGAAACTGCTATAATTGACGACAGTGACATTAAAAAGTTTTGTGATCAATCATTGCATTGACAGCCCGTTTCATTCTCAGAGCTGCTTGCCAATTTTGATAGTCGTCATGGCAATGACCACCACCTTCTCAGCAGGGCTAAAAACACACTGTGGGCTTTCTGTAGTAGGGAGGAGTTTGTGATTGGTGCATTTTGATCAAAATGCAATGAGAATACGTTTTCATTGGCCATCATTGTCTGTGCCTGTCATCCAAATATATCAGTTGAGATATTGAAACTTTGTTGTAAAGTTCCATCGCAAGGTCGTCTTTGTAATTTGCAAAACAAAATCATAGTCTGGCCTTACTGTGTCCAGCTGGGTTTGACTGCATTTAGCTCGTCCAAAAGTCAAAGACCGGACATGGCACGCCAAGTGCTGACTGAATTTTATGTTCCAGGCTTTGGTAGTCCATGTGGGCTACCATTTCATGGCCTTTGGTAGTCCCAGAGAAAAGTTGGTAGTCTGTGGACGCGGGACTACCGCTAATTTCGAGCCCTGTTATGTGAATCTTCACAATGACTTTGACTCCAAAAGTGTCCTTTTGACTTCAAAGTGGTCCCTGAAGACTTGGGATGATTTTACGCTTTCTCTGCTGTATTCATCATCGTTTATGTTATTGAAAGAATGTGTTGACTTGAAAATGTAACATGCGACCTTCGAAGTATTAGGTATTAATAAGACAAGAGTACACTTCCTTTTTTGTCCAACTTTTAGTATTGAATAAAGACAATCAGTACGACTTCAAAATTGTCCTCTTGACTTCAAAGGTGTCCCCTTGAAAATTTGGATAATTTTACGCTCCGTCTGCTGTATTCAACTTTTTAGGTAATGTATTACTTCAATCGCGTGACTTTCTATGGTACATAATGGATTTTTTTTAAATATAAAGAAAAATACCCACTCTTAAAAAATGTGCCTCGAGTCCTGTTCATATGTATTTCATATCTGTGCATTCGTAGCACAATGCTGAGGCGTATAGATCGCATTCGTGTCAAGGGATATCGCTTTAGAACCGCTGTTAATCTGTCCATGGACCTTTTACGTAGTTTACTACGACACCAGTCAGTTTTTTAATTTACTTCGCAAAGTAAGTCGCTAATTTCTAATAACTAAGCTATTTAGTATTATTCAATACTAAATAGCTTAGTCCTTGAATAAATGAATATGTACCTACTTTATCTCTGACTACCTATGACTCATCTCCTACTTCCGTTAATTATGTCGAATGTGGCAACATCTAATTTCAGCCGTTTTTAAGAGCCGTCGACTGTTTCTGCTCGGTTCTGAACTTTTGACAGATCAAAAGAATTCAATACGTTTTACGCGAGAGGGGAAACGTTGCAGAGTTCGTGGACGTCGGCTCACGGGAAAATGGTTGAAAATACATGTTTATATTATCGAGGTAGCTAGCAGAAGTAGACAATGGGTCGTGAACCGACCAGTGTTACAGTACCGGTCGAAGTAAACTACCAAAAATGTCTATGGGCTGGCTTTTGGCGATGAATTTTTGACCCGCAAGTGCGATTGATACGCCACAGCACTGCTGCAAATTGTATTTCATATCCGTTTATGTATTTAAGAGCAGCGATTAGAATGACTTCCAAATGTCGATATGACTTCAAATGAGTCATTTTATAGATAAGTCATGATTGATATAGACACTAGCCCTCCCCATTGTTAATTCTATGCTCCGCCCTTATTTTGTTTATTTTTTCCCAACTTTAGGTATTAAATACTAAAATAGCAGCTGATATTTCATCAGAAACGTCCATGTGACAACAAATGCGTCCATTATGCGGTCGGTGTCGTCAGACTTGAGTTTGACCCCCTATCTTACCGGACATTTAGGATGGAGACCACTTTGAAGTCGGGGACCATTAGAGGTCTTAACACGTGTTTCACATGAAATAAGGGAATGGTCAGTTACTTTGGTGATGGGGGGTCACCATGTTTTTGAAATGCCAAATAGGGGACTGGTCAGTTTCTTCGGGCCTGGGGGGGGGGGTGGATTATTTTTTGCCGACGTCAAAAAGTGGCTGACCCCCCTACTCCAAATTTTAAAAACAGGGTAACCCCCCCCCCTATTCCAAATTTCGAAAACAGGGTGACCCCCCCCGGCGCACGACATAGGTAAAACAAAAGGTGGACATAAATTATATATATATATATATATATATATATATATATATATATATATATATATATATATATATATATATATATATATATATATATTATATTTTACATTTTACATATATTTATATTTTAAATAGTCATGCTATGTTTCAATGAAATTGTTGACATGCCAGTTGTAAGATAGGAATTTCAAAGTGTCAATCTTAAAGTTTGAATACAGTACATTTTGAATGAGCTGTATTTTGAATGAGCTGTGAATGTATTTCACACTTTCTATGCTTAGCCAGATGTCCTGAACTGTTGTACAGAAATGGATGTCTATCATTGATATCAAAGAGGAAAAAGCAGTGAATCAAAAACTTTGATGGGTGTTAAGACTTGCCAACCATCCAATTAAATCTCCTGAGGAGCCATAGAGAGCTTTTTTAGCCAAATCTGATGTGTACAGCATCTGAGAGGACCTTTTCTTTTAACATTGGAACCATAGAAGCACAGCTAATAATGACAAAAACTGACTTTTTTAACTGTTATTTTGTTCATAAAAACGCATCTTTCCACAGAAAACCTGTGACAAAAAGGAAAATAATTGCATCAATGAGAAGGAAAGATATCTTGTCATTTTTCTATCTCTAAAATAAGTCACTGTATCAAATATATATTGTGAAATATTTGTGCATGTTGCTTTCTCATACTGAATTCTCATAGAGAGAACAGAAAAGTATCAGGAATTTGTCATCCTTTTCATATGAAATGCAGATTTCGTAATGGTACACTTTCACTTAGCAAAAATCAAGATATCTCTGATTTATTAAAGTATGATATCTCTGATATATATGCCTTGTATATTAAAGTCATGCACCTGAAGGGCATGCTGAAAAATGTCTGGTATATTAAAGTAATGCTCTTGAAGAGCACACTGAAAAATATTGAACACACAAATATCTCTGATATATGTATGCCTGATATGTTAAAGTTGGGCGTGCTGAAAAATATGACTGATTATTAAAGTTACGCGCCCGAAGGGCGCGCCGAAAAATACAACTGAATGATGAAATTTGTGGCTGACACTAGCATTTTAGGCAATGATGAGCCTGTGTCAAATTTCAAAAACACACTGACCCCCCTATTGGGCATTTCAAAAACATGGTGACCCCCCTATCACCAAAGTCAAAAACAGGGTGACCATCCCCCTCCCCATGAATCCACCGCCCCCTCCCCAGGCTGAAGAAACTGACCAGTCCCTAGATAACTTTGTTGATGGTGAACAGTTTCTCTTTCAGGCAAAGGTTACATCTCTTTGTTGCATTAGAGTAAGCTGCAGCATGGCACAAAACAGACCAGCTGGTTGAGTGTTGGATATTTTTGTTCTTCAGATTCCATATGTGCTTGGAAAGTTCTGTACTGGTTTTGCACTTTTCGTTGGTGAACGAGTGTAGGTGGTTGTAGAAGCGGGTTTTGAACGGGTTTTCTGTGAGGCCGATGTAATTTTTGCTGTTACCGTCATTTGTCGATACCTTGGCATTGTAAATAATATTCTTAGTTTGGCATTCACCTCCCAGCGGGAGTTACACTGGCCCGACAGTTACACTCAGCTTTATTAGCTTTATCAGCTATATCAGGGAACGAACCTTTCTCCTTAAAGATCAAGTGATAAGGCATATACAGTACAATCAGCCCGATGGATCCAAACGTCATCAACCAACCCAGGATGGGCTCAGCCCAGTAAGGGTACGGGTATGTTCCTACCTCCAGTGGTTTGTAGTCGTAGATGTAGTAAATCAGAACGAACTGTGGATGGAGGGAATAGTTGGGAAAATGTGTCAAAGCAAACGTGGTATTTGAAACCATGTCTAAATGACATCGAACAATAAATCCAAAAAACCATGTCACTATCATCACTAAAACGCTTAACATAAAACTCGGCTTACAATTAGGCTAACCTTAAAATCTTTATGTCTTGTTAACAATGGTATACTGTTAACTACCTAACTTACACTAAGGTACGGCATAGGCATTTAACACATGACTATTTTTTACTATTTGTTATTTTGTTGTACTAAAATTGATGGGAATATCATTCGTTTGATCAATTGTTGTCCATGTTTGATTGATGATTAATGCGATGGGGGAAATTTTTAGCGGTTAGTACGTCGTTTCGTTCGGGTCCACAACTCACATTCAGACGGTATGGGCCAAATACATTTTCTGTCGCAATTCGTTAACTATCGTTAAAAAAGAAAAGACGACATGTACAGTCGAGGAGGGTAGGAATTCTATTGACTTCGAAAAAGTCATTGTTTAGAGTTATATCAAAATCAGAACTTTTTAAAAGGTTATTATGTCGTTTCATCAGTGAAGTATTCGGTCCGAGGATCAAATATTGAGTCAAAATGGTGACAATGTGTGACCGAAGTAATGCCATCAACTGGAGTCATCCATCCATCATTGAATGTTTTCTTTTGTAAATGCTTTGTTTTCCTATTCTGAGCCGATACACCTGCCTACAGTTTGGTCCTACTGAAATGATGAGATCTCTTCGTAAAACTGGATGAATCAATTAAAGAGAGTCGTGGTGAACTTGGTAAAGACAATTCTGCAACTCCTTGTAGTCATACTAAAATGGAATTATATCGAATGCTCCTAAAAATAAACAGCACACTGCAGACGGGTAGCGAATAAAAACATCATTAGTAATAAGGGTATAGAAGTTGATATTGACGAACACGACACGAAATCTACGATATGTCTTCATCAAGTCAGAGAAATCCTCAGCTTTCTGTATACACAACTCTGCGAGGGTTTCGTTAAATATGAGAACGTAGGTTTTCAGCTACTCTTTGTTGTAAAGGAGTTGAAAATGGCGATTATTGTGGAAAGACGCTAAAACTTTCTAAAGGTTTAAGGCAAACAAAATAGTTTTAGACGAATATCAGAAACGAGTAGAACCTGTAGAACCACCATGGACGAGAACTTTTTGAGTGGGTACAACAAATAGTATTTACCTGTATAGCTATTTTACAGACGATTCAAGCTTGTTAAGTACAATATCCACAGGACTTGCAGACCTCGTTAATCGACGGTGTTTAGGCCTACTCTTAGTTTATCAAAACTTTACAGATATTTTCATCATGATACTATAAAGATTACGACTTAATTTCGTGAAGAACGAATAAAAAGTTTAGAAAATCATTATTGATTCACTTTAGCAAATCAATGATAAATTTATTTTATTTTATTATCTGCCCGAGTCTCACTACTTATGCCAATATGTTTATCATATACACTGACATTGCACTTGCCACGACAAGAAACGGTGCTAAAAACATTGGGATTACTGTGATCCCATACAAGATGCAGTTAAAGATTCGGGTTCCCTCTCCGATCATTTCTTTTAAGTTTCGTAGCAAGTTTCTGTAACCTGGTTGAAAGGAAAAGTATATTTAATATATTCTATCGAATGTGACATTTCATCTGAGAAGACTCTCTTGCGAACCGACATAAAGGTATACATAATATAGACTTTATCGTCCCCACTTGTCTCTAGATTGAAAAAGCCTTCCTGATTCCCAAGTCCAATTCAGAGGATGAAAAACAACATTCGTTGACATAATGGACAGTATATCGAACGTGTGTTTTCAAAATCGAAAGTCTCTTAAGTTGCACATCAACGCCTGGGCGAACACGCCCCAATGTATGTAAAGGCACTGCATACAGGAGAAACATTTGCCGCCTAAAATGACAGAAGATATGCAAATTATATATTAAAGGGCCCGTAATGCTAACCTTTTATAGTTTTTTCATTATTTTGATTTTTTACGTCAGTTGAAAGTTCTTAAATGATTTCACATCCAAAAATGATGAAACGCCATTTAGCTTGTCATCACAGCATCTACATGTGTAATGCCACTATTGTTTAGATTTGAATTATGGTCCGGACGAGTAATTTACTTGTCCACAATAACAACGCAGTCTACACATGTACAGGCTGAGTTGACAAACTGGATACTGTTCTATAGGGAGTACAAGAAGAAATCATGGTTGACATTAAAAACAAATGATGTGAAAAAAATCATCAAAAGTTAGCATTCTTGGCCCTTTCATACGCATGGGACTCCAAGTGGTTTCTCGACTGTCTGTGGTCTTACCATAGATGTAGGTGATGACAATTAGTTCCGTCAGGCCAAGGATGAGCATTGAGATTGCGGCGGCGTAAGCATCTTGAAGAGCCAGCCAGTAAAGACCCGCCTGAAATAGACAATTATCTCAGCTCAGTGTCACAAATATCAGCAGCACATCGTCATCAATGCTTTCTACATAAATATAATTAGCATTTTACGCCTAATGAGTTGACTCGTCCGGGACAGATTTCAAAACAAGTGAATATGGATTTAACTGGCTGAGAATCATTTGATAACTAAACATGCAATAACTCTCAGACAGTTCTCACAAAGTATTCATGACATACCGTGTGGTGAACCATGTCTACGTACGGCTACCATTCAGTTTAGAGAAGACAATTTCGATCCAATTTCATCAAAATACTACTAGAATACTGCAAGAATTATGAACGTATAACAAGAATAGTACGGTAAAAGCTTGCACTTTGATATCTTAGGACACAGAATTCATGAGAATGATGCTATATATCGCTTAACAATTTTTCATTGTATTTGTATCACATGCCCATAAACGTAAATGTTCCATCTCTAATTGTAATTTATATCATTGTCTAAATTTACCAGAAAAAAACCTTGCACGTTTAATACAGGGTTTGCTTCACTTTGAAGAACTCCATTTGCCATTATGAGGGCGTATTGATCGTCACACTGATTCGCATTGGGCCGAGCTCTACTCCATTTCCTACAATAATGACTCGCCCTTAAAAGCGTCCAGTGTAAACCTTCCCTCCATCACCACCTTTACCGGAAAAAAAAGATAAATTTTGACGGTTGGACGACAGATTGTCAAGATTTGCATTTCACATTGACTTTCTATAGGATCTAGAGGTTACGATAAACCACACATGCATTGGTTTGGTTTATTTTGATTCGACACAATAAACCGATGGAATTCAAATGTCTTCTTTATAGTTTTAAACGCACTCGGGTTCAAGTTCTGGAAGCAATGCAAAATACACCACTTTAGGGACTGGCCAGTTTCTTCGGCCTGGGGAGGGGGGTCGTTGGATTCATTTGGGGTCACCCTGTTTTTGACTTTGGTGATAGGGGGTCACCATGTTTTTGAAATGCCCAATGGGGGGGGGGGGGGTCAGTGTGTTTCTGAATTTCGACACAGGCTCATACTTGCCTCAAATGCATCCTGCAAGCCACAAATTTCATCATTCAGGTGCATTTTTCGGCTCGTCCTTCGGGAGCGTAGTTTTAACAATAATAAGACATATTTTTCAGAGCCCCTAAAAGTGCGAAACTTTAATATATCAGACATATATATGTCAGAGATATCTATTTACAGAGTTCGCGTTTACGCAAAAAACGTGCGTATTTACGCATTGAAATTGACTTTCTACGCATTTTTGTCATTGTTATGCGTTTTCTATACGCAAAGGAAAACAGTGAAAATGTTTCCGAGAGCACTCCCCGCGACTGAGCTTAGGCGACAACCAGACGAGATGAGCGCCCGTTTGACATTAAATTTGTTTCAACATTTCTATCAATCACTCATTTTGTGTGGAAAGTTTGGGATTCTCTGGGCGTGGTCTCAAAAATCGTCATCATAGTTCGAAGGCACGTTATGCCACCCTCCCGCGGAGGCCGGGTATGTTACAGCGTCAAGTTAAACTACTGGAATCATAGATAGTAGAGTGGGAACCTGTCTATGCTGGAGTCAATTAACATTTCGGGACCATTTGGTAAGAGTTCTCCTTTTTAAATGAGCAAATGCGGCGACAGAACAACACGCCTCCTCGGCCGTTATGTTAGGCTTTTCGATGCCTGAGGGCGCTGTTGAAAATTAGGCAATACCCAATTCAAAACAAAATGCAAGGTGACAACATGCCTCCATATAGGGCACTGCACAAAAGTCCGTCCCCAGGGGTAGGGGTGTCTTGATTGCAGCACAAGGTTCTTCTTGAGATGGTTTATTTTATTTTAATACGTTTGACTATGATATGCATTGCTAATAAAGATTTATACTACCAACCTCTCTTTGCAGCTTTGGTGTCTTTGTCTTATGTCAGCACTGGTCTTGTAACGATTTCTTTTTCTCCTTCGCCGTGATACCTGTTTGTCCTTTGACAATCTTTAAATACGCGAAGAGTTTTGTTACTGTGTTGCGTCTATTATCTGACTACTTTGATTACCTAATTCGCCGAAGTAGGCAAGGGAAAATTACTAATCTGTGGACGCTGTCACCAGATTATCACCGGGCTAACTTTGACAAAGTCAATAACGAAGGCACCAGCAAGGTATGACTTGCTGGCCCGTTCGTAGACTTGGTTCAAGTCGGTGAATTTCTAGAAATAAAATCATTTGCAGTAGCGTCTAATGTGTCTCTCCTTTTTTCATAAAAACCTATTTGGAATTTGGCAGCCGAGGCTAGGTTTTCCCAGCGATTGAACGGGTTACCTTGAGTCTGCGCAGACGTGAGTTTATTCCGGGAGAAACTCTCCTGTATTAATTATTTGCATCTGCTTCGTTTTTTGAGACTTTTCGGTCAAATTTAGCGCAACGACACAGCAAACGGGATTGAAAATTGACTTTTCTGTAGCTCCTAAGCTAGGATTTATGAATGGAGTTGATAAAAAGAAGTTCTCTCAATAATGAAACATTTTTGAAACGATAGACCGGGTCGGCCCACAGACTATATACAGCGTTCACTCCACTCATCGCGTTCACCCCACTCACACGGTTCACATTAAAACAGAACACAAATCATCGCGTTTACCCCACTCAAACATTCACAAATCACAGACTTGAACCAATTATAAAGTCTAGCTCGTTCGTTGTTGACTTTGTAAAAGTTAATTCAGCAAGTTAATCCTACTTGCTTTTGCGCAATCAAACTCTTCAGATAACAGATGCAGCATGGTGATAAAACGTTTACACAAGATTGTCAATGGCAGGTAGAATAAACCTTTATTAGCAATGCAACAAAACACCTACCCACCCTTGGGGACATACATGTAGACGACCTCTATGCATGCCTCCACAAGATGCATCGATAACCCTAAGATTAATATCAGCCAAAAATGAAGGAAAAATTAAGCTACATTGGACAGTCCTTCAAAAATTTTACTGACTTCATCTCCAGGACAAACAGACTGAGTACATAACCTGGAAGGGGCACATAGCTGCACAGGTGCTCAGGAAATACAAGTAGTAGTAGGCCAACAGCAACTACATATAGCCTACAAATTCAGGCGTTCGCCTTTCCGAACAACCTCGGGGAGGCAATGAAACCCTAAGAACATAAAAAAGTGGACTCTAAATGTGTACCGTGTATGAACCATGTGGCGTAAATGATGTGATTATTGTACTTAGTCGGCAAAGATGTCAAAACTTGAACGTGCTGTAAACAACTCGATGTTTTCTATCTCTAACTGATTTCATTTTATCAAAGAAAAGTCAACAATAATTTCATAAAGTGGGTTTTTATTTAAACTATTACGCTTTCCGTCCACATCTACATAATCTAAAGTCACTATCAGTCCAGGCCAAGGAAAGGTTTGTTGAATAGTGTAAAATTTTTAACGAACTGCAGATGGTTCCTGTTTATTTCGATGTTACAGTATAAACATGACTAGTACTTTATACTGATAACTTTATTTTAAATTGCGGTTTAGGCAAACAAAAACTTGGTCGGGATCCAAGCGAAATCGTGGCTGTAACTCGGAGTGGGCATTGTGTTCCGTCGGTTAACTAAAGTTTATCAAATTGACGATCTAAAATTGCTATAAATTTAAGTTGTCGAATGAAGGTATTTACGATCGAGTTGACAAAATAACAGAATTTCTGGTTTTTACGACCTATCTTACCAGAACAGAAATATATGTTCAGGCGTACCGACAGACAAAGGTAGCGGTCGCAGCGCGTGTTCCTTGGGTAGTCAGATCGAAGGCAGAACACAGGGAGTGAGGTCGAAGATCATTGGTATTGAAGGTTTGGCACTACAAATCGACTCGACGGAAAGTCCAAAAACAACGAAAATAAAATACATTCAAAAATAACAACGGTCGGTCGAAAATACCTACAACATTTTGAATCTGTACTCTGATAACTGCATTGGACTGATAAGCCAAGTAGGCGAAAATTCACAGTCTTGTAGTTCTCCGCATTCATTTTGGCAGTCCGCAATCATGGCTATTGGGATGTGTACTTTCGTATAGGATAAAGCCCGAGTACGAGGGCTCTTCTGGTATACAAAGTCCAATCCAACGATAAAATGTCGAGGCCGCAGGCCGAGACATTTTATCGTTGGATTGGACTTTGTATACCAGAAGAGCCTGAGTAAGAGGGTTTTATCCGACTTAAAAACTATCGCCCCTAACTGATATATTTTCGTTTTCAGTGTGTTTACGTCAACCGTCCCCTTTGTCAATGTAACATGTTTAGGATATGAATTAAAACTTTTATTTGTGAAATAGCCTTCCAATGTAATGGAACATCCTATAAATGCCCTAGGCCACATTATATAAATGCCCTAGGGCACAGCAGATTTTGTGAGGCAGCTGGTTTCCGCTGTGTTACCAAATTTGAATATTAAAACGTTACGGTACCAGATGTCTACAGAATATGACATGTTAACTTTTGATTGGACAGTACTTTACTACGGCGCTGTCATTCGTTTCTGGAATTTGGTGACCAAGGCTTCACAAGTAAATAAAACACCCTGAATTGAGCACTCTGATTGGTCAATCAACAGTAGATAGTTTTTAAACGATGTTAAACGATCCTCTGTCTTAATTCTTAATATGACGATATTATGGCCAAATACGACAACTCTATAACTCAAATGATTAGCGACAGCATTCCCGGCTTTGATTTATTACAGAGACTCGTATACTGTATCACTTAAAGGAACAAAGTCGGCCACTTTTCATGAATTTTGTATACGAGATACTACTTATATTGTTTGACATGTTGAAAGATGCTGAATAAATTGGTGATTTATGATGGGCATATATTTGACATAGGTTTTAGACACGATACATGAAACAATCGCGAAAATGAATTAATGGTCTTGACCATTAATTCATTGTCGTGATGGTTTCATTTAATTTGTCTAAAACCGGGGTCGAAGATACGCATGGTCACCCATCCATTCAGTATCTTTCAACATGTCAAAAAATATAAGTAGTATCTTGCATCAAACAAAATTCATGAAAAATGGCCGACTTTGTCCCTTTAATACAGACAATTTGGGACCAGTCTGATGGGTGTAGCATGCAACCTAGCAGGGTACGCTTACCCATTCCGGACACCTGGTACCACCACCAACAATCAGTGGTTCATGATGGTCCTACTGAAATTTGTAAACTTCACATGTCCCATTGACCTGGTAATGTATTATCTTGAATGAAAATGATTATTGGACAAGTTTAACGTCATTTATTTCCTGGTTGTATGTTTGTATTGTATGTTTTTATTTTGCTAGAAGTGTAAATTAGGCGTAAGCTCGTTGTTCCTGGTCAAAGAAATATATAAATCAATCTACATTTTCATCAGCGGTAGGAGAGTTTCACCCATGCAGACACAGGGTAAAGGAGTCAGTCCCCTGGGATAGGGAGGGGTGGGGGTTCTTTGCGCAATCCTTTATTATTTTATTAATTTTCACTGTGATATTTCAAGTAAAGATTTCAACTACAAACCGTCTGCTTTCTTTATTACTACAAGTAATTTTATTAATCTTGACTGTGATATTTTAAATAAAGATTTTAACTCCAAACCGTCTGACTGTTTTATTTATTACCTACAAGTCCTTATCTCCTCCCCAACCCGTGTACACGCCACTTTAATCGTTCCGCAAACGTTGCCAATTTGCTAATCGGCTGTTCGTATCAGTGGATTATAATAATTGATATCAACACCACAGCCGTCTCACAAGTAGTGGCACGGCTGTGATGTTGACCTCTCCATCCCAGAGGACTGACTCCTTTACCCTGTGCTGCCGGCGGCGATATCATATGGTTTAACCCCGCTATGCCCCATCATGCAATGCGGGATTTAAACACTGATTGCCCTATCTGCGAAGGTTTTACGAAATGTTCTAGGAATCTCGTACGAACTTTCAGAATAACTATCTGACCAAAGTCCTACACGCCTGACTACGGAAGGAGTTAGCATAGATATTAAGTACTCTGGTGCTTCGTTACGGTTGCATTTAAACATTAAACAACATATTTTATAGTCAATTCTTAGATGCACAGGTAGCCAATGTAGAATCTTCAAGCATTCTGTGGCACTGTCATATTTATTTTTGTTCAGGATGGTCTTAACTGCCATGTTTTGAATCCGCTGTAGTTTCTTAATGTCGCATTCCGGAAGTCCTGCGTAAAGAGAGTTAGCATAGTCCAAATGTGAAAGAATCATGCCTGATGCTATGATTTTCCTTGCATCAAGATTCTTTGTATATTTCCTGCTGCAATTGCGCACTTCCTCGAGATGTTCTTCCTCATCGACAGATGTTCGTCGAGATCAAAACCAAGGTGTTTTATCACCGGCGTCCGTTCGATGTTACATTCATTTACCGTTAACGTCTTCGACACAACCTTCCGCAGATGTACTCTTGACCCAAAGCATATGAATTCTGTTTTACTGACATTCATCTTCAACCGATTCTCATCCATCCAGATTTTAACCTCCTTTAAACAGTCTTGAAGATCTTTCAATGCTACGATTCCCCGACTCCTAGACTTAGCTGGAAATAGACGTTTCAAGGCATGGTCATCTGCATATCCATGTATGTCGATTGATGTTGGTATCACATTTCTCAGAGTACTCGCATACACACTGTATAATGTTGGTCCAGCACAACTGCCTTGTGGTACGGAGAAGTCTATGTTTCTAATGTCAGAGTAGGCATTGCCTACACATACCTTGAAACCTCTAGGTCTCAGATAGGACGAAAACCACTCCAATACATGTCCGTCAATACCATACCGTTGTCTTAATACATTAATCAGTACCTCATGGTCTACTGTATCGAAGGCTGCGCTTACATCGATTGCAGCAAGAGCTGTAATTTTTTGATCCTCCATTCCCCACAGAATATCGTCAGTTATCTTGAGCAAAGCAGTTTCACAACTGAAATTTACTCTTTAAGCTGACTGATATTCTGGAAATAGTTGACATCGTTCACAGTGTTCGTTAAATTGTTGTAACGCTATTTTTTCTAAGACCTTAGACAGAAATGCCAAATTGCTAACCGGCCTATAGTTAGATGAAATCAAATCTAGGCCAGTCTTCTTAAGCAACGGCCTGACCACTGCATACTTTCACTCTTTCACAAACACATCTTGTTGTAGAGATGCATTAATCAACTTAGTAATGTGTGGAACCATTCCTTTTAACACGTCTTTTAGGAAATGATATGATGTCCAGCTAACAGGACTTTGTCGGCATTTCTTTGACGATTTTTTCAACAGTGTCCTCATCTACTGGTTCGAATTGGTGGAAAGACGGGACTTCTCTGTATGGCGGGATGTATTTGTTATTATTTGCTAACAACTCTCTGATCTTAAGTATTTTTTGCAGGAAGAAATCGGCAAAATCATTTGCTAGTTCCTAGTTTGATTTCCCTTCTGGCATTGGGTTGATATCTTTTTTCCAATTAGGTTGTTAACGATTTGGTATAATTTCTTAGTGTCTGATCTTGACTCCATAATCTTAGAACTTATCGATTTTCTTTTTTCAGATTTGATCATATAATGCAGAGTGTTCCTACATCGCTTATAGGCAATCCACTGGTGAGGTTGGCGATACTTTCTCCAGATGTTTTCTCTACTTCGAAGTAATTTCTTCTGATCTTTTATGTCATCGTTGTACCAGATGTGGTGTTTCCTCTCGACAACAGTTTTTATACGTTTTGGGGCATGTTTATTCACGATTGTCACCAATTCGTTACGAAGCTGGTTAGATATAGAGTCAGCATCCTTATTTGTAGCTAAATTGATGTTGTGTAGATCGTTAATGAAATCGTCTCTATTCACCTTCTTAAAATTTCTGCTCTCAACCTTCTTCTTCATCACCCCCTCTCTACTAAGAACGCCTATTACAACTCTATGATCAGAGAGAAATGGACCGGCATTAACTGTATGGATGTCAGTACGACTCACATTTTCAGTAATTATCAAGTCAAGATGATGACCCTCTTTGTGGGTTGCAAAATCCACCCCGATTTTCAGTCCAATCGCTTCCACACTGTCAATGAAACTACACGCACCAGGATCTTCTTTATTGTCTATGACAGTCTGACAGTCTGGTGAAGTTTATTCCTTCACTTTAATCTGTTTTGATGTTAAATGCCCACAAACTTGGAGCAAGTCTACCACCTCACATATCTGACCAAACAATTCTAATTTCGATACTGTATAGCCTTGTCGCTGTAAATATCCGATACTATATAAACGTCCATTTTCGCTGTGTCCTGCATTTAAGTATGGGCCGTCTTTTGATTTCAAGTTTGATTTCAATTAATCTATGCATTTGTTACATCTCGTATTGATTCATGTAACTCTCTTTTATTAGGACTTCCCAAATACTTAATTAATCGTGTTCAACATATTCAGAATATTGCTGCCAGAATTGTCACTCGTTCTAAACCCACTTCAAATATCACTCCTGTACTTAGGCAATTACATTGGTTACCTGTTTCTCTACGCATAATTTTTAAGATTTTAAGTCACTTACAAATGTATCCATTCCATTGCTCCAAACTACTTATGTGACATGATTTCTTTATATGTTCCAAATCGTAATTTGAGATCTACTGATCAGTTTAAACCTTGTCAAAATAGGTCACGTACTAAGAAAAATGGGGATCGTGCTTTCAGTCTTGCGGCTCCCGTTCTTTAGAACAATCTTCCTCTCGAGATCCGATGCTCCCCTACTCTCTCTTCTTTTAAATCAAATCTTAAGACGCACCTTTTTAAATGAGCCTTTAGTTAATTTTTTATGTCCTTTATTTGGTGATTTAAGGTTACCGCATGAGTTGTTGTGCAAAGTATTGTTTTGTTGAATTTCTAAATTTTTTTATTACTTGTATACTTTCTTTTAGTCGTGAAGTTTTTTCTCATTTTACTTGCATATTTTACATTTTAAAATAGTAGTATAATTTTATAGCGTCTTTGATCACTTTTTATCACAGTGGATATAGACGCTTTATAAATAAATTATTATAAAATATTATTATGTCGGAACTCTGATTGCCGACATGCCGACATCATCAGGTCTATCGCTAATTCTGATGCAGTCTCCATTTTCATTTGTATTCATAACATAACATAACATAACATAACTCCCCCCCCCCCCCCCCCCCAACCATGCACAAAGCCCCTTACGGATTCGAAGATTTTGGAAACCAAAGAAAGGTATTTGCATTGATTCCTTCTGAAATTGACAGTTTGCCCCACCCAGTCTACAAGGTTGAATACACAAATTTTGCATTGATGGATTTAATTATCATTCTATACACACAAAACATTTAATCGTTTATAGAACTACGACACCTTCCGGTGAAAGTCTGCTCTCAATTGGGGTTTCCTTGCAATACAACGCGGATGTGGTTTTTCATTTTCCACAGAGCGCCCTCAAGTGGAAAGGGGGTTGTACGCAATCCACACCCACACATGCAGTATATTTGTCGTATTATTTGATGTGCTCATCTATTGAGACAGGGGTAGGCGGTAAGTCGTGGCCACGTGGCCGTTGTTTTGTTTTTTTTTTACAAGAGTGATGAAATTTTCCGAAACTAGAGAAGGACCAGTTTTCCAGGAGACGTCTGTGTAATTGGCACACCAAATTAGGTAATTAACCCAGCAACTTAACAGAGCAGTATGCTATATGACCTAGCATTAACCTAAAGAAAACTATGTTTTATTGTCTGAAGACTGATGAGGAATCCACCAAACCCAGCAGGCAGCTCCTCTACTGAGTAAACTGATATGCCTATACTGGAAAGCTTTGTCATGGGGAATAAAATACATACAAATCTATTGTAGAGTGTAAAACATGAACTGTTGTACACGTGATTGGAACTAATTTTGGAGCAATGGATCTTCCCATGGTTCTAATTTCTCAAAAGTCTGAGGTGCCCAATAGCTGAGTGTTACAATATTACAAATTACTTATAAAACAAGTGTATAACTTGAAAAGAAGGGCAGATAAGCTGAAATTTGCAGATTAAACAGACATTACTTCTCTATCCGATTATCCCAAATTACTACGGTTCCAATCGTGTTTGTAGTCATTTTATGTCCTGTCTCCCCTTTGGTGCTTCAATTATAACTTCAAAATTTTATCCCCTTTTCAAAACTCTCCAATATATCGGGTGCTAAGTCGACATTGTCATCATCAGGCCAAAAACGAAATAGTAGTGATGACAACCTTGTTTTAAACAGTCTAACTCTATTTAAGCTTAATATATAGAGCAATGGATCTTCCCATGGTTCAAATGCCCTTATTCAGTGAGATTTTTGAGAATGTAGTGTACAATAATCTTGTTAATCATGTTAAATCTGTCATATGTGAAAGCCAACATGGGTTTGTCAGCGGCCGTTCGACCACGACAAATCTGATATCTTATATTAATTATATCAGCACAGTGATGGACAAAGGAGGGCAGGTTGACTCTATTTACTTGGATTTTTCAAAAGCTTTTGACTCGGTCGACCACACTTTATTAATTCATAAACTTCAGTCATATGGTATAGGTGGTACTCTGTTAACCTGGCTCTCCACATAACTGTCATCATGGGGACATGTCACATCAGGTGTACCCCAAGGGTCTATTTTGGGTCCGCTCCTTTTTGTACTTTATATCAATGACATGTCTGAATGCATGAACCATGCAAATTTATCTTTGTATGCTGACGATTCCAAGTTATTTATGGCCATTACTGATATGTCCGATTGCATCAAACTACAACAAGATATCAACCAGGTTGTGAAGTGGACGAGCAAATGGAAGTTGTCATTAAATGTTAAAAAATGTTCATGTATTTCATTCACTTTGAAAAAAAACGTCAAAATATTTCCTTACAGATGTGCTAAGCAAACTATCTTGACTCGCACCAACTTTGTAAAAGACCTTGGTGTATTTTTAACAAGTAAACTTAACTGGAGTATGCACATTAACCATGTTGTTTCAAAGGCTTTTAAAATGCTTGGATTTATCAAGCGTTCTTGTAAATATTTTAATAGCATCAAAGTTTTAAAAACATTGTATGTCTCCTACGTCAGAAGCCACGTTGAATACTGCTCACCAATCTGGTCCCTCATCAATTATATTTAATAAAGAAATTAGAAAGAGTCCAAATAAAATTTATCAAGTATCTTTGTTTCCGTTCATCGATAGCTTATTCAAGGGCTCTGTATAGTAACCTATGTTATGAATTTCGCCTTCCCACATTGGAGAACAGGCGAAAATTTTTAGACACTCTTTTTCTTTATAAAATCCTTCACTCAGTTTATAGCCAGAACTGAATTGCTGAAACAATCTTTTAGAGTATCTGCTCCGAGGTTTTATAACGAGTTGCCCACATTAATAAGAGGCTGTACAAGCCTTTCAATTTTTAAACGTGCTTGTTATAAATTTTATTTACAAAGTTTTACTGATGCTGTCACCTTCTGATTATTTTATGTTGTTGTCGATTTTGTTGTGTTGCTTTATGTTTTATGTATTTTAACTTTGCTGTGCTGTTGTTTGTTTTTGTATTTTAACTTTCTTTGTGCTCGACCCTTGTGAAAAGAGCGTATACCTATCAAGGCTATCGAGTTGAAATAAAGATTATTATTATTATTATTATTATTATTATTATTAATATTATTATTATAGTGTACCAGATGTTCTTGCACAGATTCATTTTAACGTTCCTGCTTTTACATTGCGTCGTGCTGTTCTTTTTAGACCAGTGTCAGCACGTACGAATATCTTGAAACACTCATTTTTATCACGATCTCAGACATATTTTATTCTATCTGTAACAAGCAAAATTTAGATATTTTTAATAACTTTAGTAATTTTCGTCATGGGTTATGTAAGATCCTTTTTTCTGAATAATTACTTTTATCTGGATGTATTTCTGTGTATCTTTCGCTTTATTGCTGTTTTTTGGTTTTTTCTTATGTGAATTCTCCTGTCTGTTTGTTTACGTTGTAACTGTTATATACTTTTCGTTTTTGTATTATATTTTTATTTTCAAACGAACCTGTTATTGGGGCAACCTGTTGGTTCGAGATTAAATAAAATAAAAATAAAAAATATATTAAAATAGAAATACGAAGATCCTAAAACTTGAAGGGAAAAATATATATGTTTTATTTTGTTTTGTATTATTAAGTTTTTTTTTCCTTTTTAATTTCACACATTTGTCTCTGTGTCTGGGTCGGAATCCTCATTAGCAGCATTTTTGCCTTTGAGTGTCGACTGCTCACGATGGTTTACTACCAGTCCATCGCCGTGCACTATGACCTCGGGTACCTCATCAGACGGATTAACTTGCGGCAGTCGATAAGATGGTGGCACATCGTCGACGCATTCGATAATTTCCTCGCCATGATGTGTGTTTTGCATCGTGCGGTTCTCTTCCTTCAGTGGGCCCCAGTCCTTTCTTGGTTTCAGGGAATTTTTCAGGCGCTGAAGACCGATATAAATAAAGTTACGGCTTTAGGTATATTTTAGGTATGCCTTGCGCGCGCGCACACACATTCTCTCTCTCTCTCTCTCTCTCTCTCTCTCTCTCTCTCTCTCTCTCTCTCTCTCTCTCTCTCTCTCTCTCTCTCTCTCTCTCTCTCGTTTGATAACCATAAATGCTTTATGTTTGCAATGGATATCTATCTATCTATCTATCTATCTATCTATCTATCAATATATTATATATATATATATATATATATATATATATATATATATATATATATATATATATGTATATATATATATGGATTGAAAGGAATGGATTGAAAGGTAATGCGTATCGTTGTACAACTTACCACAATGAACGAACCTTTCTCCTTAAAGATCAAGTGATAAGGCATGTAGAGGACAATCAGCCCGATGGATCCAAACGTCATCAACCAACCCAGGATGGGCTCAGCCCAGTAAGGGTACGTGTATGTTCCTACCTCCAGTGGTTTGTAGTCGTAGATGTAGTAAATCAGAACGAACTGTGGATGGAGGGAATAGTTGGGAAAATGTGTCAAAGCAAACATGGTATTTGAAACCATGTCTAAATGACAGCAAACAATAAATCCAAAAAACGATGTCACTATCATCACTAAAACGCTAAACATAATACTCGGCTTGCAATTAGGCTAACCTTAAAATCTGTATGTGTCGATAACAATGGTATACTGTCGACTACCTAACGTATACTAAGGCACGGTATTGGCGTTTAAAACATGTCTATTATTTGCTATTTGTTATTTTTTTACGAAAATTTATGGGAATATCATTCGGTTGATCAATTGATGTCCATGTTTGATTAATGATTAATGCTACTGGGCAATTTTTTAGCAGTTAGTACGTCTTTTCGTTCGCGTCACAACTCACATTCAGACGGTGTGGGTCAAATACATTTACTGACGCAATACGGCGCTGTCGTTTACTTAATACAATGTGCATTATCGTAAAAAAGGAAGACGACGTGTATAGTCAAGGCGGGTAGGAATTCTATTGACTTCGAAAAAGACATCATTTAAAATTATATCACGATCAAAACTTTTTAAAAGGTTATTATGTCGTTTCATCAGTGAAGTATTCGGTCCGAGGCTCAAATATTTAGTCAAAATGGTGACAATGTGTGACCGAAGTAATGCCATCAACTGGAGTCATCCATCCATCATTGAATGTTTTCTTTTGTAAATGCTTTGTTTTCCTATTCTGAGCCGATACACCTGCCTACAGTTTGGTCCTACTGAAATGATGAGATCTCTTCGTAAATCTGGATGACTCAATTAAAGAGAGTCGTGGTGAGCTTGGTAAAGACAATTCTGCAACTCCTTATCGTCATGCTAAAATGGAATTATATCGAATGCTCCTAAAAATAGACGGCTCACTGCAGACGAGCAGCGAATAAAAACATCATTAGTAATAAGGGCATGGAGGTTGATATTGACGAACACGACACGAAAGCTACGATTCGATATCGGAAACGAGTAGCACCTGTTTCGCCATCACCATGGACGAGAACTTTTTGATTGGGTGTAGCAAAATGTATTTACCTGCATAACTATTTTACAGACGATTCGAGTTTTTCTGCAAGTGC
Organism: Ptychodera flava; assembly: GCF_041260155.1. NCBI lineage: Eukaryota > Metazoa > Hemichordata > Enteropneusta > Ptychoderidae > Ptychodera > Ptychodera flava. Next base: position 35,158,493 of record NC_091945.1, read on the forward strand.
AATATTCATAGGATTTGCAAACCCTGCTCATTGTGATGTTTATTCTTGGATTATCAAAATATGCAGATATGTTTATGATGATGATATTAAGGTTAACGGCCTAATTTTGTAAACAAATATAAAAGTCGAGAGATTTAATTATGATTGATTCAATTTAACAAATCAATGATTATTTTATTTCATTTTATTTTAATTTATTATCTGCCTGAGTTTATTATCTGTCTCACTATTTATGCCGATATGTTTATCATATACACTGACATTCCACTTACCAGGACAAGAAACGGTGCTATGAACATTGGGATTACTGTGATCCCATACAAGATGTAGTTAAAGGTTCGGGTTCCCTCTCCGATCATTTCTTTTAAGTTTCGTAGCAAGTTTCTGTAACCTGGTTGAAAGGAAAAGTATATTTACATGTAATTCTATCGAATGTGATCTCTCCTCTTAGAAGACTCACTTGTGAAAGTACAGAAAGATATGGATAATATAGACTTTACCGTCGCTTCTCGCCTCCAGATTGAAAAGACCCCCGTGACTTCCGAAGCCCATTCAGAGGACGAAAAATGATCAACATCTGCTGACATAATTCACTCCAGACCGTGTACTGCAGCGAACACGTGTTTTCAAAATTGAAAGTCCTTTACATTATGCATCCATGTCTGGACGAACACGCCCAATGTGTGCAAAGCCGGGCAAAAAGTCAGAGAATATGCAAATTAGATATTAATGCGCATGAGACTCCAGGTGATGTGTCTTACCATAGATGTAGGTGATGACAATTAGTTCCGTCAGGCCAAGGATGAGCATTGAGATTGCGGCGGCGTAAGCATCTTGAAGAGCCAGCCAGTAAAGACCCGCCTGAAATAGAAAAGTACATAGATATCTCAGTGTAAAAAAACCCCATCCATTTGTTTACAATTCAGCAGTAAGTTCCATAAAATATTTCGACCCTGATGCTATTCATAATCGAAGTGCAGATCTAGGAGTACCTTGGTATATTGCAGTCTTTCGTTGAATGTACTATTTTACATTTAAGATAAATGATAAAGTCAAAGACAAATTTTGGGCGAAGTTTTCATAGTTAAAACTGGTGAGCAAAAGTGTACCTATTAATGCTAAAATGATTGTACTATACTTGGCTCTACTTTCCCACATGTGAGGAATTGCACGGAATTCCAATTAATGAAACCACAAGTAACTGAAAGATTTTACCTCTGTAACGTGTGGAAGTCCCAGTATAAACAGAACGAGGCAGATTACAAAAGGGAGAAGCCATGTATGTCCCTTGATCCACTTGTTGACGATTGGGAACTCATCGCGGATGGAAGTTACGATAGTTTCCACCAGAACCAACTGAAAATTAGTCAAAACACAAAAATAACAAAAATGTTCAGAAATGTACCGAATGAACAAATGCAGTTTCAAATTAGACATGAATAATTGTCAGATAGTCAGCATGGCTGCCTCCCTCCCCTCATTCTTTCCCCCTCTCTGTGACTCTCATACTTAATCGAAACTAATAATTCCTGTAAGAATTGCAAAGGGAAATTTGACAAATAGGAATGATGTCATTTTGTTAATTAAACTACAAATTTGCCTCCTCGTTGCACTTAGAATACGCCTTTTTGAAATCATTTTCTTCTACTTCTGCTTAGTTCCGATTTAACATGGACATAGGCATGTTTACTTTATTTGTTCAATATATTGGCCGTATCATGAGAGCAAGAGCTTTTTTCCTGCTCAATGAACCTACTAAAAAATCAACGGTTATGCGAGTAGCCGTTGCCAAAGATAGGCTTATGGTTTGAGCGTTCGCCAGTGTGTGTGCGAGCCCGGGACAGGATGATACTCACCAGAGAACCAAGTCCGAGGGTAATTAACATAATGAAAAAGAGAAATGCCCAAAATGGTGCTCCTGGCATCCGGGATAATGCCTCGGGATATGCAATAAAGGCCAAGCCCACACCTGAAATGTTGAACATCATCAAACATTACTTATGCACGGCGTCGCATGAAAGATAATTATAATGTGATTAAAGTCCAAGAAAAACTGGTAGCATGCTTCTGAAAACAAAAGTAGGTAGGCCGGAAAGATTTTTTCCCTTTTTGTTGGCTGAGACCCATAAAACAGGGTACAATTTAGAGAATTTACACAAAATTAATTGACAATGCGAAAAAATGTCAGAGGTGTGTCAGTTTTCCTAGGTCGGATTATCGGAAACACACATACTTTTTTATTTGGCATTAACAAATTTTTACTCGAATGTAAAACTACTCCGTGTGGTAGAGGTATGATACTTTAAGACTCTACGAGGGGCGATTAGAAGTAGCGGAACACTCAAATATTGCGATATTTGTCCGATATTTGTCATAGCCAATCAGATATTGTGATATTTGTCATAGCCAATCAGATTACCATATTAATTCTAACGCTGTCCAAGTGTATGAGAATTACAGGCACATCAAGGCTTACCGGAGGCAGCAACTTCCGAGACATCCTTGCCAGTTTCATGGGCCATGAAACCAAGTGTAGAAAATATGGCAAAGCCAGCGAAGATACTAGTACCGCAATTCAACAGCGGAATTATCATAGCATCCCTAAAGGCAAGACGAGATGACATTGCTTACTGAAAACATACAAAAGGACTTTACATTCATCAACCCACTTACCTATGATGATGACGTCATAGACATTTACGTTTGTGTCAATGTGATATTCCATTTCGCGGCAAAAATGTGAATTGGAAATAAAGGATACTATGTTTAGTTGAGATATTGACCTTGTCGGCCCTTCTTTCGATAAAGTACGATTGTTTCAGTGTCATTGCAATGTAAGACGTTAGGTACGAGGAAAATTCAATGCCCTGTATGGATATAGGTGTCATCGCAATCAGACATATTTCATTTTGTAAGGCGCCGGCATACTCACATGTAGACATTATTTGAGAATTTGTTATAGCTTGAGACGACATGAAGTCCGCCATTGGCTGCACTCAATGAGAAAAAGATCTGGGCAGCTGCATCCTTCCACACCTGCCAATTTACCAATAAAATGGAGAAAACCAGAAAAAATATTATTAAAAAAATACCATTTCACTTGTTTGATCACTTTTCTCCTCCTAAAGATGATACATGTATTTTGTTGTGATATGCATGACTTGCATAAAATGTACTAGAGGCGTAGCCTTTTCTCAGCATTCAGATTATTTGTTGTATGTGCAATTATCTTACGGCGACCGAAGTAAAAGCAATGGTATCACATCACGGGGGTAACCAGGTGAAATTTTTCAAAATAAATAAGAGTCAAAACAACAAGAGTCTTGAGTATGTACGTATTGGCAAAGTTAACAATCGAAGATAAATCACCATACTCATTTTGTCATTGCCTTCAGTTATTTAGCCAGATTATTCAAGTGTGTCCGTCAAAACACAACTGTCTTTGTATATATGGGGTAAATGTGCTCACCCTGGCATTCCACAGAACAGACCAGTCTGCTTTCATGTAGAATTTAATCCCTTCACCGGCACCTGGCAGTGTAACGCCTCGGAAGAATAGAATGATTAAGACGACGTAAGGAAAAATGGCGGTGAAATATACAACCTACAAAAGATACAAAAATGTATGACGTGTGCTAGCCTACAGCATTTGCACTATAGGAGAAAAAATTGCGAGACAGGAGCGATAAAGTGGCGTTTTATCGCAATTGGTGAGAATCTCTCGTTATTCTCACAGCTATTAGTGACAATATTTTAATTCTCACTGTGAGCAGTGAGAAATGCTTTCCTTGGTGAGAATCAAGTATGATAACAGTTTCCTCACGAGTGAAATTGCAAATTCTCACCGAGCACAGTGAGATTGGTAATGTTCAGAGTGAGAATGTATCATAATCATCATTTACTGGTGAGAATCAACCAGACTCGCCGTTTACCGGTGAAAATAAGTCTAGCTGATTCTCATCAGTCAACAACAAGTCTTGCCTATTCTCACCAATGAACGACAGGTTTTGTCGATTCTCACCAGTAAATGATGAGTATGATACATTCTCACTCAGTCTGAAAATTACCAATCTGCATGCGCTAGTTGAGAATTCCCAAACTCACCGGTAAAAATCTGTCATCATATACGATTCTCACCAATGAGTGCAATTCTCACTGCTCACGATGAGATTTAAAAATTATCACCGATACTAGTGATAGCGGTGAGAATAACAAGCGATTCTCATCAATAGCGAGAAACCGTCACTTTCTCACGCCAGTCTCGCACTTTTTTCTATACTGTTGTGTCTCTTTGCATTTTACACTGGTTTTGGATAGGCTAGAAGTGACAGTGAATACTGACTTAACAGACAAATTATTCCACCATCTGGGCACACACACACATGCGCCTAATTACACATTTCTCATCAGTTTGCGAATCGATCGACCGGGAGATGAATTCCTGGCCGCGACCGGGATGTCGGTTCGCCTGCAGTTTGGGAGACTTAACAATCGATTGATTTATTCCCTAGTTATCAGATCTTAAACTTTTCGTCCAAGGTATTTAATTTTCAACACAGCGAAAGGGAAGAGTCGTGGTAAAGTCAACAGTGATTAATATCATACGTTGAATTTCGACGACATCCGAGGAAGAATAACATTGGCGAGGACCAATCTTACCTTGCCGATTGATTTGACACCGCGTACGAGAGCCAAGAAACCAAGGGTCCAGGCAAGCAGCAAACACAGTGTCAAATGCCAACGAAGTGACCCGGTATCATCGATGCCGCTTGACTCTTTCAGCACATAAATACTATGTCGAAAAAAATAAAGAAATTCAATTAATTAGTCTTGTTTCAAAGTGAAGGCAACAAACTTATTCAAAGCTGGTGAAATTGAACATGTGATGGGTAAATTTAAGACTAGGGGTAACATAATTTACTGAATTTTCGGGAAATCTGCCACTAGTTGTCACGAGTTTGCCATTTAATAATTCAAAAGAAAAGCTGTCACCGTACTGACCGTATTAATAAACTGTGAACTTCTCGTTACAACTGTTTGTCTTTTTGGAAATTGGTGTGATCTCCAAGAAAAATTTAGATGGATTTTTGAAGAGTGTGAACACGGATTTCATTACGAGTACCATCATAGTAGACAACTATCACATCTCATCACCACCATCGTCATCGTCATCACCATCGTCATCATCATCTCATTGGTACGTTACTCAGTGATCATAAGAGATGTTCCTACCTATCAATTATATGAACTAGTCGATATTTTGTATGAAAAGCGGGCAGCTTAAAGTTGTGTCAAGGGGCGTCTGAGGTATATATAAAGGAGTGAAAACTTTGTCATCAAACACACCTGAAATATTCTTCACTGGCGCTGGCCACTGTGATGTTGGTGTCGTTGCCTGGCAACGTGGCATTAATATCCCGGTCATCATAGCAATTCTCAGTGTTCCAGATGTGGTTGCAGCCCACCCAGGGCAGACTTGGTAGATCCGAAAACGTGGCAAAGAGATAAAACACGGCCCAGCACATGATAACATTGTAATAAATCGATATCAAAGCACTTAAGCTTACCATTCCATAGCCAAGCCCTGTAAAGAATCATCCAATGACAATGAGAACCTTATTTCAACAGACTTGTCCTCTATTATATTTTCCTTTATTTCGCTGATACACGGCTTTTGACGCTGATGGATTTCGCTTTACTTGTGACGCCTATAGTGCGTAACGTACACTGCTTGGGACATAATTTAAGTTTGGAAATTCGAATTCTCATTGTACGGTATCTTTTGAAACCAACAGCTAACCTTTAACTGCAAAAACTAGCGCGTTTTCAAAGGTTTTCACACAAATATCTTATTTCTTTTAAATCGCTCTATCAACCGGTCAGTCAGTCGGTCAATAGGGCAATCAATCAATCAATCAATCAGTCGATCTAACTATCTGTCTGTATGTCTGTCTGCCTGCCTGTCAGCCTATCTAGCTCTCAATCTGTGCATCTACCCACCCCTCTAGTTATCCATCTAACATTTAAGTAATCAATCAATGTGTCGATCTACTCACAATACGATTGTTTCTTTGAGACAATTGCGTGTTTGAAAAGTGAAAGAAATCTCCACTATACCATTTATATATTGTATTTTCTATAGTATCGTCTTTTATATTCAAAGGACAATTGTGATTCAATACTTCAATAATTGCACGGAAAAGTGTTATTTCACTTTGTTTGCAAACAAAGTGAAATAACACTTTTCCGTGCAATTATCTAAAAGTAGAACAACATTTTAACGGAAGAAAAGGAAAAGGAAAGGGAAAAAATACTTGCCTTTGAATAATGGGCAACACTTCCATACACCAACACATCCCTGGCTGGCGTACTGACCAATGGTTAATTCGATGAAAAACACTGGTATTCCAACGAATACCAACATAATGCCATATGGCAATAAAAACGCCCCTGAAAAAACAGGACCAAAAAGGTGAACGATGCGAATTCCTTTGCAAGCACTCCTTAGTACCAGACAGCCGCGACTTCGAATAACAGCCTACTTTGATGTATTGATCGAACGTCAGGGAGAAGGACGAAAAAATAACTTTAAGAAGGGTAGCACATATTCATGAAAATAAGCTGTGGCTCATGTACTTAAATTTTGAATTCACAACTCTATCTCAAAATTGAATTAACACTTACCACCGCCATTGGTATAGCAAAGGTAGGGAAAGCGCCAGAGATTACCGAGCCCTACCGCGTATCCTAAACAAGAACAGATGAACTCGGCTTTGCGACCCCAACTTGCTCTCTCCTCGGTTTCAGGGCTCTCTTCTGCACGGCTGCTCTCACTGAATTCACGACTGTCTGCATCACCTTCGGCTTGTCGGATGCAAGGGGGTCCTCCGTTGATATTCACAGATGATTCTTTCTTGTTGTGAATACAGTTGGTGTCCTGGCAACAGAAAATTCGGACAGTGATCAGCATGGAAGCTCGTTTGTTCGATGAGATACCACACAAGCTGGTTTCAAGGTGTGGAGGTCATGGTTGTGCATGACTATGTCTCAAAGAGGGAAAAGATTAGCAAGGTAAGATTAACAGATACAAAACAAAAACATGTGAAGACAGGTAGGCAGAGGAATAATGTACGTATATAATCTGAGACCATCAAATCAGACGATTATGGCTGTGGTGTATTTCGTTTCCTTACAAATATGATAGTATCCTGAAAGTTGGATGATATTAGGAAAACTTTAAAAGTCGAATGGGAGTGATGTGGTATCTTAACTGTGGCATCCGTCGTGGCAAAAGAGAAGAAAATTAAAAAAATTAAAACCGAAACCTAGAAAATTACCAGGAACTTGTCGAGCAGTTTTGTGTACTACAATCATATGTACCTTGTAGCCCCGGCATGTAGCACTACTTTTAAAATCGTTTCAAGTCAAAATACTTAAAGGAGCCACAGCCTATCCTTGAGTTGTGACGTTCATGATAGTACGGTCAGATAGCTCTGATACATTTACTTCACTCTGCGATTTTCCAGCCCAAGTCAATCAAGGTTACATTCTGTTTAAAGAAGTATCAACAATAACGTTTCTGAGGTTGTAAACCTAACTTTGCGATGGCATTGCGCATGAGTTGAGACAAGCGCCGTATGCGTGATGTCTTCCCGCCTTGCATCTTGAAAGGGTGACAATTTGTACCTTGTGGGGCGACATAAAATTACATTTTCCACGTTACATCTGGCCTTGAACATTTTGCTCTAAATGTTTATCAGGGAAAGAGGATAAAAGTCTCTTAAAAACGTCATTAGGGATGCGGAAGATAGGGAGAGCTTATCAAAGGTACCTACAGCTATTTTGTTTACAAAATGACGAATCTTTTCACCGCCTGAGTGTTCGTCGGTCGGACTTTCTGCCCGTCCAGCAGTGGATGTGCTCGGGATTGCTATAATTTCGTCGTCAATGTCGATGACGGAACTCGGATATGTATTCGCAATCGGGGTTTGCCTTATTTCGTCGTCACTTTGGGTGACGGTACTCGGAGATGTAGTCGTAATCTGGAATTTCGCGATTTCGTCGTCAATGTCGATGCCGGTACTCGGAGATGTTGCTGTACTCGAGATTTCTGGGATTTGGTCACCGATTTCAGTGATGTTTCTCGAATGAGAATCTTCAATATCGATCACTGCATCGGAGTTGGACATTTTTGCCTGCCATACTGCAAACCATGTACAATTGAAATGCGGTCGGTGTTTTGTCAACAATGGGGACGCAGTCTCGTCAGCGTACGACGCGATAAACGTGAGCGTGACATGCGACGCGCTCCCATGGCGACGCTCTGGGCTTTGACAACAAAGGAAGAATGCGCGCGTCATTGTTGCCAAAACGTGTATTCTTTCGAACATTCCAGGAAAAAATTGTGTTTCTCGTAGCTGGACTCACAATATTCCATACCTGCAAATCTTGAAAATATTTCTCACCTGGACACAAGGAAAGTCTAAAATCATAGAAGATGTGATGCTTTTAAACTTTTGTCATGGATCGCTGACATTCAAGGGTAGAAAATTAAAAACTTTCCTTATGCCATGCCAGGTCGAGAAACAAATATGTTATAACTGTTGGCCTAAACACTACTGCGTCACCATCTTAAATGAAAAGGGAAATGGCGCGAAGTTTTCATTGTTTCAAATTCAAAGAAATCAGACTGAGTCTACCTTTCACTTGTGTTTACAATATTTTATTAGTAGTACGGGAAAAAAAACTGTGTTGAAAGTCGACGCTTGTTTGCTTGTCTTTGTGGTACCCCGGTGTGGTACCAATTCTTCAGACACAGATTATGTTGGTATTGGTATGTAGCAACATTGGTTGCAGACTACATGTTCAGCAAAATGAACATATTGGTCCAAAAACTTTGCAAACAGGTTGGTTAACTGAGTAACACTGTGATTTGTTTGCAATCCAGATTGCTGTGATACTTAGTATGTCACTACCTTCGGTAGATTTATTACAGTCCATATAAACTTGCTCGCATTTGACAATTTTAAGTGTTGTAAAAAGAAAATTGTGATCCGACTGCTCGGAAATTGGAATGCAGGTTTTGATACTTGCTATCATTCACGAACTGGACTATGATTATTTTGAGGGTAATTTTAAGGTTTTGTCGATAAACACATTCTTGTTATAGAAATCGCTCACTTTGAAGTAGATTACCGTTACCCTGGAGTTTATCATATGCTGGTTTAAATCAATTTTGACGTAAACAACAGGAGCCTAGTACTGCATTTTTTACAATATTCGTGTCGTTTTTAGTATCTTCCTGTAACATTGTTCAAAATTGCCTGCTCGAGTGTTTTTTTTTAAATTTAATTTGAGGTTTCATCTGATGTTTCTCCAAATTTGTTGAAAGCATGACAAAAATATGGAAATTATGGTCATTGGGTTACAAATCTCAATTTCGTTACAAAAACGTACATTTTCTTTAAAAGAGAGGTAAGATTGCTTGGAAAATTTGCTTGCATGTTCTTTTTTTATTTCATCAAAATTTTATGTAAACTACGTTTAATGTTCTGTTTGGGATATAGTTTGAAATTCGGTTTGCTGATTTCTAGAGATATCCTCTTTTCATATTTGTTCAAATTATGACAAAACACAGAGCGTAAGTCACACCTTCATAAAATGCGATGAAATAGATTTTTTACTGAAAAATCTCCGTAAGACAACCCGATAATATTTGTGTAGAATGCAACAGAAAAGATAATTAATGCATTACTACTAAAGACAATGAAGCATAGGCATCGGAAATGAAAGTAACATATGATGTACAGCCTACTATGCCAGAATTCGTCTCGACACCGACGCTACATTTCGTATTATCATAAAACCCTTTATATACCGTCAAGAAGGCGAAAGTAGGCATATCGTTTTACCAAGTGCCTAAATTCCCCTCGATGAAAATCTATCTAGCATAGAACTGACACAGAATTACAAATCGTTCAACGTCTAGGCAGAGTAACAAACTGTAAGCGACAATCAAATCCTTACGACATGGGGCATACTTCGGCGCATAGGGCTTACACTGTTATTTGTGGCAAACACACACAAAATCTACTGTTGTTAATTGCGTGAGGAGGCAACAACTGTTATTAAAATGGTTATAATTTCATTGTGCTAATATAAAAAACATCCTTGTGGAATTTTCATAAGAGATCATGTGAGTTAAAATGACCACGTGACGAAGTATGAATGTATGTTTGTTTGTTTGTTTGTTTGTTTGTTTGTTCTTTTGTTGTGTCTGACCTGTACTTGTCCGGCTGGAGTGAATGGTCTGTTTCCATGCAAAATCCTCGTAGACCTTTAACCGATATCCTGCAGTTTATATATACCATGGTGAATCTATTTCTGACGAATTATTGCTAGTGTCGCAGGTAGTAAAACAGGGTACAGTCACGTAATTTTCAAGAAAGGAACAGGCAGCCGCCGCGATCACGATGTTGAAATACCTTCCAATCTAACATTTGTCGTACCAACATGAAACTGCAATGGTACCTATCACTAGTATTCTCGATTATTCATGGGGTGTCTCTACAAACATCTGTTACTTCAACTTGAAGGATTCCAATCATACCGACAACCATCAAATGTATCCTGGGATATACCAAGAAACATGATAACAAAGAACACATAATGAAGTTAAATATGCCCCATTGAGTTATAGTTTCGTTATTTTCATGTTTCAAATTTGTTCTTTGCGCTTTGTTTGCTGTTATTGTGTGTTTGTTGGGGACGCTCTTACGTAGATGTAGGTGACCATGTGCAGGACTTCTTTTAAGTCTAATAAAAAAAAAAATCACTGGAAAAGTCTAATAAAATAAAACAAAATCACTGGAAAAAACTTTCCATTTGATCAGCTGTGTTCATATTAACGGTTGGTGGTTTTGATGGTCGAGTATACACAATGTCCAAACCATATGCCTGAATGTCTTCTAATGAGTAACATTTTTATGGTGCGTTCTTGTTATCAATAACGTTACAGGGACAGGGTCCTACAGTAAGAGTCATAGGTTACAGATAATTTGCTGTCCTCTTTTACTGTGATGCAGTGCCGTCTTCTGAGTTTCATGGGCAGAGCTTGAGAAGTGTTTGACAAGACACAACTTACTTGAAATCAACTTGAGAAACTCGTGTATCAAATGTAAGCGAAAGTAATAACCTGACAGCCCCTCAGCTGTAGCTATCCTTAAGTCAAGGGCAGATATTTTCTCATAGCCGTGAGCATATTAAGTATTCTACTAGCCATCTTGCAATGTCACATTACGGTCATGCATGATTTTTACATGATGTGGGAATTTATCTCTGTAGTGATGCCATACGATGATTGTTAAGTAATGTCAACACTGTCAGGGAGCAATTATCTGAATTTCATAGGAATAAAATTTTTGTTTAATTCACATTCAAGAAGTACTATTCATGATCGTATGTACCTACCATATGGTATTGTAGGTAATAAATTGTTCCATTAGGTTTGATTTAAAACTGTAGATTTTCATTTTTAATAGCCGTCCTCGTACGTGATATAATGCCGACGCCATCGCCATACATAGTTAGTTTGGCATACATGCTATGCCATGTGGTCAAACGGACGGCGTGAGCAAGTTATCAATTCTTTTTTAATCGCCGGTAGAGTGCGTGAGGAAACGTGCGTGTACGGGATAAATGCCGAACAAACGCTCGACCTACGCGTATCTCTCACAACGCTGGAGGTCTTTTTATCCCCTTTGCTACCATGAAGACATCCTGGGTAAGGGCAGGTTAACGTTTGGCCCCCCCCCCCTAGGGATACCCAAGTGAAGGTCTTACGGGGCTTGATATCGAATTTACTGTATGTTCGATCTCCCAAAGTTGGAATATGAAAAGAAAAGGACATTGTCTCCCTGAGAGGGCACCCCCAGACAGGACCTGCAAGGCAGCTAGCCATAAAGGCACCGTGCTTCGATAATCGCCCTCCCCCAAAGGGGTACACATGCAATTACAAAGGAACACATGATACAAATATGCAGGCATATAATTCGGATATAATATAACCTTTAATTCATTTTAACATCTTATCTCATTTGTGTGCAGATATACATATCCTTTTAAGTATTCTGTCATGCTATTCTCATGTTGTGTTAGAATTTATTTCTTATCTGGGCAATTTTTTGCGAAGTGCCCAAACGTTGGCATGCATTACGTTTTATCTCCTCGATTCGCTTGGTACGTTTAGTGCGATATCGGAATTTAGAAGTTGCCCGACGGTCTAGGAATTTTGTAACTTTTGCTATTATTTCTTCTTCCCCTTTATTACAAAATGACAGGATTAATAAAGTGTCTCGCGCTGTCTTCAAAGTCATTAGTTTCGAACTGGGCTAAGGCCGCTCTATAATCTAGATAATTTTGGATGCGCTGTTTCGGTCGCTCTGTCGACTTGCATTCTGAGGAAGTTGAGTATCTGTGGTCAAGAACCACATAATGTTGTGTTGGCCACTTCCATTACTTATTGCAAAGCTTTTTCGACGGATGCATTACCAGCCGACTTTTCGAGGTCGTCAAACTTCTTCAGCAATTAAGCCAATAGCGTTGATCGCGATTCCAGGTTTGTGACTAAATATAGCTACACTCGCGCGACATTGGACAACGCTGCCTTGAATTCGGACAAATGTTGTTGTTATATGCGCGGCTGTTGTTGCAGCTTGTAGTCTGAGCCATAAATTCATATGAATAAAGTGTGACCTTTAGTTGCCATTGTAGGTTTTATTTTATTGCAGGTTTTATTTTCGTCGTTTATGAGGAAAATGCGTACAGATATTTGTTTATGCATATTAAAGACAGAATGACGTCATTTGCAATCAGCGCTATTGCTTTTGCATCTGGATGCAAAGCAACAAAAGTGTGACATTTTGAAAACTCTGAGACCACAGTTCAGGACCTTCATGAACAACACCACGTCGCTTATACGTTTACGTACACACTTGCGTTTGTGTATTTCTCCAAGTCTCCCCTGACACACAAACACGCCTTGTCTCGCGACGTCGAAACTTCTCAGTATGATCCGTACGAGCATTTGTTTTTTATTGCACAAAATTCCAATTTCAAATAATTTCCGTCGAACACACTTCGACATATTCGGTACGTGTTATTGGTTAGGCAGGTACACATAGTCTAACCTTCAGAAATTATGCACCTCGAAAGTAAGGAAATTCACTTTTGCTCAAACATCCCTGACAAAAAAAAGTGATTTTTATAGATTATAAGAAAATTAATGATGTATTCGTACAATTGACGAATTTTCATGTTCTTGAAAATCTCCATCGGGTGTATTTGAAAAAGGTAAGCATCTCAGTGGTTAATATACAGGAACCTATAAATGTATGAGTGAACTCTGGCAAGCGATTTTTTCTACGAGCACTATTTATACCATGTACGACTACGCAATAATTTTGTGATGTCTTCGTAATCATAATATGTGACTTGACGTGAATCGCGACAGAAAGGATATAAAAAGGAAAGAAAAGGCAATATTTTGTCTACTAAATCTGTGGACTTGGCTTGCTTACAGGAGTAACTTGCAAAATTAATGAATTTTGATTATATGGAATTCAATTTAACAATGAGTCCAGATTTACCTGTAATTCAGTCCCAGTATGAATGTTACATTGTAAAGACATTTTGTCACTTCATTTTCATATAAGCTTACTGTTGTAAGTAACGAAGTTTTATAGTCATTTATGATAAAACTTTTTTCCAAGTCCTCCCAACTTAGAAATTGTGTCGATAAAGACACTAACATGAATGTTGTATCTTGAATTCATCCTGCAGGAATACTTATTAATTAGGTCGCATTTCCCTAATAGATTGAATTCGATTGGTGACGTCTAGGCATGGAGGTAGGAAGAGACTCTTCCTACCTCCATGGTCTAGGTAATATCACGGAAATAGTATACTCTGAGTATGTAACTCTGAAGGTGTGACTGATTGATCATGGAAAAGCGAAAGATACAACACTCATTTATATTCAGTTAGTTTCCGTTTATTAACACTTTATCGGTTGATTGATACTTTATTAGTTGACTTGATGCATGCGTGATCAGCTGATTTAAATCTTTATTCTTTCACTTGGCTACGTTTTTGGTTGATTTGATTTTATACGTCATCGGATGATTTGATACATTATATTGTTCCCTTGGCTATATTATCGATCAGTCGATCTATCGATTGATGAATTAATTGATCGAGCGAACGATCGGGGGTCACTTGATCCAATACGTTATCAGTTGATTTATTACGTTATCGGGTTTGAAACGTTGTCGGTTAGTTACTACGTTATCGGTTGTAACAGGCGGCCAGCGGCATTTTTCCTGCCAGTGGAGGAAAAAAAACAGAAACAACTAAAACATCGGTGAATTTATCGAATGTGGTGTGAGGGCTACCGTCACTTACTCCTCAAACTTATTCAAAATCTAAGACGTGAAAACAAAATCCTTCTATTCAGATTATCTTATTGACTTTTTGGCTTTTCTAAAGTTTATGTCACGAAACTGTTGTTTATGTCAAAGTTTGTGGACTACATTCGGGCAACTTCACTGTTCGAAGTGTACTGAGGCCAAGTCTCATGCAAGCGTAGCGTCAATATTTTGAATGTAGAGGCGTGCCATTTTTAAAGGGGCATTTGTCAATCCCTGGTTTTCGCATTAGTGATTGTTGACATTCACTGTTCATGTGACTTTAGTCGTGTGCTCTTCTTTTAAATTTTGTGCACAATTAGTCAATTTGGTCAGTAATAAAGCTGATAAAGGACTTTCCCCTTTAAAAGAAGTGACCCTTCATGATGCGATGGCATCTGAAATCCATGTATCATTTTTCAACAATTGGGAAGCCGTGAAGCGTATACGAAGGAGATAACAATTGCAGCGAAGGAGAAACTTCCAGAGAGGAAGAACAACATGAATAAAATTGATGTTATTCGATCAGCACGTCTTGTGAAGAAAGCATTATGGAATTAACTGTTTATCGTATGTTTTTATAGATTAAAGGAAAACTGTCTTGAACAAATAGTGGGTACTTGCCATAACTACGTGAGCGTATGTGCTGTGCTTTCAGTTTGCTATTACTATGTAAAATTGTTCATTAATGTCGTTCATAGTACCATTGTGTTCTGTAATGTACCATAATGAAGGATCTGCATTTGGCATTGAGATATAGGATAAAACACACACACGAACATGATATGTTTACTTGATAACTTTTATTACAAACAATGAATAAAAGTTTTTTACCCTCAGATACACATCTCTTGTTCGTATTCTCCTCTCTATAGTTGCAGTAGAATACTTTAAATTTGAACATGTGTGAGATAATTGTTTGTAGTAAATGTCGGAGTGAAAAGTATGTCACCACGCAGTCAATCGATATCTCATCTTTCAGAACGATGACTGAAACTTATCTACATTGACTGCTTCAACATCTAAATTAACCGTGTTCGTTCATGTACCGTAAATATGGTTTTTAGCGAGTGTTCGGTTGTCAAGAAGCTCAGCGTTGTTATTGGCGATGATCCAAGAATGACACATCTGTCTTGTTCATTCCACCAAACCCAGTCTACATTCAGATTTTACAGTCTTCTGAGCTATTTCCATCTGACGTCGCATTTCAATTTCTTCTTGAGTCCAGGGGCGGTAGTTCTTCTCCCACTGTTCTTGCGGGAAGAGTCTTTCCAAGTGGTCTCCACGTCCGATACCAATCTGAAGACAAAAGAAGATGAAAATTGTCAAGACATTGTAAGCTATTTAAAAAGTGCACACATGGAAGTACGAAGGAATGTCCTTTAGTACAATATTGTGATGTAATGTTAAAATGGCGTGCTAAATCCCTGGTACTAGCATTACTGGTTGTTGACATGGACTGTTAACGAGAGTCAAAGTCTTTTGTTCGCCAATGATTAGGTAGAGTTATTCAATTTGCTAAAACATTAAACTGACAGCTGTTTATGTTTCATATAAGTAAAGCTTGATTGACAGTAACTTTCAAGTCAGAAACAAAAATCTCTTCGCAATATACGTGATGACATCCAAGATTGTTTTGACAATATAACTGCGTATCTGTTTTGGCATTGGCATCAACTTCATGTATATTCAACGCTAAAATAATGAGCAACCAGTTTACTCCTGGAAAAATAGATCTTGAGAATTACATGTAGGGTTGGTGTGAATATTTTCTTGCTTACTATTGCCTATTACTAAGCGGACTGGTACACTAATGACTCTTTCTTAAAGGCACTGTTCGCGATCCCTGGGATCGCCTATGTTCTAGTCTGTACGAGGATTATGGAGGTGCGATAGCCTTTTGTTTTCCATTGAAATTGTAATCTGGTGGGTAAATTTTCTGATGTAACAATCTGGTGCCAAGACAAGCCTTAACAGTATTCTGAGAAACCTACCTGTCTATGAAGTAAATTCTTGATTTTGTTTGTGAATCTATTTGGATTATTGTCGCCCTCAAATATCTTCTTATCAGCTCTGACAACCAAAGATCCGCCGACATGGAGCTCTTCTTGAAGCTCGCCCCGTTTGTAGGCGGAGTAAACGCCCTGGGGAAATGCCGTGCACTTGCAGTCACGTGGATTCATGTCACCTGGTTTGAAGAATTCTGTCACACTCATCTTGGGAAACCTGCCAATATAAAATGATATAATTATTAACTAAAGACAACTGAGTGCTTAGTCTTTAGGATTTGACGCACGCCTTTTAAGATATCTATCCATTATCAAAAACCTTCGTTGCTGGATATCGTTAGATTTTAAACAATGTTCAATCCCGTTTTACACATATGTGAGTGTAATCTTGACTATTGTAAACAAAATGACACAATGATATGTAACAAATTACTAATGATGAGATATGTTACTCTTTTGCTGACAAGAAAAAGTTTCACCGAAGTTTCATACATGGTGGTGACAAGTAAACTCTCAACTGGTGAACGAACGCTGACGCATATTGACCCCTTTATTCGGGTCTTCTATAGAAGGGGCATCTTTTTATAAGCTTTATTCTTGAGCAAAATGACTAACTGTACACAACTTCAAGGGAGAAACAAAGAGCTAAACTCACATAAACAGGAAATGTCAAATATCACTATTGCGAGAACCGGGGATTGAGGACTGCCCCTTTAAAACAATGTGTACTAGTATGATGGCATTTAGAATTCATCGGTATTAATTCAAGTCATTGAGTACCAAAGCAAAAACTTACCGATGGTGATTGTCCTCGATGGTCACAATCAACAAATTCTCCTGACTCATAAAATAATCATTCTTTAAAACCCATTCACGTGGCAGTTCATAATAATAATCTGCAGTTCCCGTCATTTTCTCTTCGCCGTCTGAGAAAGATAAATTGACAAGTTATGATTAATTCACTTTTACCAAGCAGTCAGTGCACTTTGTAACTTCAAAAACATCGAGGTTCAAGCCCTTCAGTTTTCAAAATGTAAACTTTAAGTTTGCACTGGTAACATAAAATGTGTTATTTTTCAGACATAGAGAATAATTTACCACTTGTACGCTAGGGGACGTGGTGATACAATAAATCGAATAGATACTTTCGAGAGAAACCATAACTCTGTTTGGTTACTTACTTGATTTCCCGTTTGCATTGGGTTTGAGTACCATGACGTCACACAAATATCCCTGCCCCATCTGGTACAAGGCTGATGTCGTGCTGACACGTTCTGAAATTCGAATCACAAAATGCATTATCTAAGCATTGAAGTAGTAACTCCACGATCTAAGGAAAGGTACAAATGTCCCTTGTGTTAACGTTAGTACATCGCTGGTAGATCAATTTACAGGTCAGAAGCAACACAGGTCTATCATATGTAATATGGATTTTGGGAGGAATAAGAAACTGTAGTTGACATTCAAAAAAAATCAAATATTGAGAAAAATCATCAAAAGTTACAACTAATGGCATTTTAAATCCATTTTAATGTACCCAAACATATATATTTAGGGAAAATTAAATTTTTGTACGATCCTCTTTACACACAATTCATAAGTTGTTGAACTCATTAATGTCAGAGATAAAAGGCAAATTCATACCAATCATGAATTTTGAAAGTTCTTCGGCGTCAAGTGACTGGAATGCCTTCTTCGGCAGCTGATCGTCGTCGTAGCGGGCGCCTAGCATGTGACTGAGGGTGCGTACATTGTAACGGAACCCATGGATGAAACCAGAAGCAGCCCGCCTATCACGTGACTGCATGACGGTGCCGATGAAGTAGAGATCGGGGACCGTTGACTGCCAGTGTTCATCAAGAACGACATATTTTCCATCAGTGTGAGTTTCTGAGAAGAAAAATAAAAAAGATATACGCTTTGAATACATGAAACCAGAAACTGGAAGATTACCATTCTAAGAGATAGGTTTAAAACACATGCTCGTTTTGAGACTATACAAAAATTCATATCTCTCACCTGGTTTACAAGTTGCATCAAACAAGTCAATATTGATGAACTTCCATCCAGTGGCCAGAATGACTTTGTCATATCCTTTGCTGGTGAAAGTCGCAGTGCCTGGTGGACTCCAGTGTGGCAATTCCATCTCAAAGGTCTGTGTGATTGTACCGTCATCCTCTCTGACGAACTTCTTGGTGTCGCACTGACGGAGAGCGTGTAAGGATTTCAGGTGATACATGTCGAGGACTGAGTTGTTGACGGCTCGTAGATGTCCAACGAAGTGAGAGTCCCATGCCAACTTGACAGGTGTACGCGTGCACATATGTATGATAGCTGCACTGCCGGCTAAGTGATCAGCACACTGTTGTAAAATAGATTGACATTACATCAATAAGACGGTAAAACCATGGGTCTTTTGGTAGCTCCATGGTTTTGCTATAGTTTATTGACTATAATATATCTTGCCAATAAATATGTATACTTGCATCGTTTGTTGTCTTAGTCTCATCTTAGCACTGGTTATGGATTTCTTTTTCTCCTGCACTTTAGAGGGTCTTTGCTTTTACGTGTATTTGTCCTTTGACAATGTTACGCTAAGTTTTATCACTGTGTTGTATCTATCATGGAGATGCGTTTGATCGCCTGATGCGCAAAAGCACAGACGACGAGAATTTTTCCTTTTGTCTGTGGCAAAAGCAAGTAAGGGTAAGTTACGAATCTGTGGACGCTGTCACCAGATTATCACCGGATTAATTTTGACAAAGTCAACAACGAAATCACCAGCAATGCCAGAAGAAGAGGCGTCCGGAAAATCACCAGACGTGACAGCATTTGTCACCTATTGTCTTACCTCAAAGGCGCTGTTTCCACCTCCAAGAATTAACACCTTCTTGTTTTCGTACTCCTTCAAATCCAGGGTGTGTTCTTGATAAGTGTCAGCTAGTTCGATACCCTCGATATCCGGATTATGCGGCAGAACAGGGCCTGTACCGACTATCAGAACTTTACAGGTGAATACTTTACCATTCTGGTCAGTGATGGTGAACCGAGACGGATGTCTTCTGTCGAGGACTGCCTCCCGATGTACCTTGACGATGTTGGTGTTGAGCCGAACTTTCAAGTTGAACTTCTTACTGAAGTCACTTAAATAACTGAAATGTGGGAAGATTATGAATTCAGTAGTGTTTCTACAAAACACTTTCAACAAAAAGGCTGAGCTTGAGTACTGTATTTACTATTGAAGAACAAAATAAGGACAGGGTCAAATAAGCAAGTCACTTATTTATGAGACGTAATGGTCAATATTTTCAAATTTCGAAATGCCAAGATCAAAATGAAGAGGATAGAACTGTCTCGGTTTAGTTTCTGGCGTTCGATCGACTTCGATTTCGAGCCTTAGGTCGATAAATGCAACTTTTTTTGAAAAGCCCAAAATATACCAAAAAAGTCCCAAAATAGAACAAGCTTACTCACTCGACTAAAAGACCTGCGTCCGGGAACAAATCGTCTGAATAATTGAAGAATGACATGTCATCTTCGTCACAGAGTAGAGAGTTCCAATCATGACGAAGATTGAACTCTTTCTCCTTGAAATAGTTATGTTTCTTGTTGATTGAGATCAGAGTACGATGACGTGGGTATTTCTGGTAGAAGGAACCAACACGATCGTTTCTCTCGAGTACGATGTAATCTTTGCCAGCCTTCTCCATGCAATAGGCCATCTGAACACCAGCAGGACCGGCTCCGATGACGATGTATTCGTAATCTAAAGACAGTTAGTACAAAAAGAAAAAAAGTGACGAGATTTGTATCACCAATTGAAATTTCAGGCAAAATCTCGTTTTTTTGGCCTTCTGATAAGGACGCACAATAAACACGGTCAGTTCTACTATCTGCGAAATTTTACGATCCATCAAAAGAGTGAGCTAAATGATGTGCTGTAGAGGCCCGGCCATAGACAGTGGTTTCTCAACTGTCTTTGGCCTAACATATCAAAATGTCAAACATCACCGTTCGCAAATTACACGACAACTGTTTGGTAGACTTACCTGTTTTATCCATGATGGGCTTCGGAAATCGTATAATCTACACGTCAGCGGAGAAATACTCTGAAGAAAGGAACATATAATATTGTTTTACCCATACAGATCATAAAAATGTATCAATATTAAACAAGAATGGCGAAATGTTGCATAGATCTGTCATCATGTATTCCAATATAACATCAATACGCTCGAGTGATACACGTAGAGGATGGGTGACATACTTTATATTTGGTACTAACCTTGAACCAGGATGAGAGATGCAGTGTGCCGATTACATGGGACACTTTGATGTAGTCCGAAGACTGGAACCATTATTTATACCTGAAGTTTAAATGTTACATTTCCATAATCGCATTTGTGCAAACGTCAAACACAATGAATTAGACTTTTCAGGGGTTACTTATGAAGATAATTGACATCACATCTGTCAGTCAAAATTTAATCCGAAGAAGTGCATCGTGGGATAGCATCATAATACAAAGCTGTGACAAAGAAGAATTGTACAAAGCAATATTTTCTTATCATCTCTTTGTTTGCTCCACGGTTTTACCACAATCCCTCCACTCACGCGGCACCGTGGTTTTACATTTTCAATTTCTCTGGTTTGGCACGCTGTTACTGTGTGACACGTGCACGCCGCACGATCACCGTCACGTGATTTCATAAAGCGTTACCTGAGAGAGAAGCAAGAAGTGCAACAAGCGAAGTAATCCCAATGTCTCCCATCAGTAACTGGAAATCCTAGCCTTCCTTAGAAGGTAATCTACGTAAAATCAAAGAACGATCCTTCTTTTTTAACCTCCATCTCTCCAAATAGTAAAATGTCAACAAAAAAATCTTCAGAGATAAAATACGACAGTACTTTAAAAAGAATGTCGCATTTCGATGTCACAACATAAATACCACGAAGCCTAAAAAAATTACGAGGTTGAGGACATCGCAACGTTACACATATATGTGGGATGTAGGCCTATATCATTTAGTATCGATACTAGAGACCTATACTAGGGTTTGGATCGTCTGGTATCGTCTAGACAATATCTTTTACATCATTTGCTACATCCCGACAGTGTTGGTATCAAACGTAATGCAAGCAAGGTTGCCATCTCCAATGAGCCTTGTAGTATTCTTTATCAAACATTGATACCGTATACAGCCCCTCCGTATACTGCTGGTTATATGAGTTACTAAGCGGGGTCCGATTGATACGATCTGGCTTTCATCGGCTTGTTTTCGCGGGTCTATAGAAATACTGTACTAGAGACAAGAAATTAATGTTTGGCTTGCAAAGTGAAACATATTCACAAGCCACACAGACCACACAGACCGTCGACAAGTGACCATGCTCTCTATCATGGCGGTTAAAAAATGTACTGATGTTGTGGTCGTCATTGTTGTTTCAATGACGTCAAAGTAAATGTTTTAGTCTGCGGGACTACTGTGATAGAACATGGAAGTAGTAGCTCTCTACTACCTCAAACACGATTGGAACAAATTTTGGATAATTGGATGACGGAGTAATGTCGATACAAATGTAATCTCATCTGCTTTTCTTTTTATATTACACACTTGTTTTATGAGTAATTTGCAATATTGCAACATTCAGCTATATTGCAGCTAACACTTTTGAGAAATTTGCAAAATATGAAAATCCAATTATCCCAAATTAGTTCCAATCCTGTTCTCAATGTACCTCCATGGTAGAACCAAGAAAATAATATCAGTTTCAGAGGGTAAAGTTTCTCAATTTAAAATTTAGACGTGACATGTCTCGGTAGACACTCGAGGATATTACACTCTTATATTTTTGAACTTTGCCACGAGCAAGAAGTTGAATGTTAAAAAGATGAAAATGTGGCATGGAATAATCAGTCGAAAAAATCTGTGATGAAGAAAAATAGTGTATGTTTTTGTGACATAGAAATAAACCACCGTCAATTGAATCTCCGCTGCTGTTTATGATAAATAAACCAGACATGTGACGTAACGACAAATTAGAATAAATAAAACTAAAATGCCAAAGTTCGATAACCGTCCCTCCGGGTAGAGGGACGGTGGTGCAATGGACCAAGGTGTGTTTAGTTTATCCTAGTTCTTCAACTATCGCCTGTGTTTGTACAGTATAAACATTTATGCAAATTAATGTAAGTAGCCTTGTCAAACCTAATATCAGCCTGCCCGGTCTTAGAAATTTTGCCCCTCAAAATAATGAAAAGTTTCATATGTATCTGACAAAATGAATTTATTTCATAAATATTGAAAATTGACTAATTTTCAGCACTTTAACAAAGAGTTAGTGGTATTATGTAGTAGCTATATTTTTTAAAAGTGGAGACAATGCAATTCCATATGTAAAAGTTGTATACTATTGGGGCCACATCACACACCCACAAAAAAATTACAGATCTCATATAGAGAACTTCAATTTTGTGACAACCAGACATAGCATGACGACATCTTGTAACGGAATGGCTAAAAGGACGAGGGATGCAAATAATCGCCGGTCGTGAGCTACTTTGAATCAAAAAGCAACATGATAAGGGAGAATATATAATTTGGGAAACAACAGTTAGAGGGGACAGGTATCTTTACATTCATCGTTTTTTCTCAAGTATGCGCAACATTGAGCTAATTTTTTAGCTCTATGGCTCGACTAAACTTGAGCTAAACGATTATTTGACGGGCTAAATATCGTACATATCAAAGTAAATGTTGTTACTCAAGAACGCTATCTAAACTTCAGCTTATTTATAAAGTTCGGAAACGATATTTAGATCAAGCTAATTTTCGGGTATATCGTTTTTCAGCCCAAGGTTTCTGAATACAGCTAATATGAGAAAGTTTAGATGGATAATTAGAAGGCGATAATTATCGTAAATATCCGATGTATCATTTTGAAAAGAAAATGTCATCTAGCGGAAATGTTCTAAACTTCAGCTAATTTAGCAAATTTAGAACGATATGTAGATAAAGCTAATTGTAACTTAACTTTATAATTAGGATGTAGAATATACGATACTAATTTAGAAGGAAGCATCTGCAAATGTGACATTCTTAATTTCAGGAACATGGACGTGCCATACTGTGTGGTCACTCTTGGTAATGTTTTTTATCATTACTTCGATTACGTAGCATCACAGTCCCTGTGGAGGGACTTTGGTGGCATCATCCGTTCAAACGGAAAACTAGACCATTCAGAGAAAAGCATACCATCAATCAGTCGTTACACTTCTACCTCGTATAGAAAGTATAGGTGACCAGTTGCCCTTTAACCCCCAGAACGATGCGGGCCGTGTTTTATCTCTTTTGGAATTTAAAACTTTAAATTTATATAGCTCATTAGATTTATCTGATTAATAAAATTAACATTTTAAATTTGTTACAGCCTCTCCAATTTTCTCCATGATTCACCTTTCTTTCTGAACTAGCTCCACATTTCAGAACGCCCCGTCGACCAGGTACCTGCCCGAAGACCAGTCAGCTACATCCGATAATTATGTTTATCCAATCATCGTTAAAATGTTTTAATTACTCCGTGGAGGTAAAGAAGATAATTACTCCTTTCCGACGATATTTTTGCAAAGGAAATTTCCCATAATAATCTAAACATACTCGTTGAAAATTTAACTTATAATGCGATGTCATTTTCCAGAAAACATCCTCTAAGTTTCTCGAGACTCTCGAGGGTGTCTCTTGAAGTCAGATTTCCTGTGTTTTGTATTAGCTAGGACAAACATCGATTAGCAGGTGCCAGCATAGACAATTTCTCTACTGTCAATGGTGCCAGCCTCCGAATGTGAACTTTGGCATTTTTCATTTTCTTTATTTAGGGCTATGGTGAAATCAAAGTAGCAGTTTTTACTACTATATGTGTGTCATGTAGATTTGGTAAATGTCTGTAAACTATTTTTGAACGCGATGTAGTAGATTCATCGCGCTGTAATGGCGTTATCGCGAGATTCGCCAGATGCAGAAACCATCGTGTTCACCTTACACATACATGTCCATATGTCACACGATCTCTGTTCTACCTGCATGAATTTATAAAGTCAGTAAGTCGAACCATAGATAGTAGTCGCAAGACTACTGTCTATGGTTGAAGCAAGTCTATGCATGGTCCATGGTCTTACCCTGGACCCCAGGGTCTATGTACCTACGGATAATTTACTCAGCTGCCGATGCGTCATTGCACAATTTCCAGTACCTTGAAACTGAAATTGATTTCTTGTCTAGAATCTCTCCACCGTAGTTTTGGTATGATACCTAGGCTATCATACCTATATTACAACGAAGAGATTCCAAAAAAAATTGTTTCTACTTTATAGTCATATCATTTGACTTCCAACACCATTCCCAACGACACGGTCCCGTGGAGGGACCGTGCCAACGATAAATTACATGATCCCGGCACGTAATACCCTAACAATACATCTAGCAACAACCGTTTGATTAAGATTAGCCACGACCCTTCTACAGGTGGAGGGACTGTGGATTAGCAATGCGCGCAGGATATTATAAAGCAATGGTGTAAATGGCCTACACGCGTCCGCGTACCGCCAGGCCATCCGTTTCTAGCTCTACGGACAGGCTTATGTGCCGTCTTCAAATCTGGCATTTTCAATCTTTGTGTATATACTATATAATAGACAGAAAAAGTATTTATATGACTAGTATCTAGGTTTCGAAAATTAAGCTTGTTTTATCTGATAGTTTTATTAATCCACATAAACATTCACTCCTCAACTTATTCACGCTCAGAATTTATGATTATGGAAATCACGGACTCTCCACAATACGGACGCGTTTAGGCAATTTACACCATTGCTTTAGAATATCCTGCGTGCATTGCTAATCCACAGTCCCTCCACCTGTGGAAGGGTCGTGGCTAATCCTAATCAAAAGGTTGGAGAGGCCGTACAATACCCCATTAACAAATGTTAGTAGGCTGCGTGCAGAGTTTGACACCAATCACACCTGTCCCATTTCCCGTACACTTACCAGAGTCTACGGGTCAAGCATAGACCCCGGAGCGACTCTCGCTCCAGGGTCTACGGGTCAAGCTATCTGTGTATAGCTTTCAGCGTCTTGCGCCGGCACAATATTCAAACCGAATCACGGTCCATATATCATGCGATAGAGGGACCGTTTACAAAGAACAATATTGGATAAATATCATCTAATATCCAGGTACTAGGTACTAGAAAATATTCGTATGAGCATGGAGGTAGTCTAATATGGCTGCACAAAATGCTATTAATAGTACAATACACAATTGGTATCGGATACAAGTATAGATCGTCTATATCGTCTGGTTTGAAACTATAGGCGATTCTACATGATACTATTGATAGTATGCGATATTATCGAATATTTTTGAGGTGCGACGTTGTCGGGATCCAGCCAAAGTTATGATAAAATATCTTCTAGTTTTAATACAGAAGATACAATAGTATTGATTCTGGTATATCTGGGTAGCGTCCATCAATAAAGTATCCAACAGTACCGGATATCCTCGATATATATAGCGCAATCTAGTATCGTCTAAATATTCAAACTTAATACTTCGCTTTTCTCCAGACATTGCAACACGTCAAAAACATGGGCTAGTATCTGAGTTCTGATAATATCAACAACATCGTCTGACATCGTTTAGGATTTCAAAACTGTGCAATATTTAATTACACATTTTCTAATCCAATAGAATTAGACACTATCGATAGTATTGTCTAGTTTTACAAACCTGGACGACATTATAACATCCTTGCCTGCCTCCCGACAATGTCCTGAAATATTATCAGAAATATATCAAATTATGGGGAAATGTCTGTTTTACCTTCATGGTTAAATATACAGTACAAGATGATGCAGACGATGATAGACAATATTATCCATCGTATTCAATAGTATCCGGCGTTTTAAAATCATTTGTAGATGTTTTCAAAAATCGATATTTGCTAGTCATCGATATAATCAGCTCTACTTTGATACTAGATGGTATCTAAATCCAACGTTTCCTGTGAAATGTCTCGTCTTAGCTGTTTTCTGATGGTTTCCTATTATTTCCTCATGATGTAGACTTGCTTCAAGTCTGTGGGCGTATAAATATGAAAACAGAAGGTATCGGAGAAATACACTTCAGCAGACTGTCGCGTTAATGGAAGGCTGTTGCGTAGATCGTGGGGTGAACGCAATGGCTTGGCCAGCCAGTAACTGCAGACGAGAGAATCCAAGCAACTGGGGCCAGTCTATACGTGGAGGCAAAAGACGTAGATGTTTCATTCCTTTGTTCATGGATGCTTTGTTCAACCACCTGAGTGCTATCCCTATGGTTCACCCATGGATGATAACATCCACAGAAGTCCCACCACCATGACGGACCGTGGGCGTGGATCTGATTTCTCGTGAAACCTCGTGGAATATGCACCCCCGTTGAGAATAAAAATGCGGCCAAAATTGAAACATGTATGTGTACTCCATTTGTTGCCTTCGCGATTTCACCGAAACCAGAGCATAGTTTCTATGTCTGGGTGTGTAATATTGTTTGTGGCATGAGGTTTGTGGAAGGTTTGAAAGGAGAACAAGATGTAGGATGAAAGAATGCGATGACGTCGAATCTTTATTGGCTGTGCGTAATTTGCAAGCGTGTTAGATACAAAGTGATCGCATTACATATTGGTGAGATGGAAGTTTTGCAGGAAATAAACGAATAAAATACTCTGTTTTGTAAATGTAAAAGTAATATTTCTGTATCTAAGTGCATGTAAACTCTTTACATGTCTTGCGTAAAAATCGCTCGAATATCATTTTAAAAGTCAATGTAAATCTGTCGATTTAAAAGGTCATAATTAACACCTACGTCATCCGACGACGCGTCGTTTTCTCTCACGATCACGCTGTTAGTGAGGAGTACCTGCATGAAAGATGGACAAGCTCTCCGTTGATTGGTCAGAAACCTGTGAAATAAACATCGATTTCGCAGCTCCGCCTATCGGGGGATTTTTATCATTTAATGTGTTGACTCCGCCCACTCAAGCTAGGGAAATCTTCTCTACATAAACCCCGAACTTCCCAGAGTTTTTTCATTCGACACGATCCACTGTGTCTCAGAGTTCTCTATAGCTTGGCACTGTCGAAAACCTCACTGTCGCCGCAAACAAGACGACTTCACTCAGGTAAGTTATCGTTCAATCAAGACTCATGGAAGTCAGGGTTCCCCCTCGCTAGCGTGCTGAGGGCTTCCAGCCAGTCACGTTTCTAATCCCTATCCTACGCTTCTGCCGGTGGAATATCTAGGAGGTAATAAACTTGAACTCTGAAATTCATTAGAAATTGGCGATGTGTATGATACCTAACCTTTGTTGATATCCTTTCTGCTTTTACAGGACTATTTGGTGGTATTAGTTTTTACTCCGAAATGGCTGAAAAGACAGGTACGTTCTGAATCACTTCTTTATTCGATTGGTTTATAGAGGATCGCGGTTTATGCCAGCAATACTCTCCTTGACAAAAGGCATTTGACTAAGGTACTTTCAGTTCATTCGTCTGAGTCTTTTGCCGGTACAGGTGATACATAGCTAGACTGCCAGCAACTAGGAAGGAAATTTCTAAGTTCTAAGTTCTAAGTTTCTAAGTTGAAGTCATTCACATCGTCGCATAAGTTTCTTTCGTGAGCAAAAGGTTAAGGTTAAAAGGAAAGGCTGATATATGATTGTGAAGAGTCAATTTTCAATCTACAAATTTTGTAAAGAACAGACATCTTCCGATCGGACATGTCATCATAATTATGCTATGCATATCACAAAACTTTTTCTTCCGTTTCACTCTATTTTTCTCTCGTCACGTTTATCTTTCAGATTACGAGTACATCGTTGTTGGCGCTGGCCCTGCCGGTGTACAGATGGCTTATTACATGGAGAAATACAAGATGGATTATCTGGTGGTTGAGAGAGCCGACGGACCTGGTTCCTTCTATCGCAAATATCCCCGCCATCGTAATCTCATTTCTATCAACAAAAAGTACAACGTCTTTCCTGAGCCTGAGTTCAACATGCGACACGACTGGAACTCATTGCTATGCGACGAAGAGGATCCGCTACTGTTCACTGATTACTCGGAGGATCTTTTTCCTAACGCCGGACTTCTCGTCAAGTGAGTGTCTCAAATTGAAACGATGATTTAAACGTAACACTCCTTTAATTTGGTAATTAATTTCGTTTCGGTGACATCACTTTGAAAGGATTTGTATGAGATTCTTTATCAGAATTGTAAGGATCTGCAAGCGCTGCCTGTTCTTTATTGTTTGCGAAAACTAATCGAAGGCCTGTGCTAAATGACATTTTATCTAATTTTTCAGATACATCGAAGATTTCTGCAAGAAATACAAAACCAACATCCGTTACAACACCAACATCACCAACGTACACAGAGACGACAAGAACGATGGTAACAGATCCAGATCTAGATTCACCTTGACTGATGAGAAGGGTAACAAGTTCACGTGTCGTGTTCTCATGATTGGTACTGGTCCCATTCTACCTCATGAACCACAGATTCCCGGCGTTGAACTCATCGACTCCTATCAAGACCATTCCCTGGACCTGGAAGAGTACAAGAACAAGAAAGTATGCATTCTCGGCGGCGGTAACAGTGCATTTGAGGTGTGTATTACAGTTATTATCGTCGTCATCTTTGTTTTCTGTTATTTTTGTTTTTTGTTTTGACATGACTTTGAGATTTAGTAACTTTCGACTGAATTTGTTCGTCATCACTTTTGCAGGTAGCTGATCATCTGGCTGGTTCTGCTGGTTTGATTCACATGTTTAACAGACATCCCGTCAAGTTCGCCTGGGATACTCACTTCGTAGGTCATCTCCGAGCCGTCAACAACAATGTCCTCGACATGTACCATCTGAAATCACTCCACGCTCTGCGTAAGTGTGAAGCCACCAGAGTTTGGAAGACTGAAGATGGAAAATTTAGCATCGAATACAACATGCACCTGCCCAACTGGGATCCACCAGGCACTGGCCGCTTCGTCACCAGTGGATACGACAAAATCATCTCCTGCACTGGCTGGAAGTTCATCAATATGGGAATGTTCGATGAAACGTGTAAAGCAGGTATGTTTTCCTCAAAAGAGGTGCTATGAAGTTCGCGTCTACTTTTTCCATTTTTGAGTTAACACTCGAATGACGATAATGATTGTAACTTTCACCATTCAATCCGTTTTTTCAGAAACCCACACAGAAGGTAAATACCCAATACTGGATGAACACTGGCAATCTACAGTACCTGACATGTATTTGATTGGCACAGCTATGCAAGCACGTGACAGGAGAGCTGCTTCAGGTTTCATCCATGGCTTTAGGTACAATGTGCGCACGCTCACAAATATGTTACGCAGTACGTATGATGGACGTGAACTCAACAGAGAAGTCTTCAGTCCCATTGACCAGGATGAGATCTGTAACTGGGTTGTCAGTAAGTAAAGGGTTTGGTTTTTTCTTCGGCTTAAGTGCCTTTTGTTATTTCTCGACTCCAACAACGGAAAAATCACACCCTGTGAGTGCTTCTATCAATGTCAAACCACTGACTGGATAGTTGAAGAACACTTAAAAAAACAGTTTTCGACATCTTTTGCAATCAAGCTTGCAATCTAGACTATAACATACACGTCAGACGTGAGCTATTTGGATGTACATTGCAATACGGAATAACTCGAATATATACCTGTTTTTCCTCGCAGAACACGTCAGCATTGTCTCTGCTCTATATCAGATGGGTCAAGGTTATCTTTGCGACGTGATGCTGGTCGACAAGGAGGGAGACGCAAAGACGGATAAACCTACCTCCGGCAAGATAGAATACTTGCGGGAACTTCCACAGGCCTGGGTGAAGAAACAAGATTGGTTCATGGACGCTAAGCTGGCTATTATTGTCACTATCGAAGACACTATTAGCAAGTAAGTTTTTCTTTTAAATTTACTGCTTCACAGTTACAGAGACATCGTATCCTCGCTGCGTATATGCACAGTTAGCGTCATAGTGTTGCTAATGCGTCTGAAACTTTGCACAGAATTATTTACAAAATCTCTTGCAACTTCTCTCCGAAGATTCAACGTATAGGTTTCAACACAATCAGTGTTCATTAGATAAAAGTTCGTAACTCTGATTGTGGGTCAAAAATAAGTTAGGTCTGGAGACATTAGTAAGTCTATGTAAGAAGCGTAAAGTATCCGTCTGTATATGGCTCTATATAATTTACGATATTCCATCATAGTTGGTACAAAGAACCAGTTCACTTTCAATATATGTCGAAAGAACAAACACTGGATAATTTTAATGTGTCTTTTTACAGGTACCCTTCCTTGAGCGCAACAGAATTTTTCACTCCTGGTGATGCCAACGCCAGCAACTGCAAATGTTCTCCCTTCCCGCAAGCTGTCTTCAGAGTTTACAAGAACGGCGAAATGGCGGAAGAGCTTTACATCGGTGGTTCGCTGGTCGTACGTGCAGACACTAGAAATTTCGACGGTGATACCAACCCTGAGAGATACGTCAACAAAGTCAAGAACCTCTTCCATCGCCATGTAAGTATCATTGTCTACCAAATATATGAAGCTTCAATAGTTAGCTTCTGCAGCGCAAAGAGGCGGCAAATATCAGCAGTTTCAACAGGATGTAATTTCTTAAATCATCGTAATAAGTTAACACTCGCTCTAATACTCTAAAACAGTAAAGGTGATCCTGCGGTTGTATCGTTAAAGGTGTGTAGAAGCATTACACATCCGCTCACAGAATTAATTCACCAGATTTATCTTTTAAGTAAAAAACAAAGTTTAATGTATCCTGCAAGGTTTTGTGAAACAAATGTTAAACTGTATACAAATCCGAACCTTGTTCATAGTTCAAACATTACATCATACCCGTTATGTACTACGTAAAACCCTAGTTCTCTCATATGTGACAAGTCATTGCAAAATGTTCTGGGAAAGAAAAACCATCTCTTCCAAATTTAGCATGTTGTTACCTATTGTATCGGAAATATTACAGCTCAAGCTTAATTGACTCCTGTCTTTTCTTACAGACCGGTATCGGCAAAGATGGATTCTACGAACAGTTATTTACACCAGACATGTGGCCCAAGGTCTATCGTCCATGGACGCAGGAAGAAATCGCCCAGCAGACAAAGATGGAGATGGATAAGTTGAAGAAATCGTCGCAATACGAATGCAGTATATCAATCCTCAAGCCTACAGTTGACGTCAGTGACATGTGACCCCTTACACTACCATGGACTGAAATTTGATTTTTTACAAAACTTCTTTTCCTAGTGACATTCCATTTTACAGTGACTTTTACTCGATTTGGTTTCATAGCCATGTGATTTTGGAAAACCGTGTTCTGACCTTAAGCGTGGAATTCTGTATTTTTAATGAATGTTGGCGCCAGCCTATCAAGGAGTATTTCTACATTTAAACATATCCGATGTACCTATTGGTTATTATCAAATTTAATAAATTCGTTTTGAATGTATGTGATAAATATTTTGCGTTTTTTCTCTTACTTGTCAGTACGATGGTTAATTTGGACAGTCTAATTTTCCATTTGATATAATTTAGTAGACCTTAGCCACTTAAATACTTTTCCGATACCAAACAGGCGCCCAAAATATTTGATACCGTGCTTCCTCCTCGACCATACAGCCGGCATGTGACCACAGTCATCTGCTGTCTATTGCGCTCTGCATCTATGCGCCCCATAGACGTGTGTACATATGCTGAGCATACGTACACACGTCTATGGGGCGCATAGATGCAGAGCGCAATAGATCGCAGATGACTGTGATATGACTTGATCCAGTGTACCGGTGTCACACCATGTACTAACCCTGATGCCAGAACTCGCTTATCGGATGAAAGCTTCACCCAAACGGCCGTTTGAATATGAAACTTCATGATTGCGCTTCTGGATACATCTGTGACACAGGACTCCAAGAACAGTCATCCGTGATCTATTCAGCTCTGGGACTATTCACCTATATCTTTTCACCAGAACTTCAATTCTTATCCTGGACCTCAATCTCTGGCTCGTTTTGCTTCAACTTTCGTTCAAAAGCTGGGTCATTCCTATCATCTTCACGCTCAGGTTCTAAAGACATGTCATTTAATGTAAAATGATTCTTATTTTCTGAGTCCTAACTCACAGTACCAACCTCTGTCCTGTGCCCATGGTAATGCTCCATGCAATTAAATCGACAAGGCAAAGTAACCACGCTGACTTGTCGGTTTTCTTATGAATCGCATCAACCTCTAGTCCAACAGTGTATTTTTCTTGGGCGCAACATAAATATTCAAGCATTTAGTTTCATACCGTTGCTACTGTTTTAATGTCTTTGATGTTATCAAAATTTCCAAAATATCAATATTTATCTCACATTTTTTTTTTCACAGGACCTTAGGCTACTGTTTGAATAGAAATTGGGTATCACAATCGTCACAACACGAAATCAGTGACTTCAAACTGAATAAGGCAATATATTCATACATTCCCTATTGTTTTGAAAGACAGTTTGAGGAAGTAACAATTCAAATGCAAATCTTACAAACAGGTGATATACCATGCACGGACAACACGACAGGTAAACTTTAGAAGAACGAGGTCGTTTTCACCATGTTGCGGACGCCAGACGTTTTAAAGATGTAGAAGGCCTAGGCAAAACTTAACAATGTCTAGATCCAGCTGCAGCATTTCCCCGCTGGTCTCGGTGTAAAACCAGGGAAATACGTGTCCTTTCAAAGTTTAAGAGTATTAAGTCCTGTATAACGGTCCTCTATGCGTCTAGGCATCCGCTGTCCGCGCCCTGTAACTTTGTAGGACGCACAGTAGACGACAATGTCAAGTATAATTCATACACATTCAGTGATTTTATCAAGTATTGCTGAGCAGAAAGAAAGCTTAACCCTGATAAAATCAAAAACGGTTTTATTGATAATAATATATTTTACATGTATGATATTAATATTATACTATATTTTTTAGACTATTTACTCCTCGTTCGCCTGCGGCTGTAATTGTTACTCTAACTGGCGTGTAGCGTACTGGGATTCGTATATTTTATCGCATGGGATGGTAGCTTACTTACTGACACAAACAACTGCTTTACACCCGATAGGGGATTGAAGGGTGATGAAGATAAACTGACAACATCAATTTACAAGACGTACTATCAGTGCAAGAAGCAACACACTGCCATTGTCGCGCTCGCAAATTTTCCGAACGTTTTTCGTAGTGTCAGGTTTTTCCTTGAAACTGGCACTGCAAGACCTATTCTTTGGTTGAAACCAACTTGACGTGGGGCGATCTATTTTTGATGACTACATTTCCTTCCTCTGTTAGTTTTTTGAGTTCATTTTCCCAACTCTCTGCAGTGGCAAGGAAAAATGCCAGGTGGACGAAGACGAAGACAGCGATCTTCAAGATCACCACCTGAGTCGTGTCTGCGCCAAATTTGAACACACAAAACATGGCAATGAGGAAGGAGCTCCAAAATGAGGGAAAACAGGGAAAAGGTTCGA
This sequence comes from Ptychodera flava, assembly GCF_041260155.1. Taxonomy (NCBI): domain Eukaryota; kingdom Metazoa; phylum Hemichordata; class Enteropneusta; family Ptychoderidae; genus Ptychodera; species Ptychodera flava. Next base: position 35,192,587 of record NC_091945.1, read on the forward strand.
ACAGTCTTTTACTGATACTGATTTGGGAGTACAATTCAAGGTTTTCTGTAAAAACATACAAAATTTGTCAGAGTCAGAGATGGAAGTAATACGAAGTTGTAAACAGGTGGTTGGTGCCGGGGCTACTCCGGGTATGTGCCGCCAGAATAGGTCACTTTTTAACGAAAAAATCCCTAAACATAGGTCGCCATTTTTCATCCGCAAAATACCCTAAGCATGGGTCGATAACAAAGCAAATGTCGCATGCTTTAGGAAAAAATTCTCATGCAACAGAATAAAGGTGAAATTCCCCAAATTCGTCGAGCAATATCTAACAAAGGGCCATATTTTTGGAATATACATGGGTAGATGTGTTCAACTTGGGCGGCACACCTCCGTATGAAAATATCAAGAGTACGCCGCTCGGGGTGGGCGTTGATGAAGATGAAAATCTTGGTGTCCAGTTTTTACTGAAGGGAAAACAATGGATAATATGTGCAAAGAACTTGAACTCGAAAAGGAAACTCCTTCTGGGCTTGACATTGCTTGTATACATTTGCACAAGTAATTGATCTACATATCAGTGTCTTTGAATGTGCCAATTCTCGCTACCTTTGATATAGCTTTTGCCGTATGCTAAAGGGTCAAACTGCATATTGAAGTGCATTGTGGGTAAAAAGTCGACTTCTCACCAAAGCAAGAGTTTGACATAGTGATCCGTTCAACTTTAAACGTAAATCCAATCGTTTTTATGCCTAAAAGTTCTGTTTGTTTGCGAAATTAGCTACACTCCTGCATCTTTTCATCTTTAGGCATTTTTGGTATGAAATTCCGGTATAACCTTAAAGTTTACTTTGACGCGTTTGACTTGACTTATGTGTTTTGCCGTGTATTGAACCACAGGCAACGGTGTCTTTTACCTGTAGAAATCAACAACTTGAAGGTTGAAAATATGGTCGACCACCTTAGACTTTTATGACTCACTTGGGTGGTAAAAGCGTATTTCAGGTATCGAGTCTACCGAGAATTAATTTTCATTCAGTCGAAACCTTTTTATGATAAAACTACTTTATCTCATTCACATCCCACTAGATAACCTACATTGCACTGGAATCGTTGAGCCTTTTTACACCATACATGGTAGATTGACACGCATCTATTTATCAGATAACATCCAACAAAGTAATTAATTTAGAGCCACTTTCTTTCATTTTTCTCTGCATGAGTGCATACAACCATATGGTTTCATGCACTTCGTACACGAGAAGAACTACGACCAGCATTTGTATACACTGCCACTCTGGTGAGTTTGTGGCTTTTAGAACTTGCATAAATTAAACTCATGGAAGGATCAGGAGAAGCAGGAGAGATATGAGTAATATAAATTGAATACAAAAAGTCTACGAGAGATTGACTAAGCATGATAAGTTAGGTATATTTAACACTTCCATGACATTGTTTTCATTGCATATGTATATTAATTCAAGGAGGTCTGACTTTGAATTTTCAATTAAAACTGGGGTTGGGAGAGGGTTGTTAACGTTTCAGAAGGAAATATTTGCAACATGAAGAGTTTGAACGTTGTTCCAGCTCAACCTGACAAGGTTTAGCAATGTTCTTTTATCATATACCATAGGGCACAGTACAATAAATTATCCACAATTCTCTTTTAATTTGTATCATTGAAGGTTACTTTTCTTATAACTTTATCAGTTCTGCATGTAAGCAATAACGTGTAGCATCAGAATAATTGTTAAATAATGTCTAGTAAAAGTACGATCAGATATTTCAGTGATAGATTCCAAATAACCTTTGAACAATGATAAAAATCATGTTCTGTAGGTACTACAAATGCCATACCTTCGGGCAGCAAGTTATAGAGGTCATTCTCTGAGCAAACTTAGCATGCAAATTTCTTTTGTCATTTCCATTTGAAAAAATCAATGTCCTTTTATTTCATAAAACAGGTGCAACTAGTCTCCCTATTTTCCATCACATTAGTCTGTATGGCTACAAACACAGTCACTGGAAAATTTTACAAAAATGCTATCTCCTCTCTCAATCATGCCTAATTTTCCAAATCATTTAAAATGAGAATTGGGAAGAATGGTGTGCTTAAAAGTGTGTTTTCAGACTGTTTCCAACCGGTCTATGAATTTATCTACACATGGGAGACATGGTAGATGCCACCGAGGAATCTTCAAGGATACAAATCATAATGAATTATGGGAAATCTATATCTAGGGGTCTAAGGTTGAATGACACAACAGTAAACAGACAGATAAACAACATACCAACAATGTTATTGTTGACAAATTCTAGTCAGTGCTAAAATGTGTACCATGGAATCACCAAATCCATCCATGGCCAGAAGTCGGGATTTTTTCATTTTAGACATTTTTACATTTTAGTAGTGCATGTTTGACATGTTAGGTCGGAACTAACGTGACCAAAAAAGCCAAACTTGCAAACCTATCGTGTATCGTGCAGACCCAACATATCCGCACCTATCGTTTCTAAAATGTCTAACGTGTATGCCAGGTCGGAACTAACGTGCCTAAAATGCCAAACGTGCAAACCTATCGTGTATCGTGCAGACCTAACGTTAAAGGACCTATGTCTAACATGTATAGCATTATAGGGCGTACAAATATTGTGCACGCCAAACATGGATGCACCTATCGTGCCTAAGTGTCTAACGTGTATATCATGACTACAACTGTGGTACCATTCGACTTATCTGGACATACACGTTAGATATTTTAGACACGTTAGGTCCGTACACGTTGGTTCAGCACGTTACACGATAAGTTTGCACTATTGGCATGATAGATTTTGACTGGTGGACAACCTAAAATGACATACATGTTAGACATTGTAGACACGTTAGCTCCGTAAATCTTAGGTCGGCACGTTATACGATATGTCTCAAGATTCACCTGATGGCCTACAAACACGGTAAGGTCAAACTATATCATGCTAATCGTGCAAACCTATCTTGTATCGTGCAGACCTAACGTGTACGGACCTAACGTGTCTAAAATGTCTAACGTGTATATTATTTTAGGCTCTCAACATGAGTCAAAATCTATCATGCCAATCGTGCAAACTTATCGTGTATCGTGCAAACCTAATGTGTACGGACCTAACGTGTCTAAAATGTCTAACGTGGATGTCATTTTAGGTTCTCAACATGAGTCAAAATCTATCATGCCAATCGTGCAAACTTATCGTGTATCGTGCAAACCTAATGTGTACGGACCTAACGTGTCTAAAATGTCTAACGTGCATGTCATTTTAGGTTCTCAACATGAGTCAAAATCTATCATGCCAATCGTGCAAACCTATCGTGTAACGTGCCGACCTAACGTGTCTAAAATTTCTAACGTGCATGTCATTTTAGGTTCTCAACATGAGTCAAAAGCTATCATGCCAATCGTGCAAACCTATCGTGTAACGTGCCGACCTAACGTGTACGCACCTAACGTGTCTAAAATGTCTAACGTGCATGTCATTTTAGGTTCTCCACATGACTCCAATTTCTATCATGCCAATCATGCAAACTTATCGTGTATCGTGCAGACCTATTGTGTACGGACCTAACGTGTCTAAAATGTCTAACGTGTATATCATGACTGTACCATTCAACTTATCTGGAGACCCTAAAATGACATACACGTTAGACATTTTAGACACGTTAGCTCCGTAAATCTATCATGCTAATCGTGCAAACCTATCTTGTATCGTGCACACCTAACGTGTACGGACCTAACGTGTCTAAAATGTCAAACGTGCATGTCATTTTAGGTTCTCAACATGGGTCAAAATCTATCATGCCAATCGTGCAAACCTATCGTGTAACGTGCAAACCTAATGTGTACACACCTAACGTGTCTAAAATGTCTAACGTGCATGTCATTTTAGGTTCTCCACATGAGTCAAAATCTATCATGCCAATCGTGCAAACCTATCTTGTATCGTGCACACCTAACGTGTACGAACATAACGTGTCTAAAATGTCAAACGTGCATGTCATTTTAGGTTCTCAACATGGGTCAAAATCTATCATGCCAATCGTGCAAACCTATCGTGTAACGTGCCGACCTAACGTGTACGCACCTAACCTGTCTAAAATGTCTAACGTGCATGTCATTTTAGGTTCTCCACATGAGTCAAATCTAACATGCCAATCGTGTAAACCTATCGTGTATCGTGCAAACCTAACGTGTACGGACCTAACGTGTCTAAAATGTCTAACGTGTATGTCATTTTAGGTTCTCAACATGAGTCAAAATCTATCATGCCAATCATGCAAACCTATCGTGTAACGTGTATGTCATTTTAGGCTTTCAACATGACTCCAATTTCTATCATGCCAATCATGCAAACCTATCGTGTATCGTGAAAAGCTAACGTGTACGGACCTAACGTGTCTAAAATGTATGTCATTTTAGGTTTTCAACATCGGTCAAAATCTACCATGCCAATCATGCTAACCTATCGTGTATCGTGCAAACCTAACGTGTACGGACCTAACGTGTCTAAAATGTCTAACGTGCAGACTTTTACAGTGTTTAATCATGCACGTTTCCTTACACGTTTGGGTTCTATAATGTACAATGGCATACAACTCCCCATAGCACGATAGCTTCAACAATGTGAAACGTGCATTTTTACCAACCACTGGCCATAGCTCACCAAATCATGTGAAGTTCTTTGTTTATGTTTTTGCATAATTTTAATCGTGCATTACTTCAAACATTCTGAGGTTCACAAAAACACTAGTCATACAGAATGCCATTAAAGGGCAGTAGCTGAAACTTTTGATTTTTTCACTTTTGTCTTTCAACTACAGTTTCTTAATCTACTCCTCAAAGCATGTTGCGATACACAGTATTCAGCTTGTCAACTTAGTCTGTACATGTGTAGACTGTATTGTACAAGTGAATTCTGGTCCGGACTACAATTCAACTGTAAACAATAACTGAGCATGTTGCACATATAGATGCTGTGTTGTCACACTGAAGTGGATGCTACAAGATACTTTGCGGAATAGAACAAGAACATGCTTTTGACATGCACAACAAACATAGTGAAAACAATCATCAAAGTTAGTTTCCGGCCCTTTAAATATATATAACCACACACAGGCCACTTTAAATATATATAACCACACACAGGCCACTTTAAATATCAAAACTTTTTAATAAATTTTGGTGTGATACATGGTTTCTTTCTTGTAATGGCATCAGGATAAAATATTTCAAAGAGTACATTTGTTGTTTTGAAATTCAATAGAATACAGTGAAGATACAGTTTGGCAGAGAACTATAAATGTGAGGTTGGGGGAATTCTATCTCCAGAATGACAGCTATGCATACATAATATTACTCTCCTTAAGTACATGTGCACCACAGTCATGTAAAAAGATTTTGTAAAATTTCCAATTCTCAGTATCTTTAAAATATAGGACCCTTGAAAATCAACTTTTCTTTCAATTGATTTTTTTTTAAAAAGAAAACATCTTTTTTTGTAAAAGAATACGACACAGGTGGGAAGTTAAATTGGGCACCACATGAATGACCACAGAACACAATGTGAATCAAACAAAATCTACGTTAAGTGTCCACTTTAAAGACAAGATTCGAGCCATACTATACGGATAGTTTGGCATGTTGAGGAAACTTCACCGTGGGATGAGAGGATTGAATTGGGAATATTATTAACCATCTTAAAGTTGACAATATACAACAAACTGCTAGTCTCTGACAGCAGCTACACATTTTTATTTTTTTTTAAGTACAATAGCAAACTGAGGCTGGCGCTGTTACACACTTATGCCATCTCTACAATTCCATCACAAGCTTTCTTTGAAACATGTCTCTGGATACACCTACTATAGTGATTATAAATACTTCAGTTGTAGCGTACAGAGCTATTAACAGGCAACACATAAGAAGCATTACTCTCGTACACTTTAAGTAATCTCTCCTGTTGTCTACCAATAATTAAATAATTTGTAAAACCTATGAATTGTAATTTTTTGTACAAAATTAGTTTTGTGAACAAAAAAAACATTTGCCACTGAGCTGTATACGTCGATCATGCAATTGCTTTTACTACAGGCTCAACCAATACTATATGAAAATTTTATACAGTTTTTATGATGAACGTTCTCCAAAAGGCTTTGAAGCAAGTGTACTTTCACGGAACCCTCATCTGAGTCAAATATCAGACCCTTTATTTAAAATTGAAAAATAAAATCCACAACAGGGCCTCATTCATGTTGGAAGGATGAAGGCATATAAAAGATTAAAAATATCATATTCAAAATAAAATATTCCGCCTGGTGAAGGAAGATTCACTTCACACTATGCATGCATTTTGCATGTATATGGATTGATACACAATCTTTATTTGACATCTCTGCTAGTATAAAATGTTCACGGACATCCTGCTGGATTTTACTACAGCGTACTGAGAGAAAATAAATTCTTCATCTGCTCTATCAGTCTTTCTTGTACAGTATATACTTGACAATGATAATGCAAGTAAAACTGAATAAAATATCAGCATCTCCTGGGGTGTTAGTGTTCTCAACCTTTGTGGATTATCAGAGGAATCAGGCCTTCCTACAGATCTTCCTTTGGTTGTGTTTCACCCTTGAAAAAAATTCTCTCGACACATCTTGATGTCAATACTGGAAACCATAAATTGTGAGTGCAAAACTAGATCTCTTAAGGAACGGGACGTGGACCTCTATTATCCTGGTTTTACAATACATACTTTTTGCTGCATTTCATACTGAAAACTACGGTACTCCATAAACTAACCATGCAGCAACACATTGTGTGTGGTAGAGGTGGTGTGGGGGGACTTCATACCCCCTCTCTCTCCCCTCAGATCCAACCCACCTAAAATACCTCCTCCGCAGTAAGCTTTTACTGAGGACATCTTTGACAATAACAACAGTATAATTTTGAGCCGACTTCTTTCATAGAATACACAAGTTTGTGACTGCTTATCTGTTTACATTTAACTTAATGAATACATACACTGACTGGTTCAGAAGACCTCTATGTTAAATCCGTGGGCAATTTTTGAGTTTGGTTTGCCGGCTTCTAAGCTCTCCAGGACCACATTCCAAGGAATCTGATCTAGAGGTCACTATACTTATCATTTCAACATCTATTAACACTTACACTTTTCAGGAAAAACAAAAAAATATAATAAAAATTACAATAGTCATTGTCAGATGTCTAGAGTATTTTTCTAAATGTTATAATCCTTGACTGAGGATTTCCACAGATTTACAAAATCCTGGAATTGTCTTTAGCTGTGTATTATTCAGAGTTAAGCCAAGTCCTATTCTCAGCATTCAAGTTCTGTCGCTGTGATGGCATTGAGGTCCTTCATGAGTCCTTCAAGGTTGGCCATTTCTGCATTTAGATCTTCCGTACTGAATGACTTGCTCTGGAAATGGCAAGAAATAAAGACATAACAACTTGATGTGAAAAAGACAGCAGTGTTATTCCAACAGACATATTTGAAAAGTAACAACATGCTGATACTAACATGCATCTATGTGCATATCATCTACTATTTAAGATTTTAATTATATTAGAATCATAATGAAACAAATTGAACTGTTTTTTTTACCCCACGCAAATCTGTTGGCAATGAAATCACTTGATCTTTTCAAAAAATATTTGATATAAGGTTTGACGACCCTCTAGTCATTATCTATTCAGGTGCTTAATTTTCGTTACAGACTTTTACAGCCCCCTTTTTGGAAACACATACTGCGATAACAGTACTCAACAATAAAGTCAGTACATGCACAGAGATCATGTGATGGCAATACAGACATACCCATGTGTACAAAAATGAGTGGCAATACGCGATTCTATATGTGCTTGCACAATATATGTGGTTTTATTTGTACTGTGGTCCCTTGGAATTCTGGGTTTAAACTATTGCTTAGATATTCCATGACTAGGACCCATCCTAATTGAGTAAACATCTCTACCTGTATTTCAAGAACTTAATATGCTACGACACCCTATCTTACTGTATTTACTGAACTCACTCTTCTTTGGCCACCCTATCTTACTGTATTTACGAAGCTCAATCTGCTCAGAGCACCCTATCTCACTATCCCTTACTCAGGCCATCCAACCTCATTGTATTTTCAGAACTCAAAGTGAGACATTTGAAAAATTTCAAAGAAGGGCTTTGCAGTATGTGCAGCTGAGTTTCGCATCAACACGTTGTCTTTAATACCAACAAGTCATCGTTGATGACACAGTCCCCACTTGTTAATAGGTACTTTGATTCATGTCCTAAGAGGATAGAGTCCTCTTCATTAATTGAGACATGCCCAAGTTTGGGCTAAGGACACGAAAAAATTGTAACAAAATGGCTGCCATGCAGCCATATTGGATCATATCAAGAAACAAATTGACATACATATGTATGACATAGGTTAATGTCCTTGTACCAACTTTGAATAAAATCGGTTAAGATATGCCTTAGAGTATTATGGCCCTCGACAGGAAAAAATCGTAATAAAATGGCCGCAAGGCAGCCATATTGGATCGTATCACATAACAAATTGACATGCATATGTATGACATTAGTCAATCTCCTTGTACCAACTTTGAATAAAATCCGTTGAAACATGTCTGAGTTATTGCTCTGTACATGAAAATATCGTAATAAATGGCTGCCTAGCGGCCATATTGGATCGTATCACATAACAAATTGATGTACATACGTAAGACATAGGTCAATGTCCTTGTACCAACTTTGAATAAAATCGGTTAAAACATGTCTGACTTATGGCACTGTATATGAAAATATTGTAATAAAATGGCCGCCTGGCGGCCATATTGGATCATATCACAAAACAAATCGACATGCATATCTATGACATTGGTCAATGTCCTTGTACCAACTTTGAATAAAATCGGTTGAAACATGTCTGAGTTATGGCTCTGTACATGAAAAAATCGTAATAAAATGGCCGCCTGGCGGCCATATTGGATCGTATCACAAAACAAAATGACGTGCATATCTATGACATTGGTCAATGTCCTTGTACCAACTTTGAATAAAATCGGTTGCAACATGTCTGAGATCGGGCTCTGTACATGAAAAAATCGTAATAAAATGGCCGCCTGGCGGCCATATTGGATCGTATCACAAAACAAAATGACGTGCATATCTATGACATTGGTCAATGTCCTTGTACCAACTTTGAATAAAATCGGTTGAAACATGTCTGAGTTATGGCTCTGTACATGAAAAAATCGTAATAAAATGGCCGCCTGGCGGCCATATTGGATCGTATCACAAAACAAATCGACGTGCATATCTATGACATTGGTCAATGTCATTGTACCAACTTTGAATAAAATCGGTTGAAACATGTCTGAGTTATGGCTCTGTACATGAAAAAATCGTAATAAAATGGCCGCCTGGCGGCCATATTGGATCGTATCACAAAACAAATTGACGTGCATCTGTATGACATATGAAGTAATCCTTGTACCAAGTTTGAATGAAATCGCTTCTTGCATCTCTGAGATATCTGCGTGAACGGACGGACGCACGCACACACGCACGCACGGACGCACACACGCACGGACATGACCAAACCTATAAGTCCCCCCGGACGGTGTCCGTGGGGACTAAACATTGTCTGTTGCCATGTATGCTTAACATGAACAGCTGGTAAAGAAAGATACCATGTGGTACTTGAACATGAATATGTGTAAATTTCCCTTGATCTTCAGTGTCCTTGGATTATTAGCACTACACTTTGAGTGCTAAAGTGGATACACAATGATTTTCAGAGTGTAAAGGATTAACACCTCAAAGCATTGGTAATCACAACACAGGAATCGTTTCTAAGACGACAACTAAAAGTCTGTGTGCGATAGTTTGGTAGGAATGCTATAACTCACCTCTGAATTGTTGTCTGCTGAATCATCCGCCTTGCCTCTCACTGCAACATCGGGCGCTCTAGGCGTGTTCACAGGTAATGGATGCATCCTGTTTTTATTACCGCCGACAATAACTGTGGGTTTTTTGTATGGGCTGCTGATCATACCTGGCTTACCTGAAGATGTAACCATGGAAATGCAAATTAATTTATAGTTAGATTGGTGATACTGGGAATATACACATAAGGTACAAACATTATGGGAAAAAAGAAATGTGGTAACATATTTTGTGTTGTTTGTGCATAACTTTTTCCATGATGGTTCACTAACACATTTTTACTGCTATATTGGTAGTCTGGTCATGCAAGCATATGTGTATTATAAGCTTTAGCTGTTTTGTTGTCATATTACAAGGCTATCACAGTACCCTTAAAGCTAAACTACTAGCAAGCCACTGACTGAAAATAAATCTTTCTTGAACAAGAAATTTTACAAATGACAAGTACTGGTCCAAAATTTTACATATTATAGCTACTTGGATAGTACCTATACATAGGTAATTGGATGATACACAGGTAATTGGATGATACAAAGAAATTTTCAAAAATTCCTAAACTGAGAGGATGATCAATTTACATAACAATGCATATTTTGCATATTCCTTTGTTGTGAAAATGTTTTGCTTTGTATCTTATTAACATATGAATAGATCAATCAAGAAATAGAGGAGTGGCCTACTGTTCAAAATCTCCACATGAAGAACCCTGTAGAGGGCACTCTTCAGTCATAACCCAACATTCCATATGATGACAGGAACACTTACCTGGATGTTTTTGTTGTGGATTTCCAGATATACTTGAGTAGTGAGGTGGAGGACCTGGCACACTGAAGCTCTTCAAGGGATGGCCAGATGGTCTTGCACCTGCCATGGAAGGTGGTAATGTCTTCGTGCCATCATCTGATGATACAGTTGTGTTATCACTTTGATATCCTGTATGATCAACACAAATCAGATTGATTGTGGTGAAATTGTAATTATGCCATCCTACCCAACAAGTTGTACTCTACTTTGTAAACCTGGCATCAGCCTACAGACTACACCCTGATTGGTCATTTTCATTACTTTCTGGCTGGCCAACCAAATCAGGTCTGCTCCTTATTGGCTAATACCATCCAGGCTACACTCTGATTGGTTAATTTAATCACAAGACAACTCTGACTGGCCGGCTGATCTCTTATTGAAGAATCTCTCATGGATTTGAAAGCAACTGTGATAACATGAGTGAATATCCAATCCGATGAATGAGGTTTCAATGCCAATGATACTTTATAACTATATTTTCTGACATACCCTATGTGGCACTTTCATCATCCAATGGTGTACCAACATTGGAGGACACTATCATTTAAGCCACATTTTACGACATTAACTTGAAAACTTGAATCGTCTTGTTAATAGTTTCATCATCATTCAATTCTTTGGCACATCAGTTTACTCTGAATAGAGCATCTATGCCCGTTTGGTGAGACAGTGCTTGAATTTATAAAGTCACAGATGTGTTTTTGAGACTTTGTCATCAAGGTACAGTCAGTAAGCTGCCACTATTACTAGTCAGTTATATCATTTTCTGTATTTTATAATAAACCAACTTTCCACATCATTTCGATTCTGATCAAGCAAGGACTAGAAATAGTTAAACATCAAATGGATTTTATGTCTTATCATGTTAGAGACGTCAATCATTCTTGAAATTTGTCATTTTGATGTACAAAATTTCTCAAATACACACCTTGTGTGTGTGGTGCAGTGAATAGTATATTGAGTATTGTGAAAGTGTGACTGTGTGATTTAACAGTGCTCTGCATTGACAGCAAAAAGTGAGAAACTTAAGTCTTGTTCGGAAAAAATCAACTGTTCAGTACATGAACGATGAAACAAGACGTGAAGATAGATGGCTCAAGTGAACATTAACAGGAAAAGTTAATCTCTTAAACACGTGTTTCTAATAGACCAAAGCTATTATCTTTTTTGTAACTGCTCAAAACAGTGAAATATTATAAAAGTGAAAATCAGAAGATAGAATACAGATACTGTGATCAGTCTGGTCCACTCACATAAATGATGATTTTGGGATAGAAAAGAGTTATAAATAAGGCCACGATTGTTTTATACATATCTTGTTCATAAATATAATTGGCATTAACATTAGGCAGTTGTTTATATTGTAAAATGGCTTTCAATAAATTGACATCAACAAAATTTCACAACTTGAAAGCAAAAGAAGCATGACAAATAAGAAAGACGGTTATAAACCAAACTGAAACACGGGGTAAGTAGTTCAATGTATAGACCAGAAAATCAAAGTATGGAGGTAAAATGATGAAAATGAAAGAAAATACGTATGCAGTATGGCAAAAAAATAAAACAGAAATTACCTGAACTGCTCATTGTCATAAAACCAGGTCTTTCCAAAGACTTTGATCTAGTCATTGGGTAGTTAAACTGGGTCCTAACACGGAACTCTATACGTGAAATAAAATAAAAGAAAAACAAAAAGAACAACAGAAATAAAAACATCATGCCATGCAACATGCAAAAATAAATAAACTGTGACACAATAGGGAATGAATATTTACTGTGGGGTCAGCCCTCTGCAAGATACTGTTCCAAAATTAGGTGTCTTCTGATTTTAGGAAATCCACTGATTTGTTGATGCAATTCTTTTCTAAAGCTGTACGATGAACCTACTTGAACTACAAACAGCAAAAATGCCAAGCTACAGATGAAACTTGAGATTTTTGAAATGACATTTTACAAAAGTAGCATGTATTTTATTTTGAAGCAGTACATGGCAAAAGGCTGGATTCTACTGATTATCACTGGTTGTATATTTTTCTAGGTAGTTTAGGCACTCTTATTGTCTAGCTTTAAAAAATTGCCAGGAGACGCACTGCTACCGGCTCTACGGTTTAACACTATGCATGCATTAGGCTATAGCAGGAGTGGAGGCTACGCTCCTACCTGGTTGATCATAGTTTGGGTTTCTTGTCGAACCACTAGATGCAACAACGCTTGGTGTGTTGTATTGGGTCTTAGGATAAGTTGGCCTCATAGGTGGGCTTACACTGCCGTTTGGCAGAGCTGTAGCTGTAGCAATAGCTGGTGAAAGTAACAGACAGCGAAAACCTTCAATACCCCATCTTTTGGCAAATTGCTAAAGAAAAACAGAGAGCGCTGGAAAAACTGCGGCCACACTCATGACTAAGATATAAGCTATAAAAAGATGCAAGAGCTGCAGACTTGAGCCAAAATTTATTAGTCCATTCTACAAGCATATGAAGGAGTTTCAAAAGCTACAAGGATGGATGTTCAGTGACGCCGACAGATGGGTCATTTCAACCATCCCAAATAGTTACAGAAATAATATGCTACAGCCATATATGGGGTAGATTATGTGTTCATGGAAGTAACATTAGGGTAGCGGGTAGGGTTGGTTGATTGGGTGTGTGTTTGCTTTCTGTATAGATTCTATACACATCCCTGCATCAACTTCAGACTAGAATGATTGATGTAAAGATTAATTTGACTGACAACGCTGCTGTTCACATCTTCAGGATGTTCAATCCATCCAAATAATCCTATCATACTTCTAACTCACATCCAATCACAAGTAAACTGCCATACTTGCAAAAAGAAATGTTTCAGCCTGAAAAACACATTACCCACTCCATGTACACGTGTCTGACTCACTGACCTTTGAAGCCAGGATGGACTTACTACAGATTTCGATTCAGTGTAACGTTTCGAGAAAGTAGGAACAACGTCCTTTGGTGTCGATTTAATCGCGATAACATAAACATTGTATCGCGGGGCTACTAAAATAATTAACTTGGCGCTATCAGTGTCTCTGATTACAGTGGACAGCAACACAGTCAATTTCTGTGAGACAGAGTCTGTGAGACATTTTATTTTCAAATATTGAAACAGTAACAGAACAACAAGAATGAAAATCCAACGAAAACATCTAAGTAATCATTGTTGATTAAGAAAGTTGTGAAACATCAAACATAAAGATACCGTGGTGATATACACGTCCGGTCCATGACCTAAACTTTCACAGTTGTGACGTGGTAATGGCTTTGTCACATAAAACTGAAGATCAGAACAGAGTTGGTAAGTGGCAGTGACTATATACTCTAACATTTTGAGATTACAGCACTATAACAACGTTTCAAAAGAAAACCTTCACCAGAACTTGACCTTTGCAAATCAGATGACTGCAAGTACATCGCGATAATTTGCTGTCAAATCTAGACTGATCTGAAAACATTTTATCCGAACACAGGAATGAATATTTCGCTCAGACAACAGAAAACTAGACATTACGTAAAAAGTTAATCCATCTTTTAAATGTGATTGTAGAAAATGCTAAATATCCGACTTGCATCGCAAATCGTCGCAAAGGCGAGTTGTGAGTCATCTGTGAAAATGATTCAACGCTCCAAAAACACAAACACGTAACGAGATGAATAATAAACACGACTGCTTGAATGTGAAAATGCCTGAAAAAGATTATACTTGTTCTACGACCGTTCAAACTACAAAAAACTCATGGGAACGGCGATGGCGGTGACGGTGGTGGTGGCGGTTGCTGCTGGTCAGGCTGGTCAGGCAAAGGCGGTAGATAATTTGTCGCGGTAGAAACTGCACCAGATATTGTCGCAGTGGCACTTGGCGGAGTTATTAACGGCTGCTGGTAATAATTTGCCGATTGTGTTAAGGGCGGAGTATACCATGGAAACTGGTACGGATAATAACCATAAGAGTACATACAGGGCTGATATTGGTGTAAGTTGCCCTGCTGTACATAACTGTTGTCAACAACGGACTCCGTGCTTGCCGCTGGTCCGCAGGTCTCGGTTGATGGCATGATTGCATGTGTGGCCGGCTGGGTTGACGTTGGTTTAACGATAGAGTAACGGGTTGGATTTTTCTCAATGAGAATATCGATGGCGCTTTTCTTCTGTTTTGCCACTGTACTAGCCGTCAATCTTTGTGTTTCCCTATCGATAATTGACTGAAACGTTTTAGATGCGATATCCAAATTCGTCGGTAGCGTGTTTGCATAGTGTTTTTTCAGTATCGCGATGTCAGCGTGCAGAACTAAATTTCTTTTGTTTCGTCCAATTCTGTCTAGGAGATACTTGTCGGGGTTTGATCTTATCAAATGAGCTTCTATTTTCTTTTCAAATGTGTCACTGACTTTTTCGAAAGCTTTATACTTGGCAGTCACCTCGGTTTCTAAACGTCGAACATCTTTCTCCAG
The DNA here is from genome assembly GCF_041260155.1 of Ptychodera flava. Taxonomy (NCBI): domain Eukaryota; kingdom Metazoa; phylum Hemichordata; class Enteropneusta; family Ptychoderidae; genus Ptychodera; species Ptychodera flava. Next base: position 35,207,840 of record NC_091945.1, read on the forward strand.
TTTTTCGGTTTCTTGTGCAACTGCATTGAGTTCGTTCATCTCATCTCTATGGTGATCGATTTCACTGCACTGAACTGCCGACGTACACCTTATATTGTGACAGTTTCCCTTGTGATGTCCAGTTCCACGCAAGTGACAGTTACTGCACATTCGTTTACGCTTATCAACAGCTACTCCAGGACTGGGTGTATATTTTCTTTGAAGGCATTCGTATACTTCGAGGTATTCCGCGTGTTCCTGTTGTTTCACTTCAAGTTGTTGCCGCTTCAATTCGATATCAATTTCCATCGGACTCTTATAAACAAATCTGCTTGTTTCATCTCTTGATTTGTTTGAAGGAGGACTTGAAATGTCGGTAGTTGGATCATTATGGATTCCTTCACGTTGCGTATCGAACGAAAGTCCACGACGGACTGAACTTTCATCACTGTTTGAGACGTCGCTTTGATTTTCACAGCTTGACTCCTTTCTCTTTTGATATGGAGATGTCCCGTCCAGTACACGCAAATGCAATGACAAAAAGTCAGACAATGAATGTCGCTGTGCAGATTTTATCACTCTTGAAAATGTAGATTCCACGATATCAATCCACAAACCATCGCAATTTCTGTAGCACAACCTGATGCAATCCATTCGACCAATATAGGGAATACATTGACGCAGTCGATCTAGAAACCACGTGTATCCTCTACATAACAAGTCGGTCACGCGTACGTCCATTGGAGTGCATCGCTCTCGTCCGTAATACACATAATGGATAATTAGTTCGAGTTCTTCGTTAGAATCCCCGAAAGACTTTGACAACGCCATCCTCACAGCTATAAACCAGCGGTTTGGATAGATTGAAATTGAGAGTCCCCTATACCGGGCCTAGATCGCATAGCGCGCCAAAAACCTGAAGTTTGCGACATTTGTGTGCGATACAGACTTGTGACGTATTTTGGACCGTTCCACTGTTATGAAGTACATGAACTTTTTTGATCTCCGTTGAATTTTAGCCAGGGAGCAGATTCTGTCAAGGCTGTCAGGCTATTTTTTACATCCATGGTCAGGTAAGATAAGACGGACGTTTGTTTTGCCAACACAGTCGATTCATCTGTGTCCAATTTACGCGAAGTTATATACAGCTCACTGTAAAAAAGTTTACTTTCTCACACCCCGTCACATTGGTAGTAGCCTGCACTAATCAAACTACAGTAATTACGTTTCTAAAATTAGATGCGTGACTATCTTCTGAGAGAGTGACTGTTCACACCGTGCTTGAGCGGCATTTTTACTGTCTAACTAAAACTATGGAAACAATGTCGGCTAGAGGTAGAATGTTCCAAAGAGGTAAAGAACTCAGTCTTGACTATCGCAAGCTTGTTTTGCAGTCTTTGTTGGACGTAGGAGCTAATGACGAAACCGGAGTAATACCGCACGGAAAGATTGCCGAAGTTGCCAGAAACACAAAAGGTCCATCATGTGACTGTTAAAAAACTATGGAAGCAGTATCGTGAACAAGGGCATCTACAACGAAAGCCTTGTAGTGGTGGACGTCAGCGAAAATTGAATAACCACGACCTGTTGTATGTAGAGATGCTGAAAAGTGAAAGACCGTCGATTTCATATGCCGAAATTAAAACAAACTTGGCGCAAAATGCAAACGTCTGCTCTTTGTAAATACGTGAAATACCGACTACCAAGTGGCGAGTGGACAAGAAAGAAGATAACTAAGCATGCCTATGAGAGATTCACGGAGGGAAATATGGTTTACACACAAGCCTATACCGATTTCTTGTCACAATGTAATCCATACACTGTAAAGTTTATGGACGAATCTGGAATTCAATTACCGTCTGTTGGCTCACAAAACTACGGTCATTCGCCTGTTGGCGAGCGATGCGTTGAATTGCAACGATATGCAAAAAGTCCAAATATGACTCTAAACGTACTTATGTATGGGTGCTAACGGAATTTGTTACGCAAACATAATCGCGGGGGCATCCAACACAACTCAGTTTTTGCAGTTTTTTACTGAAGCTGTTGATGCTAACACGGACAATGGCGAACCAGCAATTCGGCCCGGTGACGTGATAGTGGTAGATAATTGTCCTATTCACCACCATGAAGGTGGAAGAGCACTTCGGCAATCCTTGGACAATTTAGGAGTCGAATATGTTTTCACGCCGACATACTCGCCTGATATAAATCCTGTTGAATATTTATTTAATGACTTGAAGAAACGTTTGAAGTGTCCTGAATATAGAGACATGCTGCATCGTAATATGCAATACGCCATTTTTCATGCACTGTCTGGCATTACGGCAGCCGACTGCCATGGTTATTTTTCCACTGTGGGATTCCTCCAAGTTTAAAATGTTATTTTACGCAAATTATCAAGTCCAGCTAACGTAACGTATAGGAATTATGCTAATACAAGCCGACAACGCACGCCACAAGATGAGACTGTGGTGGTGTGCTTTTTCATGTTCTTGTTTGCGGATAAACTAATCGACAGCCCCGGTGAAAGAATGTTGTACCGATTTTAAATCGCGATATTGTCATAGTTGTCAGATTTTGACGCTGATGTCAACTTTCCGATTAACGTACACTTCTGAAAAGTTTCCAATCTCAAAATGTAAGACTGTTGTTCAATTATAGTGATACTCATATCATAAGTTCTGTGTTAATTCAGATCTTCATTTCATGTGATGACAAAAACCAATCACAACTGTGAAATTTTCGGGTCATCATGGACATACCAGTCAACACGTTTTCTCTATGGCTTGATGTTTTACAACTTCTGTAATGAACGTGAAATATGTTCATGTCTTTGTTGGATTTTATTTATTTTTAACGTTGGTTTTTGGCTTCAAATGTTTGGAAGTAAAATATGTTTCAGGAATGAACTGTATTGTCTACAGTTAAATGTTTGTTCGTAAACTGTAATAACCCCCCCCCCCCCCCCCCCCTCACTTCCTCAGACACTGATAGCGCCAAGTTAATTATTTTAGTAGCCCCGCGATACAATGTTTACGTTATCGAGATTAAATCGACACCAAAGGACGTTGTTCCTACTTTCTCCAAACGTTACACTGAATCGAAATCTGTAGTACAGCAATTTAAACAATCTGGAAAACCACACTTCAAAGTGAATATAGATTTTCATCTGTTTGCTTTCCTCAGCATTTATATTACTTTGTAGGTGGGCTTTTGAAGTAAGACTCACAAACTAAACACTTCTACAAAAGCACTCTACGGGTACAGCCCTGCATAACCTCAAAAATGTTTTCTTTAATCTAAGTTTATGTATCAAAGTACTAGATGGTATGAAGGCTGCAGGAAAGCATAAACTTATACAGAAATAAAGATTCATCATACAACGAAACCAAGAGGAAACACATTATGTGTTATAAGAAGTTTGGTGTTGCATGATGTAGCACAGCACAGCAAGCAAGCGACGAGGTTCTATTTATCACAGAATCAAAGAATTAATTTTTTACAAACAGGTAAGATTCAACTCACAACAAACTATTGACAAACACTATTGTCAGATGGTATGCTCGAACTGTTAAAAAGACTCATCTTTTATGAAAATTTGATACAATCTTGGTAAGTGTGGTTAGTATTTAGTAAAGACATCACATGCTGGTTTTATCCAATGCAAATTCTTGTTTTTCCAACACACTGGACAGAGTTGTGTCACAAGCAAGATACATGAATTACTGCTGACAGTTGCATTCAAACCCATACCTATCAATGAAATCATACTTATTCACAGGATACATAAACATATGTTACGCCAATGTGACCTATGACCTTTGCCCCAGACTAACCCTCATCGTAAAGATGAGTACAAAACTGTCTCTTTCATACAGATGAGCCCTTTACATGGTGGGATGGCACAGAGAGACACCACTGCTACTGGCAATGAACATAAACATATGGACAGGCATGGCAGCACAGACTACCAATTTCAATCAAATAGTCTCCACTGCCAGCAAGAAGTTGAGGCAGAAATAAAGTGGTCATTTTCAAATTGAATATTTGCTATTCAGTATTACACCCCTTGAAATTTGTAAATCTTTTCTACAGTGTAACAGTGGTGTGATGTCTTCAATCCCATGATGCTCTACTCACTAGAATGATACAAGCCAACCATTTCTACAGCAAATCTGTTCGGTACTAATGGATGAAGGAATAGGGAGAAGATAGGGTGAGAGCTAGAATTAAGAATTAATCACTTACTTTCCCTTGGTGGAGGTGGCTGAGGATCTACAGGTATCATGATTGGCTTTCGTTTTCTTTCAAGGGATCTGTTTCTATCAGTGGCAGTTAAATCAAGGTCATCATCACCTGGGAGAAAGATGGATGATATTTGGAACTCTACGCTACTTTATGGTTGAAATGATACGTGTGAGTTTTGTGTTGCTTGATCAAATGACAGAATACTGATTAGGGTTGGCACCAGTTTATAATATTTTTCACAAGTCCTGCAGCTGAGCATTCTGGAGGGTATACATTACTCTAGGCTGATTAAAGTAACAGTGCCTAACATACAGTGCCAATCTGAGAACAGAAGCTGATAGGCTGTTCTCGGACTCAAAAATTTAAACCAGTAGATTAAATAATACAGCATATTTCCATATTTTTCTATGTGTATATTCATTGACAAACATTAATAAGTGTCGTTAGCACTGTCAGTGTTCTGTTCCATGTACAAAGATCCTTCTACGACAGTAAAGTTTACCATAGCTTACCAACAAAAGAGTTTCTTTTCTGAAGAGTTTCCATGGGTGGTGGTGGATCATCCATTCCTTTGACGTCTTCTGACATGGAAATTTGAGTCATCGGTTCCGGCATTGGCATTTTCTCCATCTGTTTCAGTTCCATCTGATCATGGTTAATCCACAGATCCGGTGGCTGATCCTTCAGGCCAGCTTTCTTGCCACCCTTTGGAGGTGGCTTGTAAGCGCCCCCACCTTGTCTGCAAGGTCAAAGGTTGATGTCAAAGGTCAGAATCAATGCTGTCAGAGGTCAATCTGAAGGTCAGGTCTGAAGTTGACTGAACAACCAGGTAAAGAAACATGAGTCTTCTAGCTTGAACTGATAACTCTATCATGTGATTTCACACCTATGACCAACACAGATAAACTTTAACACTAGACGCTAGCATGAAATCAACTTTTCTTTTCGTTGCCTATCATGATTATTGTTCAGCATGTACACAAATATGGCTGGTTTGTGGCAGGGTTTACTGCTTTGTACTAGAATACAGTGTGATGCCATTTACACGGAGAGGAACTTAAAGTATTGTTCCAGAGATGGCATCAATGGGAACAAAATGGCATTTTGACAACAGGAGCTCCAAAGAATCAAATTACGCATTTAGCTTCGGCTGACCTTCAAACTTTCTAATGTTCAACTGAAGTTGGTATAGTTTAGCTTATTTCACTATGAAGATCCCTCGAATGCATTACCAAATATTGTTTACAAGTAATTCTAAATTAAATGCCTTTCTGAGACAAAAATGGTGGTACTATACTAACAAAATCCACCTTTACAAAATTGAAAGAGCTCTCAGTATCAAATTGTGCAGGTGGAAATACAGGCAAATGACAACACATGGTACTTCTTGAGTCAGTGTAAGACAATGCAGAACAAGTAAGTTCATGATCATGTTCAATCTCTGATATCGAGGTTTTTCCGGTTCACCTTTTCACCACCGTAGTTTGGCCAAAACTTGTTGTTAGCAATGGTGATTGTGGACTTGTCAAAAAAGAATTGTGGCTTCTGAAAAGTTGAAAATGATTCTATTCTATCAACAGCCTGTAATAACTGTACATACTTCCTCTTCTTGGCCATGTTATCGTCAGCTCTTCTCTTACAGACGAAGACGGAAACAGCAACTATGGCGATGAGAGTGACTCCGACAACACAGGCAATGATGATCCAGAGGATGTTAGGAGCTAATCCCTCTCCTTCATTGGACTGGGCTGACGTTGTGGGATCTTCTGAAAGAAAATAAAATGACATGTCATCTAATGATTCAATTCAATGTGAAAAGACAACATCACATTTGAAAGATACTGCTTTACAAATAATAGGGTACAGTGTCTGTCATTGTGATTATATTGTGGTGTGTGAAAATGTAGGGTTTATATGGTATCTATAGAGTATTTTATATTGTCAATGAATGAATAATGTTTAGTACAATAAATAAGAGTGAAAAGGATCTGAAAGATGTGTAGATGAAGTGCGATGCATGCTTTATAATGTTTAGGAAAGTTACACAATTGTACATCTATTGAAATGAGCAATTATCCCAGGAAAAACATGAAAATTATCCCAGGAAAAACATGAAAATTATCCCCGGAAAAACATAAAACTTATCCTAGGAAAAACACGATAATTATATTAGGAAAAACGTAAAATTATTCCAGGAAAAACAGAAATTATCTCAAGCAAAACAAAAATTATCCAAGGAAAAACAAAGCTACCTTTGGAGATTGGCTTGATTCAAACCCTATCTTGGCACATATCTACTGGATTTTCATTACGGAAACCGATCAATTTTTCTTGCAATTTTCAAATGTGTTTAAGAATTTAAGTTTACAGAGAAGATCTTTTAACCCCAAGATGGATTGGATGGAAACACACATACTTTCAGTTGACAGATTAGGTGTTCTTTAAACTGACTACAATCCCAAGATACTGCTCCCCAGGAATATACATTGATCAACAACTTGTCTAAAACATCCAATTTAAGATTCTTGTCTTGCATATGCATTACTTAAATGCTGATAACTACAGGGTGAAAACAGGGCATGCTGGGATAGGTAGGTAGGACAGAAAATAAAATCCAAATGCCTGCCATTTCTAAATTTCCACAAAGTTAGAGGATAGAGGACAAACATATTGTGTGAGATAGGCTTAGACTCACCCCGTCCCTTTCCATCTTTACCATCTATACCTCCTTGATGTTTCATACCTCCACCTGGATGGTTAGCTTTTCGAGAGTCACCTACCAAGAAACACACAGTTTTGTTTTTGTTTTAGAAAACTCGTTTAAAACAACAAATTTAGTACAACACAACACAGAAAACTAAACAGTTCCCCAGTTTTCAGTGCACACACACTATTTTGTCTGTTAATTTTAGACAAAGCACACAGAACAATACTGACAGTGTTAATACAACAAGAGAATGTTTCTGTTCTTCATGAAGACCTCGTTACATTTCCCTGAAAGGAGGCTGTAAGTATTCTGAGGTATGGTCAATACAAGATAGTAAGCAGTAAAGATGTTAACGTTAGAAAAATTCAGTTATTCCTTGTTTGGCAGCTCTATTACAAACACTGGCCCCTCTCCATGCTGTGATGTGACTTGACTGAAAACCAATACAGGTGGAGATTATGTCAATCAAAGGCTGATATGATGATGTAAATTAGTTCAGGCTTTCATCAAATCATGTAGTAGAATGTGTCCATCTGAAGTGGGCAAAGAAATGGTCCTACACAGAAAGATTCTAAGAGGCTGCAAGATATCTCAAGGGTCGAAAAAGCTGGACAGTTTTCATTAAACTTGGGACGTTCATGACATTTTGAGTGTGTTCTACTGGAAAAATTTCATCAACTTAGCCATAACTTACAGCAATGTAGATTTATAACAGCACAAAATGTATTCTCTGATGAATATGAGACCAAGTCTGTGTTAGAAAGTTTTTTCAATGCATGTTTTCCAAGCCCCAGTGATAAGAAGGGAGAATTACTGAAGCCAATAAGGTGTTTTACCATCAAAAGATTACAATTACAGTTTGGACTGCAGGGAGGATAATACAGAAAGAATTTATTCTGTGAGCTACCAAAGAACATGAGAAAGCCAGATGACCTGATTTTGGGTATGATTTATCAGTTTATGCAGCAAAATGTAGCTAACTTGGTGAACCAAAATGAAGTTTATAAAATCATACAACCACACCAACAAACCAAGACCTCAAGTGACAATAAGCAAGAGTTATCCTTCCTAAATTTATGTACACTTGAATTTGTCACTAGAAGATGCCAATCAACGCTTTACAGAAAGTGATACGGAGAAATATCATACCTGAATGCTGACAATGTAGAGTAAATGTGGTCTTACCACAAAATACAGAAAGTTTAAATTCAACTAAGCAGTAAAAGTCAGCAAGTCAGCCATGATCAATTTTCAATTCTCTTAACCCTTTGACCACAATGGTTTGGCCCACACCCGTAGTATTGAAAGCAGTATGAAGATTAAGCTTACATTGGAAAGATGATGAATTGTCTATACAAACACTTTTCAATATTCCTTGTGTGTAGCTGTTTATATATCATTTCACTTTCTACTCCACATGTGAATACAATATGATCAGTGAAATTAAAAGAAATACACCACTGAGGTAGGTTTATTCCAGTATAAAATATCACCTTCCCTTAAAACTTCCAGCAATCTAATAATTGATATCCTGATACAAATCCCAGAATTCTATCAAATCAAGGCACTGCTTACAAACAGCATTTTCAACTCTCTTAACCCTTTGACCACAATGGTTTGGCCCACATCCATTGCTATCAATGGTAAGCATGGACCAGTTTACTGGACATTTAGGTGAACAGGTTTAAACTTTCATAAATGTTCAAAAACTGTGTAAAGACAAATGGTTGTGGGAAATAAAATAGGAATTGGGGAGATTATATCACATGGTTTATTATTCAGATGCATTTGGTATTTTGTTTAATCTAGAATATTAACTTGATGTGCTGTACTTAGTATCACACTACAACAGTGGACTTCAGGAAAGCTCTGAGTTCCATCACACATGCATTGAGTTAACTACCAACAACTCATCAAGTCCATGCAAAGCGATATGATTAATATCGACTTCTTATACTGACTAGTAGATGAATGTGTACTGTGGACTTGTAACTTTTGAGAATTTTACAAGGCCGGAGATGTACAGACAATGAATGCAAATCTCTATAACCCTACAGGTGCTGAAAAACCATGCAGTTTCAAATGGTAAAAGACAACTGCAATCAAAACACATATATAGTAATACATCTCTGAAGGGACAACATTTCTAGCACTGAGAGAATCAATAGTTTACAGAAATGTAGAGCTTTATAAAGTACTTCACACAATTTACCCTTTAGATATGTTTGCTTTAGATATGGCCCTTGGACTCTGCAGGTATGGAGGGCTGTTCAGAATGAACTATGGTCCAATCACTAATGACAGGGTTGGATTTTGAAAATCCATCTACTTCAGAGATGTTTAACTGCTCTGTGTTTTGCTTTGTACGAGTAGCCTAGTACCTTTTGGCGTTCTGTATTCAACAACTTCTGACATCGGTCCAAGACCTTCCTTATTCCTGGCCTGAATCTTGAAGTAGTATGTGGTATCGGCAGTTAAGTCATCAATGAATCCTGTCAGTTGGGGACCTGCTACAGGCTCTATGACCCAGTCTCTATCTAATTGGTTGCTGTCAGTGGTGTAGTAGATCACATATCCTGTAGACAGAATACAATACAAGGTAAGATTCTCTCTGGCAAACATTTGTGAAGTGCCATAGTGACGGATATTTTAACTCTCATTTGTGACCTGCTGCCCATTTGCACTTACTGTGAAGCTTGCAGAGGAACTGAAGTTTTAGCTGGCTTGTTTTTTGTGAAAATCGAAAATTTAATATCATTCCAAAGAGATATCCACCGTTTGGAATAACAAATATTGATAAATTTAGGTCATGTTTCTCAAGTACTTAAATTTCCTAGGTGACCTCTGATTTCCATTCTTGCTATGAAATAGAATGCTTCCTTAAAGAAAGTTTGGGTAAAAGTTGAACACTTCATTTTCAAAGCATACATTATCTTAACATAGAATACTATCAGTGAATCATACACTTAGACATAACACAAACCTATGTACTAGGTCGGTTTTTTTGAAAAACAATGCATTACTATATTTTACCATCAATTAGATTCCTACTGACATAGAGTAGCCATAACATGGCACATTACACTATGTGATTACATTACTAAGAGCTGTGTGAGGGTTATTGGATGATGTATGTAAGGGCAGAGATCTGATAACTTACCATTGATGGCGCCATTTGGTAACTTTGGAGGTTGCCAGTTTAAGTTGATGGCCGTAGGATTATCTTCGTAAGGAACAATAGTCAATGTCTTTGGTGGAGATCCCGGCACTGTGGTCATAAAGAGTCAACATTTGTCATATTCAATTTACGTTGTTTGGTTCAAGCTTTCCTGGGCTTTAAGTTGTCTGATATATTACATTGCCAAGAACGACTTCCAAATGGAAAGAGATAACTGTGAAAACCCATAGGATTGCATTATCTTACTGAATGCAAAATATTTAATATCTGGACTATGCAACCAGACTCTGACTACGTCAGATAAAGTATAGATCATCTAGCACACTTTCCTCATTAAAAATAAAATACTAATATTATAATTATATTCAGAGTAATCAACTGCAACCTTGTAGACATTTCAATATTAAAATCAATCACAAAACATGATCAAAGTACAAAGTTCGACAAGTGAGAGACGACTATTCTACCAAGAAAGCACAATGTTTGACATAAAAAATGTCCGGAGATACTCACATGCTTCAAATGTCTTGTTGAAAACAGACAGTGACCATGGACTTGATTTCTTTCCTTTGGACATCTTGACGGCAAATTCATACATTGTACTCGGTTTCAACTCATCAATTGTGTATTCCAGAGTTGTTGTATTGATGAACTTGGCTCTGCAACAGACAACAGTAGATCATCAGCACAAGATATCATAAAGTGGAGAAACAAATCTAAATAGCAAGAGGAACAGATCGATTGAAGGACATGTGATGGAAATTTGGAGGTTGCATAAGAATGTGGCTTACATTATTTGAACAACTTGAAACACAACAAAAGGGTATTTCAAAAGTTACCTTGCTTGAATTTTTTACATTTTGTAATTTAATCCAGTGTCTGCTTGGTGAAGATCTTTGGTAAAGTTTATATAAAACATCTTTGGACATTGGTTTAAGTAGCAAGACAACTGCTATAAATTGTAAATAAGAAGAGCATGTATATCTCGACCAGTTAATTTTTATTTATCTTGTCTGTGTTTTTGCCCCCATGATTTGTGACACTATTTATTTTCGGTAACATTTTCACTTCTTGTTTTCTATTACTGCAATAAATTTATTTTTCTCATTTTTCTCCACAGCATATGTCCAAATACAAAGTACTGGTATTCCCAACACATTTATTGCATACAGTACACGATGTCACTGTTGACACATGGATCCCTGTCTGGATCAAAATTCAGTGACAGTAACACTGGACAAGACAAACACACGGGCTGTGTCACAAGTTGAAAACCAAAATACAACATGATTTAGGGATAGCATGAGAAACTATTTTCAAGACAGAACAACAATGTCCTGATATTGCATCAAACATTACAGCCAATGGAACTACAACTATGGACACTACAGCCGATGGAACTACAACTATGGACACTACAGCCAATGGAACTACAACTATGGACACTATGAGACTTAACTTACTTAGCACCAGCTGGGTAGTTTGTTTTATACATGATGGTGTAGTATCGATTGTCTGTTATTCGTTGTTTATGCAGGGAGGAATCACTCCACTTCACCTTGACAGCGTTGGCAGTCAAGACCACAGCTTTTATCCCAACAGGAGGCCAGATACGATTGTCAGCTTCTGGGGCTGAGAGAAGCAAAAATAAATGGCATGAGGTAAAATCAAATTGAATGATAAAACCAGGACTATAACTTAACATTCAATCATCTCTGTCAAGATAGTTTTACATATATACTAACAATTTTCTTTTTGTAGAACTATCATTGCAATTTTTACTTTTATTCAAACTTGCACTTCTACAAAGTTTAATGTTTGACCTGATGTTACATGGTGACTACAGCATTGAATTTATATAAATACTTTGATAGAATTCTTCATTTTCATACTTTCCAGTCCTGAAGCCAAGCTTGAAAGAGCAGCATATATTGCCACACAAGTATACAATGATTTGATTTTATGATGCTGCATATAAACCAAAGGCACAGGTAATTCACACTTCACTGATTTTCAAATACTTTTATAGTATTTTTTGATCCTCTTAGTAACTGATCACAGCAAGTTCAAAGAAACAAGCCTTCTCATTACAATGCGGATTTCAAAATTGTACAGCTTGATTCTGATAAGATACCTGTGCAATCAGGTCAGCTTAGGTAGCAAGACATATGCTATACTGCAGATGACTCCATGTGGATATATAACTTTTATCATCCATAACATTACTCAGACACAAATATCACTATGTATATAGTATTTGCATTCAACTTCCAAAAGACAAATGACAAACGTAAGAGACATATCACAATAAATAGTAAACCCAGAGAGAAAACATGTCACAGTACAATAGACACATCAATTCTGCAAATTTAAGTTTCCTCTCACCCCCCCCCCCCCCCATCCCCCACCCCTCTCATTTTTTCCACTCTTGCATCACGTTTCTGTCTGGTGAATAACAGAGAGAAAAATCCAACCACTGCACAGGTCACTGCACAGGTTACCGCTGACGACGATTATTAATGTACACAGTGCAAATTTTTCCATCTTTGGTACGATGGATATGTTGTTGTGTACAAGTCCATTCCTGATATCAATATTTTTACAATGTAACGCCATATGTATATACATGTATACTAGTATGTCCTGCAGAGATGCAACTTTTGGCAAAGTTCATTTTTGTTGTACATTAGCAACCATTTGCGACCAAATCTTTCGTTGAAATATGAACTGAGAAACTAAAACAATCACTCAGCACATTATTGATGTCGTCAAATGATTTCAATTGTTGTTTTAATTACAACTTCTTATAAACATTGCCAAAAGTTACAGTTCCTTGATTTCATCCATGAACACAGATCTTAGCATTGTACCCAACCATAAAAACATCACTCCTTTGTTTAACAAAAGAGGATAGCGGATAATAACGGGCTGAGATCAGCAGAAGTATAAGCAGAGGTTTGAAATATAAACCAAGGAAAGCAGTCATTGGTCGTCAGTTGCTGTTGGGTTGCCTGTGGATGCAACCTTCATGTCAGCATGATATAGAAAGCACCTTACTTGTCGTAGTGGTCCGAACCCGATGTACTGGAAATTGAGCTGAGGTAGCTTGTGAGTGAAAAACACGGGAACGTTTCTCAGGTTAGTGAGTAATGCAGGTGTAACAGAAAAGAGTTGTGAAAGAAGAGGTTTTTGAGAGGTGGCATGTAAACACATCAGGGAGGACAGGGTAGGACTAGGTAGCTGATAAGCAAGCTATGCAAGCAGAGCAACCGCTTATGAGTGATTCAAACAGTAAATTCTGCCTTAGATTAATATTTTGGAGGTTACAGAAAACCATCTACATCAAACCTTCCTTTATATGTTGGAAATACACGGAATATGCTTAAAGGCACCCTTCTCAATCCCTGGTTCTCGCACTAGTGAATAAGTGAAATGCTCTGTAACACTTTATCAATCGTTTGTTTTCCAACAAAATTTTAATCTACTTTAATGAATAAACTCCTGTTAGAGAAATCTCATAATTAAGTGGGGCTGATAATTTGTCCTTCCCTCAGCACTTTCATGTAAGCAGCAGTCCTCACTATCAGGTTTTCACATTACCGGTACCAGTTCTTGTTGACGTTAAACATGTGTGTGTTGTGAGTCCTTTATTTTATTTTTAAAGTTTTATAAAATCAGTCAATTTGTATTGAGATCAAGCTATTGAACAAAATATGCCTTTACAAGACTAATGGAGGGATCTGGGATCTCTTTTATCACATACAACTCACGCTAATAATCTAAGACTAACATCTCATGTCTTATGGTGAAACATGCCTTGAAACTGAAAGACTTCACCGTTTTCTCAAATTTTTTTCAAGAAAACTTTCAACCACACTTTTACAAAATAAAAACTCAAAATCAAGGGTCACAGTGCAAATTTTGGCACTAGAAAAGCAAATTGCCTAACATTTACCGATATTCGAAATTCAAATTCAAAATGGCCGCCACTCCTGTGTTTACTCTATTATTCCTCTAACAGTGTATAAAAGGTAGGTTCAAAATAATTTCTGTTGATCTATTTGTTTAACCTTGTAACTGAGTGTGGAGATGGTAAGAAATCTGGGAGTTGGTGAACACATTTTTTTACATCAAAACACCTTTTATAAAGTTGGGCGGGAAATAGTGGGGATGGATACACCTAGTGTAAGGGTAAAATTGAATGTAGTGCTCATTTACATAAATCTGCAACGTCACACATCATTGTTTTGATTAAAAATACAATTATTTACCACGGACAACATTGAGGACAGATCTTTTAATTGTTGGTAGTGAAATTAGCCTGAATGAAATGATTTGATTGGTGAACAATGACACATGTCAAAGGTCAAAAGTTGAAAGTCAGTGTCATTGGATGACAAAAGAAATCACATACAGATTTGTTCAGGCTACAATGTTTTTACACAAAACACAGCCATTACCAAATCTTCATATAATTTGCATAGTACATGTTGATCACTTTATAAGAACCCTCAGTGTGGCAGTTCTCATTTCAGATAAATAATGAACACTGGCCACCGATTGGCTACGGAAGTAGACATGGTTGTGTGACATTGCAGTTTCTTTCATATACAACAAAGCATGTATTTACATGGACAGGGTGACAGCTATGAATTGGGCAAGGTGTGATGTGCACAGTGGATACAATAATTGGCAGAGAGCAAAACAGGTGAAATGACAACTATCACAGGGTTACAGCAAGCCACTGAACACAATATTGACCACATTCATACTATTGTTATTGGGTATTTACATTTTTAACATGATATTTCTCTATTCAGAGAATATCCGTCTTGGGGAAATTTTCACAATACCAAGAGTTGACAGACACTGTACCTTTTCAATTGTCACATGACAGACACTGAGACGTCCATAACAACACCAATAACATGCCAAATTTAAACCAAATTGAAATCATTTTTGGATTTTACAACAATGGAGAATTACCACGATAAAATGGTTTAAAGTGATGTCTTTGATTTTTACAGTGAAAAAGGAGCTACTACGGTAAAAATGTTTTGGAGATATATCTGTAAGACTTACAGCAAAAAAAGGTTGGTTTGCTGATTAAAAAAATGTTCAAAAGCTTGTGGTATCCAAGAGGTATGGAGTAGATTACAAAAATTTTGCAGAAAAAGGATAAATTGGGAAAAATATTACATGCACTTCATGCACCTGTAAAAAAATCTACTTTATCAAAAATACTACATATGTTCTGAATTTATCTAAATCTAGCTTTAAAGTCTACAAAAAAATCTTTTTGTGAGTCATTTGCGATTTGACAAGGAGTTATTTTCACTTACTGCTTTCAGGACGAGTGGCGACTGTTTCATATATGGGAACCCCTAATCCCCTATTGTTGAATGCCCTTAGCATTATCACATAGGTAGATGCTGGTGACAAGTTCTTTAACGTGAAGTGTCGACGGCTTGGATCTGTAATATCATGGCTGTATTGATCCGGCACCCCAATACCATACGCAATTTTATAACCTCGTACAAATACATTGCTTTCCACTGGTGGAGGTGTCCATTCCACCAGAATACTTCTAGCCATGGCACGAACTTTCAGTGATGTTGGCGCTGGTGGCAAAATTGATTCTGGAAAAAATCCCACAAAAAGCAGGGTCAGTTCAATTATCATGACGTCAAACAGGCAGACTTTACCCCCTCATGATAAATTGTGGTTTGTCCTTCGTGTTTCCAATGGAGAAGTTGGATCACTCCACTGTGAGAGAGACCAACACAGGTTATGTCTTATCCAGTGCACTACAAAAATCAACATACATGCGAACAAGAACTTAAATAGGAAGTCTTCAATCCCTGGTTGTCACATTAGTGGTTGGTGACACTGACTGTTTATGTGATTTTAGTTTTTTGTTCTCCTTTGAAATTTGTGCACGGTTAGTCAATTTGCTCAGAAATAAAGCTGACAAAGAACCTGTCCCTTGAAAGATTTTGACCACTTTTATTTCTCGGTGGTGAACTCACCATCAAGATCATTTTCCAATGTCCGACCTCTCAACCAGTCTGTCGATGGACTTGTTCCATTTATCGTCCAAGCAGAAAGTCTGAACTCATAGTCTGTGTCCCTCTCAAGTTCTGTAAAGTTGTAGGAAGAATTGGAAAAAGTTATCAGAAATGAAATAGGAAAAGACTGGGCAAAAATAATCAGAAAGGCTGGTATTTCTACATCAATGAAACATTTTTCAATCATAAATTTTTTGTTTTTTTCCAAAACACATATCCCATCACAGTTGACTGCTATCATTGTGTGCTGATAGTTGCACTGAATATATACAAACTATATCATTACGCAATGAACTATCCAAGCCATGGTAAACCACAATGTTCTGGTCTGTTATTTGGTGTAAGATATAAGGCCTTCCTTGAGGGCATCATCCATTTGCTGGGAACTAATTGCAAGAGTATGCGCTCACTGGCTGTTTATTATCTCTATTTAATAACTCATAAATAATCTAAAATGATTTACCAGCAACTGTAAATGACCGTATGCTGCCCTCTAGAGTTATAGTACTGCCACGTCTTGACCCGATCTCTTTCCATCTCAGCTTGTAGGAAATAATCTCGCCATTCCTTTCTTCCAGAGGAGGGGGATCCCACTGGATGTTGATACTTTTTGAAGACTGTGCCACTATGGTTACATTGGCTGGAGGTGCACTGGGTTCTAGACAAACACAACGAGGAATGGTTTACATGCCACATAAAGGCAGATCTATCTCAATTAAATGAAAAAACAACAAAATAGCTGACTGGCGGCCATGTTTATTAATTGCAGGTGAACTGTGTTCTACAATGAGACAATGAGGATGAAGGAATGAAATAGTTTCCATTTGACTTTTTGAAGCAAAAACAGAACAAAGACTGACAAATCTGGTCTAGATAAACACATATCCACGAAAAACACGCCCTTTTCTCTTGAGGGCTCAACCCTTTCACCCCCATTTCCAAGTACTGAGGTCCAACTTTGTCATTGAAAACAATAGAATTGTACTAATATTTGGTGATGAAAGGGTTAAGATTCTCTTTTTCCTACTTCAAGCTTTCTAACATGTCTAATAATGCTTTCCCCAATTTGGAAAATAATACACTAAAATAAAGAGAAATATGTTGAAAACGTGTACAAACTTGGACACTTTTATGGAGAATGTAAAGAATTTTCAAGTAAAAACCGTGAACAGAATGTAGAATGTACTTACGATCTGAATAAGTCCTGACAATGACTTCATCACTTGAGACTCCTGGTCCATTCTCATTATATGCCACAACTCGTATTGTATAATCTGTATACATTTTCAATCCTGACTTGGTGTACTTCAGTGCGCTCACATCTATGTCTACTTCGCTGTTCATTCTGGCTGTCTCAGCATAATAGATTTTGTAGAACTGAATGACGCCGTTGCGGTGTTGTGGGGGATTCCAGAAGATCTTGATAGCTGTCGTTGACACAGCCATGGCTCTTAGGTTCTGTACTGGACCAGGTACTTGAACTGCAAATAAGATTTACACTATCAAAGTGAATTGTACACAACCACTTGTATTCCACACGAGAATAACAGCATCAAGGTGAATTTTTTCACAAGGGAAGAGAAGATTAAGATAAAAGAGTACAGAGCAAATGTCAAATTGGGCATGGCATTACTGTGTGACTGTGTCAGTACTTGATATTTGTACAGAGGTTTAAAATCCCATGGTAGACATTTAGTATGATGGCACTGGGTACAAATTCGACAATCTCATAAAGTACACTGACAGTTTGCACAGGAGCAGTAGTTAATCTTGACCTTGTTTGACCTACCTTCAGGCTGTGTGTCAACATAGATGACCTCTGAACTCTCTCCTGGTCCGTGTTCATTGTAGGCTTTGACTCGGAATTCATATCGTGTTGATGGTATCAGGTCTCTTACAGTGACTGACTCAACACCCGTCGTATTGACCACTCTCTCCCTGTAAGGGAATGAATAGCAATTATTTCACTGCTGTGAAAGGCAAATCTTTGATCAAAAAAACTGCATACATTCTCTCTGTGGTTTCTATAATTTGTGATAGTCTTAAATGAAGTTACAATAAAACCAAGTTAATTATCACAATTCACTATGCCTAAGTGCCCTGTCAGCTATATTAACCAGTCACTGACTCAAGAATCTTCTTTATGACGTCAGAAAATCATACAAATTGCATGGATAAGACTTGATGAAGAATTTTCCTATCAATTCCTATGCTGCAACAAAGATACCAGTGGTGAAAGGACATACTCAGTTGTACGCCATGAACACAGTAAAATTGTGAAGGTCTTGTATTGGTAGAATATTGGTATGATACTACAATCTTCTGGTAATGGCATAAATTGAATGCATGTACGGTATTTTGTCTATGCTAACAGTAGTGAAAACTAGCATCGACTTATTACATTTAAAGTTGTATGCACTGCAATGATAGATATTCACTCAGATGTTAAAATTTTTACACTACTTTTCTGATCTGCTGCCTGCCAAGATTTTAAGCCAATGGAGTAGATGACACTTCTGTTGTTTTTGTTTTCGTGAAAATTGCAAATTTTTCCAATAAAGTTTATGTTAGGTACAGTGGCTATTTTGAATTTCAAAGTGGTAAAATTATTTTGTTTTTCTGAACAAAAACTTCGTGCAGTGACCCTTGATTTTTCTTCTTGGTTACAAAAGAAAATGATTCAAAGATTCTTGGAGGAACAGCTGAGCACAAATAAAGTTTGAAAATTTCTGCCTTAAGGTGTGGATTACTTCAAAAGAGCATTTAGAAGAGAGAGAATGGTACGATAGTGAAAGAGACTGGAGTTACCTTGGAGATCCTTGTCTTCTGAAATACACAGAGTATGCCACTATGTAACCATTTGATAATCTAGGTTCTCTCCATGACAATGATACAAACCGAGTAGAGACGGTGAGGGTAGCACATCCCTTGGGACGCCTGGTACCATGACATTACTTGGAGACGGATCTGTACCTACCATGGCAGTAGGGGATTGTGAAGTGGTGCTACGGATCAGTACAGGCAATGTGGGCAAAGTCTCATCTAACCAGGGGGAATGAAGGGAGGAAAACACCAATAATAATAAAAAGACAAACATGCACAAAATAAATACAGCAAATTAAAAGACACAACAGGAAAATATTACTGACACAATATTAAGCAAGCTGATTTAATTAACAATGGTTGGCTTGCATATCTTGTGAGTTGTCTCGTGCAGGGTCTGTTGACAAGCATGCACTATACAGCCAAATTTAAGCCAGATAAAAACTTCATGAAACATCATTAATTGCACCAAAAAGCAAGTGATGGCAAAATAAAACATTGTGTAGCTTGGAGATTCTGTGTCCAAGGACCGTGTCACGGATTATGCTTATAACAAGTAACATTAAACCACAATCAAGCATGTCAGGTAATTAAACATCAATCAATCAATACGTATATACAAATACATTGTGGGTATCAAAATTAATACAAATAGCATGAGGGTTCTTTTGCAGTGAATGAGTCCTCTTACAGTTCCCAAAACTATTTTTGGCAATCTAACAGCTCCTTTTGCAAAGATTAAAATACCTAGCAGGGTTCAAAAGACTCTCAGTTGAAACTAAAGATAGCATAGAACCAACAACAGTAAACTGCTTTGAGGATATTATTGCTCATGTATTAGTGGTAGGTTAGTAAATAAGCTGACCATACAAAATGAGTTTGTGGGACTTGTTTGAAATATACACTGCAAGGAACAATCAACACATATTTATAACATTGTCCACAATTTTATATGCATAACTGACAACAGCTATAGGTCTGTGTTGCTCATCACATCCTAAAACTTCAGTGACACTGTAGTGACAAGTACAAATCTTCACTTTGGTCTAATCTATCAACACTATAGCAATGCAACTGTTAAGTCTGTTCAAACCACACATCTACTATAAATCTGCTGGAACAAACTTTGATTGTATCACTTGATTAAGAAGTCTCACATAAGCGAGTAGTAGAAGTCAAACATAACTATTACAATATACTACCAGTACCATTGAATGTACATTTGTAATACAAATGTAAATTCAGTGGTAGTACACTGCCCTCACAGGTTTTCTGGAGAAAGTCATATTAACCATTATTTTTTCAAATCCTCCAGGTTATATCACGAATGGCATACTGGTACTCAACAAAGTATGTTGACTTACATTTGCCTCATATGAAACAGCCATGAAACATTTATGTTGATTTGTATTCGCTCACTAGTACACTTGAAACACATATGAAATATGTATTTTGACTCGAAGTTGACTACTCTTGAACCAGCTATGAAATATTAATGTTGACATAAATTTGCCTACACTTGAAACCACAATGAAATGTTTCTTCACAGCACAGATGCCGGACACATCACATGATAAAATTTTTTTTTTATGAGGAATGAATTTTGGATTTCAAAAACTGATACCCAAGCCATGATTTGTGTTATTGGCTTTCATATGGGAACAAACTCTTCAGAAAATCTTGGAATACTATCTCAGATAACAACCCCATTCACAGAATCAAAATATGAAGTGACATTTTGAAGAAGTCTACCCTGTCAAAAATGAATGCATGAGCAGACATTGAAATTCACCTTTCATAATATCTAAAACACTAAAACTAAACTGTTTCAAGGGAAAAATAGGTCTGCTGATACTCAGAAGCTTTTACTGTTTTTTCACTGTCATAAATTTGAACATATTAATCCCAAGGAAATGATCTGTGCTAGCTACAGCCATTAAGATTGGTGATTAGCAGAACACCTCATACATTTTGATCTTTTTTATGGCCATTTTAATCATAATTTTACGCTAGAGTCATTATAGGTGTCTGCGTTTCAGTGGGTGTCTATCCTAACACTATAAAGCTCATTTAATTACGCCTTTTCAGGACACCTATTAAGACAGTGATGTTGATTCCGTACGTGATCATGAAATATCACAGCTGGGGTAGAGTTTAAATATCTAGGAGCACTTATCAAAGGAAATTTTACAGTTCCACAATTTAATACTTGACAAACGAGTGCAAAATCCACCTAAGACCTTTAAAATGCTGACGGCAAATTAAAAGTGGAAACCTAGGACGCATTTAGAGTGTTAGAATCAGCCTTGCTGGCGCCAGGTAATGACAGGACTGATGTCAAAGGAAATTAAATATTGATTTGGACAATACACACACTGCAAATCATCAACACTTTAGTGCTATAACGGCCCTGCCTGATCAATGTTTTCACACCCTCCTTTTCAATCTTCTCAGACAAATGTCATCTAATTGCTTGCCACAAGCCTTGTATAACGTCAAAACCCAAAACCTTGTCCACTGGGACTTTGTCTTTACATAGATAGTTTGTTTGGCCATGTAGACAGACTCACAGTTGCTCACTTCTTTCCTACTTGTCTTGAATATTCTTTACTGCAACTAGTTAACTTTCATCAACACTTCTCCATACACCTAATTTTTAGCTCCAATCATATGACATGTCAAATTGTGATTCTGTAGTGTTTAATACTTCACGTTAACACAGGCATTACATTCTACCCTGAAGAAACTTACAAGAAAAGATATTATCTCCTCCAATATATCATGCTATAAGTGTATCTGATCTTAACTGGGGAGCTGTAGTTGTGATAGAATGTGTGGTTTCTCTAGGAAGGCTCTACATACATCTGTCAAGAGAGGGCGCTCTTACCTCTGTCCACAATGATCAGCTGGGCACTGGTTTGGATGTTGCCAACTTTGTTCTTCGCCATGCATTGATAAAGACCCTCATCGGATTTTACAAGACCAAGAATCTTGAGATTGGTACCTTGAACAATCTGAAAGTATTCACTGGGTGTGATGATGTCGCCATTTTTGATCCACTCTATAGTTGGGAATGGTACTCCATACACTTTACATTCGAACACAATGTCTTTGTTTACCTCTGAATGAAGACTTTCGGGTTGTTTTTCAAATCTTGGAGGGACTGTTAGGATAAAATTGACAACATCAATGAATTAAAATTTGTTGAAAATTATGGATTAGTCAAGAAAGGAGTATTATATTTCAAAGCACATTTATATTGCTCCTTTTATCTTGCTATTTATTCAGATAGATTGGAAAGAGATGGTGATCGCACATATTTGACAAACAAAATTACAACATTAACATTTTCAAACACATTCTGAAGATAATTCATTCCTGTTTTCAAAATTAGTATTTTAAAATGGTGTACTACATGTTGTTCTTACAATATCCATGAAAAATTCAACATTGAAAAGGGTCAAAAATTGAATATCCATTGTCAGTCGGGATATTTTTGGAATACAGGATTTCATTTAAAATTATTCAATGAGAAAGAATTTTACTCAACTATCCTTCATCAAACTTATGTCCATCAAAATTATTCTTTAAAACAAGATATAGAGTTTATCAAACTTTAACAATCAAAAACTAAATAATAATTCATTGACCAGAATACTATTGTTACAATACAACAGAATTTTGTTTGGAAGAGAAAATTTTTCTCTTGTTGAAAAAAGTTTTGTGATCCTTGTACGACATGAGCAGCTGCTGGCCAACACCTAAACACTTTGCAAAGCTCACTGATCATTGGTTAACAGTGGAGCAGTTCTATCAGCATGGCTCCTGCTTTATTCTAATCACATCCAAGCAAGAAAATTAAACTGTGCAATCAGAATGCACATTACTTTGTATCTTTCGCGGTGACTTCATTTGTTTTTAGTGATAAAACAGCGCTCAGCTGGGGGAGTATCCCTGGGCAACGCACTCGGCCCATCATCAATTATTTTTTTTTAAGTCGAATGTAATCTGGCCACTTCAGCCATCGCAATTTGTTGGAAGCAGTGATGGTGATCACGGAGGGCTTAGGGGAAATCTGGCGACTGCACACGGATGGGATGACTCAATGCACAGATATTAGCAGTGGTGCCACTATGTCTGCATTAACAATGCATGTACTCCTGATAAATGCACACAGCAACCTCTGCTTTAAGTGCTCTGCATTTTCTACCGCATGAAGATATATTTTTACACCTCTCGGTGACTGCAGATTAATTACACATACTTTATCAATTTCAAGCTAGGAGTAATATTTCTACAGACACAAAAAATTTCAATTAGTACGTTTATAAATATCAGGTACGGGAGAAAATTAAGGCATCCCATATTTTCTACTTAAAATTCAGTATTTTTTATGCGAGAACCAAAGATTAATAAAACATTTCCCAGTTGCACAGAGTTGATTTCTAAATACTGAATTGGAAACCTAGGATACTTAGCTCAATAAGTACCACAATTATAAACATTTATTTTTGTATTTATTGATAAGTTTTTCTTTTACCAGTTCAGGAAATATACATTGGTATCCAAGAAATTCACAGAATATGGTGAAATGTCGAGGGCGATTTTACATTCTGAGCATTTAAAGTTGTTGAAGAAGGGACAAAACTTGTAAAATTTGATTGATTTCACTAGTGTCATAGACACATCTACATCTATCTATGCTCGCACACAGAAGATCATATAAACACTACTTTGGGCAAAATATTGACTTTTGTTGTACATTCATATTTGAACATTTGAATAGCTGTCAGTTTCACACATAAGTCTCAGTGGATGTAAATGTTTGTACTGGGTTGAGGTTTTAGGGAAATAATGAACTAATTATCGGCATGCAAACAAGATCTGTGCGACTGTTTGACATGGATAATGCAACTTACTTCACCTCTCTTTACTGATGTAAATTATTGTAATGAAGTATTTGCACTGGTGATGGGCAGTTACGTGGACAGGGGACCAGACAAACATAAAAATTCACATAATAATGTCACTAAAAGCATACTAAAGTATAGTAAAGTCTTATGGATTAATCAGTCTCATTAATCATGCTACAGGTGGCTTCCTGTCTTCGTCATCTTTGCCTTTAATGTCTATCAGAGCTTTGTTTCAATCCCATCATGCATTTCAATTTAATTTCTGGACATTTCAAATCTGACAAAAAGTGTGCTAAGGAAGGTGTATTTAAATCTGTTAACCTCTTATTCCCTGTAAACTGGTAAACAATAACCATTGATAACAATGGCTACGGGCCAAAGCATTGTGGTGAAAGGGTTAAAGGTATCTGGGTTTTTTCAAGATTTGTTCTAATCAAACAGCTTCTTTTTTGATGTCTTTTAAAAACTGCATGAATTCTAAATACAATCATACAGAGATGTGCACTGCATTGTGTTTATACCTTGATTTGCCCACATATCAGAAACAGAAAAGCAAAACACAGATGTCTGTGAAAGGATATGCTCCCTGTATATTTGTGAGCATACCTGAATGGCGGTGGATGTTGCGGATGAAAATAGGGGGGGGGGGGGGGGGGGGGGTGGGGGGGGGGGGGGGGGGGGGGGGGGGGGGGGGGGGGAGGGGGGGGGGGAGCTATCAAAGGGAGGCATGAGTTTTGAAGTGTAAAATGAATGGAGGGAGCTAAATATAGGAGAGATATGCTTATAGTTCAACTGTTGTTTATCAGATGGGTATGGCAGGGTTGTTTTCAACTTACCAATGATCTCTACTATGGGGCTAACATCTTTGAGACTTGTGAAGGTTCTAGAGAATAGAGTTGTTTTAGAGATAAACTGTAACATGAGACGTATACAGTGAGTTAAAAGTTACCTTGAACAAGCAGTTCGGCTCTGGTATCTTCATTGCCGATGGCATTAATAGCTGAACATGTGTAGGTTCCAGTGTCTGACTCTGTTGCACCTTTGATTCGAAGGTTAGCGCCACCATAGATGGAGTAGTGATCTTCCGAGTTTTGACTGTTCAAAAGGAGAGGGATACAAAATTTAAGGAACTGAATGATGGAAAAGATATCACAGGTGTTTGTGATAATTGTCTAAAATACACGGTGTTTTAAACAATTGTTACAAATGGTTAGAGGTCTCTTCACAATGGCGTACATTTTCACTGGTTAAGTACTCAAAGCTGTATTAATGATAGGCTAAGTGCTGAAAAGGCCCCTTAGAGTAATAATGTTGGACCTTCTCACACAAGCCTATCCACAGCACTAATTGTCACATTGAACAGAGTAGATTTTACAAGGAGTTACGCTTTGAAAGACATCATCACCAGTTTGATATACAGCAGTGAATAATGTAAGACATATGCAACACAATACAATGATTGTCATCTACTTGTGGTGCCAATATTTGTAAGGAATCTTTTTCTCCTCTCAACTGCACGTTTCTGTCAACTCTTTGATCCTGAAGTCAGGGTGTTCACTGCCTGCTGATTGCAATGTGATGATAAGTCTGTGACTTGGTGAACTCTGACACAGACCAGAACAACTAATACAGATGTGTATGGGAGGTCTAAAATTACTCAGAAAATGTCTCGTAATGGGAATGTAGGTTCATTTAATGACTGCGGCTCTAATATTGGATAGTCATTTTTCATTTAGGTGTGCATATGTACATACATGTCACACAACATTTCGCAGACACGATCCAGAAACTGAGTGCTTTGACTCTGGAAGTAATGGTTATGAGCTGCATACATAAATGTGTAGTCTTGTAATAATCTATGTTATTGAGCTTGACTGAGTACCATTGCAAGATCAACTGTAGATGGTAAACATAAGTTTTCAAAGGTGTCAAGTTTTCATCCACCCACTGGTCTAGTATCTAGCCCATGTTTCAAACTCAAAGGTTCATACTTAGGATTTCAAAATGAGGGATAGACACTAGGTAATCAGTTTCCATCTGATGGAGGAGATGTCACGTCTTTCAAATATCATTCTCATCATCTACAGAAAGTTGATCTGACAGTGATATATACGTTTTTTGAGAGCTAAAAGCTGACATGCCCTACTTAAAGTAGCAATATTCCTGATTGGGAGTGAAAGTGTGTTTCCACAGATTTTAACATTCAATGGAAAACATGTACTTGCAGACTTTAAACTTTCCTACTGCAATGTTACAATGACTTTATTTCACATCAGCACAAATCTAAAACTTCACGTAGAATGTCAGATTCAACACTGTAACTGAAGTTCATAAGACTGAGCATTTTGGTGAAGCAGTTGTACATTTGAGGCATGGCCACATGAAATGCGGCAAATAAACTCTGTAGGTAAACATAAACTACATATGCTAAAAACATCAAGATTCCAGACAAGTGACCAGGCACTGATTTATGTCCCTGTACAAATTAAGACCATCACTTTGGAATGCATCACAGAGTTGTCTCTAAAGTTGTAAGGAATACTTGGCTACACTCAAAATTCATATGCAGCTAATCTGTCTCCCTAAACACGACATCTTGAAAACTATAACAGGCAAGTATTGTGGACCCAACTTCAGAATATTAAGGTTCTATGGAATGTTCAGACAAACCATCTGTATAAAATGTTTCAGATTTATTTGTAGTCTGTCGTTATGTATCAGGATGAATCCGTCAAACTGGCTGAGCATCTGACAAAAAGAATGCACAACAATGTTCTTCTTCCGAAATTGTATATGAAAGAAGGATCTATAAACCTTCATCAGCTCACAGAAGAACTACAAAATTTGTTTTGGTCTTATCATTCCATTACATTGATGCGGCTGATAGCTTACTTTACGGATTATGCCGACACATATTTCATGGGCAGACTGGTCTAGAACCAAGCTATGGTTTCAGGCTCTGCGAATCAAAAACCATGGTAGTTTTAGGTTCACACAGCCTGCAATGTGCAGTTAGATTCTAGACTGTGGATAGACTTGGAAACCATAGTGTCTGTACTGCAAATGACACTGTAAATACACAAAACCATCCGAGAAATCTCATCGTCATAAAATGCCAGACTCTTTGCAGTCACAGCCACAGGCGTTACTCCTTGATTTCTGTCGCACCATAGAATGTAATTTATAAAGCTCTGACTTCACAAGAATGAGACAGATTCATTATGGAAACTCTAGCAGTCAGATTTTTTCTGACAAGCACTTTTGAAATATTTTCATGGTCGCCAATGTAGCAAGATATGTCAGGAGAACACCATACAGACTTATTTTTGGTGGGGAGTCATTTCTAATGAAGGGGAAGGGGCAAAGTAACCTCTAACCTCAGAAAATAAATACAAGGAAAAATGTGGAGCTTGGGTCAAAGGAGCTACTTTGAAGAAAACTGGAATTCTTTGTGGCGGTACCAGTTCAAACTGTGGCCTTCTCACCCTGCATGTTCCTATGTGACAAAAATTGGAGTGACCATATTGGCCGCTATGCTTGCTTGCCGTTTTAAATAAATACACGTCTGAGGGGTGCAAGAGCCTAATGGATGTGGTGATGATGTGTGAGTTCCAGCAGCAAATGCCAAATACCCTGATCTAGTTTCTGGGTTATTTTTGAATAAAAAATTCATGCAAGACCTGGATTTACATGTACATATGTAAAGAGGGTAGAAAGTTCACTTCTTCTATGTAGAACACTGTAACCCTTGTTTTCAGGCAAGAAAATAACTGAACAAATGACTAGAAGAACTGTATGAATATGTTCACTTCAACGAGATGAGAGCTGTTATCACTTCTCTCATTAACATTACAGCCACTTCACCAAAAACACCGCATGATAAAAGCCACTTATTGCATACAATTTGTGTTACCCCATTTTAACCAAGTAAAATAAAATCTTCAAAAAACAATTTTTGATGAAAGTTCATTTCAAACAGAACTTTAAATATTCTGCATATTTTTTGTCTCTGTGATGTGTCAGCGTATGTCTTTTCAATGCTATATCAGCCAATAGGTTTGGTTTCCAATTACCTTGCAATGATGGATCGTCCATCTTTCCACCAGGACATCGATGGCTTAGGAGTTCCATTGGCAGCACACTCCAAAATAACATCTTCACCTTCTTTAACTTCGGTGTTCTGAGGTCTAGACACAAACTCTGGTGTCCGGCTGCGTGGAGTGCCTGTGAAGACCAAAGAAATCATTTCAATGATTTGAAGCAACAGTTATCAATCCCTGGTTCTCGCACAGTTAGTCACTTAAATTTGCTCAAAGATATGTTCAAATGTGATAAAAAGCCTGCCCTTAATATCTATAATATCAATACATCTGTTACAAACCTCCTTTGAAATGTTTTGGGATTTACAAATTTAAGTTATATGTACACTGTATTGATACTCAAAGGCTTATTACAATTGTTACTGTCACATGTAAGCAGTTCTGTATGTAAACATTGGCTTTCGGTGAAAGATGTTTTATGAACTATTTTGCATCAAGCTATTTGGAAGGAGAAACATAAGACACTACAACACAAACACTTGAAATACAGTTGCCACTTGAATAAATGCCAGGGTAAAATACTGAATGTATCACAGTGGGGACAGCATTTTCATCATGCTGTGAAATGACAACACATGATTCTATGATCTGCAGTTGTTTTTATATCCCTGCTGTCACTGCACGCTGTATGTATTTGGTGTCCAAGAGTTAATTGTATGAATGCTTTCACACCCAGCGTGTATATCAACTGTTTCATGTATGAGTTGCATGTACTCTATGATACAGATCCTGTCAGTTTCTGGTATCAGGGAAATGATATCAACACTGCCATCAGACAGACACGTCAGTTTTTGTACATGAACTCTACACTGAAGTAGATCCAGCGTCCATGCCAGGAATTCAGTATAGTGAAGAGATGAAAATGCTGACATAAAAATCTATTCATTCATGTGTGCTTCAACATGCTACATATGTTAGGAATCCTGTACATCTGAATGTATGCTGGAATTTCTGTATCAGCATGTACATATCAACATGTATGCGGAAATTCCTGTATATACATTTACATATGTTTCGTTGGGCATCCTGTACATGTGTTTATATGCTGGAAATCTTGTACATATCATTGCTAACATACTTGTAAGCTTTGGATGCTTTCAGTTCTTCAGTCGTGTTCCATGACATGCCGTGATGTTGCATTACTTAATCAGACCCATGAAATATTAATGAAGAGTTGGAAGTTATACACGTTTCAAGACCTCCAGCTGTGAACACCTGGAACTTGCATGAATGTATTCACAGTTATCACAAAGGCAACTGATGTTCATCAAAACCATCTATCACAAGACTGCAACCATACTTACCAAACAAGATGGATAACCTCTCGTCTTCACTCCGCCTTGCTCCTTCAACATTTGATGCTCTACACCTGTATCCAGCCTCATCATTTGACGTGATATCTCGGATTTCCAATGTTCCACTTGGTAATTCCAGATACCTATCATTTACATGGTCAGCAGTATCTAAACTTTGCTTGTTTTTCTGCCACCTGAAAAGACACAGAGATTTTAATAGTTTTTACGCTCCCTGTCAGGTGACTGAAACACCATCATCTAGTTTTTTTATTACAGCAGGTCATGAAGGGTCACCTCAACTATTAAAGTTCTGTGTTATTAGAGACGTGAACACACAAGGAAGACAGCTACATGGATACAAGGCTGAAAGTTCAGCCAAGTTGCCATCAAAGCTCATGTTTTATTCAACACTGTGACTGCCTCATATAGAGATTAACTTCCTGGACATATTACAGGCTAAGGGATAGGTGCTTTGGATATCGTGTGAGGTGAATATTGAGTAAACTGCGTCTTGCATATATCCGGTCTTACGTCACTGTATAGTCATCAATGTTGCTGCAAGTATTTATCTCTAATCTCTGTATTCTAGTGACTGAAAAGCACTTTTCAACAGACCATATATTTGGACATGATTTCATGAAGTCTCAACAAAAGCTGGGATTCAATCTCTACCTTCAAAGAATATGATTTTATTCTGCATTGATTCAAAATTTATGTCAGAACACAAGCAGTAACAGCAAAAGAAACTCAAAATGATCTAAAATGACTTAGCCTTTCCTCTGATTGGCCAAGATCCAATGTTTTCTGGCCAATCACAGAGGTTCTTAGATATGGTTGATTCTTACCTTATCACTGCTGGGGGAACTGCCTCTACACTACACCTAAATATTGCTGTATCCCCAATAAAAACTGAGGTAGACTGGGGCTCCTCTTCAAATCTACCTAAATCTATATTTAAGAAATAACACAGAAAAGTTTTGTATGAGATAAAATTTGATAAATAACCATTGCTATAAGCAAACAGAACTTTGTCACATGCATATCAGGTTGATGATGAAATGAAATTGCAATGCAGGTGGGTACGGATGATGAATTGGTGAATTGACTTGGGAATTCCTGCAGGATGAGTTGCTCTGAACATTTACAACTTTATGAAAGATGGGACTTTTTATCAGATTATCTTGGCAGTAAATTAATTCTCCTCATCAGAATTTTGACCACAGGGAGATGAGTTGTGGCACATCCTGCAATTCTCTTTGTATAAACTTGATTTCAAGAATTCATTAGGGTAATAGGATTGTGTTTGTCGGCCATAGTTACATGCAAAGTGCAGCAGTAGAAGTCACACAAGACATATGATGATTCATGAAGTGGTAACAAATGAAATGCAGCTATCTGAAGCTACTTCCAGATACACACAGTCTAGAAGCTAGTCATTGGTTTCAGATAATGCAAGCCAAGCATCTTTGACTTGCAGAGCCTGAAACCCACAACTACATGGTAGATTCTAGACCAGCGAAATCTTCACATACACTAACACTATTCACTACAAAGTTATATCACACTCCAGTAATATTGTCCTTAGAAGAGAGATTTCTTTTCATTGTAATTGTCTAGTACTGAAGCATCATAACCAACAACTATCTCTACATGTAGCCATTTTATAGATTGCAATTTTCTGTTTTTGATACATGACCACACAGGTTGCACTTTCAAATAATGAATTCTGATGCAAGGAAGTAGGTTGCCACAGGTCAGTAGATCTAAAATCTAGAGAGATCTTTGTAACCAGCTGTGCATATGTATAGAAGTCTGCTGATGGTTTCTAACTTTCAAATGATAATATTCTCCTGAGTACGCATGGCCAGATGCACACTCAGCTTTACTATGCAATACACCCCTGCACTCACCGTCTCATTTGGCTTAGCACAGGAGGTAGAATGAAATGGCAACAGCCCTTTTAGACTGCAAATGAACTTGCACTTTGCAATTAGTAGGCATGTGGGAGCCGGTGATTGCGGGCAAAACCTCAGAGCAGATTGGATATAATTCACTGGCATCTTAAGAGACTGTCTTACGTGTCCTGTGGTACAAGTTGGTAAAGCTTGCTAAGACTTTAAAATGTGAACCAAAGCCTACTGAATGTCAACTCAGCAAATCTCCTAGCCTTCTCAATAAATAATCATCAAATAATTATTTGGACTAATCTGTAGAAACATATACAGCCATAAAGGTGAAAATAAAATGTCAAAAACTGGAAACCAACAAATCTCAGTTTCAAATATGAATAAATTTCCAAGCGACTGCTATACTACATCCCAATACCTGCTCTTTCCAGTTTGTGATGAACTGCACTGATAAATTTTATGACATTTTTCATGAGAGACTGTAATCAGCATGGTCTGTACCATAATGAGTTCAGCTCACCAGAAAAAGAGACGCATGACCATGCAAGTTGACCATTTACTGCCATGCCCCCAAGAAATCACAAATCACCAGTTGCATCAATGTAGACCCTGTCCTCAGGCCCCCAAATAAGGTTAAATTCACACTACCTGCAATTTTATGACACTATAAATTTAATAAACCTTCATAAATAACTTCTAATTACAGCGCCAACAGACCACTTGAAGGTACTTGAACACCTTGGAATACAAGTTGGCTGTGGAAGATGTGGAAGATGTTCAGTCAGCAAAAAATTCATTCAAGCTAACTGAATTAATGTGATGCTGTTTGATACATATCTTATGTTTTCGACAAGAGGTTCATCTTAATTTACGATGATTAAATATTGTAGGGATGGTGATAATGCAGAAACAAATTGATCTGATGGTACCAAGGTAAAAATTATGATGAATCGATCACGATTTCATTTGAACGCTAAAGCTGTCCACAGGATAAAAATACCAAAGTGTATACTTCTGTTGAGTTACTGTAAAACATGACACAAAGTTGAACACTTGGGCAACACTGATAGTAGAATTTCCACAGGAAAGTGTTTACGTATAGAAAAGATTTGTTTATTTTTGACTGATACATTCTTAAGACGAATAGTAGTTCAGAAAATAAGGTCTCCGCACTAAAAATTGAATCTTTTGTTACTATTACAATTGTGAAAGCATGCATACTTGAAGATAAATCACTGATTAAACATAAACAATTTATTTCTGATACTCTCAGGTCAAAGTAATCAGTTACGCTGAGTAACTTGCAAGTCTTTGATTATTTATTTTGTGTTTGTAAAGATACCGCCTCAATCAAGCCTGACTCTTTAGCTAAATAAACTGCATATTTTCTGCTAAAAACTAATTATCAGTGTTTTTTCACAGTCAATGACTGCAAATTCCAACCATATTGAAAAGACACTGTTGCAGAACGACTCAATTTGAAGCAGATGCATGATCTTATATCTGTTGATCAATAAGAAGCTGCACTTATTGCACTTCTGACATCCAAATGCCGCACAAGATCGTGTCCACGTAAATGTTCCTGATGTAGTTCTTGATTATCTTGTAGTGAGTACTAGCTGTAAAAGGTACAATTTTCATCTGTGACTGTCCAGGATACATCTATTTCAAGCTCAACACCACATGAAACTGACTTATAGACACTACAGTAGCTATTGACGAGGTACCTACTGGGGACACATACATAGAATTATGCTTTGTTTAGCTTGTATGGACTATATCTTTTCTACAAGGCTACAAATGAAACTGCCTTACAATATCAACTCTAAGCTACATGCATCTTCAAATAAACACCAGAGCAAAGAAAAGCTAAAGTCCAATTTTCTATATTCAGCAAGAAAGGAGGCACAATAAAAGGTTAATACATGTTCCGTGTCTAATGTCTTCGATTACGGTGACATTTGTGAGATCTCCTTATTGACCTCAGCCAATATTGGATATTAACACTGTCAGCCTGGGATTAAATTGAGCAGCAGCTACAGTTCCCATGGATGGAGACTTACATCGAACCGTCCCTGAGTAAAGTAATAAAATCTGGCCATTTGCTTGATTAACTGTGATCTGGCTTTGGTGGTTTCTCTTGAAAGGATTTAGTCAGGTCTGGTACATTTAACAGTTACAATGGATTTCTTAAATGCCTGCTGATACCCATGTAGCAAATGCTTGCTGTCCACTGTGTATTCTATCAAATAGCTGATAACTTGATTTCCTATCTCTCTCTGGACACAGTGCATATCTACTTCTGTTTATCATGGCACTTCCCGAAAGAGAAAAAAATAATATTTTATGTGAAAAACTTTTTTTTTCTTCTGCATAACACAGTTGTCATGGTACTAGATAACATAGTGCTTGGTTGGAGTTGTCTGTTTCCTGTATATCATTTGTACCATAGCTGTTTCTGCTCAACTCCGTAAATCACCACTTTATTTAATGCACTTTTCCTGTATTGGTGTACTGAACCACAAAGGTTGCTCTTTCCACACTTCCTGACAACACTGCATTTGGAAATATGGCCTTTTGTCTGTTTGCTCAATGCTGCCCGGCATCCGACAACAAGTTTCATGAAACTATCAATTTGAAAAGAGAATTTCTTTTGAGTCAAAGACTAAACACTGAACATTTCCTCATTGTAAGAACTATGAATGGTGATATCCTAGCCACCTGTTCTATCGGAAACTCTGCCAGCTTTGATCAATTTTTTTGATGAAATGAAACTGTCAAATCAGAATAATGGCTGAACACAGGTTGCAACACTGCTTTAGCATAACCTGGAACATACAACCACACACTGTAAACACATTTAAATGCCGTAAATTCAGCATGAAAGAGACTAAAATCAACAAAAATTCTTAGGTTATCACCTTGCTGTTGGTTTGTTCCATTCTTTTCACATCATTATCAACAAAATCATTTGTGTAGGTGTCATCCCACAGAAAAGTCAGTTGCTATATAAAATTTGATAATTTCCGCAATTTCATTTATCGGTTTGGAATTAAATATGCAGACATCAAATATTCTTATATTCCTTCATTTCATAAAAAGTATCATATAAATATTGATGAGTATCTGATAGTATTCTATGCTTTGAAGGTTAAGAAATGAGATTTATCGATGATAATTCTCTAATGACAACTCAACGTTTCAAGATTTGAAAAAGCTTATGCATAATTTAATATACATGTTGCTATCCTTGATCATGGCGGAGAGCCAAAGTAGCATGAGGAACTATAATCAAGGGAGGGAATCCTTCAAACTAGCAAAGATATAGCTACAAGATTAAAACATAAAACTGCAGGTTTTTATTTTGTGGGTATTGGAGAGAGGGAGACCGCAATGTATTTGACACAGCACAACTTGAATGGCTGGAATAAGGAAAGATTACAGATTTTTACTTCAAATCTTCATTGAGGAATTACACTTAGCTGGGCTGTGTCTGTTTTGTATTTGCACATACCTGAGGGGCCAAGATTGTAACACAAACTAGACCATCAAGACGGCACTTTTTGCTATCAATTACAAAAGATGGAGACCTGCCCTTCCTGGTTGCCACAACTGATTTATCCGTATTGACAGACGACCGGTAATGCTTCATCAACTGCACACATGTGAAACATCACCGGAATTATGCATTTTTAATAAAGCGGCATTTTCAAAGAGAAATTTGCATACAACTCTCTGGAATTGAAAACAGTGATGTAAAACGAGACAACCATTAACCTGACATTAATGGTAATGTCTGAATGCCTCCTGCTACTGTGTAACACACTTTGTTTTTATGCTCTTCACTTCTGCTATTTCCTTCCACTCAACACATAACACATGGTCCTTCAGAGTCACTACATGTAAACATGTGAATTTCATCAATGATACTTCAGTCAGGGGGACTTTTCTTTTTGATAATGTCCAATTATGGGCACAGGTCATCTATAAACACAATCAACCATTACGTTCATATGTCTTTTTGGTTTACGGAAAAAAGACATATCTATCAATGGGTTTTGAAATTGTAAATTCACATCTTAGAATAGGGATCAGAGACAAAAGTCATAAATGTATGAAACAACGTAATGTTTTGCAAGGAAATATAATAGTTTTTCAATATAAGACATGGACAACTTTGCCTTTGATTTGAGATATTTGCACTATGTCTCCCCTGAAAGCAATAGTGACTGGGAGCTTCCTACTGGTATCTGACCTGGGAAAGCCAGCTATCATTGTAAAATTCATGTATGACCTGGCAATTTCACGGAATATTCCTACATATTGACCTGGAACTCTGTGACTGCCACAAAGAACTTGTGAATATTGACCAGCCAAGGGTTTGCTGAC
Source organism: Ptychodera flava (assembly GCF_041260155.1). NCBI lineage: Eukaryota > Metazoa > Hemichordata > Enteropneusta > Ptychoderidae > Ptychodera > Ptychodera flava. Next base: position 35,243,450 of record NC_091945.1, read on the forward strand.
AGATACACTGACATCAATTGAATATTGACCTGGGTGCTCAGTAGGGCATGCAGTGTAGAAGTGGATATTGACCTAATGCACATCCTTGAGAGAGACTGACTTGCTGAGGAACAGTAAACAAGATACCTATGGGATATTTCCATGAAATTTATTGAACCAACCAGTTTATAAGGTTTCCCAGGCTACCTACGATATGTACTTCTAGTTTTCTAGTCCACTGAATCCCATTCATACGACATGTAGTTGGCACTCATAAGGAAACAACTGATTCTGTGTTTTATATAGAACTGTATACCAAATCATTGTCTATCCCTTGAGATATCTAAAGTTGAAATAAATTTACTTAAAAATCGCCTTCACCTGAAAAATTTGGAATTGGAATTTTTTGTCCATGTAACTTTAATTAGATTAATTAAACAGTCCAGCATGAAAATATTTTTCACATGCATTATAGCACATATATAATTTATTGTATCGGGTAAGGATAAATAGTGGATACATGTCGTTGCAGAATCTGAAAATCACTGATACTGAGAAAACTCAGTTTTACACTCACAACTGCTGAAATTTAATTTATGTTTACTCAACATTAATGTGATATAACAGTTCCCCTTAAACTCAAAACTAAGAAGTATTTCATTAAAAATTCTGCTTGTGAGGACTTCTTGAAACTTGTCTGCGAGTGTCACAATGCTGAAACTTCTTTGAGAACAAACCATAATGTGATATTCTTTCTATTAAACGGCAATGCTGGCGATCCAATATGATGCATTCATTTGTATTATGCTATCAATACTTGCTGTCATTGCCAATTCTACATGTATTATCAAATTTAAAATTGAATTAATTCCTGAATGAGTCAGGAAGAACCACAGAGCCATAAAGTCCACATCTTCAAGCTACAGTCCCCTCCATTTGTTGACATCTAGCAAGTCCTCCCTCTTGTGACAGCAGAATTTCAGTCTGACTATGTGATTGACCCTGATAAATATGACTTCAGAATTTATGGTCACCAAAAGTCGATGCTCCAGTTTATCAGAATACCAACCATATCCTTGCATCCAAAAACATTGTTTTCCTCATTGAGAAGGTATTGGTTTTGACAAAGTAGGTTTAAATTCACAGAACTGCTTTCAATTTCAGCAACCTAATGTTGATATATTTCAAATTGAAGAATTCCAAAACGAAACGTTCTGAGCAAAATGTTGCCATTTTCTATGTCACTTCCAAATTACTGGACAATTTTTTTTCCTGAACTGAATCACACTTTTTTGGTGATATGGTTCATAATTACACTAATTGGATTTAGATTGCCCTGTGTACTTCGCCATAACATACTGATCACACACATACCAGTCTCAGTGGTTTGCCATAGAAAACTGATCACGTCATTCTGTTTACTTCAGAAAGAATTATCAGCACAAAATATCACCATCTTGCCTTGTATGTTTCATATCATGGTATTTTATTGGTTCGGGCCGTTCATATTATCTTGGTCGTCAGAATACTGCTTTGTATTCAGGGCAGACAATAGTTCAGTCACACTCTGCACTTTTATATGAAAGAGCGCCCTCTTGAGCCAAACCTTGATACATGACTGCGCCCAGCTATTAAAGTAAATAGCCAACTTCAGAGTACACCTGCTCTGGAAGAAAACTTTTGAAATCTTCTATGCCCAGTGTAATCAATTCAGCAAACAGTATAAAAGAGCAAGTGTTGATACCATTATGTCAGAGAAAAGATTATTAATTGAAAACCTACACACAGCCTCTGCACCTTGTCACAGACTCTGTCATCGGTATTTCAATAAACATCAATGTTAGCGCTGCAAATTGACAGGTTTGACAATGGAGCTGTCTTGGAACGACTCTAGGGAGGTACATGAGCATCAGCAGAGAGCGGACAGCACCATCCTAAGACGACAATACACAACAGAGTAAACACTTGTCTCTCACCAGAGTGTGTGAAATGGCCGTCTCAAATGTCCAAAGCATTTCAGAGTCGGAATGCAGAGATAATGAACTGGCTCTCTATCATATGCACTGCACACATGCTTTCTGCACATCTCGCTGAAATCCTCACCATACAGCAAGATTCAAACTGCTTGGAAAGTCAATGGACATCCTTGATAGAGTATAATCCTTCTTCTTTCAATATAACTCTACACGATCAATGATCAAAGCACTTAAATTTCGCAATATTGTGTTGTCCAATCAAGATGCCTCGCTGAATAAACACTAATCGAGATATCCATCTTATGATTTCATGCTCTGTAGCTTTGCGGCTTAATCTCAATGAGAGCCTGTATTTTGTTCAATCTACTCTTGTACGTGTCAAACTTACATGAGCACTGTACATGTACTTGCAGGCTTTCTTTAGTTTGCTGATGTACAAGGATCTTTTTGTTACTTAAAATATTTTGTTGCAGAAAGCTTCATCGTGAGTTACAAACTAAAATATTGACAACCTGAAGTGTAGACGGAATGGAGTAAAGCAGTTTTCAACACAAGCCACAACAACAGTTTCTATAAAATAAAATGACGACACGTTACCAACACAATCTCGAGACAATTTCTAACAGAATCTTAAGACATTGTGTGAGTGTAAGTCGTCAGTTTCATTTCTAGAGTAAATATCACTACATAATGCCTCATGTTGCAAGCATTGAGAAATTTGTAGGTATATCTAACACGGTTCTAAAGAATAAATCAAGACTTGTCTACACCAAACCTCTGCCAATTGAAGTCAAACAATACTCTCTTCCACAGGCATCTGCTGACTTGAGGCTAATCAATCTGTGATCCACAAACTCATACACATAGTCTACATGCATAAATCAATCTCTGAAACTTTTGCACGTCCTAGGTTTGCTGTCTTCGATCAGCAAATCCATCTTTTATGATAACTCACTGGGGGTATTACAATACATCGCACTAATAATGTTTGTTCCGCACCTGCACTGTTTTCTCAACCTTTCAAACAGTTTCCTCAGATGGAAGCCCTGACTCCGACATCCGATACAATCTCGGAGTGCACACCTGGCGGGGAATCCTAGACAACACAAAAATGAGCTAAACAAGATCTGGTGTGGCTGTGGCCTTCTGAGTTACCCAGTCACTCAGAGAAACTAATCAGCTTTTCTCATCCCTTAAAATTTCAAGTTTCAAGTTCTACAGCCATGTGGATGCAAAATGTCATGTTGTATAACCATCGTCATATGTACTGCCAATAACGATAATTACTCTTTTTTATCGACTTGTGAAATACCTGTGCCATGTATGACATATTGTGCCCGTGACATTTCACACGCAACACAGACATGCACACGTGCGGTCTCACGTACACCTGTATATCACAGAGAATAAACAAAATCTGACAACAACAAAAGGAAGCCACCGCCAACATATGGATTCAGTTTCCTGCCAACTCGGTTCAGTTTGGCCTGGTTTAAATCTCAATGACAAATGCCACATGTGCCCTTTCTGGTCAACTCAATGTCCTCCTGAAAGCCATGCATGGCAACAAAATGTGGACACCTATGCCCTTTGACCCTGTACTTGCAGATTAGTGCAGATTTATTTATGATCTCTGTAGATTACAGGCCTGGAAAATAACCTTGTACCGTTATTTAGTACATATTATACTGATTTTGAAAACTGCTGTAATCTAGCAGTTTAAAACACAGCGTGAATTGACATGTTTACAAAATTTCCCTTTTTTTTAGAAAAATAACTACATCAAGTAATAAATATGAAACGAACTCGAAAAGTATTCAGCTATCCTTTACCAATCCTTAACCTCCTTCACCTTAACAAGCTGACTTTTTTCTCAGAAGTTGCCTCTGGGACAAATGTTTGGGCTTCAAATCTTGCAATTATTTGTTGCCTACTACTCTAACACTTGTGGTGACTCATTTCAAAAGTTGTCGAGAAAATCACAATTCAACAATCAGGTTTGTGTAAAAAACTGAAAGTTTGAACTTTGAGGTAACACTGAAATTGGAGGCCATCCTGAAGTTGAAATACTAAACTTCCATGAAAATTTATCCCAAACTTTGTACAGAGAGCACGTGGTCTCTAACACGATTACAAAATATGGCACTTGAAACTCATCTCCTTAAAGTGTTTACCCTTAGTTGCATCCACTCGCCATCGGTATCAGAAAAGGTTGATGATTAAAAATGCAATTTTACAGACTTGACTTGAAGTCTTTAAAACCACATGCATAACAGCTATTATAGCAAATACCTATGGTGTGTTCCTAAGACAAATCTGGTTATGAAGACGTAACGATGAGGACACTTACCTGCAACTTGTAACTTTGCTGTCCTACTAACTATGGTACCTAAATTATCAACAGTCGCTACACACTCATACAGACCTTCATCAGGTCTGTCATTTCTAGAATGAGTGACATTGTTTATTCGCAGAGATCCACTGGGCAAAATTGTCCGCCGTGTATCTCCGTTTAAGTTCAAAAATAACTGGTCTTTTTTCCATTCTATTGTTGGTGATGGAACACCATGGGCAGAACAGTTCAAAATGGCAGGCTGTCCTTTTTGTACTGTGACGTCTGTCGGTTCTTCAGTAAAATAGAACGGACTGAAGTTCCTTCCATTAGCTGAAAAGTGACGAGAAAGAAAAAAAAAGCGTTTTAGTAATTTGCAGACACAGTCACAGAATGACCTGTTGGTCTTCTGCCTACATCAATCAGCAGCTCGAAATATTTGCAGGTCATTTGCTAGACCAATTTCCTGCAGTGTTTATTTTCATTGCATGCATAGTATGAAATGGTGGACATACAGCCCTCTGACAGATCCATTTACCAGATATACATGTCATCTGTTACACCATTTTACTGGAACTCATGTACAGAAGTTAAACTGGTATTATTTTTGTTTTGACACCGGCACAGCATCATGCTTTTGATAATGGGAGGACTAATACAAACACTTTCAAGTTGACGGAAACCACCTTCTTGTCAATAAGAGAAGTGTGTACCTGACAGTTTGGTGACTGCAAAATTTCATTTTGCTCGATGGTTTCAAGCTGACAAGGAACTGACATTTGCTTACATTTACGATTTTTTTACCCATAACTACTTTTGATGTTCCCCATTTTAAACTCTTCATAATATTCATTTGATAGCAATTTTTGAAAATTGAAACAGAATGTCAAAACTCAGTCAGTCTGATTTCTTTCTATGGAAAACACTGACAGCACCAAGTTGCCAGTTTTCATATCATTTTTGTCAATTTTGTTGTTGGGTGTAAAAAACTGTAGGAAATCATGTTTGTTATGAGTTGTACATGTAACTCATATTGAATCTTGCATGTACTGTAGTAGAAGTAAATCAAAGAATGTATCTGCTACAACTGGAACTAAATAAAGTAGATTTCACTGGCTGATCATTACGGATAGTTCATAAAAATGATTGCTGGTCTCATAGTCACAAAACAGGGCCAATTCAAAATATCATCACTACTCTTACATCAATATGCAAAAACAAATTGCGAAAAGTTTGGGCATGACTTCTGAAAATACACAGTACTCTGTTGGCACATTGGTGTTAGCATAATAATCATATATTGATGTAGGTCTGATCAACAGCTACCGAAGGTGCCAAACAGCCAAGATTTGTCCAAAGTTGTGGCATTGGCCAATGTCATGCACCCACACCATCCAACATTTAGCGCCAAATCTCACATTGCGATTGGCGCTTTTATCAAACGTAGCTTTTCAGAACAAGCCTTTACTTGAATAACTTCTGAATACTGATTTTTTTATCCAGAAAACCATCAGCAACATTGCATCTCACACAAACTGGAAAGGACTATCGTTGTTGCATGGCAAACAAAAATCAACATTATATAAAACCATATCTCGAAAAAATAATTGAACTTTGTCCCCTATAAACCACTGTTGAACAGTACTGCACTGTTGACATTATCAGACGGGTAATTCTTTGATAATGATTTAATGTACAATTCATTAGCTAAATGTTTTGATGCTTTCGGGCTCACAGAGTGTTTACACATGAACCAATCCAAACACTGACTAGCATAAATCAAGCACTGGGCACAACCCTACAGATCTATGCAAATTTGTTTTGGCTGACTCACAAAAGAATTTACAAACAAACACATAGAAAGACACACAAACAGACTGACAAGTCTCTCACTGAAAAACACACACACCCTGATCCATCAATGCACCTCCTTAAAGAGATGCCTCTTTGTGTGTTTTTTCTTGACATGTGCGAGAGCTTAAAATGGGAAACAACTGATAAGATTTCACATAAATGCTAACATATGTTTTCAAATTAACGACCAAAAGATGGAATTGAAAAAGTATTGATTTTTTATTTCTATTATTATTTCAATGCAGGAGTCTCATAGGTCAGTTACACATACAAAACTACTTATTGTCAAGTTCATGATAACTGTAATCCCAGCACTCCTGTATTAGACAAAATCAGATGTGTGGTTGCTAAAATGTGCTGATTACGATCACAAGTTTGTTACTAAATATAGCATATGGTATGCGCTACATTAGCTACTGCTGCTGACAGAGATTTGGAAATTTTTTCTTTTAGTGCCTGCATTTATCGTTTTAGTCCGATGCCTCAACATGTGAATATTATTGTTGAAATCATGACATCAAATGGAAAGTATGGATTTGACCATTCCTATATGAGTGATATCAAAATATCTCATACCAAAAATTCATGAAAATGTTTATTTTTGTATACAAGTCTACTGATTGAACAGAGACATTATCAGCTCTGGACACTACAGTTCACTATTACAGATACTGAGGACACCACATTAACATATTTTTCACATGACATTCAACATTCCAAGGACAGACCAGGTAGTTTGTGGGTGGACAATTGGATGACTCATCACAGTAAACAGAAGAATCTACCCACCTCTTCGACAATTTAACACATAAACACACACAACCCACTGACTCTCATTTAAGGAAGTAATATTAGTCACACATTTAAATGACACAGCCATCTCTACTGGGTTGACAAAGGAATGCGATTATCTGTTCATAAAATACATTTGGGGTGATTTCATTCCGCCATAAAACATGGGCACTTTTTCAGAAGACAGTTAGAGGTACATAAAACCCAGTAATGATTTAGACTCCCAAGGAAAAAACAACCCTTTGTGTAAGGAATCTACTCCGGAAACACCCCAGTCTGATTTCTGAGTGCTGACATCAACTACCAGACTCTCAGTCTCTCATGTTGATCCATCAGCAGTTTCAAGTGTGCCTGTGCCAAGTTTAAGTTTGTGGCAATACATTTGTCCGTTGAGGAGCCGTTGTTGTACGCTTCACACCTTCTGGAGCAAAACAGCCAACAGCATCTTCACACATGTATAATCTGACTGTTTGTACATATCAGACTCAAGTGCCAGTATCCATGACGACCTAAGTAACGCCAGATGTGACAGGAGAGTCGTATGTTTTCTCACATTTACGACAACAAAATTTTCAAGATCACATCACCGTGTTGCCATGCAGCAAAAATCTCCTTTCTCACCGGGCCAAAACACATTTTACATGAAGTGTACTTTATTAGACAGAGAAAGTACACAGAGATATTTATGTGGCAAGATCAGAAACACTGTAATTGGTTTATCAATTTGGACCAATGATGAATATGATGATCTTATATCAGTTGACATCTATTTTTAACGTATATACTGGATCAATAGCCAGATCTCTCGGTATGAACCTGGCCTTTTGTACATAAATCTCCATTCATCACCTCAATATAGAATGACCATGGCCCCCATGGTGACTTCTTGTATCACTAAGGTTTTTCTTGGTTGGCTCACGTTGAGAGGGGTCTCTGTAAACATGAAAGGTATTTCATGGTGTGTGCTACTATTGAATACAATATACAAATGCAGTTGTCCAATCTCACCTTATTCTCTGTGAGATTCAGTTCACCTGTTTATGGTCCAATAAACATCATTAAAAAATCAATACCCATTAGTGTCCATATGTCCACTTCAAAACTAACACACTGACCAAAAAGAGTACCCATAAATCATGTTGCAATGGAACTTTACCCTCCAACAAAGCCTTGAAAAACATGTCAAAAACTACACACTGCTAAAAATAGGGTCAGAAAAACTGAAGTTTTTGACATATTCTCTCTCGATGGAATTTTCTTGTGCCGGAACAAATGACCTACCGGTATATGGGTCACTTGTACAACACATCAGCATATCTGGCTGTGGAGCTGTAGTATTGAAGTGGAACACAAACATTATCACACAAAGTCATTGCCTCACTCCATGCAGATGCAGGGAATTCATACCAGTTTCAAGAAATACATGTAGATATTTAAATGATGCAATTTTTGGAGACAGAATTTCCTTTTCTTAATATGTCTGAGTTTTGTCAGCAAAAAAGAATGTTTTATCACCAAATCAGTATGTCATTAAGACTAGAAGGCAGCATCTATAGCAGCTTATGATTTGGATTCAGAATCAGACACTTGAATTTTCATAAATCCAAAATATGGCTGGTCTAAGTAATTGTAGAAAATTTCTCATCTATAGCATATTTTTGTGTATTTCAAGATTCTATCTGACTGCAGGAAATTACAATTCTTATTTTTGCCATGCTCTAATTGGAAGACATTAATTGAGGTGTGAGAAAATTTGCTGAACATTCTCAGAAGAACATTCAAATATAAATTTTATGTTTGAATGAGAGGAGTCAAACTAACACTGAATCTTCAGGTTTTATGTATATGTCAAGAATTTTTTCAAATGACTGCTGCATATGTTTCTGTACTTTTGACATGTGTGTAGTTTTTATGATCTCCAGTTATATGGCACACGCAACAACCCAAGTCCCGTGCTGTAGTATATAATTTACAAAGGAAGGTTAACAACTTTAAGTCCACCTCCTTGTTAACATTCAAGTCATGTGTTATCGTCTGAAAATTATTCAATGCATAAATACAGTCTTTCTAAATTTACATTAACTCACTTTCACGATACATGTAAATTGTCATTTCTATACCTCCATCTGCTGTTTTTGCCCTCAAGACAATTCTATTTTTAAGAATTAGAATAGAATAAAATTTACGAAACATGTCTCACTCTGAAAATGTTATTGTATAGACAATGTACATTAACGCATACATTACTTATGTTTTTCACAAAAGTAAAATTTTCACAAAACATATTCACTGTATTCAACAGAAGACATAAACAGACAATCACCAAAGTAACCAGTAATTTATGATTTTTTTTTTAATGATACGATGAAGAAGATTTTTTATTAAAGAATTGCATTCAATAATTTCAGAGGCATGCAGACAGACATGTTGATAAAACACTTTGTATTCAAATTTTAAATATTGAAGTGTACATTGTAAATTTAAATTAGTTTCAAGACCAATAATTTTAATCAAAATGAATAACACAGAACAAATTATTTCCATGGATTCAAAATTAAAAAGGGAATTGTGATTGTAAATTATCATTATGGATTTCATTATGCAAGACTGCGATGGAGTAATAGTTACATAGGTTCCACTGTGCTCAGTTTTTGATGGGTTTTTAAAATTTGCTGCTGACATTTAACAGAGGTCGTGTCCCCATGGATGATAAGCTATCCTACATGAACAAAATTATAGAAACAGTTTGAAAACTTTATTGAATACTTCACACTACACTGAATATTTCTGATAGTATTATTCAAATAATCACACCATGCACTTTCTCTACTTCAATCCCCCCCCCCCCCAACACACACATGCCCTAAGGGCCATTTTCAATATAGCCTCAAACATTTAGGAATTCCCAAATGTAAAATAACAGAGGGTAAAATGGCCAATCGGGTTTCTCTAGACTAAATGCATTATTCCAGTATGAAGATTGGGTAATTAGTGAAAGTATATTATCACTCTTTATTCAAGAAGTCGCTGATATCATCAACGAGTGTGTAATTATGGTAATCACAGTAACCAGGCATTAACTACATCAAAATTTGGTAATTTGACAGCAATGCAGTTGTCAATGCAGTAACTACGCCAGTCAACAAACAGGTTCTGATTAATTTACAAGGAAATTATATTCATAGTGTAATGAGAAGTAAACAGGTCACAGCAAGAGTTGCTGCTTGGGTTTAATATCAATGTACAACACAGAACAATTTATCATTATTACCCATATACTGCTGGTGTTTTAATATCCTTCCAATTTGTGCATACAAAACTGTCAGTTCAGCCGGCAAGAAGTCCTGTTCTTAAGAAAACCTACTTTGCTTTCAATTACGCACTTGACCTTCCAGTTTACTTCTCCAAGCAGATGTGTGCCGAATGGAAATTGAATATTCCGGAGTGGGTTCAGGCAAACTGCTTGGATACACATTTGTATGGAATATGAAAGCTACAAGGTAGTATGAATAAACATAGCAATGTAGCATGTTTTACTCTTCTCAGATCACATACCTCTCAGGTCACTCAAATTTCAATCTATTCATACGTAAACCATTATGGTATTCTATGTGTTTCAGTTCATCATTTGACGTGTTTACATGAATACATGAACATGAATACTGGACCTACAGCAAAAACATTCAACCTGTCACATTTTGAAGTTTATGATTTTCAGTTTATGGTGAAGACAGTACAAACTGTCATATCTGAGTTTTTCCACGCACTGCAACTCCTTGATAGCTTGCCTAGAGCTGAAATATGCTTGTGTTATCTGATTCCATTGGAATCACTACACCAGTCTTATTGCTAATTTCTCACATGATAGCTAATGGCACGCTGGGGTCTACCTGAGTTTCCCCAACAACCGCTTTATGAGAGTAACATGCCGCATGAACAGATGAAATTGATAGTTTACATTCACAGCGCAAAGGTATCATTAGAATAGTGGCTTACAAAGTAAAAAACACACCGTGATTGTATCCGTACAATCCAAGATCAATCAGTTTACATTTCACCCATGATGCAATGCACCACTCCATGATTTATTCCCCTAACCTATAAATTGTGATTGTAGTTCTGGTTAGATTGCCATCGACCACCCTGGAGTTTCTGGCCAAATTAAGCCAACTTATATGTACATGGTTCTAATGGAGCCCTCCTAAAATTATGACCCACTATCAGGCCGCCACTTTCATTGATTACTGGAACAATTTAGTGGGGAAACACACACTGGAAAATCTGATTAGCATCTCCCCATGAGCCCAGATTAGCTATGATAAGGACAAAGATTGTGTAAAGCAGAAAAGTTGTTTGTTTCCCAGGAGATCGACAAGTTGCCAAATTTCATTTGCCTCCCCAGCAAAATGGTAATAGAATTTTCTAAGCTTGATTGGTGTTAAATTTCGTTATCACAAAGTTGCATGGAGTTGGTTTGATAAAACAGTCTTGGTTAAATTGTGAATCTCTTCCAAACTTGAATTTTCTTCCAGGTTCATCACTTGCCTAAACTGTATGCAAGCCATTTTGTATCTACATTCTTTCAAACTTTGCACTATAGACAGAAAGAGCTGTCCCAGATTTTTTATGAAAAAAAATGTATTTTCACTACATCTCTCAAAAGTGATTGACAGTACAGTGCTGTAAGGATTAAAATTCACTAAATATCAAAATAATACGATGATATGCCTGGACCTGCATGGGCGCGTCTGGTATGAACATAACTATTCCATGTGGTTATCTGCCACTTTTGTGTGCTTTGTGAATTTACAATGATACCACAGAGCTCAACTAATGTTTTATCTTGTTCAGTTTCACAATAATACCGGTTGTGTAATGGTCACAAAAGCAAAAATTCTCTTCTAAATATAAATACAAAGAGAGTAATTATTGTCACTGTCAGCAAAAACAAGTTCTAATGAAATCAATGTGTGAAGATATTAGGTGATATGTTCCTTTTTATGTACAGTTTCCAAATTATTAATCTTTTGACTTAAAACATTTTTAATGCCATGTCTGTTTCACTGCTCATCTATTGTTTTCTATTTAGTTGGGTCTGTCAATTTCAATGAGTTCTAGGCAAACTCTGCCAGGGTAACTACAGTGTATAATGTAATCTTACCATGTTTGTTCAAAATAATAGGACAGCTAACACAAAGGACAGCTTAGGAGTAAAACTCCCACACCTACTGACAAGCAACAAAGTTTCTGCTCTCCTATTTCACACAAAGGCCAAGCCGTAATTATTCTACAAAGAAAGGGCCTTGGGACCATGAACACCAAGAAAGCACCGTTTTGAAAACCAAAAAGAATCCCAACACCAAAGAAAGACAGTTGTGCTTTGAACATTTGCAGTACTGAGACATAAATACATAAACAGTTATACAAATCAACATAATGATTGTATTGTGGTTGTCAACAAATACAAACACTTGTGATGTTGATTGACAGAATGCAAATCACTGCATCACATGGCCGTCCTGTGATTGGTATGATGACTATGGACAATAATGTGGACCAGAGTGGCAACATGTGAACATACATTGGATCTCAAGTGATTTCTACCATCAAGTCATAGGACTAAGATGAGAAGAATTTGTTTACTGCCAGAATAATCCGTCCAACAGAATATTCCGGTTCACTGAATCAATTAAAGAATTTCTTTCTTACAGTTCAGTACTTCAGCACTGTACAAACTTACTAAATATCAAAAAGTTGTTTCATTCGACTGAAGTTGCAATCAGCCAAATATCACATTGGCATGAATCATAGGGTACTGCATTAACTGTTTCCTTTTTCTTTAGAAGATAACATCTCCAGTCATTTATTCACAAAATCAATGTCAGATTGTGGCATTAACAAAGATAGTGATTGATTTCAATTCACCTGTTTAGCATGTCAAATGCTTGGCTTGTTACAAAGAACTGTCACAGGCCTTTTTAACAGTCACCGACTCATTGTGTGAGATTAAAACAATCCATGCTTAATTAAGACACATTTTTCAACCTGGTCAGTCTTTGTTACATGGCTTTGTTCCTGCGGTTTCTACCCTTTTGTGTGCCAACACAGAACTTGAATGTCACAGACACATGTTAACACTCCACTGAAGAATCCCACACAATATAAACCAACACACATTTAGAACACCGCGTTATGCAAGCAGTCCCCTTCTGTTCTCCTAGCTGTCATTTCAGACTATTCCAGCTTTCTGATCTTGACTGTTATCTGCTGCTCTCATCTCAACTAATCTGGTTTTCTCATCGGTATGTCAACAGAAATAATGGAATGTTTCCTGCACTGTACCACCTGAGGAACAGACAGGATAAATGTGACCAACTTTGACCCCTAACACGCATGTAAATGTTGTAGAAACCATTTTCATTGCTGGGTTTCAATGACGTGACAGTAAACATTCAGGTAATCGATGTCAGGAGGTCACTGGATTTTTCAGGCGTAGTTTCAACGTTAAAATATCACAACAGTTGTAGATTTATGGTGATGCATCAGATTATTCACACTCCAACAAGCCTATGAAGAACAGTAACAGAGTGGTATTTGCAAAATCTGATTTCATACTGAAAATTTTATACATTGGCATCCAGCTGCCTGACATAAACTTGTGAATTCAAGTCCCACACTGCATCTATATACATCAATCAATATTGACAGTTAGTTAGCCATTTGAGTGTCGCACTGATTGCTCTGACAACCTGGTAAAATTAATTAGAATTAAGTAGCATTATCTGACAGAAATCGAAACTATTACACATCTGTAATAATATGCACACCATGAGACTGGTTGGTGCATTTCGCCATTGTTTCACCCTGCTACTCATTAAAGCGACTCAAAGTGTAATTTAGGGTCTAACATATCTCTGGACCAGATAGGGTATCTGTTTACCTGGTTACACCTTATCAGTAATACTGTTTTCAAATTACCCAATTATGACAAGCTGCAGCTTTCCTAATGGTGAACACCTGTTCCTAATGAGCTGTTTTGCCTATTGATACCTGGAGGTAGTAGCTTGTTGTGTTTTTTTATTTGAACGAAACACCAATACCAAGCTACCAAGCCAGGACACACCTGTAAATACTGGAAAGAGATAACTGCAGTGACCAGAGGTTTGGATCCAACGGATCAGGAGTGGCAAAAACCATCATGGCCAAACCAACGAATCAAGCCCAAAGGGGTACAGAGCCAACACACAGATGGAAATCCACACTGATTGCTAGATACGAACACATATGCACTGGACTTTGAAAGCACAAAGTGGTTTTACAGTACCAATGTAAAAAGCAAGTGCTTTTGATTAGAAGGTTGTCAGCCTAATAGAATTCATATGTTTTATTCTGGCTAAATGATAACACCCATTACATAACACCACAAACTCAACAAAGGTCATGCCAGTCATGGGACACACACATCATTCTCCTTCCTATGCTTACAATAATCCATGATTACAAGTCAATGTGATTGGCTTACAGAGAGGCCCTATAGGTTCAGCGAACTTTTTGTAGCTTATGTTGTTCTCACACCAAACTCATAATATTTATCAAACAAATACAGGTGCTTACAAGAATACCAGACAACACTTCATTACTTGAGAAATTTTTTTTTAATGAACACTTCTAAAACTGAATCCCTGTGCTCAATCCTGTACTCTGAGAATAATACAATCAGCAATGATTGTATGGCTTCTTTGTAGCACTGGCACACATTACCAGGTTCAATTGAACAGCCTGACATAAGTGCCATCTTTTATTGCTATGATTCCCTGCAGAAGAAATTTTATTAAACAGTGATGTAAGATAATGCTGCACCATTAGGTAGAGATGATTACCGACATAGGAATATTTTACGTTTGAAACCATCAGAACCATGCCAAAAAATATACATGTAGAATCAAGCTGGAATTTCAATCGCAAAACTTGTGTTACAGGTAATTCTCAAGAATGTTTACACGAATGAAAACATGAAAACATGAATGAATATCTGTGCATGCCAATCACATAAACGATTACGAAAATAAGGTTCTTTTCAAACAACATCCACTGATTACATATGAGTTCAAATTTTTTTCCAACACTAAAATAAATTACCTCCAGCCCTTGTCATTAACATTACTTTTATCAGTTGACAGTGATTATAGAAATAAT
Source organism: Ptychodera flava (assembly GCF_041260155.1). Lineage (NCBI taxonomy): Eukaryota > Metazoa > Hemichordata > Enteropneusta > Ptychoderidae > Ptychodera > Ptychodera flava. The sequence continues at coordinate 35,258,579 of NC_091945.1, forward strand.
GAGTGCAAATGCAAATATGAAAATCCACCAGCAAATACAACAACATGACAGAAATACATTTCATCCACATTTCATCCCCTTAACGTGAATACACAAATGTTCCTGTGGCCAAATGACTTCACTTGACCAAGATACCTCAATTGCTGACATGTTCACCTCTGACCCTTTGAGAGGCAAATTCCAACTTCAAAAAAGTTGTACACATCTGCTCTAATAACATGTACGTGGTAGCTTTGCTCGATAATTTTTCTGTTTGGCAGCTGGCCAAAACTACGGTCTGTACACCTGTGCTATAACAAAGCCTAAAACACAGATTCTGCTTTCTGTGTGAGCTAGGGAAACACTAAATACTGCACAGTAGAGACTGTAATTCTGTTCTTCTAGGCTGACAACGTCTCAAATGTGACTAAACTGAGCAACAGACATGCATATTCATCCAGACAAGTCGCTGAACATCACAGCACTTGAACAAACATTTGGGAGGGGTCTTTTGCACTCTTTACATTATTCATAGGATTTTGAAAAAAAGGCTTTCAGAATGAGTAACCATTAGCAGAATATCCAAGTCCATTTGTCAGCAAATTAGCCACTACAACCCTTGGGCTCTTCCTTTGAACAAATGCAACTGGCTTCCGTGATGCACGGCATTCACTGTAACGGACAGGGGAAACTTTCTGATCACGTTTTACAAGAGAAAGAATAAAATTGCAGCAGGGTTTGGTATTGACAACATGTGCCTGTGTGCCATAGAATTCTTTGAGTGATATGTTTACGAGTGCACTGTAAACTCTAAATGGCTGCTCCAATGCGACAAACTCTAAATGGCTGCTCCAATGCGACAAAGTCAACATCGACATCTGCGACCACAATAAGTGTAGCTTAAAGCAGATACTCATGGTCTCTTTTGGTCAATCTGTTTGTAGACCTTGTAGAATGGCTCACCAGCACAATGTTTTGTTTTCAAAAAAAAATGATCTAATGTTAAGACTTTGGCATACACAACATTTAGCAGGCCAGTCAAGTGTTGGTACACCATCTAGGCATGACAATAAAATTTGTCTGATTTTACAGCAACACAAATTTAAACACTTGTGCAAACTCAGCCATGTTACCATCTCTTGATGCAAGCTGTTGAAAGATATACTTTGTATGATGTGTGGTGCGTGTTGTGGTACGTGTGATTGGCTAAGTTTGGCTTCCAATATTTTTAGTCAAAAAAGGCAACAGAAAAGAGACTTGATCGGATTCAATGACAGTATCTAGTGTAGATTTATCTGTGGGTTATGTTCTCAAAATCAGTGTTTTCACACACAAAGGATGAACATTTTCAGTTTCATGAAAGTAATCACATCTAAAATTTCTTCCTACAGCTCTCATGACAATGAGATACCAAACATGTGTACATATCTCTCATTCCATTTTGGCTCTGTGGCAAACATTCTCTTTTACTTCGTACCAACTTTTTCCACGAGGAATGAAATTTGTACTTGTTCTAGATCAGGGTACCCTAACAACTACCAACCACTGACATATGGAGTGGGCTTCTGTCCAAAATGAGCACCTGTCAAATTTGACAAAGGACTCTCAAAGAATGAAGTTTCTATGTATGAAAAGGAAACCAAAGCATAAGGAGAGGCCATTTAAGAAACACATGAAAATCAGCAATTAAAGAAAACATTGCTTTAGGCCACAATCATCAAGTTATTGGTTTTTGCAACGGTACATAAAATGTTTAAGTAAGAGAGCCACAGTGTATAATTTATCAAAATTGATGAGGCGATGACAAGCAAACAGAAACAAACTTGTTGTTGTCTTTTTTAAAAAAGATAACACACAAAGTTACTTTGACAGGAGTGGGAGGGGTTATGAGTTTCACCTTCAGGTCACTTCAAATTCATTGAAAGTGAATGAACTGTTGTTGAGTATAGCAGGACACAGTGCCTGCAACTCCTCTACAAAAATCACTCTAATGATCCATCTACTTACCATTCAAAGGACTTAAAGCAAACTCCTTCAACGTCCCCCACCTTCAAAAGTGGTGCATCAGGCTCAATTGTACAGAGCACAGGGGGGTTTCAATTTTACAAAATCCACTGAGGCATCAAAGCACAGTGCTCCAAGACAATGCAGAAATAATACTCCAGCCAGTATCCAAGTCTTAAAAACTTTCTCCCCCTTGAAAACCCGAGTGATCGGCAGAGGCTTTCAAACCTGACAGTGCTCAGTGCATTATAATTGGATGAAAAGCTGGGGGAATATTTCAGGTTACGTCTGAAAGAGTCCGCAACTTGAAAGGGCTGATAGTTGTAGCCCTGAGGGCACTGATCAGTCTGCGATAGTACTGTACCTAGCAAACTGTTTACAAAGACTCTTGATGGTCTACTAATTCTTACAATGTTTGGACATCTTTTGGAAATTAGGCCAGTATGTTTTCAATCTTTCACTACTGACCCCATCCAATACTTTTCATAATATACGTAATAGACCAAACAAAAAAACGTTGTGTGTATAGACTTTTCGGTGCTGTCACTGCAAAGGCCGTCACTCTGGGTGATTTCACCAAACTTCTGAGTCACTAACCAATTTCTAAAGTTAAAATTGAGAGCAGAAATGACTTGAGAGCTAAGGCAAGTGACAAACAATTTCAATCTTCATGGAGATTGTCCACTCTTGGGTAGGATGCTTTGCACCTTCACTTTCCAACTTTTTTTTAAAAGATTCATTGCCTTCCTGCGAACTTGGCCTCCAAACCACGGCCTTGATAAGTTGCATTGGTGACAGTTTTGTCTCTCCTGCTTGAACTCTTGCTAATAAACTTGCCTGATGAATTTCAGCACAAGGTGGTTGACATGTGCACATCTCTGAGCAAAAACACATGATTTAGCATTTATGGACATGAATAAAAACTCCTGTTCCTCCAATGCTCTTGGTAGCGGTCAGTGTCTTGCCTGTTCAAACCACTACACCCCAACTTGTTTGAGACCCCAAGAGCATCTTCACTCAGTACATTCAAAACTGGTACAGAACTATCTGCTTGAACTACATGTAATTTAATGAAAAGCAACTTTTAATTATGAATAAATACTTGACATATACTCAAACCAATTTTGAGCAAATGTATCTTTTGATAATTTAGTTTCTCAACACCACTGATCATGTTTTTATGCTATTGGGTGCACAACTTCTGCAGGTCTTCACAGTGACCTGTGGGTTAAGGACAGCTTGTTGTAAATATAAACAAATGTTGACTCTATCTGGAAGTTTTTGCTGTGCCTGCTTCTCATCAAATATACACATTTCATGTGTTCAGAGTCATGCTAAATGCGCCACACAAGAGTACACATAGCTACACGTGAAAGTACCTTCTTGTTCTTCTCAGTATTTCTTGTTCTGGACAGATGGTTTTATCCTCAGCTAAAAAACTATCACATATATTTGAAAGAAACTTCATGACAAAGTTAGATACCCGTCGGGAGGACCTTCTACACTACAAGTGTATCAAATGCAGCTTGATATATAGTCCAACGCGGTAATTCAATATGGAGGTATACATCACCATACAATCTTATCCAATCTTACATTTTACAAATGTGCGCCGGGGTCAACTTGTCAATGTTATTGCCTGCAGTTTGAACAATGCTTCTCACAGTCCTATGTTGTCAATCCTAATAGTTCACACTGATGGAAATGTAAAAGCACCAGATTTTGGTACACGGCTGAGTTTTTTCTAAGGTTTCTTATGTCAAAGTGTATCTCTACTAGCCAACATGTATAAAGCTTGCATGATTATCAGTTTGCGGCAAAAAGCCAGAACAGATACAAACCACTTTGTTGCTAGATTTTACGCATATATGCAGATTCTGAGCAACCTAGAACATTGGATCTACCCATGTTGCTCAAGGAACACTGATCCACCTAATGGGAAGTCCCAGAAAACTTTGAACTCAGTGTATTAGTGTTACACGTGTCTATGTCAGCTGGCTTTTCTTGCAAGGCTGAACTTTCAGATGAAAAAAGCCCATCCCACAACTGAGTTATCTGTTTTGTGGATCTGTGGTCTGATGATAACATTGTTGGAGTGTTCTGCATGATTTAACCCATGCATGTTTTAGGTACAGTCCATCTGTCCCAGTACCCTGCTGGTTCACACTGTGTCAAATGACAATAGAAATTTCAGAAATGATTATGAGAATGTGAATTGTACTGACCGGAAGCAGCTTGGGCAAGGAGTTTGTTGTAATGACTGGTTTTCACCGCATACCAGTCTTCAGTAGGTACAGGTCAGTTTACTGATCCACAGGAATGACTTTGATAGATTAGAGGTACTTGCTTCCAACACCTCAACCTAGACGAATACCTGAAATGCTAGTTTTCACAATGAATGATCACTTGAATGATGACTGAAACTGAACTCATTAAGCAATACATTCTCACCACTTATTTTCACCTGCAGTCCTTTCCTGAAAATGTTCACGTCTTCACAGATTAAACTTACGTTTATCATTTTCCTCAAAGACTTGCACGTTTATATTAAAATTATGTATTTTGCTTCTGGCTACATATATAAGAGATGATTTTTCTGTAATCAGTAACATAACTGAGAAGCTACACTAAAAGCCAAATGAAACTAAATCCATAACACCTAAGTTTTCTTACACATTGCAATAGATTTGCAGTCTAAGCAATAATGCAGTTTCTCATCCTAGCTCAGTTTTATTAATGGTCAAATTCAACCTTATCGACTTGGAAATGCATATAGAATTATGCATTTTTATGTGCTCTCAAATCAAATCATTCAACCTTGTAGGATTCATGATTTATATTTCATCTACTTGATTACGTGAACTGCCAGGTCAGCTGTGTAGCAATTGAATTATATGTAACGGAATATGTACATGTACTTGTATATGCATTGTGAGTTTTACTTTCTCAAGGATGCAGGCCTACAACTACTCTGTTTCCAATTTTCAAATGCCAAGAGTAAAGAATATCAGATCTAGCTTTAAAGTAGCATTATAGCTGAATATTATGATGTGTTCATTTATGGTGTTGATTATTAATATCATAGATATGCATTCACAACACAAAGATACCCATTTGGAATGAAATGCATTGTTCACACAATAGTCCATTTTGTTTCTAGAAATATAATGTCAGAAACTTGCTTTGAAAATTATTTTACATTTTAGAGATATCTTTTGCCTTCCATGCTGGTAAAACATGGTAGTTCTGTGTTTTCACGACTGTGAAATACTTGTGACTTGGAGAACTGAGAATGACCTCAGCAATCAGCAATCATGCAAGATTTCCACTGCAGCAATGGCCAGTGGCTGGCATTTATTTGCATCCTACATGGCAGCCTTCTTTAGCAAACACATTCTCCGGCAATGACAAATGAATTGCTTGAAACGAAATACAATCAAAACTTTCCCTTGCCCAAACACACTGATCTAAGGTCTAGACAGCTGATGCCCATTTGAAATCTCTGTCCCGTGGTGTGAAAGAAGTATGAAAAAAAAATCATCAAGAATGGGTTAAATGAAGTGTCAAGAACTACTACACTAGCTGACATACAGAAGTCTACTTTTTGTCTCCAGGATGCTAATTACATGTACTTGGCCAAAAGCCACTGGCTGGCTTGCTATATAAACAGGACTTGATGTTTTTTCTGCACTACAGGGCAAGCACAGAGGTTAACTAGCTCAAGTGTTGGTCATTTCACATGGCCACCATGATTTCGCCAATCAATGTTTCACTCAGTACACATCAGTATATGCCCCCGCAGGCAGATCTGACTTGCATGTGCCTGTGTATATCACAGTTTGTGAATTGTAAAAGCCTTAAAATGGCATACAAAACCCAAAAGACTTTCTCTATTACACAAATGGATAAGGTCATGCAAAAAGGCTGGAGATGCTACGAGACATCACAAAGGCAAGAACTATACAATTTAAAGCAACCAAAAAATGGATGTTTTCATGCTATGAAAAATATGATACCAGTACCATTTTAATTTTCCACTTATAATCTCACATTAAGTTATGTCATGTCATGATCTATACATTGAATGTTTACTTTTAGTTTTCCTGCAGTTCACTGCTATAAAATCATTGTGCCCACAGAATTGCAAGATATTTGCAGAATGCGCATCTCAAAATTTTATGAAGGACATATAAGTCAAGAATTGTGTTTTGCATTTCAAGTATTATCTGTGATTGTTACTATTTTTTACACAGATATTCTGCCAGGACATAAACTGGAAAGGGCTACTTGCATCTAAACCATAAGACACACTTTATACACTTTCTGTGTGATATGTTTCATTTCTATCCTCGTAAATATGGTTACTAAGGTAATATGTGGCTTGAAGTTGAAGTGAAAGACTTAAAACTTTTGCTCAAACTTTCATCAATGAAAATTATGACCATTCTCATATCATATCAAGAATAAAACTCAGGAGGTCACCCTGCAAATTTTAGTAGCAGAGAAAGAAATTACCTTCAATTTACTAATATTTGAAATTCAAAATGGCTGTCATCCTTGTGTTTTAACTCTTTCTAGAAAAATAAAATTTTCAATTTTCAAAAAGTAAGAGGGCAAAAATTTTCCTTTACCAAGAGCTTTAAAATGCGCCCTAAAAAAATGATACATCAGAAATGTACTGAAAAAATTTTTAGAGCAGAATATGTCCCCGAGGCACAGACTACCTATAAGTTTGGCTAGAAAGAAAGTTTGTTCAACAATGCCTGAAAGTTGTTTATGTTAAACCCCAGACTGAGTGTAGACGTTGTAGGATGCACAGATTGAATATTCTTACTGCTCTGCATATATCATTTGGAAAGAGAACATCCATATGCTAAAATTTCATTTGAAACAACCTTTGGATCAAAACAAAATACACATAGCATAATAAACCTGTAATTTTCAAAACAAGGCCTGGGGTGATAGATAATCATTGACATAAACTTGTAACAGATTCAATGTATACAAATGTGGCCCATTGGTTAAAGAGGGATTTTTCTTTCAGTGACTTCAAATCAAATTTTTATATTTGTTTATATATTTATCTCAAATATTCAAAATCACCGATTCTGACAAAATTTATGAAAATATAAAAAAATACTATTATACGTGATAATCAGCTTTGAGAATTCATAAAATGACAGAGTATTACTGATAAATATCACAACAACACATGATCAATTAATATTTTTACATCTACTGACAAGTTTCAGATAGGCAGTGTGGAGTCTGAGGAAAGTGTCCATGTCCTCAGCTCCAACAACCTACACCAACACCTGGTGGAACTTGCAATAGACATGTAAATGAGTTTAAAGTTGTGTCCACAATAATGGCGACCAAGAGTGACAAGCTGGCTTTGACAGGAAAACTGCAATTTACACTACACATGTGTTTCTAGTTTGACAACTCAGGAAGTGTTACTATGGTAACGCTGCTTCCGTTGCCAAGGCTAGTTGTCTTTTCTTGACTCTAGCATCGTTTGAGGAAAATCTCGATGCTGTTCCCAGGACGGTAAATTTATTCAGCAAATAACTGCCATAGGAGATAAATTTACCTACTTTGTGCCTGCGTGGTTGCCAAAAATCAAGGGCCACTAAGAGGGGCCTGCAAACAACTTGAGAAACCAAGCATGGAAACATGTTAATGTGAGATGAATACCACTAACATGGCTCCATAATCGCAGAATAGTCCAATCAATGGAACTGACAACGTTCTCCAGTCAGGCTATTCAAGCAAAGAACAATAACATAATCTCTCTTGCTGCCTGACATTTCTTTTCTCTCAGCGCCGTTTTCAATGACTCTAATCGGAGTGGAAAGCAACCTACAGAAACTGCATTCAAAGAAACCCAACACCACCTACAGTTGAGCCCCGCTGTCACACCAACGTAAACCAAGGCCGTGAATTATGCGTGGATCCCAGTATATTGTACATAGAAATTCCGAATATGTAAAGTAGTGGCGGATTCTGCTTTCAAATATCAGGGTGAGATGAAAACCGGAAAATTGATGAGTAATCCAAGAATATCATGAATCTGATCGGGATAACAGTTGCCGATGGCAACTCCATGGCATGAGATTTCATGCACCCGGCACACCTCAAAATACATTTACTGTAGAGGAGTTGAACAATTGTCCTGACACAGTGAATCCCACAGCGGAATAAAAATAATCCCCACTGAGACTGGATGCTACCCTGCTTGCTTGCAGAAAATGCATGGATCTTCTCATGGTAACAAAAGAACAGAGTGATAGGTTCTGTGGTCTGTAAGTTACAGCTTACTGTAGGAATATGATGGTACCAGCACAAAAGAAAAGCAAAATTTTCTGCAATCATTACTTTAGCTTTTTCAGTGAACTACTACTGATTGCACACAGTCAGCGTATTAGCAGCTGTGATAAATCATCAGGGCATTTTGATTCCAGTTAATTCCATTACCATGGTTACAAACCATACATGCATGCTACTGCTTTAGAAAGCAAAATAAACCAAACAGGCCTTATCAACCACTTTCCTGAAATTACCCTCACCAAGTCCCAGCACTGAATTATTCTTGTGTTTAAGATAGCAGTTTTGTGCCAGTTTGCGCATAAACTATGGATGCACTGGGTGTAGCTTTGCTGTCCACAGCAGTCCAATGATGAACACTCAATTTTTGGCCATGTTGTCAGTGTCAGGTTTTGTTCATCTGGTTCTCATCATCAGACCACAAGGGCACCACCATTACTGTGGGACTGTACTATACAGTAAACATCAGATCCAGTTCCAACATTCCACAGACTCTTTTGCCATATAAATAATACCCACCAGTGATAAACCCTGCAATAATGTTAGTCTGATTGGGATTACCTGGCAGTCCAATCCTGAACCCACTACATGGAGATGAATTCTACTTTGTGACTTTACCCTGGTGATACAGAATGTAGTTACACGTCTAATTACACAAGTACAAAACTGCTTTTCTGTAAGATATCTTCAAGTTGTACACAAATTTTAAAAAGACCACATGGTCAACAATCCATCCTCCTTTTGATGAGACATCCATTTTGCTTGGAAAATCTGACAAGCCAAAGAGTCTGGGCTAAAAAATAGCCATGGTTTGAAATTGCATCTGCACACTGCCAGGAAACAAAAATCAAACAAACCATTATTTCCATAGAGGGGGAGTTTAATTGGTTTACACCACTAAAATCTGATAAAAATATGAGCTGGTACACAAAAATAAATGTTTATCATGAAATTTCAGATGTTATCGGCGATTGGTTAATTCAGAAAAATCCAATACAAATTGGTTGAACAGTTCTTGAATACAAGCTAAATAAATTGTTTTCAAAGATAAGACTACATATTATGACAGAGTATGACATGACTCAACAGTACTGTATTTGACTTCTACAACCAAAATTTACCTTGAGAATTCATCTCTGAGACATAGAGGCAGTTGAATTTCCATTGGAGATTTACACTCTAATACAGAAGATACATTTTCAAAATGAATGTAAACTGTATTATAGAGATTGTGTTGCGTATTGCTGATGTGTAGGCAATGTTGTTGTAAACCCTTTTTTCACCTGCATGTCAGTCTAGTGTATACTGTGCCAGGTTTTTTTCTGATTGTGATAGCCACATGCAAAATGATACACTAATCATGATCATGGCAAAATGTTCTTGGCCATCGTCATCTGTGAAGCTCACAGTCCGTAGTCTGATGCAGGATAATGTTTCACAATTCTTTTGGCCACAAACACAACATGATCATAGGTGACAAAAAACCAATTTTTTCTTCTCCACCAACCACACTGAACATAAAAAGACAATTTTAAATACTTAAGTCTTGCAGTACTTGAAATGTCCAATCAAAAGGATTTTTAAATTCTGTATTTGGAGGGGGTATGGCTTGAGCATTCCAGTGGTTCAGCCAACTTTTATCTTGTAACGAATACTACTTTATTTGTTGTAGGTTTAATCATAAAATGTTCCTATTCAAGTTGGTATCAAGCTTATCTATTTATGCAAATAAAGCCCTGCCATAGCTGTTACAGAATTTGCTTTTGACAGTAGAGACATGTCACAACCATGCCAGATTTTTCACCACAGCCAAATCTGACAACATACAGGACAATCAGTCGTGAACAATCTCTGGTGGGTCAAGTACATGGTCGTTTGTAGAACCGTATATCAAGCTACTGCTTGTAAAACATCAGATTTTACCCAAAATACCAGTGCTTGCTACTGGTATCTTGCACACATCACCATTACTCAACACACAGCACAATATCACTACAAGAATGAATAATTCACAGACTACACTGTATATCATAAATCACAATTTTTTACAGTGCGATTCTAAACATACTACGAATCAGCCATGGGGGAATGTTTTAATGTTGAAATTTCCAGAGTAGAAGAGGTGATATTCTTTGCTTCTGGCTGGTGAAATTGGTTAATTTCTGTATAACACTGGTCATTTCCACTTCCTAGACATCTACCAACACTATGCCTTGATTACGTGCCACATTGCTGCTACCAGCATTCATAATGCGTGACCTGAATCTGCCTGGGTGATATATTACAGCTATAACTGCAGTGTGTGCAATCAGAAAGTGTTAATATAAATTTATCCATCATGCCAAACTGAGAATTTAACGCTGTATGATTTTTATCACACAAGCTAGGATAGTGGTAATTCGATTTGAAGCTGGGGAGGGAAGTGTACAACAGGGGAGGAGGGAAGCCGAGCCATATCTGGTGAGGGATCTCCTATATCATTAATAACAGAATGAAAAAACTTCAAAGTAGCTGAATTTTGTCTTCAAATTGTCCACATAATAGTTAATACAACCAGGGGTACAGGGCAAATCTTGCATGCATAAATGCTGACTTTCAATTCAGTGTATATTTTGAATATTTCAAAACCACAGTGCACCCACCACCATCAAGCATTGGTATTGAACTAGCCACACTGTCCAGTGTAACTTAGTTTAAATATTGGGATATGCAAATTAGATTTCAAAGCATACTGTTGCCTAAAATTTATTTCAATTGTAACACACATAACTGGTATATTATCCACTTGTGCTGTCATACAGAAATAATTTCTGGGATTTTCTCACTTCTGTATTTTACAAAGCTTTGTGTACTGTAAACAGACACACATGACACAAGTAAAAAAAATGTAACTGGAGTTCGAAAATATTCTGAATTTTTCATATACTTTATTTATTTCGTGTTAGGCAGTTTCTCAAGAGTTATTGCAGTTCTTAACGACATTTTTAATTTACAAGCTGAGTGCTTTCTGACTTTCATCTGCTGTTCAAACTACCTTTACCAACTACAATTGACGTTATCTGTATAGGAAGTGGGCCTTTTTACAAGATAGTGAGGACAATCTCCATACCTTTTGATAGATTTGCTAATTCAAAGTAAACATTTTTTATCTGGTTTCAACTTTTAATCTGATTAAGTAAGAAATTTGTAAATATTTTGGCATTCCTTTGGTGTAGGCAGGTGTGCAGTTGAGCCAGAGTTGACCTTTGCACAAGGCAGATCACAAGATAATTCACATTTTTGTACACTGCTTTACCAATGTGGTAAAACAAAGACAAAGCTAGTGCTACTAGATCAATACAAGTTTCGGGCTCTTCACACATTGTATATTTTTCTCTTACAGTTACAGGGAGGAACTGGGTTTTCTGGAGTGATATTCAAATTATGTATAACATTTTGACAAACAAATAAACTATTTTAGATGAATTCTGATAAATCCAGATTTTGGCTTCAGGTTATGACGAAAGTGAATGATCTGTTAGCATGTTAAGTGCATTTGTAATGTGTTTCAAGACAATGGTAAGACGTCTTTCACAACTCTACATATTACAAAATTCAATTTCCTACAGAACGTCTTCTTGAGCTTCATCACTACTGCTATGTTCTGTATTGAGGGAAAATCACAAGGACTTGTGTGAGAGAATGTGGTCTACAATGGTTGAGACTACCCACTGGTATGCAGATGATGTGTTTCTGAAATGACTGTATCGTTCTTGTCTGACCCAACAGCTTGCTAGCCGACTGGAAAGCCTGTTTATGAAAATTTCAAAACCCCATGCCGGGTAAAATATATTCACACTGCAATCCACAAGATAATCTAACAGAATATAGCCAAGGGCTACCATGCATCATCTCTATGGTTTGATAAAAAAAGTCCCCACGTTGACATCACCAAGATCCATCAACCTAGGGGGTCTGACTCATCACTATCTCAGCTGAATACCTGTATATGATTGAATAAAATAGCATGTCTTCTGAATAGCCGAACTTTCGATAAATTCAGTTCCCAGTATTCAATAAGATTTACACTGGAAACTCTTGTCAAAACTCTGATTAAGAACAGTTTCAAACATCTGGCATATTCATGAAGAATCTTTCAAGTGTAATCAGAGCCTTTCATAACTATGAATATATGTGCTTTGATGGTATGGGATAAAGGTTTTCTGCCATGTTCCTACAATCATGCAAATAATCTTATCTTATCAACAGAGGTGTCGGTGAAAACAAGTTTCAGGATATCTGATAGAAAATTGCAAATTTATCATCCTGCCAGGTGTAATACTTCATTATCCATGGAGGCAACATTATGACCTGTCGGAAATAACACCTACAAATCACCTGGTACCTCAACAACACAGTGAGAATAGCAGTAGTGCAATGTTTTACTCTGCTGGTTATGCAATGATAGAGCAATACCTAGTATTTCTCATGACAAAGAGACTTCATTGTTTACAGATCATTTAACCTGAGAATGGACCTAAACCAACAAATCAGTGAACTTGATATGTTCACAACCTTGACACGGATAAACAGCAAAGTTCACAATCATGCAATGTTACTACTCGATGTTGTGACATTAGTGCAATGTGACCAACAGTTATATCAAATATACTGTATGTACTAGTCTGGCCCAAGTCACTATGCTTCTCTCGGCAGCAATTATTGCAGTTACCCAAGGATCTACCCAACAACCTGCCAGAGTATATCACTTCATTTCACCGTCACCTCACCACTAACGCGACAGTCTGCGGAAATTTATTCCTTCAATTTACTCTGTTTTGATATTCATATGCCTACAGCTTACAGACTTGGGGCAAGTCTACATACTGCATGTACATGCAAGCCAAAGGACCAGCAGTGGCAAAATATGGACAAGAGTTGCAAGTCACTTGGTAGCAAATATCTGAAACAGTGTTGAAAACCTGATAAACGTTTGGAAAGGGGATGTAATGAAAACATACAAGAAAGACTTTCTCAGGCTCCCTCTCCCCACCTTCTCAAGACTTCCTCAGGCCCCCCTCCTCACCTCCTCATTTATTGTGTAATATAAGTTATATTCTTTGTTAACATTAACCCTATCCTCAATTCTAAACTGCTTCAAGATTGCATTTGATTTTGCTTCCTCAAATGACAACGGACAAGGTGCCTCAACACAGTCTCACCAATATATACTCTTTTAACTTTCCACAAAATATAAATTCTCTTTTGTACAGCAGGATAATTTCTCTCCCCGATCTCAGTAAGCAATAAAAAACAAATGTATTCACAAAACTGAGAGTTTTCAGATATACGTAACATGTACTTGTCATTTTGTACCTGTATACAGAGCATTCTGGTTTATGAAGGGTTTGCTATCTGATTTGTGAAGGTTTGTTACTATACAAGCTTCGTTATTGACTGTCAAAGTCTGCTTGACATTACGTGATTGACGGCTTAGTCAGAGACACTTGGTGTGCCTTCACCTCTCACACACAATCTGCTAAAACCCTACTCTAAAATTACCACTTGTTGGTCCAATTATCATACTGTTATTACAAAGTATGAAATTCAAAACTGCAGGTAATGTCACGCTGCAACTCAACTCTTAAATTGAAAACGAAATCAAGCGAGTCCACTGCGTGTCTGGTGACAATCCAGTGATAGCGGTGTCTTTGTACGGTCCGCTGAAGTCAAACCATAGCGAGTAGTGAGCTAACCAATCATGGAATGGACAGCTCTGATTAACAATGCCACTAGTCTCTCTGCATGGCTTTGAGGTGGTAATTTGGTTAGCCAGAAAGCGAATGTGTCAGTGCGATAATCTGTAACATGTGAACACCACAATTACATCTGCCCTTGAAGTAAATCCTGAAGTATTTTACCGTAATTGCTCTTTTATTCGGCCCAGATGGTTCGGAAAATATACTTTAACAGAATCCCTTTGACTTGGAAAATATTTTGCTTCTTTCATATTGATTAACATTTCCTGTTTTGATGATGTATTTCCTGCAATACCAAAGTCACAAAAATTATGCAGTAATGGTATTTTTCAAAGGAATGCTATTTGTATCTAGGACAATGTCGGATCATAGACTTCAAAAATGGTACATGCCCATGGCACTATCTTTGACATTTGTTTTGACAGACTGAACAGCTTAAAATCATCACCAATGAAATAGAACCATTGACTGAATTCACACTGTAACAGTCAGACAATCTCAAATAGTGAAGACTCTCATGAGGCTAACCATAGACGGCAGAAAAGTCCTATTTCTGACCATGGGCTAAAAAGGCTTTCAAACAAATCAACAACAGACTTTCTTGCTTCAAATTGACTAGCTGAAATCCCTCAAATGAGATCAAACATTAGTTGACAACAGAACTCTTATGTTCCTTCCGTCACTTGTGTTTGTGTGCACCCTCCTGACCCCTCTACCCTCTAATAAACAACAAACAAACAAACAAATCATATTTGAAGCTACCTAACTTGTAAATATACATGAATAGATCTACATATTTCTTGCAGTACATATTCATTTCAATAGAAAACTCAAAAGTGTGTTAGCCATAAAATATCTATATCAAGCTGTCAGTCTAAACCCACTGTCGAAAATTTTGTCTGGCTTTCATATCAGTTGCATTGGTAATGCTGACAGGTTGTTGATATTTATTCAAAAAAAAGAACACCAAAGAAACTGTTTATGAAAGGACATTTTTGGAAATACACAGATTGTTCTGCTGCTACATCATTTGAACAGACACTGATGAAGGAGGATGATTCTTGAAGAAATATTTCTTGAAGCCTGCCACCTAGAGGCAGACAGGTAAAATCGCCATGCCAACACTGATAACTACAAATGGTGTCTCCATCAAATTACCATGGATATTTGAGACAAATCCCCATTCCTTTTCTTTCCCTCCCCGACCTTTATCAAATCAAATTTCATAAGATAAAGTACTTTCAGTAACAAATTTTGATGAGGTCGAGCCAAAGTGTTATGAAATCTAGCCACTTGAATATTCCCCACCTTTAAGCTCTAAACAGTATATCTTACAAAGGAACGTCTTGTTCTAAAGCTGCACTACGTAATACCGAACACATTTTTTTCATAATTTAAACAAATGAATATCAACACTTCACCGACAAAAACATATCATATTAACTTTTGATCTTGTCTTTCTACCATTAATAAAGAACCATTTACTTTAGTAATATTTAAAATTTAATATTGAAATATGTCCAAGAGTTTTGACATCAACTGCAGACTGAGCATCTGTATAATATTACTGCCATTTTTATTGTTCCTAAATTGTCTCTAGTGTTTCCTGAGAAGTAAACCCATGTTGTGGTACTGTCAAATCCACACACTGTATGAGACCTTGGCTACAGTACTTGGTGGTAGCCACACTTGTAAATATTCAAGTTGGTTGCACATTGCGACGTACTACTACACTGCCATGGAGAGACTGTCAGCCATACAAATGTTTGAGCAAAACAATGAAAATTACACAGTACTGACTGATTCTTGAAAGTTGTAGGTAAAATTTGTGGAATTCAGTGTTCCTTGATTAACTGACTCTTACAGAAAATACACATAAGCACCTCTAGCTTTGTGAACTGTTTAGAGTTTGTCATCAGGTCACTGTTAAAATGCACTTTTCAAGCCTACACGTACTTTTTGTTTTTGTCTGGGGGGTTACATATCATTTGTTGTTTCAATGCATTCAGCTTGCCTCTCTCATACCCTGAGCTGTCATTCCAGAATAAGCCCATTAGCTACCCCAGCTGAGCATGTTTGTAATTCAACACTCGGACCAAAATATCACCAGTTTCCATTTCCAAGCTTCTGTACTCCATGCAACCAACCCTTTTCATGTTGAAACCTTTGAAGTTTGAGAACTGCTGATTTTTTGAATGAAGATTTTATCAGTGAAACCTTTTTATCAGAGGTCCTGTAAGCTGGTAAGATTTCAGTTCAGTATTATTTTCTACAGCCAGTCTGATTCTCCAGAATACTCTACATGGCATCACACATTCCAGGGAAGGCCTAGATCTTTATCAAAGCAAAACTGCAGAACAAAAGACCCACACTGGCCGTTGGTAACCTTTCATATCACTAGTTAGTATACTACAAATTTGGTTTACTGATCAGCAAACCTACTGCTTTGTATCTAGCATGAGGGGGCTTATCACGAGCTGCCTGGTACAGACTGATGCATGGCCTGTAGTACATACTATGCCGTAATGCCAGATCAATATTGCAAACAGCCCTGAATGCGATACCTATGCAGCTGCACTTTTCTTTTTACACTTCCAAACATCACTGAACGTTGTCTGACATTCAAAGTGCTTCCACTTTGTGTAAAAGAAACTTCCTGACCTCACTATGACCAATCTTGCCATGATGACCTTACTGTGACCAATCTTGCTCTGTGTTTAGGATGGTTGACTCCTATCTGTTACCTATCAAACCCTTAAAATGAGTATTCTTTCTCTCCTTCATCAGCACCATACTATTCTGCATGGATAGTCTCAGTTCAAATTTCAGTTAAACTACACGTATACCTGTCCTGGTTTGGCAGGAAAAATTAATTACCATATCTATCTTGTGAAGATAATTTGTTGTGAGATAGAAAATAAGTCTCAATTTTCCTTCAGAAATATCATTCATTCACTTCCATCAGAGCGCTGAGAGACATTTTAGTTCTCATATGTACATACTCTGACAAGCGATGCCTTTAATGTGATTATTTTTTATTATTTTCATGGGAAGACAAGCTTAAGAGTACACTGGAGAGGATCTCTTACACCTGACTTGTCACACAAACAGACTATCTGTATTCAAATCTCTTCATAATGCTCTATTTCTCTCCATCTTACAACTTTCACATTCACACTGACTGCAATAAAACTTCAATATTTCAAAGAAAGAAATTGTTTCTTTTCAATAAGGTCCCTATCAACTCAACAGCGTGTGGTTTTCTACTTATTAAAATATTTTACACTCAAATCGCAAAATATAATGAAAACACTTCCTGTGGTATTCCTGCCTTCTCTCTACAAATGAAAAACATTTTGTTGATATTGATCTCGCAAAACTTATATTTTGAAATGATATAGATACTAGATTGTATGAAACCAAGTTTATAATCTTTTTCAACAACACAGATCATAGACACTTTCACAGTAATGGCCAGTCACCTACAGACAAAATAGATCATATTTGTGTGTTGCAAGCAAGCACATGAAATATTAGTACACGGAGTGAGTCAGTACAGCCATGCTGTAAACAGGAAATTACACTGATATAAGCATATTGGACAGATGAATTAGAACACAGATTACTCTTCAGAAGTAATTTTGATACAAAGACACCACTTACATGTGCTTCAAACTTTAACATGTCAAATCTCACTAAAATTTACAAAACACTCATTACAAATCGATGCATTCTTTGTTTTTCTAAGTTAACTAAGGGGCTTGGTTGCAATGATATTTGAGTTTTTGTGAGATACCTCAACAGTTCAGTGATTTAAAATGTCATGGTATGATGTACGATTACAATGCTGACAATAATTCTAATTTGATCATGATGATTAAAATGTGAGAGACCCAATCTCAGGTTATCACATGTGATTGATGGCTTGACAACAGAGGCTAGTCGCATCTTGGTCGAATTTCTTTATTCTCTTTGCCTGAGAACAAAGACCACCAAAATCCTTCCCACTGTGCATCGCCTGGAGGCATCATCAGCACTGCCTTTGCTAACTTGGTGAGTTAAATAACAATTGGACAACGCTATCTGAGTCGTTCTGCACTGTACAATCAAGCGGAACATTTAAAGGTTCAGCGAGTGAAATTTCAGAATTTTACTCCAGCACGGTATCAGTTTCCACCCAGGTGGCTAGGCTACCATATCACCCTTGGTTCAGCGTGCAAGGCATTAGACCCCACTCTGTCTTGCTTTTCAATGCATGGCAGACCATAAGAAATACCATTGTTTACACCTCTTAGACTTTATTTGTAGTAGCCAGTACGTCCATTTTAGGAGTTGAGTTTCCTTAAGATCTTGTTCTAAACACCCAGTAATGGCACCTTGTGAAGCAAGTATGGCATATTGAATATCCTTCTACGCATGTTATGCACTTTAGCTAGTCCGTGCTTTTTTAACACAGGCACCCTAAAATGCGTGGGTTTTTAAAATCCAGACAAGATTCCTTTCCTTGAGGGGTGCTGACAGCAACAAGAACAGCAAAATTCACTTGGTAAAAATGTGCTAGCTTCCGAAACAAAGCTAACTTGCTGAGCCCAAAGGCATAATGTGAATCATAATGTGGAAACATTCCCTAAAACCAGAAAGCTGAGTGGTAAATGCCCAATTTTCTGTTCCTTAATGGAAAATAATGTTACATGAATAATTGGTATGACTATAACAATAATAATCGAAAATGCAATTTGGATTATATTCATTCATATTTTGCAACAGTGCCACACAAGTTTTCTTTCCACTGGACCAGTTACCTTTAATTTTGTAACACTGGTGTATGCTAGGCGAGGGCATGTGAACTTTACACAACTCAGCATGTACATATGGCTTCATATTCAGCGAGTTTCATTCATAGTTATGCAAGATAATTAGTACTTGACTTCCTAGGAGGTTGACTTCACTCCCAACACCTCATTAGTATTCCTTTGGCTACTGCTATTTTTGATTCAACAAAAGAGCCTCCCCGAAACCAAACAAAAACACTACAATGTTTGGGTTCTTTGGGACACACACAAGCAAAACTTGATTTTTCCCGAATAAATCTGAAACACACACACCACACTAGACTATGATGTCATACGCCGGATATAATACTGCTATTGTTGGGTATTTATTAACTTAATTAAAACTTTTACTGTTGCCTTATCTACCAGTGGTACTACTGAAGACTGACAGCAATCACTTTACAGACAACCTTCTATATAACCATCGCTGAACACAATCACTTAGACTATGGGTACTGTAGTTATGCACTGTTCTATCTCACGGATCAACATAGGTTATAAGCCCTCTACACAGCGTGAAATCAACAATTATACACATAACTTGCAGACATTAGTGTCAGAAGTGCGATTTTCTGTGTGAAGTTCTCCCTGGGCGCACTCCGGCCTTCTCAGAATCTCAGCTATCAAAGTTCAGCTGTCACGACTCATGATCGACCGCATGGGCAAAAGCACAGAAAGCACTGTGTGATGTAACTGTTACATGTAATAGTTCAGTTGACGGCTGGTTTACTGCAGCCCCGTGGTGTTTGTGACTGGAAATAAGCTTCGACATGTCTGGGGTACATCCCAAATGTGTCCTTGTGTTTCAACTTTTATTAAATCCGCAAGTAAGATTTGAAAAAAAAATTCCGAGTAAAGCTCTTCACGCGTACGTGTGCAAGCACATCTATCTACAGAAATTAATCTTTCAAATCACAACATACTTATAACTACTTCCATTAAATAGAGCATTTGGACTTGACGATGACAACTGTAAACATGATGAAATGACGCATTTTATTTCTAGATTCTTTCGTCCCGCTTCTTGATATTTTCTGCACGTCGATTTGTCAGAAAGTTCAGTTTGCGCCTGTTAAAGATAAAGCTAAGTCTGGTCGCCCTCAACTGAGGCACGCACCTTTGTAGACGTAGACGGTAGAGGCGATGACAGCTCTCCAGTCATACAGATAGGGACAGCTTCACTCAATGATCAACTTGGCTAAACGGAGTCAGCTGTCATTTGTAGTCCGAGTTTCCATGCATTTGAAAATCGGTCCATAGAAACGGGGTCAGGTATAAATATACAACTTCCTTGCTGACCCAATCGACAAACGAATAATTCGATTTTCATTTTTCCTGTTACGCAGGGCTTCCTACAACAATCGGTGCTGTTTTTTGCTCATCAGATTTCTACCAGATATCTCCCCCGGTGTCCATGTGGGCTCCACTCAACGTTTACGCCATTTGGCGATGTGCGATGACACTAACAGATTCGTCAAGGCGACGAAAGTTTCATCGTTAACCGGCATCGGTGAAAGTTACACGCTGTAACATTCTAATATGCATCTGGAATTCCACTTATGTTGGTTGAATGGTCGTATCCACTCTTATTTATACTTAGATCACACGCATAGCGCTCGATGCACGGTGGACATCCTCAAGTTGAGTCTTTGATACTACTAGCGTGAGAGAACTCACACGCCAACGCGGGTCCTGTCTTGAGTCGTTCCGCCCTCCCATTTTTTCTCGAAAATTGATCAATGGGACTTATATAAGATTTTGCTGATAAGCAGACATAAAATTTTGGCCCCATAAGATAATTTACACGAAGCCAGAAACAGCGAGAAGAAACGCTTTCGAAGTTGCGCTAAAGTTTTACTCAAAGATCACCCACTTTACCACAGCGGTAACCCTACAGTGCACAGTACGTATACGTATTTGCGTCCTTTGTCAACGTGTGGACTATAGTGACCCCACTTACTGCACACGAAGCTGTCGCAACAACGATCGCACTCACAACATGCATCAAACACCGATTTTACAACACACACAGACCTCCAAGATACTATAATTTCGCCAAAATTGTGCAATAGAGCTCTCTTGCGGTATTTTGAAGACTACGGCGGGAGTATAGTAAGTGTAACTTAACTCACCTAAAACTACAACTGCTTGAAAGAGGGACACGAAGACTACAAGAATCCGTCGACTAAAGGCTGGATTTCTCGCCATACTTGAGAAAAACACACTACACTACGCCACGACCAGTTATCTCCTATTTCTCCTGCATTAATCCTAAGTAGGTCCTAGCAAAAAGCCGCGTAAAATCCCTTGAAATTCGGCGACTTTCTCCACCTTTCCCCAACGCCAGTACTCCATGAAAACATGCAGGCAAAATAAACGCTCAGCTCAGGCAAGCCTAATGAGCGCATACCTTATTTGGCGAGTGGTGCTTATTATCATACATTAACATCGATCATTACAATGGGGAGGGACTAGTTTGAAGGGACCAATCATGACTTCAACGTGCGTGATTCATCGGAAAGATGAAAGGTAATGATCTAAACACCAGATAAGCACAGGTAAATACGCAGGTGGCACGGAATTATTGACCAAAGTACACAAACAACTGCAATAAGCCAAAAAATACTACACATGGTCACAGGTTTACATTATTTTTGTTTAATCTGAACAAACAGCAGCATCAGCGAGCTTGGTTTTCCTTCATTGCACAAACTGCGTTCACAGCATTTACCACTTTGAAAGTGCAGGGAAGGGAAAATGCAAGTAAAATATCAATGAAATCATAGACTACATAAGATATAAATTGTCAAAACTAAATAGAAAGTAAAATTGTAATCTTGCAACTAAAACATACATCGTAAGCTCTGCTCATTGAATTGTGAAAATTGTATTGTATTTCTGCAGTTTCTCTGCATCTCCATATGTATTACAATGATTTACAATATTGATCACAAAATAAATATTCACAGACTTTACAAATGGTTACTTAAGACAATGGTGGCCAGCAGTATTTGAATTTCACTGAAAAGAATAGTTTTCTCGGCAACGAGACAGGACTGGCGAAGTTTACATTTATTTATTATATAGTTCATGTAACAACAAATTTTTCGAAGTAAGCCACTTACAATTGAAATGTGCGAGAGTCCATCAGTTTTGCTTTGTTGTTTTTATGTGTGTGGCTTTTTCAGAGTGAGGAAAGGTTGAAATGTTTCTTATCCCTTCTCTTTATCACCAAAACAAATGACCAGTTGGCACTGACAGAGGTAATAAATAGTCAAAAATTACTGCTTATAAATGGTGATAAATAACATTTTAATTTATAAATTATTATCTAGAAGTAGAATTCTGATTATGTCATCAAAAAGATAAAATATTTTCCATTTTTCTTATATATATATATATATATATATATATATATATATATATATATATATATATATATATATATATATATATATATATATATATATATATATATATATATATATGTGTGTGTGTGTGTGTGTGTGTGTGTGTGTGTGTGTGTATATTTCATATACATGTGTGTATAACAAATTTTAAATGCTGGAGAAAGAAAATATGAAAGGCTCATCTAAGATGAGATACATATATTTCATGACAGTTGTAATCAAAAGGGAGCTCAAGCCATCGTTACATTTCCATAAAATGATTTACAAAGGAGGAGGCCATTATTTTTCTTATTGTACATGCGTAGGCAATGTCAATTTCAGGAAGCAAAGCTAGACCAATAAATATTGCTACTGGCAGACAAAAGAAATAAATGGACCATAAAATATTGTAATTCATGTCAACCAATCAAAGGGCCCTATTGCACTTGATTTCTTATATCATTGTCCTTAAGTTTAAATATATGTAAAAAAGCTACAATCTGTTCATTTGAAACTTTGAAGATCTTTGAATAATTTGAAGAATAGAAGTGGTCAAGAATGGAATTTGCTGCCATAACAAATCCACACACAGAGGAAATAATTATTCTTGGATCCATCATTAATACAGAAATCTATTTTCATAAATATTCATGTTTATGGCAGAACTGGGAATAAAAGTGATTTCAAGCCATCAAAAGTAAGACATTGAGGCAGTAACTGATAAGAAGTTAAACTAAAAGCAAAATGTTAGTGGCCGTCAATTTATTCTGTGATAGAATTAGCAAGTTAAAACAGTCTCTTGTGAAGTATTGTTCTAGCCTTTAATATACTCGGGTTTTGGAATCAATGTTAAACAATACTAGTCAGGCAGAATGCATCTGTGATTTGAATCTATCATCCATTTTATTGCTGAGTTGATGAACCATTTACAAACGATAATTTTCATGGTATCCTGAGATTTTTTTCTTTATGTGACCAGGCAGGAGGTAACAAAAATATCCATGTTTTCTTCTCAAATTAACCAAGCAGGACAAAACAAGTGAGCATTGGCCACCAGCAGATTTTGCGATAGAAAATACAGCACAAGTTGTTAGTTCTAACAATACAGATATCAAATGACTGAAATTTTGTAAAAACTAATTACATAACTGTACAGACATTACAGGAAGTACTGGAAAATAAGCATAAATTAAACAATTCAGACAATTACACACTATATCGTTAAGGAAATTGCTATCTGGTTTTTGTAAAAGGGAAATTAACACATGTTGTTCACTGCCATGGAGTTTTCATTCCGGAATGGTTCATCTTTTCATGGATTGATGACCAATTATCCAACATATCCAGATTGATGTTGTGATAAAAATTCCAGAAGATCTTCTTACCAACTCTAACTCAGTGAGTTAAACCAAATGTACTCGGCACTTGTTGGGTCAATCACAGAGTAAACTGTAGTGCCACCATCAAATATCCCTATGGTAAATCTTCACAAACTACGTCAAAAATGCTGACTACAAGAGTTGTTGTGCTTGGGGATAGTGTCTTCAACTTTTGATGACATTTTCGTCATTTTTATTCAATAACAAAAATCTATTTACTCACTCCAAAAAGTTTGTTGACAAATGATTTTAATCTGGACCAAGGTAGGCACATTAGTATCTTAGCTGATCTCTCTCATTCTCCAAATCTCACAAGTCTTACCAGTAGAAAGAGAATCTATGTGGTTTTATTTGACAAGATTCATATCTAATTCATCTGTGTAACACCATTTCAAAAGTTTGATAATAAACAAAACATAGTCTGAACCAGTAACTTTGACGATGCCATTCCAATGCTTTGACCTGGTGGCGTTGTCTGCATACATCATCTTCCAGGGGAGATAGCCTAGATGTATAAGTATTGTACCCATCAATGAATGATTTTTCGCAATTTATAGAATCTCATCTGGGATCTTAACTAACCTGTATGATTCAGTCATATGTAAGCAATCATGATATCATTAAAGCTAGTTCGTTTATAACCATGCTAAATTGGCCTTTATAAACTGGTCCAAATTAACAGAGAAGGAATCGAGAAGATAGAGCTGATAACATTGATCTGAAAACATTTTCGCCCTTTGGAAGCAATATCATACACAATCTGTCTCTTTTTTAATGATTTGTTTACATAGAGTTTATTATAAATTTATTTTTGACTTAACTTACTTGGACAAATTTCACTTTCAAAACCATGATTGGTTGAGAAATCACCTCTCTTTCAGCTGAAATTACTCCATTGTGGTAAAATAAAGTTTTTGTAAACTCAACAACATCTGTCAAAAGAAAGTAAATTAAGACTGTTTCCATCAGGCAGTTTTTTCCAGCTAGTAAGATGAAAACTCCAAAAACCAGGAAGAGAGACTGATTATCCTGGAGTTCTGTCAGCGTTCGTTACAACCTACAGTCAGCCTGCAGAGGTCCTTCACATGGAATAAAAAAAACAGGTACACTGTAAAGTGTGCCAACAGCAAAGGGTACTTTAGCCTTGTTTGTGATCCTCTGGGGAAATTTTCTTCAATTTTGATGGAAACTATGAGACCAGTGCAGTAGCTGATAACATTCTTCAACACTGATAGAAGGTAACCTCCATCCCTTGACAGCTTTCAATCATAGAATTTCTCTCATGTTTAATTGGATTTGTGACACAAAAGAGGATTGGACCAATACTGGTCCACTTACATACTCACCCTGTGTTCAGTCAACCATCTCTGCCTTGATACCCATTCTGCCCTATTAATGCTTGATTCAAAACAGTTTTGACACCCATCCTGTCAATTTTATTGTAATACTGGAGAAACAAAAGCACTTTTCCATCAAGTGTTATACCTGGTCCTTTTAATATGTGTTTGTGTGAAAAAAAATTCATGAAATGAAATTAGAGATACATAGTTTATGATAAGAATGTCATCTTTAAAACTGACGGTATCATTGTAATGAAAATAGCAATGCTCACAACCGAGTACAGCTCTTTGGTTTATTACCTAGTAAGCAGTGAGTAAAGACTAATGAAAGATCATCATAATAAATTGATTCAAATTTTTTGAAGTAGAAGATGCATTATAAAAGTATATTTTACACATATTACTTCTAAACTATGCTTTTAGACTTCAAGATGGTAAACAAATTATTATTACAAACCTGTTCAGCATCCTTTCATGAAATTTAGATTTGCACGGTGAAAATAAAAGTGATATATTTTCTATACATAGTTTTACATTGTAAAGAATATTTTCATTTGAAGTGAGTTAGAAAATTCATATGCATGTTAATTAAATTCTATCTAACTATTAAATGTGATAATTTGTGAGGCTTAGTATGCCATCATCTACAAGAGATGTGAGTTAAAGTATGGTGGCTGAGAGAACAATTTGATTTCAAAATGCTATTGAAGCATGTTAGGTAATCAGCTGATATGGAAATTGCGTTCATGGCACTCACAGAATAATTTGCTATAGCACTGGAATGAAGGAGACGCACTGCCCATTGATTTTGAAAAATGGTTGTGGCACCTTTGAAAAGACCATCAGTGGTACCAATGCTACTTGAAAAAACATTATCAGACAAGTAAAATACTTGGGAAGAGCACTTTCAAGTCTCTGACAGACAGTCAAAGTTATGAAAGATAACATGTGTCCATCAGTGACCATCATTAATTCAAATTGACCAGCAGCCCAGTTCAACAACGACCACATCCTCTTTAAATTAATCTACAATCACTAAATATCGTGGAATAACATTTGCCTTGGCAGGGGTCAGAGGTCATCGCACAGCATGGGGGACGTTATCACAATCATACAATGTGGTATTCACATAGGTTGTCATCTTTATGAATGGGATGAATTCAAGCAAATAGCGATGTAATTGAGAAAATGTTTTCGTGTCATCAGACTTTGGCACCAAGTGTCTGCATGCAGGACATCTTGGCTCCAACATCTTGCGTTGAAAGGGTCATTTTGAAAGATTTATGAGATTTTTGATTTAGAATTTATGAGTTATGATAATTTGAGTGGAACTAAGTTTTATCAATAAAGAGTGCACTACAGTGAATTACTTCATTGCTGTAGAATTTTTTGGATTAGTTCAGAAAGTTTCAATGAAAGATGATATTTGTGGATTCCTGTAGTCATGGTAAATAATTGCAGACAATGGTATGTTTCTGTATAATCCTTGCTGTCTTCAATGCTCAGCCATTAAGTTTTAATTTGGCACTCAAGTCATTGATGATGGATGCTCCCAGAAATATCTGACATTTCTGTCATGGATACACGACATTCGTAATGTGTACCCTTCTAAAATTATACTCTAGGGTCACATTGCATTAAAAACAGCACTCAAGAAGTTAGTGCCTCTTTCGACTTCAAACCATTCCTCCTTTGTAACTTAACACTGACTTTGAAAGTTCTTATGTCGGTATGAGGCATAACAAGTCATTGAGCTTTAATGCTCTGGAGATCACAAGTGTGGATCATTACTGTGTTTGTTTTGCACTAATGAAGAAATATGGTGTAAGGAGATCTTGACACACTTAAGGTTATGCTTTGAAAAAATTCTGACACTAAAAATATTTCACGACAGCCATATGGTACGATTAATCAACTTCCATCGTATATTATCTGGCAAGTTACTCTCACATCATACGCTTTTAATAATAAAATGTATTTAAAACTTTTGGAAATTCCATGAGTTTTTGATAAACCATAACAGCACAACTTCCTTTACAAATCTTTGGTTGAAGAACAAACAGCCTGTTTATGATTCCTCCTTGCTTTTAATGAGATCAGATTTATGACAGAATATTTGGAGTCTGATGAAGTTTAATTATGAGCACATCATACTGGAAGGAATGCAAAAGGCATCATAAAGAATCTTCTTTGTGTCGAATTATTCCATCCTGGAAAACGTCAGTGGTTACAAAGTCAAATGATATGATCATTACCCAGAAGGCAGTTTGATATCATACATTTATGGTAATTTGAAGTGGTTTCCCCGTCAATGACACATGGTTCCAATAGCTTGACCTCACAATAAGGATCTGTGAATGACTAATTATCCATAAATCACTGTCAGCCTCAACTTTTGGGGCGAACAAAAAATTATTTTCACCTAAACCAATTTCATATTTTTTTGCATATATGTTTTTTTGAAAGGGAATATTTTGCAAAAGCTTGAAACATCGTATCAAATGCTGACTAATCCGGCTTAGAATTTATAGAAAGTAAAGTTTTACATCGTAAAAATGGTGAAAATGTACAGAGAACTTGCGCCATATGGCATCGAAAATGGGATTAGATCCCTGGTGAATACTATGTCTTTCTATTTATATCCATTGTTCTTTTCACAGCCAAAATTTTCACCAATCTCAACTTAATTTTTTAAACAATACAAAATGAACAATTTGGGTGAAAAGAGAAAAAAAAAACAATCTGTGATTCCTTTTTCAATTTTCTGTACAAAAAATATGTACGTTAATATTAATATTTATATTAATAAGAATAATTAATATTTTTTGGATTGCTAATTTTTAAAATCAAGAGTGAGTCATTCACCATAGAAAATCTAGGAAAGAAGACTTGACTTAAACGTAGGAGGCCAAGAACTCTTCTACATAAAAGTTTGATCTTTCAGATTATTTTAAAATTTGTAGGTGTGTTGTTTCATTGAACTCTCTTCATTCATGAAATTTGTAGACCCTGAGGGTACTTTGTCAATGATTTTATCGAGGTATGCATTGGTGAGAAACACTATACATGACAATAACAAGATCTTGTTTTCTGATGGAGTAAGTCAAGGAATGAAATATAAATTTTCAACATTAAAATGGGGAATCCCTAGACAGTAAGTTACCTTTATCAGAGATGCATGGTGATTCTTAACTCCATATATGAGCAGCATACTAATGGATTTTGCACAGCAGTAAAAAAGACAACTTCAGAACGTATAGATTAAATTGGGTAAAAAAAAGTCAAGCAGCTGAGACATTGAAACTGAAACTGCTTTCTGATATTGAACAGATAAAAAATGAACCGTATTCTTCACACATATGATATCTCCCAAGAGGTGTTCCAGTACAAATTTGTATTGTTACAATATTGTGCTTTAGGGATGCAGTAATTTCACTGGAAGTAGCGAAAGACTAAATTCCTTGTCCTAGTGTTGGAACCATGAAACAAAAAATATCTAAATACAGATTGATGCTCAAAACAAGATAACATGTTTGATGGTTTTACATCAATGAGGATGATTTCCGCCGGAGTATTAGATGATAACAATCATTATGGTGATAATCATTATGTTCTGTGATTAAAGAACAAAAAACAATGAAATGCTGGATTTGTTCCTTAAAATTGAATGGATCAATCACTGGAAAAGAGTTTTTAATGTAGTAAGACCAATTTTAGGTCTTTATTCATTGTTTTAAATGAAGGAACAATTGTTAGTTTGTAATATATAACTCAATGCCAATATGTCCAAAAATCACTATGTACAATAATGGTGACTCTTTGTGACATTATATGCCATCAATTAAGATCTGTATGACTAATTTATGGCCAAGTACACCATTATGAAAGAATAAAAGAAAATGGTTTATAACTTTTGAGCTCAAATGATGAACTTCAGATTAATTATTATATTAATATGGAAACAGTCATTTGGCCGAAACTCAACTCATTTTCTCTACATAGAGTCCTGGACACAACTCCAACATTATAATAAAAAAAACATGAATAATCAATGGTTTAGTTTGGGTTTCCAGCAAAAGCCTTTTCTTTCTTTTTTCTTTTTTTCTTTCTTTCTTTCTTTTTCTTTCTTTCTTTCAAACTTCTTTCAATGCTAAAAAATTACAAATATTATAAATAAATGTAATCATTTGAAGTTAATATATTTTAAAACACTCATATATCAACATCATTAGGAATATTGATACAATTATACTAAGTTTGGAATTATTTACAATGTTCTAAAATTGGCTTTTGTGTATTAAAAAGTATTATTTTCAGAATACGTGTTCTTTTTGAATTCTTCTCTTTGTAATTGTTTACTTTTCAATCTAGCAGGTACATCCTCTTCTGTTTCACTTCTCTCCAGAGTACAGTGGTAATGTTTTTTCACAAGTTAATTTTCACTGACACTGATTCATACAACATAATAGACAATTGAAGTGGCCAGATGACTTGTGTATCTGGATTGAGCAATATATCCCATGATGCTCTTCTCCATCAAAGCTGAAATGACTCCCATTACTTTGTCAAGTTTATGTAGAGATTTTGAGAAATCTTGTTACAGGCACACCGACAAGGTATGCATTGCACCTTTTTCTCATTATTTTACTCATTTTTACACGTTATTGGATCAGGCCAAGCCATGAATATCCATTTAAACAGTGATCATAGTGGGTAATATATTGGTTACATCCAACCATGAGATAACATAGGATACATCATATATTTAATTGGGATATAATTTAAACTAAGAAATATCCCAGAAAGACATTTTCCTGGTAAATCCCACAGCACAGCTTCCTCTATATCCAGTCATTTATCTCTTCTCTGTCAATTTGGAAGAGTGCCTGCTTGTCTTTGTTGATACCGTTTTTCAATAAATTTGAATTACCCAGGCCTGATTTCAGTGCGCTGCAAAGAAATGGGTATTTCTTTGAGGAGGGATGAGAACAGTTTGTTTATCTTGCAAGAGTGAAGAGATTGTAGGTTCAACAGATCGAACTCTGTTGAAATCTGTGGATGTTTTACGGTCTACTGGTTCCGAATATTTAATCTCTGTGGACATCTGGTAATAATTCCTTGCATATATAGTTGCATATTTGGACTAATTTGTTGGCAGATCAGTGATGCCTCCTACCAGCTCATTTTTCAAGGCAGCATAAACCTACTTGTGAGGTGTCTAATTCCACTGAAAGCTGTGGACTAAATTTTTTACAGGCGTACCTACAGCAAATCCTCAAACACTCCACCACAACTTAACTTTTTCCACATTTAACTGCGGAATTAATACATAAAATGTTACTTATACTGAGTCCATAAATATATAAAGTTTTTGTGATTATCAAATAAATTTGCACTGTATTCTGGTCAGGATAAGGAAATTGCTGAAATTTAGTGATCAATAGTGTGATATGCTTCAAAAGGACTTTGAGAGTGTATAAAAAATATATTAATATTGAAAATGAATTTGCATAATGCAGACTACAGTCTTACACGTCTTCAGACATTAGTGATGAAAATTTCACCCTTGATATGAGTAGAATCCAGAAATTCAATATTAGATTGTATTGTAGTGTAGTGGGCTTTCTGCCCTCTTCATTCTTGCTTTGTGAAAGTTTTCAGTTTGATGGGATTAGGGGACAAGGATGCCCCAGGCTTATTTGTAATGTCTTTGAATGACATTCTGGTCTTCTATACAATTTTTAGTGCAGCTATTTAAATAAAAATTACACGTTTGTTCGCCATGCTTCGCAAACAATGCCTAACCCTTTGAAAATTAATGTAGCAAATGCATTATTGACCCAGCAATTTTGCTGAATAAGATGTCAGGTTTTGAAAATGTCAATGCAGCATTGGAATAGCTTACAACACTTTGTGAAATTGACATCTATTGTTCTCTAGAAAAATAACAGGAACAATAGAAACATTGTGTTTAAATCCCCATCAAGTTCTCTCGTATTGAAATTGACACTATTTGTGGAAAGATTAGTAACAGTGTAGCAAATGGCATACATTGTATCAAAAATGACACAAAATTGACACATACATTTTTGGCCTGGGTGTAGCATTACCTGCTTCTCTGTGATAAATAGTTGCATCACAAATGTTATTGATCCAAACCATACTCCATTTTAGCCGGCATGAACCTTTGATCTGATATTTATTTTCAAATTGACAATATTTTGCTTCAGGACTTAAAATATTCAAATAGATTGCATAAAAAATTCAAGTAAGGGACATTGTATCACTGTTCTCAGAAACGATGTGTCAAACAATGAGAAGAATCTAAATGTTTCCAAGATATATCTACCAGCCTGTGCAGACTTTGTGGCAGGAAATCTCATTGAGAAATGCTACCCCCAGTAGTTTCTCTATTCATAAGTAATATATTTTTACCTTAATTTCTAAATACTGAATTTGATATCAGTATAATACTGGGCTTTAAGCTTCACTTGTGCCTTGATAATAAGATTATTCATTTCACCTTTTCCCATTTCAGAAACTCTGGAAACTCTGAAGGACAAATCAACGGAGGAAACATGTATGAACATTTCTGGCTAGGGATCTTCTAAACTTTTGCGATTCATCAAGTAGAATCAGAAGATAAAAGTATCAATTAATCGTATAAATATACAACTGAAAGACAATTTTTACATGGGTATCACAGAAACATTCATTCTCATTGTTGTTCACATTTTTTACCAAATGAGTTCAAGAAATTACTAGTGAAAGTTTCATCATGGGAATAATGTATTGTATTTCTACAAAGATTTTGCAGGAATACTTTTGTGAAAAATGTGAAAAGTGACACAAATACGAAAATTTGTATTATACAAAATATGGAGCCCCTCCTATGATAGAAATAAAATTTTTAAAGTAGTATTTGTAAATTTGCATACAAAGTGCCTGTACGTCACCAATTTCAGCACACCAGTTTTGTTTTCATGAAAAGAATACTCTGTAGTGCTTTGAAAAAAAGACTCCTAGATTGCAGGGATATCTGATTCACAACATTAAATACACACAACAACATTTATACATCAACCCTCCTACTCTCTCTTTGTCTAGCTTATAGTATTCGTAAAGTATCTCAATAATCAGTCAATAGTAAATTCATTTAGTACCTTCACTTTTAGAGATTGGTTATATTCGATTTTAGAAATACATTTGTAGTAGACTGAAATAGTGGCATATCATAATCATAGTGATGACAAAACTGCAACTCTCTGTTTTTTAATACAATATATGGCATCTCAGGGGAAAAGTTTTATTTGGGATTCACCAAAAGAAAATTTAGGTACTCTTTCATATTTAGAATAAAATTGAGGAGTCACCCT
Source organism: Ptychodera flava (assembly GCF_041260155.1). Lineage (NCBI taxonomy): Eukaryota > Metazoa > Hemichordata > Enteropneusta > Ptychoderidae > Ptychodera > Ptychodera flava. The sequence goes on from NC_091945.1 coordinate 35,290,943, forward strand.
GAATGTTTTTGAATTAAGAAGCAATCTACATCAAATTTACTTGTATTTGAATGCAAGATGGTCTACTAGCTTTATGTAAAAAAAAAACGCTTTTTGAATTTCTACAAAAGAAAACAGTGAAAAGTTAATTTTCTTTAAGTTTCATTGTGAGTCTAGACAAGATCTTGATCAGGAAAGAACTAGGATATTTTGAAGTTGAGTCTCTGAAGCGTCGTCTGCCACAACAATATATTAAACATCAAAGTGGAAATGTTTGCGTTCACCAACAATAACACTACAGCCAAAATTAGTCTCAAAGAAACACATATAAAATCTACATGCTGAAAATCCTGCAGTTATTTTTAAGGGTTCGAGAAAATGTTTGAGACTTTAAGCAATATATAATACAGAAAGGCTGAAAAGTTAACATTTAAGCGACATATGTGTAGATGGACGAACTAGATATGGTGAAAACATCAAGTAAATTTACACACAGCTCTGTTAGGGGCCATTTTGGATTGAAATATGACCATAATTTATAACAGTTTGTACTTCCATTTCAACAACACGTGTTTGCCGACCAAGATATTTTTTCTTACGTAAACTGTTCTTAAAAAACATTTTGTCAATGTAATGGATACACCCAAAGTTTAATCGATTTCAAAGACATTTCCCAGTAGATATGGCCAACCACAAAGCTGGCATGGTTATTATGCGAAGCTAAACCATGATGACTAATTATTTCAGGCAATAATCAAATCTGGGCATTTCACTCCGGATTCTACAACCACTCTGAGCTTAGGAAATTTATGGTACAAGAGTTTCATTCATTTCGCAGGCACATTAATATTGCCATTGGATTGTCCACATTGTGTTCATATGAAATTTGTCAGATTTGGTAGAACGCACAATGATTTAGAGAGGCTTTTATTACGTACTCAGATGGAAACTCTCATTTATGGAGACATTACTCCATCATCTGTTGCCATGGATACCATTGTTCAGAGTTCCCCTCGCCCAAGTTGGTTCTGACGTGATAATTTTTCATCATAGAGAACTTGTAGTTTTTATGTAAAGAGTGGATGTCAAGAAACAACCATAATTCCGGCATGCAGTGAACTCCTGTTCTTTTATGCTAAAAATTGATAAATCTTTTTTTCCTGAAAAAAAAATCATCAGATGTATGAATTAAAAATATATGGGAGAAAAATCATGCACTCCAACGTCTGCAATTTCTCAATTTGAGAAAACTGACCAAAAAACATCACACTGAATTTCTATTTCATACACGGTGTATCCATCAGTACAGCCTGGCTCATCCCATTCATCACTCCAGTCTGGTCTGACCCATTATATTTAATGGCATGGTCGGACTTGTACACTTTGAAACAGGTGTGAAAGGGTTAATTCTTACCATGCGCTGCTCCAGTTAGATGCATGGGAAGCATTGCGATGCAAACTCACAGAAACACAATTATTCAGTCTCCTCTCCATCAATCATAAATTTCATTTCCATAGCAACAAACTTCGTCTTGTTTGCAAATTTAAAACATATGAACACAAAAGAACCGTATGCATCTAGTGTAAATTATATTTATGAGATCCATAAGTGTAATATCAGAGTGGAATAAAAATTTCAGAAGTAATGTTACAGGAAACGTCTGTCTCTTAACAACTTGTAATATTATTCTTTGCTGCTGCTGCCTGGATAATATCGCTGACTCTCATTTGGAACTATCAGCCTGATCCACGGAAAAGAATATCTGAAAATTATCTCTGCATGGATTCTGAGAGCATTACAGATGCTCCTCTCTTGTCAATGTACCATTAAGTGTCATAGATATGCGCTTTGGCGTATCAACATACACTGTACCTGAGACTTTGCTAATTTTGGGGTCTGATATCTGCTTCCCTATGGGGGTTTCAATTTAGTTCAAGGCTGATTTTTAATGTGACCCCCAAAAAACCTTTTGGTATAACATTTGTCTTGATTTGATGGGCATGGGCACTCAGATTGCAAAATTGGCCAAATTAAAACCTTGATGTAGAAATGTGAATTTTTACTGTAAAGAAATACGATAATGCAAAGTGAGATTCTGGAATAAACCATTGTTTTATGGGGGTGGTTATGATGTCATAAAAGATGTGCTGTCTTTTTTGATAACAAAGGAAATTTGGGGTGAAAGAAATCTCATGTTATGATAGAGCACTAATACAATGATTGAGTCATAAATTACTTTTGATAGTGGTTAATCATGTTGAAACTTTGGCTGGTCTCTCCATTTTGATGGCAAACAAATGTGGATGCAAAGTCTCACATTTATGGAAATTTATGAGATGCTTGTGTAACTTTATGCGTCTGCGTGTCTACTACAATGAATTATTGAGTAAAGTTTAAAGTAAATGAAACAAAAATGTTTAAACAGATGCAAACTGCATGGTAAATATTTGCTTTTCATTTGCTGCAAAGATAGCTTCCTGTAGAGTCAGTGCGTCTCTGTAAAAGAACTTTTTGTCAGGCTGAATTAATGTCTCCTATTTCTGTCGCACTTTAGTTTAGATGATTAAATATTTCAAAGGTTGGAACAGGAAAAATTCAAGAAAAGAATATGGAAACGACATTAACTGGCTGAGAAATGTCATTTATACACCACATACTTTTATAACAGTGATATTAATCAACTCTGCCAAGTTAGTCAATCCACTGACTTTTTTTAATCTGAAAGATTTTGTTAAAATTTATGAACAAAAAGATCCTGTGGTTGAAAACACTGGGACTCCAATGATTTGTTTACAGACAGCTTGATCAATCAATATTGACAGGTGAATGATGCTCTGTGGGCACTTTGATGACTCAGTACTGTAAAAACAACAATGATATTTGAATTCCCTGTGCCCCCACAAATGTTGGTCAAAGTCATGGTCAAGTCATTGTTTCTAGCCTGCATTAGTCATGCTTTGTATGGAAATGGTTTTCCAGACCCCTTAGGACAGTCGTTACAATGCATACTAATTGCCCATGTATCTACTTACCCGGTAAGATCAATTTTAGCCATCTGCCCGGGCTATGCATTTGATGTGCAACCCAAAATTGATCTTTTCATTGTAGAGAGTAATTTTTGGGTCAAAATATTTGATTTCATTGATTTGCTTTGTTCTCGTTTATTGTCTCCTGCGAGGGTCTTCCATCATTCAACTTGTTTTTCTCCTTTGTCTGTAGAGAAATTGTAACTTCATCTGGAGGCAAAAACCAAAGTGCTCAGATTTTGTTCTCTGTCATCTCATCATCAAAATCTGACTAATACGAGAAAAATACTTGATTCCTGCAATTACGTTGATAGTACAAAGCAAAACTAATAAAGCAAGCTCAAATTTCCATCAAGACCTAATTTTCTAAAGTGAAAATTTTAAAATCACTCATTTAGTGACCACCGAAAAGACTGGGTTTGATCAAATCTACACAAATTTAATTTAGGATAATATTTTCAGTCAATTTGAACACATGGAGGTTCTTGGTTTTAGCTCATGAAAAACGTCAACAATTTTGTTTATATTTCACATCTTTCAGGGATAAAAAAGTGGACAAAACTTGATTCCATGGACAAATTTGAACAAATGTAATTGTTCCTTGATAATAACTGAATGTTTCAATAATTTGGCAGGAGATTGAAGTTCAGCACATAATATTATTAATATCAGTAAATGGAAGTGAAATATAATCAAAATAAAAGAGGTAAGAGTGGCGGTAAAAGGAAATAGAAAAGATTAGTCCTTGTTGAAGACCAGAACTGCATTTAATAATATTTCTTTTCAAGTGGTGAAATGTTTTTAGCTGTGTATCCGATTGCATGCTCTCTGTCTGTAAACCATGGAAGTCGTACTATCTGGTTGGCATCCCTAGTACGCTACAATCGCAATCTATTGTTCTCTGTCTGTAAACCATGGAAGTCGTACTATCTGGTTGGCATCCCTAGTACGCTACAATCGCAATCTATTGTTCTTTTTGTGACAAGTGCAAGTCTGACCTGGACACTGTGTGCATGTTAATTTATCACTGGGATTAAGATCTACATCAAGCCCTCATACTGTGGTATTTTCTGAAATATTGTTTCCGCTCAGTCCAACATTGGCAATCACAATGGGAGATGTACACTGCTCATTCTGTTCACGTACCACGACCACGTGGCAGACATCCAACTTTCTCTCCAAGCTCTTTAAATCATTTTAGCAACTATTCGGATTTTGGACCAAAATTACTTTTTTTTTATAAATTTGAGCGAAGCAACCAAGTGAAAATTTAAGTAACTCTGATTTTTTCTCTGCAAATTACCAATTACAGAGGGAGATTTTGCAAGTAACATGGAGAGCAATGGTGAATTCTCTTTGAATGCAAATCAGGTCAAACAATCGGCTTTAAGTAGTATTTGTCTTGCTGCATCAATGACAAAAGGCGGCTCATTTTTCAAACAGCAGAGATCGATTTGCTGACAAATTTTCAAGCTCACCATGGGAGGAAGCTGTATTTTGGTGATTCATTTCAAGAACAAATGAAGTCATAACCATGCAGAACACATTGTACAGACATTTTAATATCGGACAGCTTCTCATCACTGCCACTATTTGCATAATTAAGCATTAATTTACCCATGGTGAGTTATTTTCCTGGAATGTTCATTGGTCAACTTTAGGTGAAATTGTGACTTTAATATGTTTTATTTTCAAAATTTAGCTTGAAAAATTGCTTTCTAATATGTCTTTATTATGTAGACATGACAAAAGGTAAATGATGAGCAACATGAAAAGTAAATTGTCTTATTGAATAGGATGATGTGTATGGGTGAATCCTCAAAGTGACTTAACAAAGATATGCAGAAATGCTTAAGCTTTCAATTTCTATAAAAAGTAGAAAAGTGGACTTTTTTGTGGAAAGTTGACAAGATGACTGTAATTTCTCATCATAGTTCACACATGTTTAAGTGTGTACTGTTTAAGTTGTACAGAACCCAGCATACATACAAGAAATACTCCTTTAGCACTTCAGTTTCCATTCTGTTTTGAACTTGAAAGTATTCATTCTCATTGTTGGTAAATTTAAGTGTTTAATAAAACAAATAATGTATACATTTTGTGGTTATCCCATGGTTGCATAAAATCATTAAAGTCCCATAATAATTTCGTAATTTAATTTAGTCACAGAAACATCAGATAAAAGAGAGTAGATTTCTATATGATTCCTTTGTTGTCACACATTGTTACTCCTTCTGTGCAATGCAATTCAATCCTTAGTAAATCCAATTTATTTGTTCACTGGTACTTATTGCTTCTATCACAGCGGTAGTTCTCTTAATACGTTTCTCGTCGATGAGACTTTACACATCACAGGACTAAGAGAGTTGTACAAGCAAGCAAGTTTTTAACATTTGCAAAATGAAAATTGTTCATCATTCAATTTTTTCAGCATAAGATATATTGTGAAGTTGTATGACATTTTTAGAAATTTAAGCATACCTCTGGGTCATAAAGTGCCGCTAAAACCTTCCATAATGTGGGAAACTTCAATCTGTATGTATTTCTATGACTCTACTCCAGTAAACATACATTTTTAAATAAAGTACATGCAGTGAAACTTGTCTAAACCGAACACTGTCTAAACTGGAAACCTGTCAAAACTGAACCCTTTTTCAAGTTCCATTCCAATAGAACTCTATGTCAAAAGGACCTCTATAAACCAAACACGTCTCCAAAGTGAACAATTTTCTCAGTCTCTGAACAGTTCAGTTTAGACAGGTTTTACTGTACCTATTGTTATAATCATAGACCCTCAAGGGTCTATGTTATAATTCATTTGATATTCTTTTCCTGCCGTTCAGTACACACAAAATATGACGCATTTTCCAATCTAATGCATTGGGTTTCAGTAATTTCCATTGACTCTAGAGTCATTATGTAAACTGTAAATTTGAAGTTATTAGACCCACTTTGTGAAGAGATCATTGGGCAAGTTACATTTTAAAGGATATTTTGACATAAAACTTCTCAACTATGCCCTGATAACTCAATAGAATGCCGGCACAGATGACTCAATATTGCCAGGGCCTAACCCTAAATAAATGGGGGTCTCTCTAGCACACTGATTAGAGTGATATAACACAGAATCAGAGACCCAAAGAAGGAGAATTTTATCCTCTTCAATTATACTATGCAGACTAGTACACTATTATCCTCACTGTCTCTTCTTCCAATGGGATTTCCATCACGCCAAAAGCAAACTTCAGATTTTGAACGCCTCAAGCCATGAGATATATTACAATAAATTGAATGGCTTGGATAATCTCTGATGTGAGCTTCAATAACGGATTGTATTCCCCCTTGTTTTCCCTTCGTGTGACTTCCATCACTTTGTCTCATTCATGTATGCAGCGAAAAGTGGCAATAAATGATTTATATGCTTTTTTTTGATAATTTCTGTCACTTTCCATGAGTATGGTGATTTAAAATAAACTTGATTTGATGTTGATGTTCAGGACAGCCGTTTTATCCAGAGCTTAAACTGTGATTTATCATATACTGCCTGTATTGAGTATTTTGCAGACATGGTGAAAACTATTGTTTATCAAATGATTTAATGACTAATTGAAGACTAATTGAAAGGATTTTATCACAGTCACTGAAGACGACAAGTAGATTACAATTATAATGTAGAAACAAAATCTTTCCATAAAAAACACAAAAGTTCAAATTTGGTGGTATTTGAACCAACTTGGAGAAATAAGTTTTATTCAGAGAGAAACAAATAATTTAATATGAATACAAAAATTTGATGCGCATTCAATGAAGCTCCTACCGCTGACTCTGTATCACTATTCTGTATCAAGCTCTGAGAGCAATTTTAAATATTTCAGTTCATAAATTTATCAAAATTAAATTTCAGTTTATTTAATGATCAAGATATGAAAATCATGATCTGATCATCACTGAAAGATATGCAGATATAAAAAATAATTTTTCAAATCAAAATTTTCATGCTTATACTATTTTTGTCACACTTCTTAAGAAATGTGTGCCACAACCAGTTGAATCTTTGCTTGTACTTTTACTCCCCCCTCTGCATGGTAAAGTTTTCAAAACCTAGGTGATAGAATTTTAAAAAAAACTTATTTTTAAAGCACTCTCAGCAGAAGCAATTGAATTCACGAATTTTAGAACCAACTCATTCAGCAAAGAAATTTATTATTATGCAAAAACACTTTGATACATTCTCAGCTCTCAAAAAAAAGGTTTGATAAATTGTAGTAAGTGGTTGAGATTTTGAGTATAATGCCTTCACCGAGTATGAAATTTCAACTCAAACACACACATGCACACAATATATACATAAATGAATTCATACGGGAATTAACACAGCAATGAGAAGACAAGATGACTGAATTGATAGCATAGGTGGGTGTGAAATCAGTTTCTGTCCACTTTGGCTGTGAAGAATCGTGGTAGAAATGCGCTTTCATCTTCAAAGTAGACGCTGGTTTGAATGACTCAAGTAAAAACTAACGTGATGTCCCTGAGTACTCCCACTGGACTAGAAAAACAAAGTGTGCATGCAGTGGCCAACACATTAACAGCACTGATGGAGACACCAGCAAAGGCTCTCAAAATTTCATTCTAAACTGAGTTTGTTGGATGAAATAATTAGTCTCCTGGGCCGTCTTGGAACTTGAGTATGACAGTACGCAATGGCTGCCTCAGGACAAACCACTTGCATGATATCACTCTAAATGATGGCATTAAAATTTTAGGTCATCTTTTAGAAGTTAATCTGTGAAACTGGTGTTCATCTTTATGCTAGTCTCATGCAATTTGGTAACCATCACTGTTAAATCTCAGTCTTCAACTTTATTTACATAGATGACATCAAATGAAGAGATTTGTTGAAATGAATTACGGTTTTTGACAAAAAGGTGCAAAAAATGCCACTCTGTAAATGAAAAAAACATACAATCTTTTGTCATCAATTCCTTGAAGGTGTCCCGAATGCACCAAAAAAGACATTATACCTCCTTGAGTCAGAGCGTTGTCTGTGTCTCACAATTCCCTTCAGATATGCAACATCATTGCGGTATCCAAGTACACTGAAAAACTCTTGAAATGGTCATTAAACAATCACTTCGTCAAATTGGCTGTATACTTAAAGACGAAACGAGACCAATAAAAATCGTCTGAAGTTGAGAAAGCGGTATTTGCTGAACAATAGAATTGATGAGAATGGAATAAAATATTGTGCACCGTAATGTCTCCTAGCCATATTGTCTCCATCAAATATTGGCCTCTGTCTGCAACTTTTGACAATACAAATATTTCAAAGTCACTTGTAGTGAGTTGACGTCATTCAACTCCTGCTGAATTTTAATTCCACTATAGCTTCAAATTACAAGATAACAGACAATTTGTTAATATCACTCAAAATTGAATCTGTCTGCTAGCTGTCTCAGTTGCATGAATGATGATGACAAAACAAAGATTTGAAATTTGATAATGTGCAATTAGAATTTTTTCATGAAAATTTGGCAGAAAGTGAGAAAAGTTTAGCTCCTTAAACATTATCTTGAAAATGCAAATCCATTTTTTTTAATGAAAAAGTGCAGTTAAATTCTTCTTTACATTACACCATATGAACCAAATGTATGAAATATTACAGACAGATTAAGCAGATATTAAATAGTATTAAAAATGTTTAATTTGCATCATATTCCTGGTGATACCTTTGTTTTGTTTTATGTTAAAATCTTATACTTTTCAAATATAAATAAAAAATTTCAACTTAATGTATGAGAGAGTGAAAGAGTAACAAAAAGGCTTAGAGAATTGTAATTAAGAACATAACCACATTAAAGTGATTTAGTCAAAACACAAATAATATATCAAGATAGGCATGACATACTCAAATTCCTCGTCAAGGAAATGAGAAAATGACGATTCATGCATACATCGAGTCTCGAAATATGAATTTAGAGGCACACACCTGTACACTGAGCAGTGACCGATTATACATTTCACTATCACAGGAAATATGTTTTCCTTTAATACCAGACCAGGATATATACGGCAACAGATTTGCCTTTGTGATGGGTAAAAAGTAGCCATGGGCGACGTACATTAAGACAGAATTGATACTTAGCGCTTTGGCGGCTAGAGTAAAGCATATAGATTTCATTCCCTTCTAGAAAATCTGCCATCTGCTCCAAAAGTGAAGTCCCAGGGATTTAATTGCCAGCTAATTTCCAAGCACAGCAACTTTGAAGTGACTCTTTGTTTTTAACCTTGACATTCAGACAGCTCACAACATAGTGGCCATTATGTCATGGTAAATATTAACAAACACAACAAATATTGAATAACATTCATAATGATAGTCCTCAGTACAGAAAGTAAGATCCTGTATTTCTTCAAAATTCTATATTCTATCATAGTAGTGTATTAATATATTGAAACAGTTTATTAATACAATGGTAGAATTAAATCACAAAAATTGTAAATTGTAAACTATTTGACATTTTGACAAAGATTACTATAATAGAATACTCTTTTGAAAATATCCAAGTGAATAGCATTTTTAAGTTTGTTTGCAATTTTCGTGCAATAATTGTACTATATATTAACCACAGCAACAATTATAACAAAAATATTTTCTTAAACAAAATAATTAACAGTTTATAGGTCTATCAGACCCGCTTGCTTTGGTCATTTTATCAAAGTTCATGGTATATAATACTACCAAGTTGATGAACATCAAACATTGGTATATGCTTTGACATGTAGCAACCACTAATTAGAGAGAATACAAGCGATTGTGATCGAAGTGATCTGTTGCTAAAAGGACATCACAAATCTTGTCTTTGAGGTCAATGGCACCATCAAGTTTACATTTGTTACATACAGTTCACCCAAGGGCAATGACCTTGGCTGGCATCTTTGTTAAATCAGTGCATCCACAGGGTACACGGGCTTGTTGTTTTATTTGTGTTTGTTTGTTTGTGTGTGTGTATGTTTGTGTTTGTTTATTTGTTATTTAATAAAATAACAGCGAAAAGCTGTTTTGTTAATATTTGTCAATAAAGAGCAGTTTATTTGTTTATTTGTTTGTTTATTTATTTATTTGTTTGTTTGTTTGTTGATACGTATTTCCGATGGTTAGGGTTAGGGTTAGGCTTAAGTTAGGGTTAGGGTTAGGGTTAGGGTTAGGCTTAAGTTAGGGTTAGGGTTAGGGTTAGGCTTAAGTTAGGGTTAGGGTTAGGCTTATTCACTCCCTCTATATATTGAGGGAGTGAATAAGCCTAACCCTAACCCTAACTTAAGCCTAACCCTAACCCTAATCCTAACTTAAGCCTAACCCTAACCCTAACCCTAACCCTAACTTAAGCCTAACCCTAACCCTAACCATCGGAAATACGTATCAACAAACAAACAAACAAATAAATAAATAAACAAACAAATAAACAAATAAACTGCTCTTTATTGACAAATATTAACAAAACAGCTTTTCGCTGTTATTTTATTAAAAATAACAAATAAACAAACACAAACATACACACAAACAAACAAACAAACAAACACAAATAAACAACAAGCCTGTGTACCCTGTGGTGCATCACCAAAATTCAAGCTTCATTGTCAGTTTTCATCTTGCCAATAAACACATTTTATGATCTTAAAATATTTAAAGAAACATTTGTAGTATTAAAGTCATTGTGCAAGAAAGATTTTGTGAATTATGAATGAAATATGATATTTATTTTTGTGTGTAAATCTGTACTGTCTTTTTATTTGCACTCTTGCAATTGAGTAACATTTTTATAATCTATGAAGTTGTCAAAAATATATTCAGAACTGTGGACTACACATTTCACTTTTTTACCACAGAACAATACAGGCAACCACTTTGTTAACTGTGTGTAGTCGCTATTGTGTATGTCTTCTAAAGCATATGTGGTTGTGAAATGGAAGCATGGGGTGGCAATAGAACTGAATGTTTAGACTCAATGTCAATTGACTTTATGGCTGTAACCATGGTAAAGAATGTACACAAGACCTGGATTATCTTCTTCACTGTAGAATGGTGAGAGACGCATTCAACGGTAATAGTTTGAAATATTTAGGAGGTTTTCGGGTGCAAGCATGAGCTTTATAAAATACAGTTGGCGCAGGTATTAGTTGTGAGTGGGTTCGAAACTTTGAGGAATTCTTTGGCTGATTCTAAAGATTCCTGTTCTTTCTCAGAGAACAAGGAAGAACGGCAGATGCTGATGTCAAGAGGCATAAGAAACAAACTTAGCTTAGAGGGATTTCACTCTAATCTTTTCATTCTCCAAAGTGTTTCTTTTGTCTGTCTTCTTCCTTTATGTTTGTTCCGTGATCACCAAGGCTTTGTAGCATAGTACACAGGGGCAACAAACTTCTATTAAATATTCCTCTTCCTAAAACACCAGAATAGCAGTTATCCATCCACAGATTATAATGCACTGCTAAAATGACTGATTATGTTCTTAAGTAGGGTCTTTGGGCACTGCTTTACTTACTTTAGACAAATTTTCTCATCAACTTTGAACTTGAACAATGATGTTTAGAATTGTAGAATTGGATTAATTAAACCACTCATTTTAGTTACATTTCATCTGAAGACATTGTCTTCAAAACAGAAACACTGAGCAGTCAGCCATACAGCTCAGGTTCTCATCTACATGGACTTGTTGAAATGATTGTGGTTTTGAATCAGGCTTATATTATTATTCCAGGTCAGATTTTTGAGGCGCAATTGGCGTGAAGTCTTTCCCCTTGGCCTGTATTTTGAGTGTTCTATTTTGTTGAATGGATTGTTTTCATGTTTTCTCCCCCTTCAACCATGTTTACTTTCCAAAATAAAAAGCATTATCAGTATTAGTTCTATCAATGAGCTCTTTTTTGTCACTTTTTACAGCTGCGTTCTCTTCCCATTGTAGCGAAAAATACTTCACATATACAATGCTTGGCTTAACCTTCGATGACCTGTACTTTTTACTTGTTTTCCAAGTCTTGGGAGAGTTCTGCAGTTCTGTCAATCTAGGTAGAGGACAATAACACCCATTTCAAATAGCGCTGATAAATTCAATTTTCTAATGAAGAATTGGAATATTAATCACTTCAGTTCTGTTAACTTCAGTGTTTTCTGACTATATATAGCCCTTCTGCCTCAGAAAATTGTAAAATATATGCTTTCAATTTTCCAAAATAGTTTCGCCACAAATTAAAGTTTAAACTTCCTCAAAGCAATGATGATAAACCAGGAAAGTTTACATAAAGAGCAGGTCAAATATTTCCAGTGTAAGAGATATATGTAGTCCTGATATTTGTTGCGTTGAGATCTTCCTTTAAAAACAAAACAATGGCTGCCATTGTGAACTTTTGAGGTGGCCCCTTTGTTGATGCGAATTTCAATTCAAAGTAAAGGCAAATATTGGTTTTGCTGTGAATGTGGTGGGGTGAGTCCTTTTACAAATCACTCGCCTCTCTCATGTTGTATAACTGGAGGCTAAGGTAAAAGTACAGCCATTACTAAAACAAAGTACTTCAACCGAGCGATATTAACTTTTTCTCCTTTGTCATCACGATACTAATGTCCTGTGGCGGGGCTGTTCTCAGCGGCGAGTCAGTTTTGCACCTTTGATTGATGTTGTTAATGACTGTGATTTGGCAGAGTCTGATTCAGACTGTCTGCCAATTCCAGTTATCCAGGTTCCTATGCCGTACTTTATTGTTATCAGTGAAGACATCTGATTATTTGAAAGGCACATCATGCTGGATGAAATCTTGCTTTTTTTAATTTTATAAATCAGCTGATAAAGAATATATCGCAAGTTGTTTAAATATGATATCCAGTTTCCCTTTTTTGTAACTTAATCATTCTGGTATTCTACGTGTAGAGTTCCCAGAGGGTTGATCTACAATACAAGGTTGCTTAGGGTGTCATGTCATTATGGATATTGAAGTAACTTAGGGGATCATATTAATAAAAAGGGTTAGCAGCTAGGGAGTTCTTTACGTAGTGCAGGGTAACTTGGAGGTCTTTGGACCAAGCTGGGAAAGTTTGCCCACCAGCTTTAAGTGGCAAAATGTGACATCAAACATTAATGACGGATCCTGCAGAATCCTAGCCCTGAGTTATGATATGAGACACATCAATCACATCTGATGTCAATGAATAGAAAAGTCTGACAAACTTAATTAACTTTTCAAAATGGATGATACAGAGGCGAATCTAAACTGTTTGATGATGTTTTAAGTTGAATGTTTTGATTTTCCTAAAGTCTGTCCTGTTTTGTATGGGTCTACAGTTCTATAAAATTAAAGGAGTGGTAATTATTATTTTTGATGATTTTTTTCACTATTTTTGTATTTAATATTACCATTGGTAATGATGACTTCGTGTTCTACTCCCCAAGATACCGAGTATTCTGCTTGTCAACTCAGCCTGTGTGTGTGGAGACAGCATTGTTATTGTTGACACATGAATTCTGGTCCAGATTAGAATTCAACCATAAACAATAACAGTAAAATTTTACACACATAGATTGTGTGTTGACAAGCTTAATAGCAGGTGTTTCAACATGGTTTTGGGAATAGAACAACAACTTGCAATTGACATATAAAACAAAAATTAAAAAGTCGTCAAAAGTTAATGTAGTCATTTATCAGAATTACAATTTGTGAATAATCATGTCTCGAAACATCTTAAACTCTTTTATTCATTTTAAGTTTTCCATGATATTTACATATTTAAATTCAGAAGTTTACATGTTAAGATTGGTATAGTTTCTATGGAAACAAAGTGAAACGCAGGGATAAATTATGAAAATATAATAGCGTATTATTTTTTGTAGACTATTTGCACTCATAACTAATGACTAAGGAACTTAAGTGGGTAAAATTGCAAAAAAATAATAGAAATATAAAATGAGAAAATGGAACTAGTACAAAAAAATCTTTACGCTTTACAGAAAGATGTTTGAAAAAATGTTCCATGTTAATATAATCTTATAATACAACAATAACTTCAGGGTTTGGAAACTGTCATTTCCACTTTCCATCTAGAAATGGATGATAATTGATGAGGATGACTCAGGGATGACTGACCAAGTCTCAATTCATTAATCAAGTGAAAACAATAGTGAGTCAATTACATGTCTAATTGTAGTGTATGTGTAAACACAGGGTCTTCTATTCCCACAGTAGTCATTCATTTATGGAGAAATATTGTCATAATTAGGGATATGAAACAATTAACCATTATTTCATTTGGATAGATAGGCATTTTGGAGAAAATATCAAAGCAGGCAATTTTGCACTAAAGAGGAAAAATTAGTGATAGAGTCAAAACAGGAAAATATTATTCAAGTATTGTTGTGAGTTACTGGTAACCAAAACATGATAATTTTTTTCTGCACTAATGTCATTGAAGAGGCATTTCCATAGTTTTGTATAAAAATGAAAGGCGATTCACAAAATCATTTTAAAAACTCCTGAAATGTAGACATTTTATAGATTGGAATTACTGTGTTAAGATCTCTGCATATTTCATATATTTGAATATAATTTGAATAATTGCATTAAAATTTATTTTGATTTTCTTGCTTATAATACTGAGGCCATCCACTGCAAAAATTTTTCAAATTTTTAATAACTTTGAGTATAAGCCACTCAATGCAAAAACATACCATTATTTTTCTCAAAACATGGATGTCATTTTTTATTTTACGCTGACTTGACGACTGACATCGGATGGAAAGGATGCATGGCTTGCTTGTATATTATAGCAAGCATTGAAACTCCAGACGAAAAAGGTAGTCACTCAATTTCATTATTTCCACGGTGACAATTGTAATAATAAATGTTGTTAAAGCAATAAGATGAGTATGTAATCAAATGGAAAGTCAGAAGGAAAGTTATTGTTAATAAACCAATCATTTTATGTGACTTCATTTGAAAGAATGAAAATTGAGCTAAAATTGTGATGATAATAATTTGTACAAAAACAACAAATCATATCAAAGTATTAAATTTTATTAATTATGTCACTGAGGAGTGGGAAAGTTGCATTTTATGATTATTTTTTACTTAAAAAATATATGTTTTGACAAAAGAAGAGTTCAGAAAAACTAAATTAAAAAATGCAAGGTTAGAAATAGCTAGCTGTGCAAGGTGTTTGTTTGTGACATCTAGATAGTGGACCAAAGATAAATATTGAAGAGCTGTCTCAGATTTGCTCAAATAATATGACTGTGTTAATGGCCGCAAAAGATCTCTTAAAGGGACACTTTCGCTATCTTTTGACCCTTTTTACACCAATATTGTTGCAAACGAGCCGTTGCTGATGTTGTTCGATTTATTGAAAGATGCCTAAAAAATGGTCAACCATAGACAACTTCCATCAAGTTTGCCTACACTGTGCAGAAAAACCTCGGGTCAGGGGTTAACAGTAGCCCACCTAAAACCTCTGACCCCAGGTTTTTCTACACAATGTAGGCTAAATTGGATGGAAGTTGTCCATGGTCGACCATTTTTAGATATCTTTCAATAAGTCGAACGACATCAGCAATTGTTCGCTTGCACAATATAGGTGGAAAAAGGGTCAAAAGATAGCGATAATGTCCCTTAAATGAAAGAACCCAACTATTGAAAAAAAAACCGATGAGATTTTTTCACATGCTTAAGATCCTGGCAATTCTACACATTGAAAGACCTAGTAAATAATTTAATGATCTTTGAAATGAAAGGTATCCAATTTTTTTTCAAAAGCAATGTTTAATATTAACTCCCGTGTTTTCTGCATTGTGTATTCTTTGTGAGTGCAAATGTTGTGGATTTCTAAAGGTAGTTTTATATTTTAACAAATGAGTAAAACTTGCAAATTCACTTTGGTTTTTCTTTTCTACAGTTTGTAAAATAGATAGATAAATAAATAGATAAACAAGTAAGTAGGTGGGTAAGTGAGTGAGTGTGCTGTACTGCTGATCTGTATAAACTTCACTCTAATCATTCCAACATACTAGTGGTGTTGACATGTCCAGCAGAGATGCTACTAGTATTTGATTAGTCCAGATGAAATTGCCAAAGCCAAAATTCTAACAACAATAACAATTGTAATTATGAGCATATGTCATGATATAACAAACTATTTGTTGATCCAATTGGATTGAGAAAAAATCACCTTTCAATTAAAACCCATTACTTTTTTTGCCCTTGTTTTTAAAGAAAAACTTTCTGTGTTGACCTTTAGAAATGTGACCTTTCAAAAGTTAAACTTAACAAATAAAATGTGCTTTACCTTGCACATACACTCAAGAGGTCCATTCTTAATCAGATTAAGTGCCATCAGAAATAACATCATGGTTCCATCCAATGATGAAGTAATAAGATTAACCCTTTCCCAGTGGCACTGCTCCGTATTTTCTTAGTTTTTTTCTTTTCACAAACACTACAAAACAACAGAAGCTTTCTATTCACTTAGTTGAAGTAGGCACTCTAACCCTTCTTCATTTTGGCTCCAGGAACCTTCTTTCTTTCCAAAATGAAAGGGTTTAAATCAAAGCTCATAATCCAATTCATGAATATTCATTAAAAAGAGATTAAAGCAAGAATCCCTTAAAACCAAAACACATTTGTATTGAACCATTCAAGTTTAATTATACAGAGGACACTAAAGCTCTGCTATTTTAGTGTCGTTTAACCTTTTTAATTAGTAACTTCCAGTCTATGTTAATGTGTTCACACAACTTTCTAACATTCCACAGTGATGCATGAGAAGTAAGAATCCTTCACAACACCTGCCCAGTAGCCATTGCTAGGATTTGTGCTTTCAATGAATTGTTTTCTATTTTACAGATGACCAAAGCTAGTTACAAACGCTGTTGGTATATTTTAAGTCAGATCTTCACACCATGAACCAGTGTTAAAAATGAAAGTTTTTGAACTGATTCATTGTCATTCAAAAAAACCTTTATTCATCAGCAGTAAGATTCATTATTAATATCTTGTATGTTTTCTGATAGAATACAAAGATTTCAGGTATTAAAAACTATGACAACTGCAGGAAACAAAAGTTACAGTTATAGAGACCGGTTTGTAATATTCTCTTGAAATGAAGAATGAAACCATTAACACTGAAAAGATAAACATATTAGAAAAATAAAATTGGAGTCCTATTGACACTAAAAAGCTAATGGAACCCGTCCAAGCATGGTTGGTTTTCTTGTTGTGACATTCAGGAAGGAAACATCTAAGAGTCATGTACCGAAATTTTAGATGACCAAAACTGTTGTGTCTTTGCCAAAGAATTGTATGGTATATATTTATTGATGAAAATTCCCAAAGCAATGCCTGTTTAACAGCCTTTAAACAATATCTTAAATATCAAAAACAGGAAATTTGATAAGAATGTGTTCACATGCATGAGATGCTGGCAATGCAACGCAGAGAAAGATTGTTACTTTGAAAAGCAAATGATGTTTTACGGCTACATAAGCTGTAAATTCTCTGATACTGCCAACAGGTAAAAACACAATATCACATGGTTGACCTTCTTCACCTTCATTATGTTCTAATGGGTTGCTATGGAGATATCACAAGTCAGTATCCATGCCTACCAGGCGTGTTATCTAATTGCATGCACAGATAGCTGACTAAAAGGCTTGAAGTTCTTCTTGCAAACATTTATTGTGAAAGATTATGTTTCTATATAAAAAAAGACCAAAGAAGGAAGTTCTACAGTGTAGTCACTGATTTAACTTGGCAGAATTCAGTGTTTTAAATCAACATATTGCTCACAAAAGAAATTATGGGATATACAAACCAGTAATATCTGAGAGTGCATTTTTACAATAAATTATAGTGCTGATGAAAATTTCAAAACTCAGTTTATATTTAACAATTTATTAAGTATATATGTCTGGATATGCACGATTTCAGATTAAAACTTGAATGTAGACATAGTAAACAATACTGTAGACTTTTTCTGATATTGCCTCTGGTTACAAAACTGAATAACACCATTTTATGTCTCAAAGCACTCAGATTCCATTAAAGTTGCAAGTGCCTCTCTTAGATGTAAGCTACTTCAGATAGATTGTAGTTCCTTGCAAAAAGGCTATGGTTTTCGGATCATGTATTCTTTAAATAAAACTACATCACTCAATGTACCCGTAACCACACAATGACTGTGGTCAAATTGTGGAAAATATTATGTATGTGCATACATTTGCATAAATTATACCAAATCTAACCCAGCCAATGGCATATATGGCAGCTAGTGAAATGCATTATGGATATTCACATTACCTGAAGGTTAGTGTAGAAACTATACTTAAAACTAGTGCTGCGTTTTAAGAATGCAACCTACGTTTTTAATTCATTACACTGGCCTTAAAATAGCCTGCTTCACCTTTCAGAAAAGTGTATCCTATGACTTGAGATACAGCTGTGTTTTGACACTCTGAAAATCGATAGCATATACATCAATACGAGCCATCATGGTACAAAGATATAGCCAGAAGATCAGATAGCCTTTGATGTGTCTACTAAATAGTTTCATCAGACCTCTGTTCTATAGAAATGTGTACAGCAATTAGACCATGTAACATACAGGCTAAGGTTATCACTTGGATAGTGAAAATCAATATTGCAAATCTCTAAAAATGGTTATGATGCACGTGTAATATGATACCAGTCTCAG
This sequence comes from Ptychodera flava, assembly GCF_041260155.1. Classification (NCBI taxonomy): domain Eukaryota; kingdom Metazoa; phylum Hemichordata; class Enteropneusta; family Ptychoderidae; genus Ptychodera; species Ptychodera flava. The sequence goes on from NC_091945.1 coordinate 35,309,676, forward strand.
TTAAGTTGTTTGTTTGCATTTTTGCAAGTTTCTGTTTTGTGTTTTGATGTTGACGTTTTTTTTTTCATATATTAATCCATATTTGACACTTTCAAAATTTTTTACTCTTTTCCTGGGAAGCCATCATTTTCTCATTTGCTTTCCTTCTTGTCAAATAATGGATGGTTTCATTTATCTTGATTGGAGTTCTAGTCCTCAGATAACACAATTGTTTCATTTTTATTTTCTATTAAAGGGACAAAGTCGGCCATTTTTCATGAATTTTGTTTGATATGAGATACTACTTATATTGTTTGATATGTTGAAAGATACCAAATGAATGGGTGACCATGCATATATTCGATCCCAGTTTCAGACACAATACATGAAACTAACACGGAAATATGAATTAATGGTCATGACCATGAAACAAAATTCATGAAAATTGGCCGACTTTGTCCCTTTAAAATACTTAATACTGCAAGAAAATTAACTTAGCTTCTGCCTATCTGGACTCCAATCGACAATTATCATTATCTTTATACAGTACTGGCAAATGCCTGTCAAATTTTACCAAAATGCAAAACACTGGCGATAGAAAGATTTGGTTAAAATTATAGACTATATTTAGTTTGTATCAGAATTGAAAGGTTTTGAGAAACTAGGGACAGTTTTTCATATGCTCAAATTTATTGCAATATTGCTTGGGTGGATTCGTTTTGAAGTCAATGAAGTTTTGCAGTCTTGTTTTGTGAAAATTTAAAACTCAGATTTTTTTCCCCAAAAAGCTGACACAGTATTAATGCTCATTTTCAATTTAAAATACTACATTTCAAATTTTGTGTAAATGTTTATTCCTCTAATCCATAACTTTACATGGTGACCAACAAGTGTTTTCCTGACTATGCAAGATCATAATGGTTGAATTTATTTCCTTCACCAAGGTATGAGACAAAGTATAAAACTTTTAATTTCAAAGTGCGTGCTACGTACCTTAATGTTCAACCACCTAACAATAAAACAAGCAGATAAAATTGAGCCAGTTGAAGATCTATGCTTGGCATGTATTGTTTGGATAATTCATTGTCTCATTCTACAGAACTTGAGTTTTCCAGGTGTAAATTATCTCTGTAATTCATCAGGTGTGCATTAGATTCAAAGTATCATTTTATTGAGCCAATCAAAATTTAGCTATCCAATCCATCTTAATTCTTGCACATGAGCAGATGGTCTAATTCTTCCATTAACAAGATCACTCTAATCCCTTGATGTAAACAACAATTTGTTGTTACCTCCTTGATATGAGACATTTCATAGGAATTGTACGTCATCAGTAAGACTATGCCAAGTCAGTGAGTACGTTGTGTATCGTGCATTGCAATGAAATCTATCAGAGCAATTTGTCTCTGACTACAAAACAATACACTAGAGAGAGGCATTTCAACGCTTTTCTTGAGTGACGACGTCTCAGGAGTGTCGTACATTTAAATGATGTAAGTGAAAGATTTGTCCTTGCACTGCAGCAGGTGCACAGAGAAGTCAAGTATGTGAGGGCCACTCAGCTCCTTCAGGACTGATCCAAAAAACCAGTTCTAATGAGTGCGTTCTTTGAGGTAAAACACCGTACTGTCACTCTCACTGGTTCAGCAAAGTGAAAAGTCTCACAAAAAATTAACGCTTTTTGAAATTTAATAGTGAAAGCAATTAATCAGATAGATGGGATAAAATGAGTGTACAATGTGAAGTACCATCTGTTTCTAAGGCAACAATTTGATATAAACATAAATTTATTTCTTAATCCTCTTCCTGAGTGTTTTTTATGGACTGTGGCAATTTTGGAATCAACTATAACCAGTCATCTGTGATCTATGCTGGCTGAACACCTGTATTTTAATGCAAATCAAAGGTTGTCTACAGTCATGGGTCTTTACTGTCGCAATTCTTTACTTCGTAGTTCACATGTGGCATGTTTAACACACTCCTTGTGATTTAAATTCTCATATTTTTCAAATACAGAAATCTAAAAACCATTGAAGGTACTGTTTTAACCAGTGATTTTTCTAAGAAAGTGAAGACATTTTAGTAAGTGAAAATTGACCAGTTTGATAGGTTTACATATGTGTGAATACACTCATCAGAAGTAAAAGTATGGAGAAAGTTACAAATGTGTAAGTTCAGGAATGTTGCTAGCTTTAACAGCAACCATGCATGTATGCACGTAGTCCTTCAGCATCACTTCACAATCAATGAAATGAAGGCATGTTTGGTCGAAGGTCTTGGAGAAAGTTTTGGGTCTTCGACCATTGACAAAGCCTGGGCTGTAAAACATGATTTAATGTGTGCCATATAATGGTCCATATAGGACGCACTGAACCGAAACTACATGTTCGAAGACACAATCACACATGTCTAATCACGTCATACATTTCTTTTTTATAACTGCAGTGATGCATTCGTGTCTTGTCTTATTGCTGTTGTACTACTTCAAGCCTGTTGTTTGGATCTCATGTTCGGTTCGACAATATGATTAAAAATAAAAGTATTGCTAAAACTCAGTTCACGAACAATCTATTGGATTCCTGACTAGCGCAACATCTTTCTACAAATAATCAAACTTAAAAACAAAAACATTTGTTCGCAAGACAGCCATCATTTAAAGTTACCATGGTTACTAGGATGATAGGATGTAAATCTTGACTGAAAGATTTTTTACGTGGGGAACTTTTATGTGCAACATGAAAATATACATGTCTTACAGCACTGCCGTTGTCAATTACACTTGTTCCGTGGGTATCATCCTACAGGTATAAGTGTAATATTAACCCTTTGAGTGCTGTAATTTTTGCACTGAAATTTCAGTGTAACGTTTTGCCAATTTTTATGAATTTTATTGTAATATTTTGATAATTTTGAACCAAATGGACATAGCCTTTTAAGGGCAACAGTTTTTGATTAAAATTGGGGGAAAATCTGAAAAAATTGTCTAGATCTGAAAAAAAGTTGCTGGCTGTGTTTTATACGATAAAGTTGACAAAACTTGACTTTGGCACTCAAAGGGTTAAAGACTTTCAGCCCTGGCCTTGGTTGAAGTTTTGTCATTGAAAACCTTGTTTTCAACAGACTACATAGATTGTCACTGCATGATCTTCATTTTTTCCCCCTTTCATGATGGTTCAGTGATCTTCTACTTGCCTTTGGACTAGTACGAAAAAGTAACACAAACACCATAATAATGGAAAGATATAAGTAGTAATTATTGACAAACAGTTGCATGTATTGCGATGAAGAGCACAGCATTAGGAATGGGGTGAATACATGTATTGGAAGTCTTGATCCAGTTGGATTGATTTGCTGGTATTTAGAGCAGAATGTCGGGTAATCTGAGTTAAGCAACAAAGCTGCCAGTGAATGGATGTTGGATTAAAAGAAGCTAGTGTACTGTTGTTGTGTTCAATGAATATTTACGCCAGTCCACTGTCCATCTTTGAAACCAATGTCTTGGGTGGTCATGAGTGTTTCTGTACTGCTTTTGTGAACAGCCTTGTGTTTCCTTTGTCAGCCAGGCAAAACAACAGCAGGGATGTTGACAAAAGTGGAACCACGCAATTCATGGTGGACAAAACCCAGTGCTGTTAAAACTGATGTTGAGGAGCATAATTTGTGAGAGTTGCTCTTGAAAGAGATGTGACAATCGTTAATTGCAAGGCGTAACAATGGAATGGCCGTAATTACATTCCAATGTGGGCGGTAGCTTAGTGTACTCAGTGGTTCAACAGTCAACTCATGACGTTTAATAGAACCAATAGTTCTTGGCTTCTACATCATGGCGAAATGAAACAAAGTAGTCTGCAATTATTTTGCAAATTATCAGTTCAATTATGAATAACTCTTCTGGCAATGATCATAATACTTAGAAGTTGTAACGTTTGATGAAGAGTAACAATTTAGTATTCACTCATTAATTTTACAGATTTGTTTTATCAATGACATTTTTGTGTGAAAACTGAACATAACTTACATCAGGTCAAAGGTCATATAGTAAAGTTCTCTGTCAAGTTTCATACACAAATTGTTAATTCATGTGGAAGGTTAAGACTTAATCTTTGCTCTGATAATGGAACTCAATGATACTGCTTGCATGTAATCATGTCGATATAATGGCAAAAATCTTAAGAAAAATTACTTCTAAATAAACTAAGCTTGTATCTTGTGAAGCATTTGTTTTTCCTGGAAGCCAAAATCTTCTGAAACATCTTCAGTTTCATATAAAAAGGAAAAGCACTGGTTTTGACCTTTCTATTGTTCTTGTGTGTGCTTGAAAAATTAGAAAAAAACACAAATGTTATGGAAGGGCTTATTGAGTGAATTCATGACCCTCAGTTTATTATCAACACTGTACTATATCAAACAAACTGTCCTGATATCTTCTGTGTTATGAGTAGTTCAATTCTATATCATTAAACACAACAATACAAGACTGTAGTCAGATTATGGTTGATTGAACCAAATGTTTGCAGATTCACTGCCTACTGGACCATGCAACCACTGTAACACTGTCAATTTCTGCTGCTTTCTCAGAAAGGTCATAAATAAATCAACATTATACCTATAGTAGAAATCTTCTGCTGTAATTCAAAGCTACTGCTACACTCAGATGATCTCAATTATTCAAAACAATACGATTTTCTTGCAAATTCCACAAACATCCGTATTTGTCCAAGCACAGATATAGAAATAACTGGAGTGGATTTTTTCTAGCTTAAAGTGGTATAGTATTTGTTTTCAAGTAATCCTTCAAAATAACTCATCCTGAATTTTTGAGCTGTTTGCAGATTGCAACGTAAATCGTGTCAGCTCCCAGATATTTTTTAAAGATTTTTCTAATGTTTAATAGTTTATTTTGATACAGTTTAACTGGACCATTTCACTTTCCTCATGATAAATGATGCTGTTTTCTCTAAACTGGCTAAATTTTGAATAAAGAAATACTCTTTGGTGACTTGAATGGCCTGTAGATCAAACAATTGGTAGTCTCTGTTTGATACAAGAATTTTCTGCAGAGATTCGGCCATTTTTTTTATCAACCCTATTCAGTTGAGAGTGATAGGCATTTCTAAGAGTGCAGAATTTGCTTTCAGTCAGAAATGTTGCTTTCACCAATGATATCATTGTCAATTATTGGCTGTCGTGTACAGAGCCATTGACAAAGCACACTGACAATTTTTTGAACAAATACTGTGCATATGGAAAAGTATAATAATTAACCAAAATTGCATTGGAAAAGCCTTCTAGAAGTAAATTAATGGCAATTTATCCAGCTGAGGGATTTCTAATCTTTCCTTCTTTCAATCAACCATGACTCCATGTCAAAGTAGCAGCTTTTTATCCAATTAGAAAATGAGAAACTTACATGTAAATAGAAGTTGTCATTTTTCTTATTAACATGACAATACAAAATTTACATAACAATATCCATCACATGTTATATTTGATAATTTGCATGATAATAACTTATTTTTCACTTATCAAAGTGGATTCTTTGTGTCCTTTGAAGTGTCATTCATCATTTTTGTCATAATCAACTTCATCTTAATCTCAAAATGAGGCTACTTGCATTAACTATCTGATTTCACTGATAAAACCTCCACTGTGATGTAAAAAGTCAGCAACCCTGATTTTCTATTTAAATCATAGTCTTTGCAGCCCTGTTCCATTGTACTATAGAACAGCCTTGTACAAATCATAGATTCTTATTTTACCTGACACTATTATCCAATATTTCCATTGTATCTGACTGTTATGCTATTATCTTATACAGCAAACAGAAAAACTTCACTGTATAATATAAGCAATTTCACTGTGACAAGACTTGCTATTTTAACATCAAAGAGACATCAAATTACCAAACTACATCAATACCATTTTTAGTATGAGACAGTGAAATTGCAGTAATACTTCACTAACTGCCGATAAATATGATGAGCATTTTTTTGATGATGAGCTCATGTACCTGCTGGCCACCATAGCAACGGTCTCCAAGAGCAATGATGTAGATTATGGCAAGTTTGAAGGAAAGGGTGGAAGCATGGCAGATGTTCTTCTGTTTACACAAGGATTATTGACTCACAGTCACTGAGATCTTGAGCTTTCAATTACCACAAACTCATCTTGGTACGCAGTAAATTTGTTAAATTTCTTGAAAATTTTCACCAAGCTGAAATCTTAGCTTGGGGGCCACTGTTATATAATCCAAACATTACACTCCGGGTGAAACATTTTGTAGCTAATGCTTTCTTTATCACATTTGTATTACCATGACAACCATGGATTCATAAGCTTTGACTGTTCCATATTAACCTAGAGTACGCAATAAATCACACCAAAAGGCGCTCTCTCTTCTGACTCTACTTTTTCAACGACAAAGAAATTAAGACCGCCATTTCTGTTGATACAATTTAATGGCCCATCTTATACACCCTTTAATCTGACCATAAAAACCCTGAAAATATCGACTGAACTCCACTGAAACCTTTAACATTACAGCAAAGGAAGTGAATCACAGGCAATCTTTTCAACATAAAATTTTATGATTACAACAAGATATGCTAATTATCTGTAATGAGATGTTGGGTTACACTATATGAACACCTCCATCAGCTTCCATCAAAGTTTATGAGTATCATAACTTCTACAATGCCCGCATTCAGCAATTCCACATTTATGGGCATTGCGTTTCATAAACCTTACCATTTCCAAAACGGTAATTTATCACCAAATCCATCAATCTTGAAAGGTAATTGAACCGGGAAAGGTAGTTCATCAATTCGTGGCTATATTAGTCATATTTCAGAGATGGAACCAGCTCATCTGAAATGAGCGATTTGTTTGAAACGTGTGGAGCAAAGCAATGATGCACAAACTAGAAAAAATGAAATATCAAAACAAACAAAATATCACAGTGCCATCAAGTTTTGTCCACTCTCCACAATTTTTGGATTCTAATCTGGGATTTGTTTGATTGTAAGTTACTTCTTTGGTTTTTAAAAAAATGCAGTTATCTCATTTGCACATGAGATGCAATAATTAGAATGTGCGTTTGGCTGGTTATGTTTGGTTCTACGCTTAAATGATTTCATCTCATAAATGATCTCATCTAATAACATACTGAAACAAAAGATTTCGGTTTCAGGAGATACCATTTGATTAGGGGGAGGGGTTGAAATGAAAATAGAGCAAATATTTGGAACCACAAGATATAATTGTAGCGGTAGTATATTCATATTTTTCATGAAATCAGTTTCTCTTCACTTTTTTTTAGACATTTCAATTCTGATTTTCACCAAGGGCAGATCTAAAATTTATAAAATTGTCACTCCTATTTTGACACCTCTCCCCTCAAAAAATCTTATAGTCCATCCTTTTAAATATTATTCATTCGGCAGAGATTTTTCTCCCATCATACACTGCTACAAAAAAGATTGATATTTATTGTATGTAAATTGACACATTCAGTCATTGGCCATGACATTGGATAAGTTTGATTGTAATACATCTGTGATATCACGTAGCCTCATAAAAGATGGCAGAAAAAATATGGAAAACAAAATTGAGAACAAAATTGATCAAGATTTTGAAACTTTCATCCAAACTCAACAAATATCTCATCCATGGTGTGGCAATAGCTTGATTTCTGAAAGATCAAGAAACCGATATATTAGTCACTGCGATGTTCCACTGGCTGTATTTTCCTATCATACTGAGTACAAGCTGCCCATAAACAGTCATCTCCGAGGAATAATGAGCTGTATGATTGTTCTTCATGTGCCTTTTCAGTCAGATTTTTATTTCTGACAAAAACATTTCTCCGTCAGATCAACCTTGGAAATCCCTTATGATTGGATATAAATCACTTTTTCATTTCAGGTTGTTCAGGTGACCATAGCGATAGCTTTCCAATCTTCATGTTTTAGTCACGGAAACAGGACGTTGCAGCTGTAAAGTGTTGTTTCCTGTTGCTATGGCAACACATCTTCCAAGTAGTCCGGCCTGAAAAAAGAACGATGAGAGAGTAATGTGTGGAGGATGAAGACGGACTCATCGCGTTAAAAAGTCACACTTTCAAGTGTTATTTTGTAACTATACTCAGCTTGGGTGTAAGTGACGGATAAAAGCAGAAAATTGAGAAAATCCAACAGACTGAATGAAGAATAAGTGACCTTTCTACTTGGTACCGTAGTGTCTGGAAAATTCATCATGTCCGTGGAAAAGTCATATATTGTTAATCAATGGAACAGAAGATCCTAATGCTTTAAGAGTGCTCTAATCTCCGTGGCGCAGCAAGTCAACGACAACTATTTGTGTTTCATCTTGAGTCCTTACGGTCCCAGTCGGTCTGTACTACAGCTGACAAATCTCACGTACGCTGACTCCATCATTTCAGACAGAGAGACCAGCAATGCCGAGAGTTTAATCGTTTAAGGAAATGACGCAAAGTACATTGGGAATGATCAGGATAAACTCATACGCTGTAGGGATATCAAAAACCTGCCATATGTCAACTTCACAGTAAGCTGGGATATTTCTACCTATTTTAAATTAACATCACAGAAAGTGAATTCTAACTTTGACAGTCAGTGGCTTTGTTTTGTTATATTCAAATTCACGACTTTTTTCAGATTATGTGCACAGGATCTAGGTTGACGTTGTACAGGAAATTAACTCGTGTTGTCTAAACAAATTTTACACTCTGTGAATTCTTCAAAATGTCAGCATTTTCAACCTGTGATTGATGATTACACAGCCTTTTTCTGTGCTGCCAGCGATGTGTCTAATTTGTTCATCGGCAACTCTGTCCTTTCACATTTTAGTTATTTATGGACTTAAACTATCCTCTATTGCTATGGTGACAGACATGTTTTTCAAGATTTCTGTAAGATGATTACCCATGAGGTGTCATTACTATCAATGTTTATTTCATTATCCATTTTTTTCTAAAAAATTTGTGGTCAGGTATGCCATGAAATTCAATTGTTCATTGTCAATTTGTATCTGTATCTATAAACTGATATTTCTACAAATTATCTAGCATGATGGCTTTTGAGCCTGTTCAGAAAAAAAGATCAAATATGAAAATCTCTTTCTTTTGAAGTCTGTACATTTTGCAGAACAAGCTTAGACACTCAGAGATGAATATAAAATGAACAAAATGTGATCTTAAGACTCAAAGTAATAATGAAACTGACCCTCTAATGATGTTTTATTTTCATCAGGGATTAAAATCATTATATTGGTTACTGAGAGTGGAACGGTTTTGCTTCTAATAGCATTTTTTGTCACAATTCTAGAGGGCTCTCTTCTAAAAGTAAATTAGCATATTCATATCAGTATGCTACAACTCTTAGCCAATGAATGTGTAGCAGACAGTAGGGTGTTCCCCTAACTTTCTAGTAAATTGCTTGACAATGAATAAATGATTTTTAAGGCAGGTCGAGCAGGTCCTGAGCTGAACAAAGGTATACTTTGTCACTTCCTCCACTTTGATGAACAGATTGGGTCGTCATTGTCATAAAATGTTAAAAGCCTCACTTATCCCAAGATGTTACTGGCTCTCAAAGAGCAGTTACCCTAATCACTGGCTTCATTCGAACATAATCAAAATGGCTCCAGATTTCATCACGTCCAATTACCCTGTCTCTACCCTCATGGACCATCTCATCAACCTTGCTTGTTTTGTTTTCATTTAGCCTGACATTCACATTGTCTGCGCTCCTACTTTCACGGAAATGAACATTAAACGAAAAAAGTGAGGTTCCCTTTAAAGTCAAACATGGACACCGCATTTTATCGCTTGCTTGTAATGTTTCTATGCTTGTTGGTTAATGGAGGTCATGTTCTGTTTTTGTGTAGAATAAATTACTGACATATCATTTTCATCGGTGGTTTTTTCTGACATAGTGTTCTCCTTGATCTTTGACAATTTGAATGAATAAAATACTTGTGTTTTACAATGAGCAGAGCGCTTTCATTTAGTGCTTCTAAATTTGTGTGAAATTAGCTGTACTTGTAACATGCTTTGAGGGTTTTAAAATTGGTCTTTCATGTCTCAGGTAGAGTGTATGACAACATATCGGTGTCCTGACGCCGACAGTCATGATCATGATGGACTATTGCTCTACTTCTTAGTACAGGAATACCATAAGACTGTACGGATCTCGTGATTTGCCAACGGCACCAAAATTCAAGAGTGTATGCCCTCAGTGGACCTATCAGCTGCTTGGATTCATTTCAATGTGGACTATCCTGTTTCTGAATGCATGAAATTCTTTTTATCCAACAGCAAAATTTCAATGATGAAGCACTTCAGGATATTTCAGATACAGCTACATCCCCCATAGTTACCTTCTTGTAACTCGAACTCCAGTTCGAGGATATAGTGACACTTTCTTTCCCCAAATGGTTGAATTAATTAGAAGAACTCATCAATTTATCTAATTTTGAATAATTTATTCATGAAAAGTATTAAAACTTCTCTTAAAATATTGTTTAATTTGAAGGTTGGCACCTACATTTTGTATAAATTTATCCGCTGGTACAGATCTGTGTCTTTACAAATATAAATTTTTTACTATAACCCAAACGGGATTCGAACCCCCACACACTCACGGTAACATCGCCTAGCTAATAGGCCTCACACAAAACCAGTCGGCCACTGCTTCCAACCCAAATATTGACAAGCTTTGCGACCGATGCTATCATTTACAGTAATCGATATATATGTATTCACTTCTCTATTTTTAAGGAAAATTGACTAAAAATTGTGAAAAATATTACATGTCTACATGCCTGAAAAATTGATAAAAATGTACTTTCACCCCAAGGATAGGATCTGGTGTATGAGAAACTAGTCTAATTCATTCCCTTTTAGTAATTTTAAACATTAGTGAACAATCCTGATGGAGATATGATACTTTGAATTCCAAAAGAACCTTTAAAGAATGATTATAGCCACATACATGTACCTGTGCTACAGTCTGTTTACACAATAGGGCTGATTGCAAATGATGTCATTTTTCTCTCATCAATATGCAAAAATAAATCTTTGTCCACATTTTCTGCAAGAACGATGAAAATAAAACCTGCTAGTGTTACAATGGATACTAAAAGTCACACTCATTCACATGAATTTATGGCTCAGACTACAAGCTGCAAGAACAACCGCACATGAAACTACAAAGTTTGTCTGAATTTCAGGCAAAGGTGTCCGATGTCGTGCGCTTGCAGCTATATTTAGTAACAAACCTGAAATCGTGATCGGCGCTATTTGTATGGAAAATTTTGATGCAATAAAAAACCAAGGTTACAGTAAAATATACATGTACAGATGCAATATTCAGACATGTACAAAGTCCTGGCACTCACCTCAGAAGAATATCACTGAGATAAATTCTTACTCTCTCAAATTTTTGTAATGAGAACTCCATTCAATAGAGATTATGAATAACTGGAGAATGCATGGCTACATGGGCGTGCAAGTCTTGAAAGTTTGATGAAAGTCTACGGGCTATTGTGCTAAAGCTAATGGAGACTTGCTTTGATGTGAATGGGTCATTAATAATGTAGACACGACCAGCAATTTCTGACAGCATAGTGAATACAACTGAACCAGCTTACACTTGTCAACTGTGAAAGTTCAGGACCCCGATTACTTTCTTCGTGAATTTTGATCTCTTTGTCTCCATGGTAATTGGCAAGAATATGAACTGTCTGAGCCGTGTGTTTTATAGGGTAATTAATTTAGAGTCTCATAATTAGGGCATTTAGGAAACTGTTTATACTGTGAGGTTGACGTTTGTGGGAGGTATTCAGGTGAAGTTGGACAAAATGATTGGCACATTTGAATTTGCATTAATTTTAATATTAATCACAATAAGGGCAGAATTTCAACATCATTCATATTTATAATGAAACAAGAACCTTATAAGATTAATTATTTCTTGAAGTGTGCCTTTCTTAGAAGATACTATTAAGTTTTAGATTTGAGAATTTTCATTGGCTATTGAGGGATGTATACTTGGAAAATGTCATTTATGGATTTCTGAGTTTCCTTGACCTGAATTTAACGGTTGGCATATTACATTTATATGCAGGGTGGACAGACTCACGCTCCCTCCTTGCATTGATACCGTGTCATGTGGTTTACTCTGAAACTGACACAACTATTCAGTTTGTGGAGATGTTAAATGCATAGATGTGTTTTTGACAAGCATTCTGTTTAACAATGCACCAGCAAAAGTTGCTCATTGTCAACATTTTTTGTATTGTACCTGGATGTGCTTTGTAGAGATGGTCTACCACCTTGAAACAAAGAATGGCTTTTATTTAACAAAACTTTATACTACAGATTTTCAAACAGTGAAATTCAAATAAAAAACACGGTGCTACTGATAAATCAACTATCTTCCATTCACCATTTACTATCCTCTGATTATTGGCGATAAATAGTTTTAGAAGAAACACGTCACATATGTTATAGACAACCTGTGAGTTTTACTAACTTTAGGATTACTTTTTCTGAGTATGTATCTAAATTTAATAGGAAGGGAAATGGAAAGAGAAAATCACACTTTAATATTTCATACAAAGGATTATTATTACTTCTTATGAAATATTTTACACAGTAAATATTTCATACAAATACAGAGAAATCATCCTAGCCTAACTTGTCTTCACAACAAACTCTTGAAATAAAAGTAGTAATAAATATAATCACAGGTACAGAGGGTGGAAAAGTTGCTGTTACAAGATAGTTGAAAAAATGTTTTGTTACCTACAGTGTGATGAATATCTTGAGAATGAAAACGAGGCTTTATCTCATTGTCATGCACTGACAGCAATTTCAGAGAAACAATTTTTAAAATGAAGGTTCAAAAAAGGAATTCTATGTTTTGAAGCCTTTTAGGTGATTACTGCAGGTTATGATGGAATACTTTTTAGAATTTTACTTTTGATCAAATAGTTGTTAATTTTTGATAGTGTTCATATTATATTGCGATTGATATTAAAGCTGCCTTTGGTATTAAATGCTTTTGTATCTCTCGTTATTGATGTAGCAAGCCTGGTGATGGGAGACTATAATGATCTGGTGAAACGCAAAATATGAATGAAACCATCGCCCCTTTGTCAGTTCACGTGAATACCATACAAAATCTATACATGTATTCATTAGGAAAACCAACAAAAGCACCATGATTCCTTTGGAAAAATGTCAATTTCAGTCACGGTAATTTGCATACAGATAATACGACCCATCAATCATCTACCAGGAAAGTCACATGAATTTGCATGATAATAAATATGCAAATTCACATTGATCCATCAAGTCCCCCCACGTGTACATGACAGTTTGGCAGGGTCTCACAACATGCATTTTCATAGACTTTCACTCGACAGACAAATAGTCTCGAAATTTTATAATAGGTATTGATATAACTGTGTAAAGAAAAGCTTACTAGATTAAACTTCTATCATGAGTCAGACACGTAATCCTATTATCGATAAAGCCATAATGGTGTTATACTCTTAAAGTCCTGAGAGGAACTCCAGATACTGCAGTATAATTAATGATAATTTTTAAAAGTTGATAAATTATGATTGAAAATAAGAGTTTTTCATCGATCTCTGAACCAAGATGATTGCAAGAGAGCTGACTTTTTCAATTGAAGTGTTAAATCTGAAGTTCCTCGCACAAAATTGTGAGTGTTGACATAATGCTCTCTATGTTTCTACGGCAGGTGATTGAACCAGTTCATTATATATCAAACATTGAATATTGAGTTCTGCACCATTATCGGATGACCACCATAAACCAACTCTCACACAAAACCATTCACAAAGTTTTTTTTATATTACTACAGCTGATATAATGTTAAACATAATTAAAGACAACACAACAAAAACTGGTCTCTTTTTCTTATCATAAATATATGACTCAAGCCAAGCTGTGAATAATGCTTTATAATTTTGTTCTAGAATGATGAAGTTTTTTTCTTTGAACTTTTTTATAGAACTTTACAAACTGCATTGCCAGCTGACAAATGTTTAATGTATGTTGTACACTGGTTTGCTTTCAGTCAGTTTTTACATTTTGTAACTTTGGAAAGACATTAACATGCACATGACATAAGAGACATTGCTTGACTTTTCATCTTAAAATGACGCAATTATGACTGGTTATGATCAAACTGACAGGCCAATTCACTAAATTAGGTTTATTTTTGGTATGCATATGATAACGTAAAAAAACAATGAAAAGTAGAAAAGCGAGAGAAAAACCAAAATTAACGGGCTTGGCAAGCCTCGCCTGCTAATTTTCGGCTTTCCTCTCACCCTTGCCCATAAATAAATGTTAATGGTCAGCGCGTCACCCATTATTTCTATAATAAAATGCACTACAAACTGTGATAAAAATATAGTGATTGATTCCAAAGAGTGGCACATACAGTAGACTACCTCATGTACAGCACACTGTGCATACATAGGTAATGTATTTTCACACTAATCTTGACTGCAAATTGCCTTGAACAGTTTCTGAACTCAAGTCTTCCCAATGACTATAGCATTAACAAATACGTACATTCTGCTAGCTTTGAGTGTGCGTAAGAATACATGCTAAGGCTTATAAAGTGCATCTGCCAATTTTCCTGGATGAGTTTAAAGATTCTGATCACATGTTACTCACATATTGGAATCAATGTTGTATACAGGTTGACGTTCTGCTCCTTTCACATGACACTCTGTGCAGTGAAGAGGAAAACACAGTGATATCCTTAGCAACCTTCAAAACATATATCAAACAGGTGCGGCTGATTTGAGCATCAATAACACACGGCGGCAGAGTCTCATCATCTGGTTGCCTCTTTTCCTTCTCTGGGACAAACTCACGTCTTGTAAAATTATTTACCTAACATCACTCATATGGATTCAGGTGGATTAATGTCTAACATGTGCTGCATCAGTCTGCAGTCTCAATTATATATTTTCAGGCAACAAGCATGAATAGATGATCATGTTTATCCTAGTCAGCTTGATCATCATTGTTAAAGATGAACAAATTCAGTGAACTACTGCAGATGTTGTTTCAATAAATACCTGATATTTGGATCTTTCTAATTTTTTTGTTCTGTTCCATAACAAACACACTACAATGACGCTGTTTTGATTTGTCGTATCTCTTTTCATTGATCAATGTGGACTCTTTCTATTCTTGCACAGATTTAGCAACACTTTTTAGCTTTTAATGATTGAGATAGGTACTGAATAAAGTGACTACGTAAACTAATTCTTTGGTATTTATGTCTGTTTTATGATTGAAGGTGATTACATGATGATGTGTTGAATAAAAGATCTATATCTCCGATTAGCAGAAAAGTTAGTCTAAAATAATTTCAAATAGTATCATTTATTTCACTGTTGTTTTTTTTACAGCATTAAAGTTTGGTCCCTTTTGGTAAATGTAATTCATACAACTGTCAGTAGTCAAGGAATGCACCAGTCTTGGTTTTCACAGTCACACAGCCACAAATTGAAAAGTTATATGTCTGTTTTAACTTGTTAACAACCTCCCCATGATTGTTACATCTCACTTTCCTAATGGTGTTCTGATCTCTTTGTCTCTCTTGGAACTTAAATGACACAATATGTACAGGTAAATGTAAATGTTGTCAATATGATAGAAGGAAAGAGATTCAACCAGACCAAGATTTGAAGAAAATCACTGAGTCATGCTCTTATTTTGCTCAACAAAATTCATTTTAAAAGTGATTTTCACAATGCTAGTTCAAAATAAACCTTTCATGTTTACTATATCAAACTGATGAAAGTTAATTATGAAGAAAGGCAATATGGTTTTGATTGTATTTTAGATTTTTATGCATGACAAAAGGGTAAAAATCTCATTTGTATGCCACTTTGGTGATGAGAAAGACTAATTTGAGGTACACTCATGTGGAAAATGATTGGATTGCTTTTTATATTTTGGAAAAATTAGTGATAACAGTAAACTTGCTAGAATTTACAAGATTACACATTATTAAATATCAACCATCAGATCACACTAATTTATTTCTTATTTCAATTTTTGATTTGAAATCACATGTTACCAAGATGGCCACTCTTTCAAAACAACAGACATTTAGGTTAAAGAGAGATAATACAATCTACTAGGTTCTTGTCAATAACTTATTTTGCCATCTGTTTCCTCATAATTAAATTATCCGCATATTTGTCTTACATGAAAAATTTTATTTGTTATTTAAGAGTGAAAATCATTAAGCTGAACACAGTATGCATGGAGTATATAATACTGGATTTTATATCAGTCATTTTATAAAAATATTATGAATTCTACAAAAGGTTTTTGCCCAGCTGTAGAAGATAAATGAAAGCTGTGGTTAAATATATGGTTTATGGAATTACTCATGATTATGTTATTTTTATAACTTTATGTAGATTCAGAGATCTGTACTGGATTTAAAACCAAGAGTAACATTCACCATAAATACACTCTGTAATCCTGTACAACAGATGGAGCAAATTGTCTGATATCTGCCTATTAATGATTCAAAACATGATAGTACACAAAAAAGAGAAAATACAATTTTTGATGTCTATTGGGAGAAATTTTACATGATCTTAATTACTGAAATTGATTAATATATGCTTAACTTTTTCATTTGCTTATAATTAAATTATTTGGAATTCACGGTTGAGTTGATGTTTCATTTAATTAATTTGACTGGCAAATCAGTTAAAAGTGTCTGCCAAATAATCCACTTCACACACTTTGATTTCACTGATGAGCGAGCACATATCAAGAATAGCATACGTTGGATATTTGTCATTTATGACAATCTGACAGATTTGAAGAGTGCCAAAAATACCTAATTTGAAGAACCTAAAGGGTGAGAAATAGTGCCACTGGCACTGCAGCTCACTCTGGTGACCTGAAGTTACCTTTGTCAGATCTGAACAGAAATGAGATATCAAACGTACTTCAGTTGATTTGAATTTCATGAACGATTTTAGACCAAAATGTGCCAGGTCAAGTTATGTTACTTTAAAAAAGTTCACAGCTAGAGTAAGTATTAACTGTCTTGCTATTTGAGACTTTTTCGTTGCTTTAAATTTCTTGTTTCTCACTTTCAAAGCAGATCTATGAATACATTTAAATACTAATCACTCAAAATATGAATTAACTGTCTTGATGTAAGCTTAACTCTTTCACCACCACCATTGGTACAAACCTATTGTTATCCCATCGTGAGTGTTGAGCTGTTTACAGGGAATTCTGGGAACAAACTTGATCTGTAAAGAGGAGCTTTAACATGAAGATTTGGGTGACTGGAATTCATTTGAAACACAAGATCAGTAGTTTTGTAAAAGTAATAAGATGTGTTTCCATGAAGAAATGGACAACAGGAATCCACAGGTACAGATAATTCAACATTTATCTATCCACAACATGTTATAGATAAGTTAGTAAACAAGAGGATTTTCAAAAACAAAAATTTGATATCGTTGTTACAAGTAATCTATACTGCACCATTGAAAGTGTATTTTTTATGAACGTAAAATTGGCCGATGTGCGGGAAACTTGACTTTTACATTGGAATGGTTCAGAACCATGAATTAATGAACAATTTGTATTTTGTGTACAGAAAACTTCAGTTAATGTTGTTTTGCATCTCAAAGGGAAGGATGATATGCAAATGAATTGGACTAAGGTTGTAAAAAATTATCAAAAACTGAATCCATCATTCATGTATCCATAATTCAAATACTATAACCTAAATTATGATACTCATTATGAACCTTTCATAACCGGTATTGTTTAAAATCGATCCATGCCAGACATCCCCAAAATTTTAATTTCATTACATCAAATGCAATTAAAACCATTTTCACAAAATGCATCATTATCTCCATATGAGTATATTGGAAATTTAATCTGAATTTTAGAAACCTGTGAACAATTAGGAAATTTTTTTGTCATCTACAAATAATAAATCCAAACCATGGTACATTTTCCCTCAGATCAATAAAAAGCAACTGTCCAATACTTCAATGAAAATTGTGAGTGGTGTATTTTTGCATAACTGATACTTTCTTGCTTTCATCTGATGTGCTATCCACACCATGTTGCCAACACATTAAGTAGGTCTTCATGATCTCCATGATTATTTATAGAAATTATTAAGCTCCTTGTGAAAATACATTTTTTTCCAAGGGAGAATTGAAGAAAGCAGGCGAAAAGATGATTGACTTTCCACTGCACTGGTGACATTTATTAAAACACCCCTAAAGCAAGTTTTCCAAATCTGAATAATTTACTTCAACTGACACGGTGCTCAAGACCCAGGCTATATTCACTCTTAAAACTATCACCCCAGTGAATTGAATTTTTCATCTACACCGCACAGAAAGAGAAAAATTGATATAGATTATTCAGGGTATAAGAAAATGACACTCATGGCTGAGGTCTCCATGATGATTTTCTGATATCTGCAAAAGATACACTGTGGTCTTGCAAAAATAACGTCATTAAAAAGCTTCAGTTTTTCCTAACCACACTGTAGTGACACTATTGTTTTTGTTAAAGTGGGGTTTTTGTAACAGCGATATCAAAACTTGGGTTGGAGTTTTTTGTAACAGCGATATCAAAACTTGGCAGAAAAAGGGACACAAAATGTAGGACAGCAATGGCTGTACAAAGGACAACAGGCAATTGGTAAACAGGAACATCCACTTTTCATTTGAAGACAGTTTCATCAATGTAATCACTACTGATGTTTGTATTGTTGATTTTAAAGCACTTAATTTCTTTTCTCATCCTCAGATAACTTGTCCAATTAAATTTAATATACTGGTATTTCCTTGATTACATGACTAAAGTACGACTCTGATACATAGTTAAGAATTGATTCTGTAACTTGCAATATTGATAAATACTATTTAAGGACAAGCAATAATCCTCACTCCAGGTGAGATTTTGGAACACTGCTATCTAGTATAAGCCTCAAGGCAAGTGGTGTATGCAGAATACTGTCATAATGTTCAGTTTTGAATTCACATTTCAAAAATCTACACTGCTGTTTAAGTAATCTTCATGTTTTTGTAATTAAGTTCACTCTAACTTCTCAGTTTCCCTGTAATCTGAACAACCCATGTTTAAGCATTAACCCTCTACACTATTTGCTAGTCCCGTTTTAGCACTGGTATATGCATTGGCACACTTGAAACTCTGACATAATATAATTAATAAAAATATTGTCAAGGACAGTGTGCTTATATTTGGTTTGAATTGGTTCATTCAAGAAATATTTAAACCAGAAAAACATGAATGACAAAAGTAAATAAGGTCTGAAACTTTAGGTATTTGAGGTCAACTTTGGCACTATGCATAGCAGAGGAATGTTTCAACACAGTCCCTCTTAGTTTGAGCAGGTCTGCCAATATGTAACAGTTCATGAACAATGACAGGAAATGACTCATAAGCTGTTTCAGTTACTGCCACCACTCCTACACATAATAGGTACACTGCATACAAATAGGTTAGAGATCATAGAAGCTCTGACTCAGATGTGTAGGCTGTTTCAATTACTACCACCAATCCTGCACATTTGCAGGATTTCCCCTTTTTCTTACCTCATTTGCATATTTTTGACACTGACAGTTCATTTGAACAACGTCACATCTCAACCCCTGGGTCTACCTGTACACCAAATACTACGATGGTAGGGGTGGCGGTTTGTGAGCTTTTGCGTCGGACAGACATACATTCACACATACATACATACATACATACATACAGACGCCACCGACTCACCATATAACCTGTCTTAAGTAACAAGCTCAATCAACAGAGTCACTGTGATTTAATTATTACTTTCATACAATTATTATGTTATTTGTATTAAGAACAAATATCTGAGTTAAAAATACATTGGTGATGTGACTTGATGTAATATTTGACTGTTCACTAAAAGTTTTAGTTTAAGTTTAAAGGTCAAAACAATTTAATTATTGGTGTTTTTGACTCAGCAGTATTTGTGAGATACAGAATTCCAGCATTGTATCTGGAAGTTGTTAAGATAAATTGAGAATATGAATGTCATCATTTGATCAAAACAAACTTCAATATATTATAGTTATACAGGTGAAGTGAGAACAGGATATTCAAATATGCTTCTTCAGGGTTATGAACCAGAAAAATAAATTTACAGAACAAAGAATATGACCAAAACTTAACATTCAAACTTACAGCTACTATTAGAGATACCCTGGATAGCTTTATAACTGACATTTTGTCATTTGGTCGGTGTCTGCTGATGTTTTTTATGACTGCAATGTATTATCTAATGGCCCTGTCACACCTTGACGATTTAGCCAGCATATTTATGTATGGAAAATTTGGCAAAGACACCGGGTGTACGTTGAATACGTTATTGGTAAGTTTTGTATAAGTTAAGAGCACGCTGAAGCACGCTTATATACATCGTAGTATGGCGAGGTCATCAAAAAGTTTTGTGAATGCACAAAACTTTTCAACGTACGCCATTGTATGGCTCATATGTCCCGCACACACAGGCCATAAGTTGTAGATAGGTTACGTGCTTTTTGACACACGTTCACACATGTTACTTGTAAGTTACTCATAAGTCGAAATGTATCGAGATACTGAAACATATTTTTAACCTATGAGTACATTATGAATACACTATATATACGCCCAAAATTGAAAAATACATCGTTAGTTCAGCAAGTCAGCCTTTCAGAGAAATTTTGATACATCGCATACACTGGCTAAATCATCAAGGTATGACAGGGCCCTAAGTGGCTTTGGTAATGACTGTGATTTGAAGTAAAATTTAAGGAAATGGAGTCGTCTGTGAGCCCTGTACTCTGTACTGACATTTGCACGAATACAGTAACGTCGGACTTCATTGAACTGTTATAAAAAAACATCAAAGTGTTAGGTCATTTAATGCATGTTTTCACCATTCACTGTTGCATGGAAACTCAACTTATATGAAAATTTTTACTTGGGGAGTAACATCTGTGATATGAGACTTGAAAATTGTTATTTCCGAATCTAAGTGGGATGTAGTCCTTGGGCACTAGCTCTTACATCTCTATTGTGTCCGTCACATTGTAGAAATGAGTAACTCTGATGTCTCCTTATAACATAACTGTCAAGACGCTTTTCAATCTTTCATGTACGGATTAAGTGTTATGATTTTCTCACAAGAAAGAGCATTAAAGTTGTCATTCAAAACGACATCTGGAAACATGATTCCCATGAGAAAATTGCAGTCTTTTCACAACAAATAACCATGGTATTCAGAGTAACATTGCGCAGGTTATTATATCAGGCCTGCAATCTCAAAATATGAAAACTGATTCTTAATACTCTAAAATTGTATTCAAAATGGCACATTGTTCCCATACCAGCCAAAGCTGAGTCCCTTAATTTTTTATGCAATCTCAACATCAGAAAAGTCTCCTTTTCAGGTTTTTTGCATTGTCATGCCTGCAATCCTCCTAGGGCACGTCTGTCACTTCTGAGAGATTTCTGAATTGAACACCGAGTCATTTCAAATGGCGCGTAATGTGTTCTGTTAATTGTCAATTTAGAACGTCAATCACATCTTGGTGCTAAGTCTACATGATTCATCTGTAGTATACACTACTGTACGAGAAAATCAACATCTGATCAAACACTGCTTTCATTTCCTTGTCATTATTTCAAGCTGCACAAAGCTTGATATTCCTATTCTTGTTATACTCATGTTGCTCTCACATTTCATATAGTATTGCCTTTCATGTATGCATAGCTTTAAGAAATTTCAATTTACACAAAATTTGTTTCCTTTTTAAGTAACTCCTTTTTTTGTTCCCGGACAAAATTACTTGGGTTACTATCATTACCAGAGAGAGCTGTCAATACAGTCGGCTTTTAATGGATGCTGTATGTCATCAGATCATTTCCTCTCAAAGTAATCTTGCATTGATTTTCAGAAAACCACTGGTGTAATATTCTGAGATGTCATGATTTTCTTTTTACATACACATTGAAAGAAGTAGTATGCCCTCATTGTGGCTTTATATGAACTAGGAAATCATAACTACTGGAAACACAACACATTACAAGTTTTAAAGTGAAAAATTTCAATATTGCAGAAACCTCTGCTGTTACTTTCATTTTTATGGAAAATTAAGTTGTACTGTTGACAAATTAATAATTAATTTCTTCACCATGGATGGTTTCTTTGCTTGGATTGACATGCCCAATAATTTTGACTTGAATTAACTGACAGCATGTGTAAACAGACTTTAAGCCTTCAATTGTCCCCTGAACAGATATGATATGTACAAAATATATTAAACTAATGTTAAATTGTGTCACTAAAATACTGACATTGGATGCTCTTAAAACTTTGTAAGATATTTTCTTGGCTACTGTTGTACCAGGGTATGATCTGCATTCTTCAGTAATCTAAAGTGCAGGACCATCAAATTTCTTGGGTCAGGCCACTGGGTTTGTGATTCCATGCACTGATCTCACAGCCCATGCAGTAAATTAGTATTGTTTATATCCCTGACAAAAGATCAAAACTTGCCACAAGTTTGCACTGCTTATTTGTTACATACTTGATACAAATTCTGACATTGTTACAGAATGTATGACCACTGGATTTACATTGATACAGCTACACTGATGACTGAATGATGAATTGATATTTTTAGCGATGCTGACGATACATTGGTGCAGTGCTCATCGGTGAGCAGATAGAGTCATCTGAATTGCAGGACCACAAGTTTTGACTCTGGCCTGTAAACTTTCCATTCCACTTGTCTGATTGTATAAAAGACCATCAAACTAGATTGCAGGACGCCAGGACTTTATGTTAGCATTGGTCTTGGGAATAAAGATAGGACTGATTAAAATTGGATTTTTACACGCAGAAAATCCTCCCTTCCATAACCATGCATTGAAAGTCGCATGTACATGATGTTCATGGGAAATGTTATTTTTTTTTATAAAGAGATGGATTTCTATATGATACAGTTCTAAAATATCCTGTTCAGTGTAATTGCAAGACATTGCAATACCAATGATTGACAGTTTGATATGATTTATAAGTGAATGCCTATTATGACTGCCTATATTAACATATAATCAATACAGCTTTGTACAGTTATAAAATATTCTACATTTGGTTTTTTGAGATTTTCTTGTGTGCTGTTGATAGCAGCAATGACAAACAGGAACAGAAATCCTCCTTTTCTAAATTTTCTGTGATTTTCTTCTGAGCTTGCAGATCATTTCAGCCCAAAGCAATGTGATTACCTACTTCAAATTAACGTGCCATTTAAAAAGTGTCAGACAAATATCACTTGTTGCACTGTTCTCTGTACAGCTCATAGGTTTGATATTCATTAAAATCACATCAAGTTGTAATTCAGTTACTTTTTAAGAAAATGTTGTTGCAGTTATGCAAAGCAAATAATTACACAATGATCAACACTATTTATTGAATAATATGATCAAAAATAATAAATTCATGAATCACAGTGAGCAATTTATTCCAAAAATTTACCGTATTCATTACATTTATGAGAAGATTTCTGAAATGCTTGTTATTGTAGAGTGAAGAATCAAATGTCAAATTGTACAAACTAATATAGCACAGTTGAAACTTAATGTTTAATTTGGAAAGTGTGTTTTCTAGTGAATCATTTTGAACAATTTCCTTGTCAGCACAATGTCATCAATAACACTTGTTACATTCTGGAGCAGTCATAGTGTAAGTTTTGCTGCGACTGAGTTGGGACTAGTGAAATTAGTCAAGTGAATGATTGATAAATGATCTGTCAACATTACAATAAGAATGATCAGTTTTTCAGAGTGTTTAATCAGTGACACACAACCTTATTCAAACATTGCATACTCACTCTCCTTGTCAGTTTCTGAGTTTGTTGGATTATGTGTCAACTTGAATAAGGAATGAAGCTTTCTAGTAAGGGGCAGTAACTACACAATCATAGATATTGGGTATAAGCTGGTATTGTCTCACTAAATTAGACACTCACATCTCAAAGACCGTGATGCCCAAGAGTGGCTTATCATTAATAACCATTAAAAAGGGCTAGTAACTGTAGCTTTCTTGGTAAATTTTTCACCATTTTTTCTTTACTGTAAATTTTCTTGTTCAACTTCCAAAGCATGTTGGGATACACAGTATTCAGCTTATCAAATGAGTCTGTACATGTGAACGGCATTAATTGTTATTGTTTGAAAGTGTATTCTGCTCTGGATCAGAATTCAATTCTGCTCCAAATCAGAATTCAAATGCATTCATTTGCAATGAAAGTGCACTTTGCAAGTGTAGATGCTGTGTTGACAAACTAGTGGGTGTTTCAACATGCTTTGAGGAGTAGAACAAGAACTTATAATAAAAAATATGCGCTCTTTTTGGTATTTATAGACACACCAATTATGAGCTAAAAACTAGAGACAAAAATCATCAAAAACTTATAGCTGTGATATCGCAGCGGTACTTGTGGCGTGTATCGAACGCGATCGGGTCATTGGGGTCATCACCACAGTCCCGCTGCGAGCCAACACATAGGCTTCATTGGCAGTTTACTACGAGACTGACCGGTATCATAGATTTAGCTCGCAAAATAATAAAATAGATAAAGCATACAATAAATAAAATTATACCAACAGTATCACTGACTATCTGAGACTCATCTTCTACTCCTGCTAACGAGCCCGACTGTGACAACATGTATTTTGGACCGTTTTTGGTGAGTCGTCGACGGTTCCTGCTTGAATTTGAACTTTTGACCTCCTACGTATTCAGTGTGTTGTACGCGCGATCGAGCAAACATCGTAGAAACCGTCGACGGCTCAAGGGAAAATGGTCGAAAATACGTGTTCTTATATTCAAGAAAGTTAGCAGGCGTACAGAATGAGTCTCAGATAGTCAATGATAAAGATGATACAAGTTTATTTATTCAAAGGCTAATATAGTTCATTATTTTGCAAGCTAAATCTACGACACTGATCGGTCTCGTAGTAAACTGCAAACGAAGCCTATGCGTTGGCTCGCAGCGACTGTGGCGGTGACCCCAATGACCCGAGCGCGATCGATATACCGGTACGCCACAAGTACCGCTGTGATATCACAGCGACAAAACTTACAGATATTGGCCCTTTAATCTTATTTCTTGCCTATCTGCCTGACAACTCTGTTTGAAGGGATACTCCAGGCAAAAGTGTAGTGACGGAGAGGCAATACTGGCTTGTCATCTTATCAGAGTACTTTAAACACATAACATCTTGTTTTAAATGACATCACAGACACCTGTTAACAAAATATAAGGTTGAAGTATTACCTTTCAAATGCAGTAATAGGACCGAAGATTTTCATGTGAACCATTCAAAACATACACTCACAAATTAAGCAAGCATTGACCCATAGCGTCAGCTGCCAATATGATCAGCTCTTTAACAATACCTTTTTTTGTTATCATTGATAATAATGAAACATTTTTGAAATATATTATGCCTGTTTCAAGATTTAGGGGGGGGGGGGCAAGATCAACACCATTGAGATAATAACCAAGTCTGTAAGTTTTGACAAAATGCATCCACCAGTATGCAAATTACACAACCATGATCTTTATCCGGAGGGCCACATGGACTCCGGAACAACTGGCAAGGTCTCTTATATTGAATGCATCCCTCAAGGATAATGGTGGGTGTGACTAGAACAACAGAATTACCATTTATATTTGATGTGAGAAATTTGAGAAGGGTTTCACCTGCACAGAAGCCGTATGAATATTTATGTAAATTGTGTAATGAGAGTATGATGGAGCATTGCTGTGTTTTTACTAATATTGAAAGAGATCAGGTGGTATGCTTTGTTTTAATATTTGTTCATGGTGACAAGCCCCGCAGGTATTACCGCATCAACATTCAAATTTCAGTAAAATCCCCAGAATGTATGAATGCTTATGAATAAAGGTTACAAGTGGTGCATTTGTAGTTCCCCAAGTATCTGTAAGTCTTGTGCTATGCAAACAGCTGGACTGTTTTTACAGCACTGATATACAACAAAACTTTCATAGCCTTCTCATGAATTAATTAGCAAAGGACATTTGGTACTGAGGCCTGCTATCATAGCGTTCATTTTTAACTGGATACCAGGCAAAGTCACCAGTCTTTTATAACTTTTTGCAAGCTATTTTTCCATCAAAAGTGTTCATATCCATTAAAGTGATACAATTTCTGCCAACTACCCAGAGAGATCAAATTGTGAACACCTTGCAATCTTGTACATGGTACGTTGAAATTGTGCATCTCTCTCGGATAAATTTCTGTAAAATCAAAAAACAACTTTTTTTTTCAAATGTCTATCGATGTATATGCACAGTTGTAACTATAAAGTCGTGTCACAATTAACAACAAAAGATTGCTACAATGTTTTGTCATTTGCATATTGAAACTCTTCCTTTTGACTGCATCAATATAGGTATATCTGATTTGCATGTGAAAACTGGAAAAGTCCAACGGCCTCCATTTGGCCTGTAACAACAACTCAATTTTCAAAACCAGATTATAATTTTTTCTGATTCATCCATGAATTTAAATCATCCTGAGATCCAAATATCTTCTTTTCCTACGGCACTTAGGAAAGAAATCTGTAAATCAAGTGCTGTGTGATAAAAAAGTTAAAACATGTGCAGCATAATTTACTGAGATGATTGTACCCAGCAAATCAGAAGTTACCTTTGATAGTGCAAGTCACCTAGGTACATGGCACCACATATCTGTTAATGACATGATGACTTGTTTTAAATTGCGTTTTGTTGTACTGTATATCCTACAGTTGGCTTTTCGATGATTATCACCTTTGTCTGAATTGTTTCATTTTCTGGAAGATATGACATTATTATTGAATGTCAGTGCCTTTCTATGGTGATCAACAAGTGCCTTGGAAATTCATTAAAATTTTTTTTAAATATTATTCATTACATTTTAAAAATTTCATGGATAAATTCAGCGGCGATTATAAATAGCACAGAGTTCAGATCAAAATAATGCAACAGTGCAATTGCTAAAGGTATTTAATCATGAAATTTAACCGAAGCCTACCAAATGAACTTTAACATTTACAAACTAGGATAAAATGAAGCCATACAGGATGTTACATGTGTAGGTGTTCATCTATCCCTTTCCTGGATTTCCAATTAGCATTTCTACCAAAATATTGTTTCACATCTTTCTTTGCCAACATGACATATCCAGCCTGAGGGTTTCATGTTTGCATTTCCAACCCTGTAGTGACGTTTGTCTTGCCATTGGTCGTACGTGTTACCCTGTATCAGTAATGGATTAATTTACTTGTATCATTTCATTGATGTGAATTTGAGATTGAAGCTTATCCAATACAGTAACTCATCCATTTCTTATTGGGCTGGACAGTATGCTTGACAAATGATACAAATTACCGTACTACCATCTTGCTTAACTATTTCACCACCAAATGTTTACTGTGATGTAGAGAGGACTTTCATAGGTAGGAATTCTTTGACCGCTGTGACTAAAACACAACTGACAGCTGTAACTTTTGGACTTTGTGGTGAGTGTAGACGCTGTGCCTCATGACAAATTCATTAAATTACTCTACTTTTTCTTGCACTCAATGTCTGAGACATAAATTTGTTTTCTATAAACATTTAAAAATATGTATATCTTCATAAATTGTTCAAATTGTTCAAAAACTTCTTGTCTATATGTGGTAATTGTCTGAAAATCATCAAACCAGTTGAGAGAGCTGTAGGTTTCAAAATCTGTCTTCTTTGCAGGAAATTTTCTAAGCTTCTAAGGGTTTATAAAAGGTGTTACAGATAATCTGTGCATTGATTGATGATCTGCATTTTATGACAAGGAAGAACTCATATCAACTCAGAATTATCTTATCTCACCGTCCTGTCTGCAATGTCTCTCTGAATAATTTGAAAATGCCAGGATACTGTACAAGCTTAATAATTATCGATGTACTTATTAAACACCAGACTAGTCTATGATTACCTAATCTATTCTATAAAACATGTGATCAATCAAGCATTTTTATCATTCTGATCATATTTCACAGCGTCAATATGCGGCAACTCAGGGAAGATTCTTAAGAAAGAAATACAAAATTCTTCTACGACTGACATGTGAAATCTGACATTAACAATTTCCATGTGAGAGACTGATCTATTTGCATTACTATCTATGGTATTGTTGGACTTATCTATATTGAGAATTAGGGGTGAACGGGTTCAACCATTGTGTTACTGACAGAGATATCACACATACAATTTATCAGGTTTTCCCAATACACAGCCAAGAATTCTCAACACCCGGACCAGATTATGGCCTCCCTAGGCTCTTGAGAATTTCTCCTTTGCAATGATAATATGCAGATGGCTGGAATAATTAAACATTCAGTTGTGGCTTGACTGACAATAATGACAACTTTCTGAATAAGTTTATCCTGTAGTCTGGCAGAAAATCCTGTTTGTACCTATGAACAGCATTATATTATAGCATCACAGTATGCTGGTATATTGATGCAGAATTTTTGGATTTTCATCGTTATATCAAAAAGCAATTACGAATTTACTAACAGAGTCTTGCGCAAACAGAAAATAATATCACTATCACTAGTTAATGTGTCCAATGACTGCAGTCAATGTCAGCAACAATGATCTTTAAGTCTCTTTTTAAAGATAAATTCACAGTAACGCACATCAAAGAACCAGAATAATTATTCTGTATAATGTGCATTTTGGTGATAATTCCTGCAGTTTGACAGAAATGCTTTCCGTGAAAACTAATCCTAGATGAGTTTCTTTTTTGGTCAACTTGGGAAATTGTGATTTTATTTGATTAAGCTGTCAGAGAACTCAAATGAACACCAATCTTGTGAGGGTATTTCTGTATTGAACAAAATAAGCATTTATTCCTCTTTGATCAACCTTTGCACAATTTATACCAATGTAAAATTTTCTGTTTACAAATTGCAGAACTTCAAAAACTCATATCATATCTATCATTTCTTCTGATTTACAGAGTGAGTGTACTGTCAATACATGCTAATTCAACATTGATGAGGTGATGGAACACGGTTAACTTTTCAAAGAGTATTACCAATGGTTATAGTGTTCTCTGTATAAACCCAGCACAATAGAATCAATGACAGAAGACACCGCAGAGGAATAAATGATATAAATACTGCAATACAATCTGAACTAAGCTTCAAAATTGCAAAAAGTATAAGAAAAAAGACCTTTTATAAATGATTTGGTTTAGCATAGCTTGGAAGGCACTTTATACAAAATAATATTACCTATATGAGCACAATCCTCAAATTGCCCAATTACCATCAGTAGAAAAGTCAACAGAATTCATTTTCAAGTAAATGCCGCTGAGTTTGACCTACATTTCTTTGGAACCAGGCTAGAGCAACACCTCAGAGAGAAAACCTAAATTCCTGGCGATGAAAAAACATGCTTTGGACCAAACTTTAACACTTCATTGTCTTCCAGAAAATTGTGAATATTTTTCATAGACTGTGTGGATTAGTGTGTGATCTTGATGAAATGTTTTCACTGTCTGTATGCGTCACCATTTGAGATTTAGAAATGTTAAACAAACATATTTTGGAAATGCTGCCTAGTACATATCTGTATAAAGAGGAATAGCGTTTACAAATTCAGACATAGGGATGACATTTCACAGACAATCACACTCCCAGATACATTCTGAACTGACTTGTGATGTCTTTAGTGAGTAACAGTAGCTACTGTACGGTAGTAACATAGTAGCAAAACAAACCCTGTAATGTGCTTTTTGTATTCAACAGCCCTTTACTGCATACTGTAAACAACCTTGAAATGTGCAGTAATCGATACAAATTAAATAAAAGTTCAAGTATGTTACAATGTATATAAATATTTCCATTCATCTGCCTATTCTAATCAAGGCAGTATGTGGCTCGGGGATAGATATTCAGACTTACTTTTCACAATGTATTCTTTTGGCCTACCACTAACAAAGGCTCATTTTGAAGTTTATGGAGTAAATCATTTTCACTGGCTTAGTTTGTGAAAATCAGGAATTTTATTTTACCCATTGAGAAAATACACGGATGGCCACCATTTTGATTTTCAAATATCGATAAACATTGGTAACATTGGGTATTTGGGTAATATCGGTAAACATTGGGTAATTCGTATAATTAGCTTCTTCAGTACCAAAGTTTGCAGGGTGATTTTTATCCTTGATTTCAAAAGAGAATGGTTAAAGCCTTGCCCAAGGAAAGTTTCAGCAAAAGTTCAAGTCTTTCATTTTTAAGGTGTGAACTACCTTAAGTTGAAATTCAACATGATATTTGTAAGGTTCATCATGTGTTCCTGTACATACAAAGGCTGTGGCCAAAAGCTACAAAATGTGAGTTTACACATTCATTTTATATTTAAAAATAACTCTGCAGTTCATTGCAATGGTATGGGTAGACGCAAATGCAGAATTTCTGTCATCAACACACTTTCTGTAGATACATTACCACAAATTGGAAAGTTTGAAGCCATATTTGGAAGAATCTACCAAATTTAATTTGCATATTTTTCTGTACTCACTGCAGGAATGAGGCATGCACCTAATCCTACAGGAAACTGATATTAATCTAAATTTTGGTGAAATATCATGTTTCTGAGAGACTGATAGATTTCTATAAGAGATTACCATGCCAAGTTTTTTAATAATCACCGAAGGGACTTAGACATGACAGATCAGTATCGTCAAGATGCCTGATAGCTGCTTGCTTTTTTTTCATATTTATTTTCACAAACAACTTTCCATTACTTATATTTGAACATAGGAACGGAATATGTGGTCACAACGAAAAAGGTCATTGAAACTTTTGTAAGGTTTTGTCTTTCCAATCCATCAGCCTGACAAATTATTGAAAAAATATTACAACCACAAACGTGAGTCAAAGGCCAAGGAAGATTTGACGTTCAGATTTGGAAGAAGGCTATATGTTTTACTAATGGATTTTCACTTTAATGTAGGCAAGTATTCCATTATAGTGTCTACCCTTTCATTATTAATACCTCTAAAATTTCAGCAAATGATAATAAATATTGAAATTTGATCTGCAGCTCTGAGGCACTTTGCTTGAGGTATAACTCTGACAGTATGTACAGTTACATGCAGAAAAGAATTTGTACAGCCATTTCAGGTTTCCTGCAAATATCTCACTGACAAATTAATAAAGCCATGGGAAAGATTTTTCACAAATATTTGCTTCAATTACAGCTGTAAATCTCTTGTTCACTTTCCTAAAAATTTTCTTTTGAATGTAAAATGCTTTTCATATCAAAAGACAAACAAACTACTACGTTTCTAGTAATCAGTAGATTCAATTACACAAAAGTACTCCCATTAGAAGCGGACGGAAATTCGTAAATATTTTTCACAAATATTTGCTGCTTGTCCAGAAATGATTTTCTGCAACCTAATGGCTTCTGAGAGTGAAAATTTAAGAACTTATGAAAAGGTATTATAGGACGGTAATTGGCATCTGCTGTAATCCAACGGAACATGTAATGTTTCCGGATATTGCGATATGATCCAGAGCAAGCAGAGGAGACTGTAATGCAGTATGATTTAAGATTAGTTCATTATTGGAACTGTTACTGTACAGTGAATTATGACATCTAATTCTGTGCAAAAAACACATAATGATATTAAAATGGCAATTTAATTATTGACAAGCTTTTTGTGTGATAGGGGACAGGTACTTCTCAATGTTTGCTGTAGCTACAACTAGAGGGTAAACTGACATTTAAATTTTTGCATAATTCATTAAATGTCAACAGTGTGGAATCCACTTTTTTAAAATCTGTTTTCTAAGTCCAAAATATTTTGATTAATGAGGTTTCTATTTTATTTTCTGTTACAAAAGCATTCATGAAAGTCAATCAGCACAGTTTTTCTAATTTATAAATTTACTGTGAATAAGTCTTAAAATTGAAAAAGGTAGATTGGAATTGTCACAGCTTACTAGAAAGTTTCAGTACAAGTTTTGTTTGATCAAAAATTTCAAAAAGAAGAGGATATTTTCGATTTTAAATTTGTGCTTTTAGAAGTGTAAGGTAAGTTAACAAATTAATCTTAAAAATTGGTCTGCAATGGTACACAAAGAAGTTACATGTGAGTACCAGTGTAAAGTTTAGGTTGCGTCGTTATTGTATTTTCGGTAGAGTGGTGAGAACGTTTGAAGGAAACTAAAATCTGTGTACTCACACAGAAGCCATTGTACTCATGCAAAGTAGTTAACATTGATACTTGGAACTATTGAGCAAACTTATATGTACCACACCTCTTGCAATAAAAAAATTATAACGTATAAAAAGTAAGCTATTTATGCACTGTAATAGTCATTTATGAATCTTTTAAGGAATAGAGAGCAACTTTAAAATCACGATGTAAACTTTTAACTTGCACTGTTAACATAAACATTTATATCAATTGCTAAAACATATATGCCTAGTATAATATTCCTCAATGGCAGCCATATTAAATTAAATTTAATAATTATTTTAGCTAGCTGAGCTTTGACAGTGGGACAATGAACCTCTATCTTTGTAGTCCAAAATGGAAGAAAATTACTACGTTTTACAAATTGCTTATCAAACCTTATCAAAGTTGTATGTAAGCCCATTCTACCATTATCAAATCAAAATTGGTCACTAATTCATTTGTTCCTGATAAACCAATGACAAAAAAGCCTTTTCACTATCAATTGTTCATTGACTCAATGGAATCAGGTAATGAACTCAGAATATGTGACCAAGCAGCAGATACAATTCTGATGAGATATTCAACACAAAAATATAAAATTAATTGAAACAATCTGATACTATTAACCCACACTGTATGAGAGTACAGTTTCAATTGAGGAGATTTTTAAACCAAAACTGTGGGAAGTTGCAGCAATCATCCTTTGAAACCAATTAACAAAATTGTAAGAGTTATCTGATTTGATGTTTCTGGTAAGATTTATCTCAAATACAACAAAGATTGATAACTTTGTGACAACTTGCAAGCGATCCACAGACAATGTGGGAAACTTGACAGGAAATGATAATGGATAATGATGGTGAATATAATCATCTATTTGATAAGCCATACCATGTTGACTGTGGTACTAATGAAAGAAAGCGATGCATCTGGCTGGACCAATCAGAGAACGCTTACTGATGGTGTTGCTTATGATTATTCCTCTTCATAATAATGGATATCTGAACTGAAAATTCAAAATTGACTGGCACCTCTGAATTTGAACTACCCTGCATAGTTCACTGTGAGTAAACTGACATTTGTAATCATACAGTTACGGTTTTAACATGATAGTATTTGTTTGGCCTAGTTCTGTTTGTAAACTGTTGACCAAAAGTGTGATGCTTACCATGACTACATAGTTTCGTCATACAATTACAAATTATAAGAAAAGACATAAAATTGACCATTTTTATTGACCAAAAGACCTTAATGATATTACAGCATGCATTGAGATAATCTTTAAGCTTTAAGCAAAAGAATTCTGCAGTCGTCAAAATCTCATAGCAATATAGCAATGAAAAGACAAAGAGTATGATGAGCGTTTTATGAATATTCATATTTATTATGAATCATCATCATTTCATTTGTATACTAGAACAAAAGTAATCAACACACTTGACATTAATGGTGGAAAAAACTGAATTGGTATTGATCCAGATCCAGATTCACTACAAAGACACTCTACCATCCTATTGTTTTCAATGGTGTGATTAGATCTACATGTATGTACAGGGATTTACCGTGCAGGGTCTGATTGGCTTGGTTACGGCATGTTTATGGACAACA
The DNA here is from genome assembly GCF_041260155.1 of Ptychodera flava. NCBI lineage: Eukaryota > Metazoa > Hemichordata > Enteropneusta > Ptychoderidae > Ptychodera > Ptychodera flava. The sequence goes on from NC_091945.1 coordinate 35,343,694, forward strand.
CACAGAGTTGAAATTGAAGTCAATAAATTCCCGCGGTGAATATTTGCAGCCATTTTACAAGAAATGACATGTCTGAAAATTACCTCAATGTCTTTTAAAACATAGCCAAATCAGTATGAACCATAATTGTGTTTCTTTAGTTGGTGCCAGATCTATTCTGGAATTGAATCTGACATAATATGGTTGTAACGATGTGTTGACATCATTGTAAGATACAGACATACAAGATGGAATCATTATTGTTTCATTAGAATTGTTTACAAAAACCTGGTTTTTTGAAAATTGGTTGAAAGACAGCTGATTTTTTCATCACATCTTGTCCGACAAGAAGAGAAAAATTTGCTTTGTTTTGGTACGAATGTTCATCTATTCACCAGAAATCGATGATGTCTAATCCACAGCATATCTAAAATACAGCTGTTATTCAGTGATGTAAGACAAGCAGCAGTTTCTGAGGAAAATTCAGGAATATAAACTGATTACCTCTTGTATTCAAATGAGTCAAAGCAGTATCTACAGGATTGATAAGGAGTGGTAGCAAGTAGAGATGAGAAAATTTACATATGCTGAGAACCCTGAGATAAATAAGAACACTGGCCACGCTGTTGCTATGCGCGTATGGGTCAATGTAGAAACAGCAACTGCCTATATGAACAACCTGGACATTGTCATTCAAATGTGAGAATCCTACAAAAAGAGAACAATAAGTGCAAAATGAAAATCACTGAGGAATTGACACACAACATATCAACTGACAAAGACCCATGGAGAGAAAATTGAACTCCAATTGATATTTCTGATGTGCTAATTTGTTGAACTAAACTTTTGTTCACACGTATGTGCTTGCTACTCTACAGTTTACGTCAGTAAGGAGGCCGAAGTAGTTGGAAGAAAGCCCTTCAATGCAGCTGTTAAAATATCACATACCTTGAAGATGGAATTAGAAAGTGTTAGTGCAATCATAAGGGAGTGGAGATCGTTGGCTAAGATTGTTGTCACGGGAGACTGTTAGGCAGTCTGGCTGGCACCATCATTGCTCTCACCTTCAGACGGCCTGTCATAAGAACTAAACATCAAGTGGACAAGCTACTGTGCATCCAAAGTCGGATAAACCAAAGTTTCTCTGACAATTCACTTTTGATCGCTTGTGGCGATGATCAAAATCACCAAACGACTGTAGATATTATTGGATTGGCTTCATGTGGAATCTCTGTCTTGAATTTACTGATTCTTTCAATTTCCCTTTGTAAATCTTCACTTTCAATTTTTCTCTTCGTTGATATTTATCCCGTCAATCAGGCATATCTCTACACTGGCACATAACCAGACTAAAGAAGATTATTACAAATTCCACATCTACAACACAAAATCCTTCTGACAAACCCACATTACCCACATCCAATACTGATTTGAAATTAGTGCTGATTAAAAATTAGTACTGAGATAACCCTGGAATGTTTGTCCATGGACAAACATTCCGGGTCACCTAAGTACTAATTTTTAAAAATCAAGGAAAGTGAAAACTCCTTTAAATTAGATGATAGATTGTCCTTTGAACTGTTAAAATACTTTAATTACTGTATACAATGAGACTCTGTAATTGGTCAGACACACTCTGATCTAATATAATCATTACTGGCCAATCAATAGATATAAATCTATCATGTGACCTTAGCTTCAGCATGTAACCTTTGTCCTTTGAAACTGTCATTCAAAGCAAAGTTCCAAATTCTTCCATTTTAATGGTTGAGAAATTTTTTGCAAAGAATATCACAAAATTTGATTACTATCAGATAACACATCTGACTATCTCTAGTCCTATGTGACATATTGCACTGTTGTCCTGAATTTTCTGCTGTAAACCTTTGGGATAAACCTTTAGTTTATTTGAGCATTACCGATAAGAATCAAAGTACCGTAGTTTAAGTCTGGGGAGGTGTGATACAAACTAGAGTGAGATTGTGAAGGATTTGTCAGTGTTTTTTTAGCTTTGACCCTGTCACCCTACCTTAGGCTACATTGGACTGATACTGACAGAAGTTCATGGATTTCATCAATATGCGAATGTTTCTCAACTGTAGATTCACTGTGTATAGTCACTCAGAAAAAAAAAGACAATAGGGTTGGTCTTTGGCATGATTAGGCTGCAAAGTAAGCTGTGAGAAAATAAAAGAATTTTTGGATAATAATTTCACAATCTAGTTATCATTCAACGTATTTCTGAGCTTTCTAAACAAGGTACTAGTTGCAAATGATTTTCATCTTGTAACTAAGTCATTCTTTAATTTCATGAATGCATATGATTGAGAAAATGTCACTTTAAGAAGCAGAACTGTACATGAACGATACAAATCCAAGACATTTATGACATGTACATAATCACTGGCATGATGTGAAGTGAAATTTGACAGGATGAAAAATGACTGCAAAGCAATCTCTGAGGAGACGCTAATGACAACATCAAATCATCATTTGTCTGGTTTCAGATGAAAACATCAGAATTGCATTTAGAAGTCTGTAACCTGACAGATTGAGTGCATCAACCCAATATGACATGTAGAGTTTTGGAACGAAGGTTTCAATAGCAGCAGATTCTGAATGACATAGCGTCTGTGTCATCAACCATGAGTTATGGATACTACCCATACTAATCACAGATAAATCTCTCCAGGCTAAAGTCGGTCTTGATGTAATGTTTTAAGACACAGTGAGTTATGATAATCTGCAAAGCAGATCATTACACTGGAAAGAAATCTGGACTGTTAAGGCTTAAGAAGTCTATGTGGGTTTTATCAGATCATGGTTTATCAGACTGACCATTCATTTTCATTTTGACTGAGAAGACGTGTGGTATATACTGCACAGTGACAACACTTCCATGCCTACTTGGTATTTGGTTCTGTGAAATAGGGTCCAAGTTACAACCTCTACAAGACAAAAAAGTCAATTTGTTTTTTTGCTAGGGCTATCTTTCTTGTCTGACTCAACGCAGCAGGTAGTGACAAATTTGTCCGTTTTCATTCTCTGTGGAGACATTTCACAGTCAGCGATTCGCAGTATTACTACCACCGTGTACTTTGAATTCAATGCTAGTAATTCTACAATTAATTTTCATCATAGCATAATCTAAATATATTTTCCATCATTCCATCATGTTCTAAAAGCTCCTTCTTTAAAATATGTCCTCGCCTTTTTTTGACTGTAGCTTATTGAAAACCTTTTGGTTTACAATAAACATGTTGAAGTTCAATATCGTGGATTTAAAGTAATATTGACATTGTAAGCACTTGACAATGTGGTGAACTCAAGTTGATATTTTATAACTATCTACCAGTAGAATAACACACACTATCACTGTACTCTGCGTGTGCAGTATGTAGAGGAAGTTATTTGATATTTTCATGACTATTATTATATTTATTTTCATATTAACATTCAAATTATTATAATTATTTATTATAATTGGTTCTCATTAATTTACCAATACAGTATAGTCTACACTTACATTTTGATGTTGGATAATGACAGCAAAGTTATACAAAGTTTACACAGTAAGGGTGCATGGCTACTTGAGATTGTAAGACAAAGAAAATTGCAGCCATGTTTCATGGCAAATCATATGCAAGGGTTGTTGATGGTGTAAATGAAAGACTGTTGCAACCATACTTCATTAGAAACACAAACCACTTTCCAACTATCAAAGAGATGTAGACAAAACGGAATATCCACTTTCAAATTATCAAAGAGTTCAGACAAGACTGCCGTGTACTTTCAAACTATCAAAGAGATGCTAATAAGAAGGGTATTCAAAGAAATCTGCTTGATACTGGAATGCAACAAGCACACACCTGGAGGTAACCAGTGTGGTCTATGCAAATTAGCTTTGAACCCGATGCATGCTGGGATTGACCTGGTTTATTCATGATGCACCATTTATTCTTTCTACTTTCACTTTTATTTGTCATTTTTTGTAGTCCTTGCCGACTGGAACATAAATTTCACATCTGGCATTTACGAATTACAGTCTCACACTATTTTAAGTTCAATATTTATCTTCCAAGGATGAGAACTGACATGGCTTTTGTCAAAGGGACGAATCCCAGTGCATGTGTGACACTAATTCAATCCTAAATTCATTTACAGTAGATGTAATGTAGAATGACAAATAGAGGGCAGAATAGACACAATCAAAGCAATCAACTCGCTAAAGTCACTCTCAATAACACAAAACCAATATAGATTTTCTCCTTATTTACACGACTGCTTATTATGTTTGTGGAGACATTATGCAGATCTTCTCAACCATGAAACCCACACAATGGAATAATGAACTTTGTAACACCACCTCACACAATAAACCATTGATAGTGTTCTTTGATCCCCTGAGGGGGGTAAGCCACTCCAAGGTGCTGAAATCACAGAGCTGTTTGAGTCACATGTGTAATCTCTTTCTATTGTATCGCTGATTCTATAGCAATGCAATCACTACGCTGGTGTGACTGGCCATGCCACTAGAATAAATTAAATACAGTCTGCTCAGAACATGCAGGAAAGTTGATTTTCTAGCTGTAAAGACGACATCAAATTAGACAAAGGTTCATACTTTCTCATCTCATTATAACAAATGTTTTTTTTTTCATTGTGACACAGCATCTTGACCAATGTGAATGATCATTATTGAAACACTGGAATCATTAGAATGATTCATTATGCAAAATCACATGATTATCATTTATATGCAAACAACTTGAATCAAAATGACACTGTGGAAGGCATTGACCAATGGCTGACAAAATGCAAACTGCAGACAAGCATAAGTGCAAAGATGTCAGAGTGAAAAGACAGGTTGCACATCCTAGCATACTATCGATTGATTGATTGATTGATTGATTGATTGATTAATGATTTAATTAGCTGACTGATCAATAAATTTGTTGATTGATCAGTAATTTCATTGAACAATCTATTGGACTGATCTAATGGACTATCTACAATTCCATGAATCAAGGGATTAACCAGAAAATTTGTCGATGGATTAATCAACTGATTAACCAATACATGAACTTGATCAGTTGAAATATTGCTCCATTAAGATAAGCTTGCATGACACAGTTATCAATACATGTATTGCAAACAATCATCAAGAAACGTTACAAATGTGTGAAGTGGACTGCCATGATTTCATGCAAAGAATACAAGGTCAAGCATATCTTTCACAAATCCATGTTAATTTAACATTTGGACTACTCCTCTAAGATCTGACCAGCAGACGTAGTAGTCAGGTTATTTCAACAACTGTCATCTGCATGGAAATACATGCTACGCATATGTTAATAACATCACTCGGTTTGGAATATCAAGTAGATATCTTGCCACCTAACAGAAACGACCTATTCTTACAGAAAGGTCAAGTGTCCGCTTTTTAATCTGGACCCATCGTCACTTGTTTTCTGAGGTGTTGGAAAATAATTGATTTGATCTGTTCACTGATCTGGGCCTGGCTCCAAGGATTTGACTGGCTCCAGACTTTACTCACAAAAAAATAGGGATCTTGCTGTTTCAATAATCAGGTTAAGCAAGATTTACCTTTTGTACGTTTTCTACTTCCATGTGATTAGAGTCGTCGAGTCATGGAATTCCCATCCAGACATGAACAGTTAAGCCACTGTAGAGTCAGCTGGTAAATCAATATTACATTTCTATTCATCACAAGCTATACAGTCCTTTCTCCTTCACTGTTTTTCTGTTTCAAGCCAGCATTGAAAGTTTCAACTGTTCTTTTATACATTAAAAAATAATGGCAGGTTTCACATCATTCCCTTTCAAGCACAACAGGAACTTTTGGAAATGAATTATGGAACAGAATTTCTTTTGAAAATTCACATCTGTGTGAAGGACCCTTGAATTTCCTATCTTCTATTAGTGCAGATATTGGACAAAGCATTGCTTCAGTGTGGTGATCATAGGCAGAGGAAGATTTCAGTAAAAATCTTCAGGAAAAAATCTTAGTAAGTCAGTGTACCTGTTTTATAAGAATTTACTTTTTACATGTGTTATATAGGACTTTCACTTATATCAACCAATTAACATTTGTGATAAAAAGCCAAAAATCATGATCAAGCACTCCGTTTCAAAATATTGATATGAAATTAGGAATATTTTTGCTGATGTATGATTTCAAATTCAAGTATAATATTCCTGATTCTCCATGACCTTGTTCAGTGAATAAATTGGTGAAGCAAGGAAAAAAGCAAGGGGACACAACATGGGATAAAAGAGGAGAAACATACAGATCCTGCACACCACAATAAATTACCCATAATTCTGTTTGATTTGTGCCAATGAAGGTTGCTTTTCTTGAAACTTTTTGTGTTTTGCGTATAAGCAGTAATGAAAAGCATACAAAAAAGCACATTAAGTAATAATATTCAGTAAAAATACGTTTAGATATTTTAGCAATAATTTCAAAATGACGTTAAATAAATGTTCAAGTCACATTTTGCAGGTACTACAAATGCCATACTTTTGAAAAGCAAGTTATGACAAACTGTAGGGGTCATTCTCTGAGAAAATTAAGTCAGCACGTAAATTTCTTTCGTCCTTTCTATTTGGAAAAAATCAATATCCTTTTGTTTCATAACACACTGTAACTAGTCTCCCTGCTTTCCATCACATTATTCTGTATGGCTGAAGACACAATCAGTGGAAAATTTTACAAAAATGCTATCTCCTCTTTCAATCATGTATAATTTTCCAAATCATTTAAAATTGGAATTGACAAGAGGTGTGTTTAAAAGTATGTTGTCTACACAAAGGAGACATGGTAGACTTCCCCAAGGAATCTCCAATGGTACAAATCATAATGAATCATGGGATATCTTAAGTACTGTGTCCTTCTCTACATTTTACCATCTGTCTAGTGGAGGTTGTTTGAGGTGTAGTTGATAATACATCAAGTACAGTTTGACTTATGACAAAAAGAGATCCCTGGTCAAAGTACAGGACTAAATCAGTTTATCGGTGACAAGGGGAAAATTGATTCTAAGTTAATGACCCTGAACTTAAAGGAGACTATATATAGACGGTACAATTTACGAGCATTACAAAACTCTGGTTAGCCTTACCCTAGCCCATGACCCAACCCTAGCCATTTTAGACACCTGATGACCCAACAATCACAGTTTTTTGACCTTCCTTCATTTTATGCCCACTAATGCACAAGGTTTGTGTGCTGCTTTTAGTGGTAAGGTTGTTTGACTGTTACAGACAAAATATTACTCATTTCCTTAAAATTGTAGGATGGTAATTTATTGTCAATCACAATGATCAAATTGTCCTGGTGCACTTTATGATACATTGGGATGGGAGGCAAGCATTGCTGAGAAATCACTTCTGAAGAGATCAGTGTTGAATAGATAAAGTTTAGAGTAAAAAGATGAGGATCTTGAAACTATGTGTTGATATTTAAACAGAATAAAAGTTTGATTGGAAGGTTTTCCACTTTTGCAAGCTTTGATTGCTGCAAAACTAAATGTAAAAACATTCACAAGGAGACAAACTTTACAGTACCAAAGTGATGTGAATTATTTAAGGAAAATCTGAGAGAAAATTATCTTTTTTTCCATGATAAGAGCAATATTGTCTAAGACAGCCAATAGGATGTATGATATTATAATCCAATGATACAAAATTAACAGGTGTCAGATGTAAAAAAGAACATAACAATCTGAGGGATGTCTTGAAGCAAAAACATGGTAAGTGATGGTACTACCCAGAACAGCTTGCAAATGCTGCTGGTATGCCACACCTTCCATGACAGGCCAAAAAAAATTGCAACCAATGGCAATCAATTCAAAACAATGGCATCTTCGCTTGCCAAGGCCTGCTGTTTGGCAGCTGGATGTAGTTAGTGGAAGACTCCTGTCTGGCTAACGAGCCCTGCGAGCGGACGATGAAACAATGGTAGCAAGTCAACATTTGGAATACTATCACATATTATTTGCATAATATTAGTACAGTAATATTCTGAAACTAAACCACCATAACTACTGTCAGAGTGCCAGCTCTAATATGTCAAATTCACCTTTCTGCAAGATTCATTGATTTGACGCATTTTGCCAGAAATTAATGGCTGCAAATTTTGCAAAGAGAAAACATAATGAATACTGCAGACGTAACGAAATAAAACTGAGACAGATCCCTTCCAAGCTCCTATGAATTGTGATGCCAATGAATTTAATATGTAGGCTGCCGCTGGTACTGGAAATCTCCAAAACTTTTGAACATGAAATTTCATATCATTCAGGATGTTTTCTGTGTTCTTTCACATCCAAGTAATGGTCACACTCTAATCCCTTTTACCATCATGGTTTAATCCAAGCTTATTGTTTTCCATGGTGTAGTTGGATTTTGACAGACAAAAATGAGGGTGAAAAGGTCAAAAAATCAATATATGGAAAATTTTTGATTCTGTTGGCACAAATTTTAGTACTTTGAATCACTGTTTTGTAAAATGTGCCACTACTGACTAAGTCTAATTTTTGAAAATTCTTCACAATTTTTTTTAGCTGTGGTGGTAACTTTGTTCACATTCAAAGAAATTCATAAAGTACTCAGTGCTTATTTAAAAAAAACGGCTGTTCTTCATGGCCATCCAAAACTAACCTAATATACGTCAAGTATTTCAATCTCATTCTTACTGAAGATGTGCTTCCTTTGCTAAAACCAGCTTCATAAAATTCCCCGATAAACAGGAAACCTGAATCTCTCTGCAGGAAATCAGGATCTGTCTGAGTAGAGACAATCTTGCTTAGGGCAACATTTACCGCGCATCATCTCGGTGTGCGGGAGCCTTGATCAGCTTGTTGACTCCAAGAATATCATGTTATGATGATGTAAATTACTCTGCAATATACTCATACCAGGATAGAATGATACCAGGAATAATCCTCGATGTACAAAATAATACCAAACCAATGAAATGCTTATTGTATGACACGAATTATAGGCTAAAAAGCTGAAAATGGTTGGTTCCTTATACCAACACATGACAGTCCAAGACTTACAAAATACTCCAAAATTGGCAGTGTAGCTCACGATAGGAAATGTCTATGTCTGTAGGCTCACCTTTGTATACTAGCATGAACCATAGACCCTCAAGAAAAGTTGAGGTCTACGCATGAACCTGCTACAGATTTACAATACTTATACACTGCTGTACAGTGAAAACACATACATCCTCTTGTTGCATGTCAAAAGTATACTACCACCATTAAGGTCATTGTATAAGACGTGTCTTTTATTATGATGTTGCAAAATTTGAACTTGAATTATTTCTTCAGAGATGGGGTGCGACTTACAATTTGTAATTTTTATGTTTTTTAAAGTGGGCGTAACACTGATAACATGGAAATTCTCAATTTATTTTATTTTTTGTAGGGGGGGGGGCCCAGGCCAGGGCCAGGCTTTATTGAAAAATGAACTTTAAATCATAATTAAAAGAAGAGCTTGATTACGGTAGTTTTCTTTTGGAGGATGTGGTGGCCCTGATAAGGGCCGTTTGGTATGAGTACCATAGCAATGCCAGAAATGGTGATCGTAGTCTGACTACTAAACTTTTGATGAACAGAGTCAATGTCAATGGTGGCCGGTAGTGTGTGACAGCTGTGCTGAAAAAGTAGTGTGACTTATTATGCATATGTTTTCCATTTTCAGTTTTTTATAAAGGATTTCATCCTGTGCTATTCAATCAAAGAAGGGCACAATTTATAATGCAGATGCGTCTAATAAAATAACTTTGACAGTATTCTATTCACACATTTTATTTCTGTTGTTTTCATGTTGACTGGTAGTTGGATAGTGTTAGCTAGAAAAATTAAACGGTGAAATAAAAATCTGCTTCGCCACATTATTTTCGCCACATCTGAGAAACAAATTTAGAATGTTTATAGGCCTGACCTTTTCTACCTTGCTGATGCACTTGATAAAATCAATTTTTCTCTTTGTCCGTGATTGTAGGAAGAAAATTGAAATTTTGAAGCAGAACACCTCACAAGAAACAGCTGTTACCTAGTTCACCAATTACAGAGTTTCAAGATACATCTATTGTGTACATTCAGGTCTGTATATTATATAAAACAACAATACAATGGAATAAGACTGTACTATGCATTGAGAAGATTCTTTAGTTGAAAAATATATGGAAGATCCATATGCAAAGCTGCCTTTCCTTTTGATCTTTTGTTATATTTTTAAATTTGAATAAAAGCCAGACTTACTATAATCAGCTGTATGCTAGAGGATTTTCAGCCTGTGGAGAAAAACACAAAAGACTCTTGTCAATGTCTACAATAGTACAGCACCATAATTATCAACTGGTGAAAATCCACAAATTCAAGCTTTTTTGAGAATATTCCATTATCTGTTGAGATAAGCATCGTCTCATTGTTTTATTGTCAAGCTCCATCACAGTGTTGTGATAGAGACAGGGCCTTGGTTACCACGGTTTGCCATGACAAAACACATGAGCAATGTAGTTACTATGCTTCATTATAACGTGACAATAATCCATTTCATAATTTCCACCATTATTTAACAATTTGAACTATGGTTTACGTTGCTCGCTATGGTAACAATACCAAACAGAATATTTATGTTATTGATGAATATGTTACAGGTAAATGATGACAGTCAAATGTCTGCTTAGGGTGGTATTGCACTTTAACCAACACAATATTTTTCAAAGCAATATTTCTTATTTCTTATTTTCTTAGAAAACCACCTCAGACAATATATTTTCAAAAAGCAGAAAATCTCAAGGTTAATATGGTAGCAATACTTTACTCAAAAGATGAAGGGGGTATGTATTTTAGGTAGAAAACCTCAATTTGGTATTAATGATAAAAATTAATTTAAATTGAAAAACTATGAAATTTAATATCTTATTTGGAACCAGAGTAAAGAACATAAAGTGAAAATTTCACAAAATTTGTCCAAGCTAGAGTTGTATTATTTTTTTTTGAAATGTTGTGAACAAGAGAAAAAATTGGCCAGGAAATCAGGTGATTTGCATGCATTTGCATAAATTTACAATTCTTTCTTACCCAACGTAAACCTAACCAATATTTTAATCTTTGGTAAACAAATTAAAGAAAATTGAATGAATCTTTGCAAAATGATTTTGAGCAAAATATGCAGTGCAACGTGCCACACTACCTTAAACCCAACTTATACTGTTTGACATGTTTTGTATGCATCTGTCATGATATCCAACAACTGAAATTCTTATATCAAAAGTATAAGTAGAAAAAGGTTAAAACTGGCTCTGTTTATGAGGGCAGGAGCATTATTCTACAACTCATCATTTACAAACATGCCTTAGCAAACTGAGAAACAAACAACATGACTGCAGCTGAACAACGCAGATCAAACAATCAGTACCATTCAAGGTAAATAATTTACCAGGTCCCAGAAACAACTAGAAAATGGCAATAACGATAGGGTCATCTTGAAAAACTGCTTGGTGGTGGTACAAAATATCAAAAGGTATGCAGTGACTTGTGAAAGAGGAAACTAATTTGTTTATGATGTGATAAATTCATTGATTCTAACATTTCTGTCATATCATTTCCACTGCCTACTCACAAATGAACAAAAGAAAACTATGGTAACACTTAGTTGTCTCACAATTGCAATTCTTTTTCCTATGATAGGCTTCTCATCAAGGGTGTTTCTGAATAGACTGATTGACACCTGTTGAATGTCAATATGCAAATTAGCTTCATAACTTCATAAAGTGCTTCGCAAGACAATGTACTTCAGAGATCAATGAAGTGAAAACTTCACAAATTATTGCCAATACTTCAATATGCAAGATAAATCCTTCTATGATAGAAAATACAACTTTTAACAATGATTGATTTGCAAATCACTACCAATCTACACTGAAATCCTTCAGCTATGTTTTGTCTGCCCTTGGAATGTAGAGTATTAACCTCGTAAACATGGTGTCATCACCAGTCAAATCATTGACGAAATCGTGAATGTAAGGCTACTGGAGAAGGAGACACCGGTGTCTTCATGATAAAAATTGTATGGAACTATGTCTGACTGAGATAAGTCTTATCTTACTCTCTGGTCCCAAGGTACAAAGTGGCGTCCAATTATCACTCTATGGGCCTTACGCCATCTGCTCGGCGCTTTGCTTATATGTTGGGTTTTTAATTTCACACACTTATTGGGAGAAAAAAAGAGTTCCTGAAAGTATAGGAAATGAAGTTGTGGAAAGACAAGATACATCCAATAAAGAAAAGTGAGAGAAACTACCCAGGTGAGATGGAGTTCAACATGCTGATAAGCAGCACATGTTCCATTCCGAAACCTAGGCCTTGACTGGAATAAAACTTGTGTATAAAAAGAAGAATTGTCGTGACTGGTATTACGTACATGACAGGTCCAAGAGAAGATTATGAAAAGAAAAAATAAGATCTGAAGACAGAGGATACCCTGAGGAAAACAAATATAAATAGCTTTGTCAAGGAGGAATAAGAGGATTAGAAGCTTGGACGGCTGTTTACCTGTAATTCTTGCTTTTTGATTATTTTCCTTTTTTCCTTCATACAATACAAGTACTTGATCTGGTTAATCTATGATGCATGACCTTCCTCAGAGAAAATAGATTATGAACAAGTAGCAAAAAATTCCTTTGGAACATTAATATATTACCATTAATTTCAATCACTGGTTCTTCTAAAGATGTAATGAATCTGTGTGGTTCAAACACCGACTGAAGAAAGTTGATATCCAACTATACTTGAATAAATGCACGCTTCCAAGACAGCTTTCAACAGCTGGCGAGTTTGAATTTTTTCATGAGCAGTCATTAAGTCTTTCATAAAGCTATTATCGAGTATAGACAGTCATAACGCTGTAAACTCCACTGATAGTAGTCACCATTAAAAGCTAATTAATGGTTACTGCGTTCTACTCCACTGAACATCTGTCATGACTTTTTGTTATCTCTTGCTGTTGCCTTGGAAACAGCACTTCCCCTTGGCAGTGACAAATCTCCATCAGTAGGCAGTAAATCTCTTCAGTTTATGCAGGTGAACATCAAAGTTTGATGATTAAATGCCAATTCACTTCTTTTAATCCTGATTTTTCTGCCATTCCTCAAAATCTTGTTATCCTTGCACTTAATCTCATTGAAAAGGCCATACACCCTCAGCACTTTTTGTATAAGTATATGGATGACGAAAGTTTCTTCATTGTAAAGAAACTCTTCCCTGGTGACCACTGGAAATCTTCTTGAGAAAAGTTTTGGCAACTGCTTTCTGACTTATTTATTTCAACGTAATTCTTGTAGCATTCTGTGACAAGCATTGCTGAACGTCTTCTTCTCATTTAGAATAGGAAAACTTAGGAGAATGGCAAAGGATTTAGAAAGTTTTAGGCTATTTTTACTTTTCTTGCTCAAAAAAAGTAAACATGGGGCCGGGGGCACCGACGTCCTTTGTGCCTCCTTACTGTTTATTATTTGCCATAAATGTGAAATCTGGCAAAAAGTCAAATTGTTTGGACATAAATGAAAGTTAATGTGAAAGTGAATCAAGAATAAGAGATGGAACTCAATAGGATCAACAATATCTAAAACAGGAAACGGTGAACTTATATGATACAGAAGGGGAGAAAATTTAGCCACAAACTATATAATGGACAATGGCTAATCTAAACCAAATTACTTAAACTGGATTGTTGGCATTGATTACACATGTATTTATTGTCCATCAAATAGAAAATAAATTTGGGCCAATGACTAAAAAACATTTGCTTGTTACACTCACCACACTTGTACTTAGTATTTGGAGTGTACACCTATCTACAATACAATGATAAAAGTGTGGACTCTGAAGGTCAACAGTGCATCTTTAATGTATGAGACTAAATAAGCTTACCCCTCAAGTATGTATAGGCCAAAAACAATATTTAATTTGAATTATGTAGTGCAGGGAAGGACATAGAATATGGTGAAAAGCAAACTAAATATAAAAACTGAATATACAATTATATGGAAATGTTGTTTTACAGTCATGAGTATCTAGTGTGTGCCGAGAGACATATTAAAATTGGACAGTATCATCCTGACCAGAGTTTGTCTGAGTGGTTGTTCCTTCTGATTTTCTGACACGGTGATAGGTACAAAATATTATGTTATTCACCATAGTTAAGCAACATAGCTTGCATTTTGTTCACAGTAGAACTGAGTTTTACATGTAAGATAACTTTCTCATAAACTGTAAATTCTGGCTTGTGGCAGCTCAAACGTCGCAATACTACATTTTTTGATATGATATGGGGTGACTTGCACACATATGCAATATGCAGTGACAGTCGATATATTCATAGTAAGAGTCTACTACATTCAAGCATAGTGATGTTGACAACTACATGCATGCCAGTGCACGATTTCAAAGTAGCCAGGAGGAAATTCTAATAGTCTTTTAGTGGAAATAGGCCCTATAGGTATTAAACCACAGTGAAACAAACAACATTAGTTATCGTGACCTTGCTAAAGTGCAATCTCGGATCATGTATGATCTGATGATCATGCCAAATTACCATGTCGGATTATGCCGTGATTCTGAAGTGCGCATAAATCGGTCAACATAAGCACACATAGACTCTCGCCAGTCGCTTGTACTGCTTGGTCTCGCGTAGCTTTCGGTGCCTTCGCACTCGACCTTGTGCGCCTTCGGCACTCGATCGCCTACGTTGGATTACTACCGCAAGTGACTCCGGATCCGGTCAAAGAAGCACGAGGACTGTCGACAGTCTAAAGCACACACTGTCTTCAACAATGATGCTTCGGCGCTCGATCGCCTACGTTGGATTACTACCGCAAGTGACTCCGGATCCGGTCAAAAGAAGGCACGAGGACTGTCGACAGTCTAAAGCACACACTGTCTTCAACAATGATGTCAAAATCAATGCACAACTGTCGAAATTACCCAAAATAAGCAACAGAAAACTTAAAGTTATCGCTGTGTCGAAAGGACAGTACATCAACATAAAACGACGCTAGTTTGTTATGACATGGAGGTAGAAGGACAGAGCGAATTCTTTCGCTCTCACCCAGCTATTACTAACGGGCCGCCGTGGGATTGCCTCGCTTAAAGCAATGGATTCGCCGGTAACGAAGGAGCGTTTCGTGCCAAAAAAATACATGACAGCAACAAAAATACAATCACCGTGAACTTCATATTTACAAAACATCATCAAATAAATGCTAAAAGCTTCAAAACATCAAAATTCGCACAAGACCGAGAAACAAGACAGCGTCGGTTTGATTTTTCAAAGTCCTTGCCAGGAGCTGGTCCTTGCAACAACTAACGCCAACTTGTTATATGCGCATGCGCATATTAAGGAGAGACCCATTTCATTTCGGGGGGGGGGGGTATGCAGGAAGTGGGTATGGGACCTTTTTTTGTCAGAGAGACAGCATTTTTTAATTCAACTGTCACATCTGCATCAATTTTTTATCAAATGGAGTAGCAGTGCAATTTTTCAAATTTAAGCCAGTGTTTCACATATCACAGGATGGTTTTATATATTCAGTTTACATTCCAACGAATGAAAACAAAATGGAAAGTCTAGTATATATACAACTTTAAATTATAGAACACTTTTTTGGCAAATCAACAGTGATCAGTACTATACCTGCTTTTCTTTATAACAGTCAATTCTTTTAAGTTCTCAGGGGAGATGTTATCTTTTGTGGTCAGAGAAACAAGGCTCACACATTGTATTTCATTATATTTGTTGTTCCTCAATTTTTCTTTGACAACTTGTAATCTTTCTAACATATTTATGTTGAGAGAATAATATATTGGTTTTTACACTAGTTTATTGACTCCTGTCTTGTGTTTTCAATTTTCACAATGTACAGAAGTCAAATAGTCCCATCTAGATATTGCCTGTACCATTGAGATATTGCAACAGAAATCCAGAAATATGATTTCTTGGGTCAGAAAAGGGAAGGAAAACATCGAGTGCACTGAGGTGTAAAGTAGTAAATGCTTATATCATAAGTGCTGGGAAAAAAAACACATGAGAATTGCTTGTGGTAAAAACATTTGCGCTGTCTATGGCAGCATGCTAGCAAAGAACACATGAGAATGAATTTCCAAAATTTTGCTCATATCAACTGCATTATGACAATTCCTCTTTTATTTATTTCTGTCTGTTATGAGAATTTTTTTTCTCAAGCCATTACAGGCTTATTTTTTTCTTTTATTTCACCTGGTGACAATTTTTTTTCTCAAAATCCTCCATACCCCCCCCCCCACAAATCAAGTGGTTCTCCCCTAAGTGAGTCCCTGACCTATGCGGGCCAGTGGATTACTTCCTCAGTAGAACTGATATGCCTGCCGGTACCATCATTCTTCAGTCGATCAAAGGCGCCTTTCGTACCAAAAAATACACGACAGCCGCAAAAGTGCATCACTGTCAACGTCATAACTATAGAATATGTTGAAATGCACAGTGAAACGTTCACAAAGTAAAAAATGTGCCCACACCGAGAAACAAGATGGCGTCCGATTCGATTCTCAACTCAGATTTTGTCCTAGAGTTGTGCGCATGCGCAGACGGTAGCTTTAACGAAAGCGAGTCAAAATCAAGTAAATATAAAATAAAAATGGATAAAAATATTGTTTAAAAATAATACAAGGCATGTATCACCAAATTTTGAACATTTCTGACGGCATTTCAACTATACGAACACCTATGCCAAATATCACAATAATCAAATCAGTGGTTTTGAGGAAAAATTGAAAATAGTGGTTTTCACAAAAAAGCTAAAAAAGTGACTTTAAAATGATTCAATCAAAAAAAGAAAAAAGACCGTTTGAGATACATGCCAAAGTGACCACCAGACCAAATTTCAGAAAAAGTTACTGAAGCGTTTCTGAGATACCTGCGTCCACAGCATACGGCCCACTGTATGCAACAACAGAGGCCGCGTCATCACATTAGTACTTTGGGCCAAAGGCCCAAAGGACTAAAAAATTATACTAATTGCTATTAATTACAAGATGTTTTTATGCAAATTATTTTGATTTATTGCATACTTATCTAACCCATCTACTTTAAGCACTTTTGCCTGTTTTACAACTGACAATAACTTACATCAGTAAATGGTGTGGAGTCAAAATTTGTCAAAAACGTCTAAGCTTGCACCAAACATTCAGGGTATCTGTCTATGTGTATACAAATCTGTAAATTTTACCAGTTTTTAGAGACAATAACAGACTTCGCATTTTGCAAATCATACTGGTATTTTACACTGACACTTATTCACACAAAAAATTTCTCTTTTCTTGGTGTAGAACAACTTTCCAATCAAGATTCAGATAGCCTTTGACAAGAGTCACAAATATGCAGAACGTTTTGACTTTCAAATCACCATGAAGGCTTTCATTGTAGACAGATGCAAATTTTGCAATTTTGTAAAGTAACACTATTATTCTCTTCCTATTGTGTGTCTGAAATTCTGCCGCCTGTATGAAAATCAGGGAGATATCAATCTATGGAAGACATACTTATTATTCTATTCCTTCCAGTTAAATGCATACAAGGGCAAACAGGTCACTATTACCATGTTACTACACGGAAAAAAAAGAATATCTGTAGAGTGACTCATACATATCAATGTAGTTCTATCCATTACTCGGCTATTCTGATTACAATCATACTATAGTTACACTACCACGTAAGGAAATGAATAGCTATATCATTGTTGTCAAAAGACAACATCAATAATTGTAGAACTAAGTTGTCGACATACAGAAATTATCATAGTCTGTAAAATGAGTGATATTTCAAAGTTCTCAATCCTGTTATGTTCTTCTGTTATTTGTGTTAAAGAAACACTTTTTGGAATTTTTGATGGTAACATCATAATTTGCCAGTAATTTTTATACAATTTTAACCAATTTTGTTGAAACTGTCTATTCTTTGTTAAAAGCTGAATGAACACGAGAGTTTCTAATCCAAAATCTGGACAAGAGCAAGAATGCCCTGTCTAGATGTATCTTTCAAACTTAACCATAATTTTACTCATTTTGTTGATCGTTCTTCAGGAGATTAAGGTTTGAGATTTTGTGTTCCATACTGTCACTTTAGAAAGCAAATGGTCATTTCATGTTAAATGCAACTAAACTGATCACTCTTTTTACTTTCATAAGCAGGAATAGGGACCAGGATTGATCACGCAAATTTTTGGTTTAGAAAAACATAAAATTTACTAATATTTAAAATTCAAATGGCTACCATGTTCTCTTTGTTAACTCTACTAGGAGATGTTCAGTATATGGTTTTCACTATCACAAAAGACAGTGAAAGCAAACTTTTCTTTACAACTGTCAAAATGAGAAATTGATCAGCATCAGATTAGAAGATTTTGAAATTTCAAAAGGTGCATTCTGCCTGTAGAGTGTTTTGGCAGAAGAGTACGCATTTAACTTTTGATAACTTGCAAATGAGCACTGATCGATATTGTGATCGAGAACATGTGGAAATTTGTGCCAGAGTCCAATGACAGTAGTATTTGTACTCATCTCCAAAAATTAAAGAACAGAGAAAACAAATCAGATGTATGTCTCAACAGTTCCAGTCCTAAAGCATTCTGGGAAATACTAAACCATTTATGATGCATACTATCAATCATCCAGTCTAGGAAGACAAGCAAATCAGCACTTTTGCCGAAGGGTCATCCAACATATTTTTTGTTTCATTATATATTACTTCTCTACAGGTATACATGGTTCATCTAACAAGTATTTCCAGTAATATTTGTAATAGGATACATTCATTAGGATGTTTTAGGAATCCATGCTAAACAGGTTTGAAAAAAAATTGGTCGGGCACTAGCTGTCTGTTATGCAGAAACTTGATTAATATTCCTTTTAAAATATCAAAACACAGAATGTATGATCAGCTGGGGGACATCTGAACTAATCAATTAGTGATTATTCCCATGAAATGTAATATTCTGGTTCAAGTATGTACCTTAGAACATATGAATATTTTAAATGTGTGAGGTACAACTGATAAAATGGATAGAGGAGGAACAGACATATTGAGGTTGAAAACTACAATGCATGGACATCATGAATGAAAGAATAGGAACTGTGGAGTGGTTATATTGGAATCGCCAACTTCAACATTTTAAAATGTATGTGTACAACTGGAACACAGTGCATTCTGTAACCATAGGAACAGTGTGGCATGTAAGTATTTGTTAAGAGCTGATTGAGATTTTTCCATGACTACACTTTTGAAGTTTCAAAAACTTTCAACTGAAAACGTAAATCTCAGGCACTGGCACTTGTGATTGGAGCGGTTCCGAGTATTCTCCATCTCAAAAGATCACAATTTCTACAATATCACACAATATATCATGAATTCATTGAAATGAGAAGGATTTGCGGCGTCAAGTATCAAAGTTTGTGTCTTGTGTTTAATATTTGATGACAGTTAAACTTTAAAACCGTGGTAAATATTTGATGGACTCTTGGCACCGAAGTGATATGTCCCTTTGAAAGGTGCCAGGCAGTTCATTGTGAGCAATGACAAAGACGCAGCAGATGACTGCCTCAGGATAGTCTGTTTTCTGTGACTAGATGTCAGTGAAATTGAAAGAAGCTGCAGTTCCTGCTTTTGACACAAAATTGTTCAGAATGATGGCGAGACATATGTGCTACCCTGCTGCATGGAATGTCGCCAAGCAAATCAGTTGATTGATATAAATAGACTTGCAGAATCAAAAGGTTTCACACAAAAGCAAAACTGTTGGTAGTCTTCGCTAAAAGTGTATTACAAATTCTCAACTCGTGCCGCTCCAATCATTCAAACTTTCACAGCAGAAAATTGGTGAGAAAACCTACAAGGCCAACAGATATAGGTGTTTGATGCACACTTCGGCTCATGAAGAGACATCCTTACAGACGTGGTAGAACCTGACAGATAAATGTTCTGTGGATACTCTGTAACTGTCAATGTTGCTGTCCATTCACAGCTTTGTTCCTGCTGTAGTCCCTTCTGGATCTTTCAATCCCACAATACAATGCAACAATCTCAAACGATATAACTTAGTGGTATATGAATTGGAATATATTTTCTTTTTCTTTACAATTAATGTTATAATTATAAATTGGCTTTGAGCAAAAAGCAGACAGAAATGAATGATTCAATTTCATATTTTGTTATAGAACTAAGAAAGTTAGCCATTACAAGTGTCGTATATTCATCCTTACAGCGCCTACACATCAATTATAAATTCGGCAATTTACGCAATCAATATTTGTAATTGACATCATGTATACACATTTCACATATTCTTATCAAGTTGCTACGTTGCTTTCTTCAACAACTAAAACAGCATTGCTACAATGCATGACATAACACCTTTAACCACAATGGTTTGGCCCAAATCCATTCTTATCGTGGGTGAACGTGGACCTGTTTACAGATATTTGGGCATGAACAGGTTATCTGTGAAGGGTAAATATGATTTGGTGACGTTCAGCACAAGATGATACTTTGAACATTTGAACTGATCAAATCAGGCGAGATGAAAACAGATGTTTACTGTACTTGTCAAAAATCTCTTGATAATGTTGCTTCAATTTTTTGCTAACGTGTTGACACACGTGAGCATATGTTGCAGCGATGTCTGTCTGTGTGTCTGTCTGTCTGTCTGTCTGTGTGTCTGTTTGTCTGTGTACTCAATATCTCAAAAACAGCTTATCAGATCAGAATCAAATCTGATACATATATTCAGTTAGCAAATGGCAAGAACTGATTAGTTTTTGGTGGGTGTGGCGTGCTTACTTTTTGCTCATTTGCATAATTAATGATTTTAGAAAAAACAGCTATATATTGACAACTACTGCACACAATTTGATGAGGTTCGCTACAAATGTTGATCACACCAAGATATATCAGCTTTGAAAGATATTAAGGGGTGACGTGAAAGATAATTACTACTTTGCATGTTTAATGAAATTTCCTAATTGGGAGTATATATCTGAATTTACTCGATCCAAATTGACGAAACTTGGTATGCATATTGAAGATACTATGAGCATTTTTACTTCATCCAAATCCTAATTTGCATATTTAATGACCTTTTGAAATTAAGGATATATATTTGAAGTTACATGACCAAATTGATGAAACTTGCTATGTACATTAAAGATACTATGATAGCATTATTAAATGTCATTAAGCATTTTTACATCAGCCAATTTGCATATTTAATGACCTTTTGAAATTAAGGATATATATTTGAAGTTACATGACCAAATTGATGAAACTTGCTATGTACATTAAAGATACTATGATAGAACATTATTAAATGTCATTAAGCAGTTTTACATCAGCCAATTCCTAATTTGCATATTTTATGACTTTCCTAATTAGGGTATTTATCTGAATTGACGCGACCAAATTGATGAAACTTGCTATGTACATTAAAGATACTATGATAGAACATTATTAAATGTCATTAAGCAGTTTTACATCAGCCAATTCCTAATTTGCATATTTTATGAACTTTCATAATCAGGGATATTTATCTGTAGTGACTAGACCAAAGTTGACAAAACTTGCCATGTACATTTAAGATACTATGATATCATGATACGACATTATTGAAAGTTAAGCATTTTTACTTCATCCAGCTCCTAATTTGCATATCTAATGAATATTTGAAATCGGTAGGGATATATATTTGAATTTACATGACCAAAATTGATGAAACTTGCTATGTACATAAAAGATACTATTATGTAGGCTAACATTATTGAAAGGCATTAAGCATTTTTGCTTCAGCCAATTCTTAATTTATGTATTTAATTAACTTTCCTAATTAGGGATATATACTTTGATTTATTTGATCAAAGTTGGCATAACATGCTATGTACATTGATGATTATACCAGGTTATATCAATATTGGAAATCATTTCGCACTTAAGTTTTCATGTCAGCTAATTTATAGTTTGCATATCTAATGAGCTTTCAAAGTTTGGAATATATAGTTTGAAGGACTTGACCAAAGGCAATTACACTTGCTATATAAAGTGGTGATACAATGACAGCAGTCAAAGAAATTAATTATTTTTATTTCAGCTAATTACATAATACTTAATGACCTATAGAGTTAATCTGTGGTGAATATTGTTCATTATGTTGGTCATAATACTTTGAATGAAGTTGCAAACATGTGGCAAAGGTTCAAATTTACACATAACTGCAATATATAATGAAACACGTGAGCATTTGTAACGTCTGGTTGTTCTAAGGAGACAAAATTAAGTACTGTCTTTGCAAATTATATTTTGTGTTTAATCATTTGTATTATTTGAGAGATCAGAGGTCTGTCATACTGTTCAGGGCCTTGTACGATGTTAAAAGACTGGTGCACAAAACATGGATGTACCTTCAGCCTTGTAACACAGTTACAGGGACACGATGGACACATGAAGTGACCAATAGGGTACAATTTCTGGTGTCTACCGGAGATGTATGTGAATTAGATACCAACTACTCTTTATAAAACTACAATCAATATTTGACATTTCACACCTGATCAGTTGTTTATTCAACTTTTATGATTGATTTGAAAAAGGTACAAGGTTACATTTGGAAAAAACATCACCTAAAATTAGTGACTTATCCTTTAAGAATGAAACATATTATACATTTATATCAATTACAAGAAAGATAAGGCCACCAGGTTGTACCTGGTGTAGTTCAATCTAGTTTTCACCATTATGAAATGTGAACAATAATATCAACAATAACAGCGATAACAGTTAACAATAACAACAATGATAACCAAACACAAAGATTTTACAGCCAAACTGTCAGCATAAATTTTAAAAGAGAAAGTCAAGTTACAAAAGCATTTCTTTTCAGGAGAGATTTTCTTGGCATCAATCAGCATGATATATACATAATAAGTCATTGCTGATGACACAGTCCCCACTGGATTACAATTGACATGAACATGCACACTAAAATACGATGTCTGTGTGCCAAGATTGCAGAGATCTGTTCAGGGATAGATGAGTTACGGTTCAAAACATGAAAAAATCCAAACAAAATGGCCACATTGGATTGTATTGTAAAATAAATTGATGTGCATATATACCATAGTATTTTATCTGTGTACCAACATTGAATGAAATGTTGGTACACAGATAAAATACTATGGTATATATCTGTTCAGGGATAGTTGAGTTATGGTTCAAAAACATGAAAAATTCCATCAAAATGGCCACCAGGCAGCCATATTGGATCATATCGCAAAATAAATTGACGTGCATATGTACGGCACAGTATTTTATTCTTGCACACAGTTTGAAAAAAATCTGCTGAGGGATGACAGAGAAACGGCTGCTGACAGACGGACGGACGGATGGATGGACGGACCGATGGGACCAAATCTATAACTCCCCGCTGGACTGCATCCGCGAGGACTAATTAAATTCAAACAAGTTTATAATAGGATCAAAAACATACAAAATCATATGAAATGCCTCTGAACTAATGATGAGATTTACAAAACCCACATGATTACTTAAACATGGCAGATTTGCCCAGATTCTTTGAGGATATACAATACTTTTATGAGGATCAAACCACTGCATTGACATGACCAGAAAGTTTCTCTTTTTACTGCATAGTCATCTTAATGGTGTTCCAAGAAATAGAACCCTACTGCCCTATGCACACAATTTATGGTTTATTGGAGTCTGCAGTGTAACTGAACTCTAGACGACTGTCCTCAATGTGTCTTGCTATTCCAGGTGCTCATTTATTGCAGGTCTGGAAATTGATCTATGACAAAAATTTATGATGGCTACAATTTGCAGTTGATAAATGATGGCTGCTATTGCATGTACTACTGATGCATGTCTTGTAAGACTAAATTGCATCTTGTGATAGTTTTGACCTGATAAAACTTACACAGGAAGACCATGTCAAACAAACTGATCCAGGAATATCTATAATTTACAGTTCAAATTACAGTGAGGTTCAAATTGTTGGTTTACAGTATCTATGCAGACAACTATTGCCAGACTCAAAGATCAATTTCCGCTGCCTGACAATCAGAGATGTACATTGCGGTTTCTGTAAATGACTGCCAGGTAAAAATAGTGAGATCAGTGTGTCATATGAGTAACAGATGAACTTTTCCACCTTTTTGAAATGTTGTGCAAGTCACATTTCCACACATGTACACCTTCTTGGTACTGGTTATATATATTCTGTTAGGGATTGTTTTGTCCAATCCAAGACAAACACAAAATAAACAAATCCACACAAAATAAAGTTTCACAGTATAGGTAGCAGCAGAGTAGCAAATTCAGGCCCAAGCAGGAAGTGCATGAAAATCACGTAATTTTGATATTTGTATGTATGTCTCTATGTCTCTAATAGACAAGCATGCATTTTATGGTTGAGGGATCTGCATAAAGGTTTATATATAAACTGTTTGAACAAAAATATTAATGCTAAAAATATCAACGATGGAAGATTTTTAGTTTTACTGAAAGCAAAATCCATCATTATGGGAGGGAATGTGACAGGCCTAATCCTTGTTGAAATGTATGAAGTTTCTTAAATGTATGCAATGATTTTGATCGGAATTTATTTCTAAAAAATCGTGTCGATGACACTAATTCCTCCCATATACACAAGCTTAAAAATGCAAGAAAATGGTTAAAATTCTAAAACCAACATTTGCTGGTCCTACACTACAAGTCTTACACACATAGCAGATTTCCTCTCAACTTGTTCATTTCTCAATTAACTATGTCATCACTAGGACTTGTATAGAAAAAAAATTAAAGATGTCTGGTCAGTAGATTTGAATAACAAGTTTTTTGGACCGAAATTAACAGAAATCTTTTTAAAATACCGTCAATGACGCTGTACCTTCTCTAATGTGTGGCCAGTCAGGTAATGTGTTGTTGGCATGGAGTTGTTGGTAAATAGTTGATGATGTAGGGGCATGAGGTGGGATATGGACCCAAAGAACCCAAAGATGATTAAATACATCAATCAAAAAAATTCTAAGCTACAGTATAAACTGCCTAAAGATAGTTCAATGTGGAAAAAAGTTAAATAATTCAGAAATAAGATTAACAGTCCAAAATAGTAATGACGCACTTCCCTACTGACCTGAGTGCATGTGAAATACACAACCTGGCATCTGTAACCAAGTGATAATTTAAGTCACTTTTAACTGTTTTTAATGGATTTTCCAAAGAGTCATGTGTGAATGATGAAAAACGCTTATCTGGTCTTGTGTTTGTATAACCTCATGGCTGATAATTGTCATAGTATTGAAAATAATTGAAAGTGGAGAAATTACTGTTTTTAATAGGCATATTTTCCTTGAAATACATGACCGCGTAAAGAATATATGCTAAAAGTGTTTAAGAATAAATTTCTTTTCAAGAAATAATTTGATCTGTGACCAAAGGATTTTTATTCTTTGAGTTTACAAATTCAAACATTGCAATTTGTTCAATCATCTTGTGCAGTGCAAAATTTATAAAATGACTGAAAACAAAAAAAATTGGCAGAATTACAGTCTTTGTGATGTAAAATTATGGGTTGACATTACGATAATTGTTAATCTGTTCGAAGTACTACTATACTATAATTTATAAAAAAAAAGTTCACGGTAACATATATTGTCAGCAATGTAGTGTTAATTTTGACTTTACATCAAAATATGCCTTTGCTGGATACCAAATATATAGGGCGAAATATTAAAATCAGCCATGTTCAGCAAAATCCACACAACAGCATTGATCCTTTTCTAATTTTATTTGATTTGCTTATGTTATCCTTGTATGACAGTCAGTACAATATGGAACTTGAACACAACACAGTGAATAAGTATGCTGTAAATGAAATGGTGTGGCTGCATCCACATGCAGCAATAGGAATGCCTTTGTCTCTCACCCCTCATTTCCAACCTGTCCCATCCCTGAAAAAATAGTTTTGTCTTATATTTATGATGTTAATAATTTCTGTATTTGTTAAAATGTGCGCATCTCAAAAACTTTTGATCATAAACATTTTCATTGTTTTTTATACTTAGCTGACCAGACAGTTAACCTGTTTATTTTGAATATTTGCGCATTTTTTCTCAGTATTTGACATTTTCAGAATACCTTCTTATTCAGTTTGTCATTTTCTAAAAGTTTAAATGCTCCATTGTGCGGTCAAGCTTTCCACAAGCATCAAATGTGGTAGTGCTTCATATAGGAAGGTCTGCCTCTAGAGGGCGGGCATCATGAACAGTGTTTGTTGGTTAATTCCTCCACATAAACTTCTGATTGTACTGTAAACATTGAACCACAGGGGATTCAATCTCCGATGATGACGATGATGATGATTAAATATTTAAAAATGAAGATAAATAAACATATATTTGGACTCAGTAAATTTGTTGTTATTGTTGTTGTCGTTGTTGATACTATTTGCAGAAAAGAACAAAGTATGCGCTGCAAATTTCAACACAGCCTAACTATAGGCCTACATGTGCGTCGCAAATTCAACACAGCCTAACTATACACAGATACATGTGCGTTGCAAATTCAATACAGCCTAACTATACATGTGCGTTGCTGCCTAACTATACATGTGCGTTGCAAATTCAATACAGCCTAACATTACCCAAGGGGTGTCACTTCATTGCCACACACTTTTTTTCGATTGCCAAAATGCACCTAGCATGCATCGAAATCGGTAAAATTCGACGTAGGGTCAAAGCACATTAGTCTTTCTCAATAATATTCCAACATTTTTACCTCTTACCGATGAAAAGTCGAGAAATCAGCAAGTTCTTCAGCGTATCTGGACGTCTCTTACATTTCAGATTTAAAAGGCACGGCGGGGTACTGAGTCACGTGGGCGCTTTTCAAATCGAACCAATAGCAGAGCTCGCCAAAATGCACCCAGCAGCATCGAGAGCGGTAAAATTTGATGTAGGGTCAAAGCACATTGGTCCTTCTCAATCATATACTCAAACATTTTTACCTCTTACCGATAAATAGTCGAGAAATCAGCATGTTTTTTAGCGCATCTGGTTGTCTCTTACATTCCAGATTTAAAAGACCGCGCGTTACATTAAGTCACGTAGGCGCATTTCAAATCGAACCAATAGCAGAGCCCGGCCCGTACTGAACGAATGGGCCCAGCGTGAAAACCCGGCAGTAACGTAAGTTTCTCACGTCTTTGGAAGACTATGGGTGACACTGTCTGCGTGCGTCTGCATACGAAATTCTGGTAACTTTAACAGTTCCAGTTCACCCGCAGCAAGAGATCGTTCTTTCCAAAGATGTGAGAAACATACGTTGCTTCCGGGTTTTCACGCTGGCCCATTCAGCTCTGCTATTGGTTCGATTTGAAAAGCGCCCACGTGACTCAATACCCCGCCGTGCCTTTTAAATCTGAAATGTAAGATACGTCCAGATACGCTGAAAAACTTGCTGATTTCTCGACTTTTCATCGGTAAGAGGTAAAAATGTTGGAGTATTATTGAGAAAGACTAATGTGCTTTGACCCTACGTCGAATTTTACCGATTTCGATGCATGCTAGGTGCATTTTTGGCGATCGAAAAAAGTGAGTGGCAATGAAGTGACACCCCTTGGGTAATGTTAGGCTGTATTGAATTTGCAACGCACATGTGTAGTTAGGCAGCAACGCACATGGAAAGTTAGGCTGTATTGAATTTGCAACGCACATGTATCTGTGTATAGTTAGGCTGTGTTGAATTTGCGACGCACATGTAGGCCTATAGTTAGGCTGTGTTGAAATTTGCAGCGCATACTTTGTTCTTTTCTGCAAATAGTATCAACAACGACAACAACAATAACAACAACAATAACAACAAATTTACTGAGTCCAAATATATGTTTATTTATCTTCATTTTTAAATATTTAATCATCATCATCGTCATCATCGGAGATTGAATCCCCTGTGATTGAAGTTCCATGGCCGACGTCCGATTTTCCTGTCTAAAATTTTCACTCATTTTCGTTCATATGACTCTGAAACTCCAGGAAACGATTGGGAAGAAAGGGTTATCTTGAAATATTGAGGTACTCGCCGATATTTTGCAAAATTAAATGAGAAAAAATGCAAGGAAAATGCCGACATGCTTACACAATGACCGTTTTCAGACTCAGAGGCTAGGCATATGATCATCTCTGCAGATTATGCAACAGGCCCATATCACGTGAGGCCATGAGGGGATATCCACGCAACTCAGTACCAAACACTAGTGCTCACAGAGTGAGCAAACACAAAGTGAGTACCCTACCCCTAACTTCAGCTCAGTAGTCTGTAATAGATTGTAGTCAACTAAGAAACCTTGGAGAAAGGCTTAACACTGTGGCTATGCCGCTAAGTCCCTTTTGATTTTTGTCACAGCTCAAAATCGTTCTCCCACACCTCAACCTGAGCCATGAACACCCCCACCAGTTTATGATATGACCCATCACAATGGCATGAAGTCAACGGATCTTGACAGACGGAAGTCTTGACAGACGGAAGTAGTTGACAGCAGCATACTGGTTTTCAACTCTAATACCTTCTCTGTCTATAAATAGACACGAGAAGGTAAAAAATGTCTTCGCAAATTTGAAGACATCTAAACTTGATTATCCCCAGACACTCACATATCAAATAGCGCTGATCACAAATTACATCATTTTTCTTTCATTAATAAGCAAAAATTAATATTTGTCCGCATTTTCCGCAAAGATGACGATAGTAAAACCTGCTTTGCATTTTCTGCAAGGACGACAACAGTAAAACCTGCTAGTGTTACAATGGATACAAAAATCACACTATACAACAGCCATGGATGCAACGATAAAATTTGTCTGAATTTCAAGCAGTAGTGTCCGATATTGCCTGTGTGCAGCTCTATTTAGTAACAAACCTGAAATTGCAATCAAAGTTGTGGGACAAGTACAGACAGAAAAATAATCTTGAAAGACTGAAATTTCTTATATGTTTCCCACAGAAATTGTTACATATCTAGCCACAGACATTGTGAGAATGTCACATGTAAAACAGCTAATAGCAGTATAAGGTTATTGCATTTATTTATTTATAGATCTGCTGGTAATATTAATATTACATTATTATTTGTTTATTTACTCATTTATTTTTTATTCAATATTGAAAAGCCTCAAGAAGAAAACACAAAGTTAAAAAAGAAAAATTCCTGGTATAGCTAATGTTTCTAGTGTTTCACATACAGGTTGCCTGAAAGAGTTACTGCATTTAAAACAGAAATAGCTATGGTAGGAATGCACTGAAGTATTGAAAGGTAATGGTCAAATACCAGTATTAAAATTGAAGATGGATGCAAATCAGACTGAATCAAACTAGTGATACACTCCAGTATGGCTGATCCACGATGACTCAACAGGTTTTCTGAGAAGAATTCTTAAAATTATATAGTTACCAGAAAATGTGATCATGACTCTTGAGTTTCTACATCTTTTGTGTTTTGATTATTTGAAACAAAGAGTCAGTAGATTAAAATTTATAAATAAAAGACAATTTTGGCACAGACTGTATCTTGCGTGATTTAGCTTGCTGCAAATTACATCCAATGCCGACAGACATTCTCCAAGAATAAAGACCAACTGTCCCTCCCCAGCTACGGCAAAGTTAATGGCTTCCTCCAAGCTTCTGGTAGCTAACTAACGTGAGAGAGAGTGGGCCTGATGCTTCAAGCTACATTAAGAATGAGCGTGTGAGTAGCTCCCAGTTCCTCTCAATATAAGTTTGTGACAGTAGACCTCCAAGAATCCGTACAAATTAAGAGTACCATTACTGCCTTGGAGCTACCTTATTTGAAACAAGTGTGCCTATGCCGGCAGTTACCACGCGGAAGTCAATAACCTGCTGGCTATCATGATTAGCACTGAGCTTTCATTCAGTTGCTTCACAGAGTTATATTCAGACTTGTCTTTTTGCAGCTTTGCGAGATCACAGCGGCATTTTCGTGCCATCAAGACATGACACATCCTGTATTCTTACCATCCCTTAAATGTAGATGCTGTCAGTATTCCAACATTTCCTCTGACCAATTTAATATGCAGGAGGGTGAGAAAATATATTGTTTGATCAGATATATATGCAGCCTATATAAGATTTTTAGACAAAACAAACCAGCACCTATACACAGAGCCTTTTAGTAGCATTAATTAATAATATACTCACCAATCCGTACAAGAACAAGGATTTCTCAGTAAATGTTGAAATATCACACTCAACACACTTACATTTTTTTTAACTTGTAGATACAGACTAAAAAAGTTTGAATTAGGGACAAAATTTCCACTTCACATAGTTACACCTTATTCACAGATAGTAGAGAGTAAAAAAATTTCAAGCTTTTACCACACAAACAGGTTTTGTAAATGACAGTGCTAGCTAACTTGCAAGACAACTTAAGTTGTAAGATATACAGTATAGAAAGTTCTGCTACCTTCTGCTGGAAAAGCAATCCCTAGTCTGCATGCATTTGTAGACTTATATTCAAGTAACTTATTCCACAAGAGCTCTTCTCAGTTAATGCAATTCTGTTCACACAAAACTGAGTCGTCCTCAAAGCCTCTTTCATTAATTCATGCGCAATGAATAAATAGCAGTCAAATTGTAACTCTCAGATGGCTGTAAAATGTACAACCCTATTTGATCACTGCTATGTGCTTTGTGCTGTTCACACATCATTAGCCACCAAATGTTTAACATGTTCCACTCATTTATCATGCCACTGACTCTGTGTTCACATGGATGACTTCTGACAAGATAACATTTTTAATGATCATCAGGGTCAACACATCATCTCATCAATGCTGAGTTTTTCACCGAGAGAGCAAGCCATGGAGTCAACTGATGTTAAACTTGCTCATGCCATATTGACCGTTGATGATTTACACCCATGAATATTGATGGCGTCATGAATATTTATGAGCATCATTAATGTATGCATATTTTATGTAAATAAGGATTATAAACTCAGTGTTTTTCACAATTCATTACAAATTCCATGCACTCAGAAACTGTTGATCAATTTCTCATATTGCTCATTCCGTTATGCTTTTTTCCTGCCATCGACCTGAAAATTTGTTGTAAACAATCATTTGTAGAAAATTTAAAGTGTACGTGTGTGTAAAAATGTGTAATTGACACACCTTTTTCTATTATTATGAAGTTATGATTTTTGTAGCAATGAATACATTGTTGTATTAGTTGAGTAACTCTTCTACAAAACTCATTGCAAAGAATTCTCAGTTTCAAGAGATTTAGGCCAGTATCAATGGGCAGATTTCAAGAGTGTCTCTCTGAAATATTATGTAGTGCCTTAAAAAAACTGCTGTTACATGACAGAAAAATTTCAGGGAAGTTCTGATCAGCGAAATTTTACTTGAATTACTCCCATAACCATAGATCCATTGTCCTCGGTGAACATCCCTACCTTTTTTTGACTGGCATTTTATGGTCCAATTAGAACAAGCAGATATAGATGGCATGGCAAAAAAAATAGAATAGTTTTGATAACTGATATTCTGTATAAATTTGATAAGAGAAGCGGATGGATCTGAATATTTATCCTATTTGGTCTACTGTGCACCAGGAGTATGTTTAGAATTGAAGAGACACTACATGAACAGTGAGAGGACTTTTCATAACTCTGCCAATGTAAAACAGGGTGACATCTGTGATGGAAAACTATACCTGTGTCTCCAATATCAAATTGCTTTGTCTTTAGAATACCTTAAAATGTCAAATCTTTATCATGGATGTTCTCTGGCTGAAAGAATAGACAAGGGATAGCTATAGCCTACAGGAAATTTGAAGACAATGAGACTGCCTTATATGTCCTTTCAACTGATATATCTCTGTGGTACATGTACACAGGCAGACGATGGCTTTAATCATTGGACTTGTAAAACGATGGATTTTTTAATGTTCTACCATTTTTGAAAAACAGGATGAATGGAGCATCCTGTGATCAGACGCTGAAATAACATGAAATATGACTGACAGAAAACTCAGAAATATGTAAGATGAGTTTTAAATCACTTGCTCCCACTACAAATGCTTTGCACGATGCACCCCCTATCTTTTATTAGGATTCTGAAGCCATTGAGTCAATTGGAGAATTTCTCCACCATTCCCTGAGTCAGCTCTATAGAAATTCATGTACTGTTAATATATAACATTTTCCAGAGTCAAAGAGAACTCTCTATAGTCAGTGGTGCATCAAATTGCCTTCCCAGGAATACTGATCTACATGTGACTGGTTTTTGTATGCTCAGAGCAATCTTTGTGGTCATGCAGTTACAAATCAAATGGGGCTAGGCAGGCCACATTTGGCATAAAATGTTCACAAGTTTGAAATATTTCTGCCATTTAAATTTATGATTGATTTCAACGCCAAAATTAGATGAAAGTTTATACAACATTTTAAAATCAAACTCATGATGATTTTATCATGTATTCTCTACCAAATGCTGAGAAATACTTGAAAATAGGAAGGTCAATTTTTGCTTTAATCATAAAATAATCATAAAATTTCCGTGAATCTTTGTTGAGATGTTTTGGGATA
This sequence comes from Ptychodera flava, assembly GCF_041260155.1. NCBI lineage: Eukaryota > Metazoa > Hemichordata > Enteropneusta > Ptychoderidae > Ptychodera > Ptychodera flava. The sequence goes on from NC_091945.1 coordinate 35,376,416, forward strand.
TCATGCATGAAAATGAAGGAGTTGAAAAATTTTGATTTGCCGCTGAGAGCTAAACCTGCAACAGTTGTCATCTTCAGAGAATCTGCATACATATAGAAAATGCAACCTGCAACAGTTGTCATCTTCAGAGAGTCTGCATACTTGTAGAAAATGCATTGTACAACGTCTCACATTAATGCTGAGCAACATTAGCAATGGCATGTTTTTATGTTTCCATCTCAACAAGCCATTAATTTTTCAGAACACAAGCCATCACCTCAAGCAAAGGCATTAAAGCTGTGAATCAATGATTAGTATTAAAAGGTTACCATCAGACACACACAGAATGAATGGAGAAAAATCTCTCTGAAAGATATCGGATTTACACAGACTAAAAAATGTGACTTCACAGTCTACTGTCGGTTACAAACAGGAATGATCACTGAAGGTTTGCTCAAAAGGTCAGGTAAAACTAGAACACCTATAATAATAGTACTATGGTATAGTCAGATTCTTTTTCACTATACAATTGAACTATTCTACCCAATATGGGGGTGTTTGGCATGTGTTTGAATTGTTGCGTGTTGGTTGATGGAACAAACAACATGTAGCACTGGCATCTTATGACAAAACATTTGTTGAACAACTTCCAGAGACAAAGTTGTTGGATTGATGTGAACTTTAAATTAGACTGGCTCTCAATGGTATGAACAGATAATACAAAAGTAGTTTTGAAAGTATATTGCAAATCTGATGACAAGCATAACATATTATCGAACTACAAACTGCATCCGCCAGCACTATTTATTCTGGCTAGTTAGTTTATATATATATATATATATATATATATATATATATATATATATATATATATATATATATATATATATATATATATATATATATATATATATATATATATATATATATATATATATAATATATATATATATATATATGAAAGACAATTCTGCACCAAAGCAAGTAAAAACTACACAACTTGCCTTTGAAAATACTGACATTGTTTTTTTTTGTCATAATCAACCTGTGTTTAATTTTTGATGTCTTACATTGGCCATCAATGGATACATACAATTTACACACAGCAAACACAATATTTGTTACCCTTGTTCAAGAACCTATCACTGGTGAGTAATATTTGTAGCGATTTTGATACATTTGTAAACAACATAACCTACATTAGTTAACAGGTGGGAATACATTATATGTGTCATGTATCTTATCTCCAAATTTATGATGAAATTCATTATGAACTGTTCTTATCACCATTTCACTCTAAGCATCATTACAAAAGTATATGATATTAGAAATTATATTTTTTCCACTGAAAGGAATTCACATTTTCACTGCCATGAAAGGACATAACTGTATTAATTGGAATTGTTGCCATTGTGGGCTTTTTTATAATATATTCATAAGACAATGTAAATTATAAAGAAGAAGAACTATTTGTGATTTGCCAGTGTTTGATAACTGGCGTCAATGTGTTGCTCCCACTTTCTTGAATTATGCACATGAAGCATTTAAAAATTTAGAAGATAAGGATCTCTCGAAAGAAAGCCAAAATAAAATGCATCAATTATTATCTGAATGTTGCATGGTTTGATCTGTATCTGCCTCCAGTCCATCAAAGTCTACATCAGCCCCCATGCATCAATCCAAGCAATATAAGATGGACAATCCATATCATGGCTATAGTGCTGCTGGGATGGAGATTGTCGTCTGTACTGTAGCTGTGTGGTCACAATACAACCTTGTACACACAGTCTGAAGCAAAGTCCCACTTGACGGGCGTTTCAACAAGCAATCAGCGAAAAATCAAAAATCATTTTAGCTCATATTTGCTGCTGGATTGATCCAAGAAATTTTTAAGTGATCCCGGATTAGAGGCAGAGCTGAGGGAATAGTTCCATAATGGATATGAAATTGGGCAACTCTACCACCCTCCGGCAAATTTCCCATCTACTGACATACCTGGCATTCCTTATAAATCACTATGTGTTTTCACTAAGTTATCAGCCTAAATCAAAACATTGCCTCTCCAATCATTCAGTTGGGATTATGGCTAAGGGTTGGTATTGTAGCCGGATCATCCCCGGGCACCAGGGAATTATTTGCCACGGAAGTCAAGCAGCTGGCGACATAAAGTCTCGATATCTGACAGTATTACTTTTGATCTGTGGAGAACATTTTATTGTTTCAACGTTATCTACCAAAATATGAATAAGGCTAAGAGACTCTCTGATCAGGATAAAACACTGGGGATTAATCTGATGAAAATAATTCACTTGAGATAAGTCATCAAAACTCCCATATTGTGTGAGGTTTTACAAACCTTAGGTATTTCTCGCATGAACCGTCAAAAACTGCAGTTGAAGGAACGTGCTGGGCACATCGAGTGATGTCGTACTATAAAAGCCAACAGGAAAATTCATTTTCCATGATTGACATCCCTGACCCTAGCCATAATGTAAATATCATTTTACATGGTCATCAATCTGTCAATCAAAATTCTACCATGAGCAAATACTCATCATCCCAGCTATTTGAGCTGATGCCCAATATTTGACTGTGAAAATCTTTAATATTTCCGAAATCTTTCAGATATTTTTGTGTGTTTTAATAATGATCAGCCTTTGTTCATTCCTAGCTGGTTGTTCATAGAATACCATATCTACCCTGCTAAATATGCTATTGAAAATGTTGCTATATAGCACATAATGAAAATGCTTTTTTACTGAATTATGTTAGTCTGGTATATCTCCATTCTAACAATATTCTATATTACTATTCTTTTTTTATCAATTTGATTGCATGTCATACAGAATATCGTAACAGAAAACATTCTCTAAAACAGGAATATTCTAAGTAGCTTGTCAAAAACCACTAAATGGAGTCACATATCATAATTTCAATATTCAATTTGACTGTACGCTTCTGAAACTGAAAGTTTTAGTGTTCACAGTGAATGAAACACAATATTAATGAAGTTAATTGTGAAATGTATCAGACTTTGGTTTATTTCAATAGTTTTACACAAGTAACAAAATAGGAAATACATGGAAAGTCAAAGTTTAATCAAGTGATATCGTTATTGAGTGAAACAGAAAGTAGACAGACTTCTAAGAGTAGATAGACTTTCAAAAATTATTAAATTTAGTACATTCTTGATGTGATTTGAACTCACAACGTACGGCTCTCAGTAACCAGCAAAGACATTGCAGTCAAAATTGCTTGGCTAAATCCCCACCCACGAACAGTTGGCAAAGGTCATTTTACAGATATATATGCACTTGAATGAAGAGAAAATATGTGAAAAAAGTTCATAGCAACCTAGATATTTATCACAAAACTTTCATGGAAGTAGGACTCGCTGTAATTTCACCAACATGTAAAACATTGAATATCATTTCCACTTTATACTTGGTACTATGTTGTTATGTCTTTTTGAAAAAATAAGAAATTCAGATTTGCCATTCTATGAAGTCTTTACATGCTATCATCATGTTTTACCATTCTCATTTTTGACTGTTATATTTCAGTTGTCTTTCCCTAGCAAATGAAAACAACTGAGAATGCCTTAAGGATATGGTTTTCATGGCCACTTGGATATCAAAACATGTATGAATTTCAAATTTTACTGAATTCTACATGACTTAAAGTGTCAGTTATGGAGAAATGGTGAAGATGACTCAGACTTGTGTAATATTTATACCATGTCATAATATAAAAGTCATCGTTGATGACACAGTCCCCGCTTGTCCATTTTGTCATAATCTTTGGTGTCTAGGTAGCTGTGGTCTAGGTCGCTGTGGAATGACATGATGCAACGGGTGCATCAGGCCTGTGACTTGCATAATGAAGTAATCTGAGGAACGTTCAATAAATGACTCATCTCTGCCGGTAATGACCACTGAAGGAACTTTTGATTACATGACACATAACGATGCCCTCACTGCCTCTAGTGTCATGACGGCACATACTATACACATGGTTTGGTGGAATTTTCGAAATGCTATGGGATTGGGTATGTTGTTGTAATCAGCCATCTGCCATTTCGGATCATATAATGAAACAATTTAATGTGCACAAGAATGCAGCCATAGTATTTTATCTTCGTATCACGTTTGAACAAAATCAGTCCATCGAGGGACAGTGACCTATGTTTATGTTTCAAAGACATAAAAAAAATCACACCAAAATTGAAATCAAATGGCTGTCTCTTGACCATATGGATCATAGCACAAAATTAGTAGACATGCATATGTATGCCATGGTACTTTATCTTTGTACCAAGTCTCAACAACATTGGTTAAGGAATATTTGCATATGATTAAGCCTCAAAGACATGAAAAAATCCAAAAATGACAATCGGGCAGAGATATTGGAAAAAAATTTACAATCTGGCAGCCATATTGGAACATGTCACGAAGTAAATTGACATGTATGCCATAGTGCTTGATCTTTGTGCCAAGTTTGGACAAAATGGGTGTAATGACCTTTGAATTATGCTTCAAAGACATGCAAAATTCCAACAAAATGGCAGGTTTGCAGCCATATTGGATCCTATCGCAAGGTTAATTGATACATGCATATGCATGCCATAGTACGTGCTTTGCCTTTGTGCCAAGTTTGAACAAAATCGGTTCAAGGATGTTTGAGTTACGGTTCAAAGACATGAAAAAATCGCAAACAAAATGGCCACCTGTCAGCCATATTGGATCATTTCACAAAATAAATTGGTGTTCATATGAAGGGCATACTATTTTGCTTTTGTGCCAAATTGAACAGAATTGGTTCAAGAATGTCTGAGTTATGGTCCATAGACATGAAAAAATCGCAACAAAATGGCCGCCTCACGCCCATATTGGATCGTATCGCAATATAATTTGACATGCATGTGTAGGCCATAGTGTTATGCCTTTGTGCCAAGTTTGAACAGAATCAGTTTGAGGATGTTTGAGTTATGGTTCAAAGACACGAAAAATCGCAAACAAAATGGCCGCCTCGCGGCCATATTGGATCGTATCGCAAACTTATTTGACATGCACATGTAGGCCATAGTGTTATGCCTTTGTGCCAAGTTTGAACAGAATCTGTTCAAGGATGTCTGAGTTATGGTCCAAAGACCCGAAAAATCGCAACAAAATGGCCGCCTCGCACCCATATTGGATTATATCGCAAAATTACTTGACATCCATAGTGTTATGCCTTTGTGCCAAGTTTGAACATAATCTGCTCAAGGATGTCTGAGTTGTGGTCCAAAGACATGAAAAATCGCAACAAAATGGCCGCCTCGCGGCCAAATTCGATCGTATCACAAAATAAATCGACGTGCATCTGTAGGTCATAGTGCTATGCCTTTGTGCCAAGTTTGAACGAAATTGGTTCAGCAGTGTCTGAGAAACTGTTGATGACGGACGGACGGACGGACGGACGGACGGACGGCGGCGGACGGACGGACGCACAGACGGGACCCAATCTATAAGTCCCCGCCGGACTTCGTCCGCGGGGACTAAAAACTGTTCACAAAATACTGTAATTTATGTCCGAATAAATTAAGCAGCAAAAGTATTGTCCCCGACACATAGTGTCAAGGACAATACCGAAGTGTACGATGTATGAGGACATAAATCCTGGTATTTTGTGAATAATCTCATTATTATACATCTTTTTAGTCCAATTTTACCAGAAAAAAGTGGAAATTATAGCATTTTAAGGATGCCCACTGCACTGTGTCGCGTGATCTTGAGTAGAATGGGACCACATTCAGTGCGTTTGCTTAGCACACAGAATGAAACTCGGTAACGAAACCATTTTTTTCTGCGCGTTAACTATTGAAGTTTTAGACCCATAATTTTTGTACAAACATCTTCTCTTGTTTTCCTCATGTTAAAGCAAAGGTGTTATGAGGTCAAAGGTCAAATAACTTTTTAGAGTTTAATTATACTCCATGTCAAAGTTATTGGACTCTGCGTCCTCCAATACTGAACTTTACTGTATGATGAAATTCCATATGTTACAGATGCAGAAGTATGGTAATGAACTATATGTATGAACCTTATTCAAATAACATAATTCATATCATTTAATGATGAATTATATATATTCAACTTATTTAAATAACATATACTGCACTAACAGGTGGCATCTTTCACTAAAAATACAAATTTTTCTCATGTTATCATCTCTGGCAACCAGTGACAAGAGTTCTGTGTTCAGTGGTTGTTGCCTGATGTAGTATTCTTTCAATTTTCCAGTAACAATGAATAGCAATATTTGTATCTTTTAGTCTCATATTGACGAAACCTTTCTTTCAACTTTGACACTTCTACAGCAGTGACAGACTCACACTATTCACAACATGGCAGCAGGTGGCATTCTAGACACTTAACAGTTTCTTCATATTCTCTGTATTGTAATTTGATGAGTTTCACTGTTGAAATATCTGGGTATTATTATCACAAGCTAAGATATTACCAGCCATGAAGATCATATCCTGTAAACTCACACTGTAGCGTGTACATGTAGGTAAAAATGAAACCAGAGATACTGATTATCCGATAATCTTATTACCAGTCTGGAACCTTGAAGCTGGAAAATATCACAATCATTAAGAAAAGGCTAAGATCAAAGTTGATAGAAACACACTGTTGGTTTCTGCGAAAGCTTTCTGAGATGGAGTAAGTATAAATCACTATAATAGCAAACTCAGCCAGGTAACGAACAACTTGACGTCAAAGACATTTGAGTCAGACAACAAATGAATGAAGGCGGGCAATTAAACTTGCAACAATCCAGTGATTTCTCTTTCTTTCGGTCATTTTACACTCTTACAAATGTAGCCCTCACATAAAATCTTAATAGAAATATATCGTAACTACCATCTGGGGAAAACACACTGCAAATACTAATATCAAACATTTAATGAGCTAGACAGCTACTGGCGCCAAGATGTCTGTGACCTAATCCCTTCGCTTTCAAAGTCATGGCCATTTCACAACATATTGCATCAGGCCCGTAGATGTGTGCTTGATACATGGAATGGATACGTACATTAAATTTCAGGTTTAATATCATATCCACAACGGAAAGTCATCACACACCCTTCTGGGCAGGATCAGTGCCATCGGGTATATTTTGTGATTTTAATCACGTTTTGTGCATGAAAATTTCCCATCCACACCCCATCTACATAGCTACATACCTGATTATGCTAATTGAGAATTAAACATATTCCTTGAGTGTGCCTGTGTAATCTTTCACTTTCCAATGTTTTAGACCTCAATGCCTGTTGATTTTAGCTGTCTGACAGAGTCTCTCAGTTCAGTGATAACTTGAGGTTACAACCATGATTGCACATAAATCGTGCAGCCAAACAAAAGGAAACCTATATGGCATAATGTCTTACAGGAGACCTTGTGATTTATACTAGTATTGATGACTCAGTAAGACACTCTTATCACTTATTGATAATGATATTGTGCAAGTCAAGAAAATTACTTATTATTGAAGATACTTTTATGTTGTCCAATTAATCTTTCTGTGTGAGAGTGAAAATTTGAAAAAGAGTTTAGGTCTATAGTTTCTTTGTAGCATATTTGAATTCTTAAGTTGATTCAAACCACAGAACAAATCTGCAAGTTTTTATAGATAAACACTGTATCACAAGGGAAAAAAATCCAACTTTTTTGATCTGAATTTCTCAATTTGTCAATTAAAGCTGAATTTATTTTATCTACTGTGAATTGCGAAAAATAAGAACTTTGATGGCATGATAAGGTTACGGACAACGATATCTGGTGAGGCTTTCTGTTTCTTGAACATTCTCTTGTATTCTTCAATTTTATTGATGCACATTGTTATTGTGAGCAGTGATATTATAATACAGTTTTTCATTAAAATTGCTTGTGTAAATAACTCTTGACATCATTCAGTTCACAATATTCAATTGATTACTCTTCATCAACAATCAACCGAAAAATTATCTCATCAAAAACTCATGGAGAAATTTGACCATTGACACAGTTGATGCTTATTTTGGATTTCTATTCAACCATTATTCCACCAGCAATGTAGAATTGTAGCAGTCCAATGAATTCCATACTGTTACAAAAGCAACATGCAAATTCACAATCAGCATACAACAGTGTTCAACCCCCCCCCCTTTAACTATTAAAATGGACAAATTCTACAGAAGGAAAATACCTTAAAAAAACCATAATTACCACAGATTACAGTTGGTACCTAAGGCACAAACTCTTACTATTATAGGAATAATTGTTGAGTCCTGCAAAAAAATTGTGTTGCACAAACGCTGATAAAGACTTTGTGTTAGATTAGAATGAAAATGTATGTATGGCTTCTTGGTGATTTTAATTGTAGCTTTGATCACAATTTTATTTCCATTAACTTCTGCAGACGCTGAATGAAAGCATACAAGATGTTGCAAACGGCAAAACCTGTCGTACTTGAAGAGAGTGAAGGCAGGCATGCATGTTCAAGTTCAAACACAGACTGTGGTCGCATAGGACTGTCTAAAAAAACGTTTCACTTTCACAGTTACTTTGTTTTGTGATCAAATGTCAGTTTACTTGACAGGTATTATTGTAACTATAATGTTTGGAAACACTAAGATGTTAAATTTCTAACAATGGTCCATGATCAATTTGAGCCGACTCTGGTCTGTGTGAGACACATGACACTTCTGAATAAATTTTACTACTACCGGTACTTAATTTGCTAATTATCTCAAATTAGCCATCCAAGCCATTTATCACAAATAACATTTGACTCTTAATTACACATTGAAAAATCAATCAAGAATAATCTGAAAGCACTAATGGAGTTAAGTTAGTTTTGGCTTTTGTGGCAATACATTTGCTCTACTTATTAGTTTTCCTGATTAGACTGCTCTATTATACTTGAGCATTATGGTCACAGCATACATGACTTCCATTTTACGACATATACATTCTCAACATTACTGATTAAAGATGATAAAACTGATGTAAAGAAATTTTAACACATATTACAGCTTTAACAGTGATTCTATACACATATTTCTTGAATGTAGTGAGATGTTCTTGTATGCTTTCATTCTATTGCAATGTACAGGTGAATGCCCAAATGTCACTCTTGTCGCTCGTAATGTGCTTTCGCGATATTACTTCTGGTATTACCAAAGGAAATTTAGCCTTCCGATTAAGCTGTCATATCTGGAGTCGTCTGGACTGCAAACAGACCAGGATTATGCCACTTGTGGGCAATATGGTATGAGTAATACAAGATTGTCCATGAATTAATTTTCTTTGAAGTAGCTGAACCCCAGGACATTCTTAGTGGCCATGACAAGACAACGGAGCTCAGGATCATAAAGGTCTCTGGTTTACTCTCTTGCAGACTGTACATCTTTTTGGAAAAGGACACTTTCAAATTCAGATAGGTTTTGATTGTTGTTACTTAAGCTTCAGTGAAGGCCTTGATACACTTTATTCTTAGTATCATCAGAGAGAGGGCCTTATCCTTTTTAATTAACATAATAAAAAATATTGTTTTTACACAAGAATTGTAATTTAGCACAGTGGACACATAATTTGAAAAATTGAATCTTCTATTTTGATAATTTTTACTAATTTTCATGGTTTATTTGTGCCAAACGCAAGATGGCGACGCTTGAGTTTATCATTTGCTACAACAATAACAAAGCTTTGAAGAATACTGTGATGGACAGGATGAAGTACTAAACAGAGACTGTCTAGAGAACAACATCTATCAAACTCGTGACTCTAAACAATGGATGTTGCTGGTCAAATGTAAGAGTTTTGTGGGTAATACTTCTTATGTGGCTGGTGTAGAGAGCAACAGACGCCAGAGCAAATAGAATGCTGTTGGACTAGGGTGACTTTTCTAGGAATTAGAGACAATCTAGGCAGCATTGACTTTTCAAGGAATTAGAGCCAATCTAGGCAGCATTGACAGTAGGCGCCTTGCTCTGATGGTAAAATGGATAAGATAGTAAAAAGTTCATGAAGTGGAAGGTGTCTCCAGAGACTTTATTCAGAATCACTCTTTGGTGCCTTCACCGATGAAAGTTTAACAAGATGAGAATTTGTTTGACAGCGCTGATACAGGGAGTCTATCATCCAGAACTTGTACAAGGCAGATTGTCTGATCTTCTGATACGTGAGATTGTACACGGCTGAATGACAATGCGTAATACTCATTTATGACATGTGGTAATAGGTTGAAATACTATTGACATATCTTTACAATTGTTGAAAATTCAAATTTAGATGATTGGCTACAGTAAATAAATTGAAATTATTTCTCTACTTGAACGTTGTTGCAAACTTTGAGAAATGTAGGGTCTGCACTATATATGAAAATGCAGAATCAGACAATCATCTGGTGAAAGCTGGACATCATTGCAATGTATTACAAGGTCAAGTTTGACTGTCCTCATGTAAAGGGACTGAATAGATAACCAGACAAAAGTTAACACGCTATTTTATTTTTGAATGGGTTATTTGCTGCCATTAACATTGATCCCATTTGGTGTCTAATCACGGTACTGCCACAGGTTTTCATGACATTTTAGCATTGTATATCAATCCGTCCCTTCTGGGATAATGGTAGCATATGTAGTTCACACAGAGAGCAATTTCAATCGGTATCTGTCCAAATTAGCTTTGTGAACTCTTTCAAAGACACCTCTGACTGTCTGCTTTCTAATTGCCTGCATGGCTGTTGTCATGGAAAAGTTTGCCAGGAGTCAACAGTTTCACGACACCCCAATTCCTGACAGGAAATTAAGAGTTTGGATGGACATTCTGAATAATGCAGGTTTTGCTAGTCAAGAATTCATCTATTATGAATATGAAAGCAGTTCAATCCCAGAACTCCTAACTACTCTAAATCTACTCACTGTGGTATAGATTGGGCATTGGGGATACAATATACCATAACAATGGAATCTTATCTGGGCTAATTAACATAATGCATTCATGTGCAAATATACAACATTGCAGAAATATAGAGGGCACTGTAATTCTCTCTGAGATATCGTGAGCATTAATGGACAATTTTTTAAGATCCAAAGCACTGATTGTTTCTGAATGACCTGTTCTTGAATTTAACAATTTCATATATGCACATTTGCATATAACTGGCGAAGTGAAAGCTCTGTAAATTTCCATATGAAATCTGCACCATATACCGGTAGTTCTTATCACCATACTGCACAACATCCCTTAACAGTACACCGTCCCACCTTTAAAACATCTCCATACTCCACAATATTTCCATACTGCACAATATTCCCATACTGCACAATATTCCCATACTGCACAACATCCCGACACTGTACAACATTCCCACAATATACATCCCAACACTGTACAACATTGTACAACATCCCCCACACAATACAACATCCCTACCGGTACATTATATAACATGCCCATACTATATACAACTCACATGGGTCTTATTTCAATGCTGTTATCACTTCACAACTGAGTTTATAACATTACATTCTACAGCATATCTTGTGATACCCTGTATACTGCAATAAAGTATATTGTGAAATGTAATGTGTGGTGATATTGCCTAATGAAATACTGTGTTGGTAATAAAATATGACATATTTCTTGGCAATGAACTTTTGACATAAAGTGCCATGATAATTCAACAACATAAACATTGTGACAGTTTTGAGTTTGCATGAGCTTGAAATGATTCCTTCCTTTCACCAGACCAGTAAGTCAGTTTCCATGGATAATGACAATACCATGGTAACAAGTCAAAATAAAGCATTTGACACCAAATATACTGAGCTGTATCAGTGAATGTTACTTTATAAGTAGGTTTATTTCATTTTAATGCAATTAGATGCTACAGTTTATGTTGTTTGAATTAACATCTGGTTCTTGAATCCATTTTGGGTTAGAAAACTCACATAACTTTCTTGTCATTTGCTTGATTACTGGGTCTAAAATTTGCATAATGTTGGCGATAAGAACAAGGTCTAATCTAAATGCCATACTGGCTTTTCTTTTATACTGAAAAGGCAGAAATCACTGGGCACTATTTGGTATGTGTTAAAGGATACAGTGGTTTTGTGATTTTCTCAGGAAGTTTGAATGCTGGTGTAATTTGCATATAAGAAAGTGTAATTCCATATTTGGAATGTCATGCTATAGAAGATGTGGGTAGAAAATTGGTGTTTAATACCTTCCCACAAGTGTGTGGCTATACAGTGCTCATTAAAGTTAGACATCACACGTCAATATAGAAATGAATTGTCATACTATGGAAGATGTGGGTGGAAATACTGGTGTTAAATACCTTCCTACAAGTGTGTGGTTATACAGTGTTCCTTGAAGGTTGGACATCACATAGCAACATAGAAATGAATTGCTGTGTCATGAAATGAATGGTACAAAATATGGAGTAAATACTCCAGGGACATACACAGCTGCTGAAAACGTAGTGTGGAAATGTTGATCAGGCTAGCATTGATCTCAATTAGAATTCAGTGTACACCTCATTGATAAATGACAAAGAAGTTGATAAAGTATATCCCATTAATAAAGACAGAGACACAAAGTAATCAATGGGGAGCTAGTAGTGTTTAGGAAGACATGACATCAATTTGTAACGTGTCACCATCAGTGCCATCAAATCAACATCTTCAAGTTGCCTGAATGACGTTGGGAAAGTCTTCAGAAAACACTGCGCTACCATTTCAGCATTTCAATTCACAAGAAACCACAGCACATATCAGCTTTATGAGACTGTACAACACTATCGTATGAACTTTATGAAAAAAAGAATATGATTTTGGTAAACATGCTGTGAAGTAATATTACATGTTCAGGCACGTCTTGATATTGCTACTTGACCATACCAATGTCTTCACAGAAGACAGTGCATATCTTACATTATCAACATTGATCCTAAACTACCAATATGAAGTTAGACAGGATTATAAATGGTAAAAGTTCATATGCATGTTAGTTTTTGCTGTTCAACTAAAGTGATATGTTTCAAATAAACCGGTGCCAATATATGAACTATCATAATTCCTTTTTTTCAATTTTCTTCAAGGTTAACTGTAAAGAAACAGCAACAAAAATTAAAATTAAGAATGTTTTACGTCTTCTTTGCTATTTTGTGGAATCCATCTTTGAACAGGAGCTTGTGAAGAACTAGCCAACATTTCTATGATATTTAGACCCACAGAAGGTATTGAAAATTTGATGAGACGAAGTCTTGGTTGATCGTGAGATTAGCATGAAAGAAGGCTAGTGATATGAGTTGTGATAATGAAGGCATATTACAGGTTAGGTACAATGCAGTTATATCTATGACTTCAATTAAATCATCTTTCCTTTCCTTTATGACGTGAAAACTTGCAAGGGTACCCAGCAGTCTGCCAACAAACTGAATTTCAATAATGACTCAGAATCAAGTTTTTAAAGGGCAATTTTTTTATGTAAATATAATTAATTATTTATTTACATGTATTATAATAAAACACTAAAAATGACAATACATGTCAAATTGTGTGCAGTATTAATGAAAGTGACAGAAGATTAGGATGAAAGAAGGTGATGACACACATGATGAAATTAGGCAATGTTTTTTGAAATAACAGATCTGAATGTCACATGTAAAAAAAGATCATCAGTTTTAGCAGAAATAGCAATAACTTTAATATGTGACAGACACTGTTTCTAGAAACTTTGCACATATGTGTAATGATCCTAGGATTTGAAATCCTTTTGAAATAGTAGAACAAAAAGACTCAAAAAACATGATTTCTCTTATGATATTAACAATGTCGCAGTGTAGTAGCTGTATGCTTCTTATAACATTATGAATACTTTTATTATTGTGTAGTCATAATAGAGAATTGCAGATAATAATGACAGATCTTCAAAGCAGAGAATAATCCACAATGGATGATGTAAATAATTTGTCAACAGAACTCATGTTGTAAAAACATACAGATACTAGCCAGAGGTCAATCCATTGATAAATTATGTGTATTGATCAATGATTTATGGTTCGCTGTAAAGAAATACAGCTTAGTTTCAAGATCTTCACAAACATCAACTGTATACTCAGAAATAATCCAGACTTTACACTTTGATTCCCTGTGTTCATGACAAGCACAGGATTCCTCCAAATCTCAAATCCAAGGCATATGAACAATAGCTGCATGTGTGGTCAAGTTTTCAAAGAGTGTTAAGAAGATTTTCCTTCGTCTCTTGGTGATATTTTATTGTGTAGATACAGTAATGACTATCATTTGCTCTGAAAAATGATATGTCATTCTCAGTGAAAAAGCCCAACATATTTTAGACAAAAATTTAAGAAATTCAGTATGGATGTCAAAAATAGATGCAAAGTCTATTCAAGCCTGTTATGAAAATTGTTATTTGAAGTACAAATAATCAATGTGAAAGGCAAAATAAACTGGCTCAAATGAATCATAAAATGGAGAAAATGAAAATGATTAAAGAGATGAAAACAGGACCTTATGAAAATCATGATATCTGCACTGATCACACTTAAAACCAACAATAGATTTTTAACCAGCTTGTAGAACCAAAACAGATAGTTTTCTCATTGATGAACATCTAAAGCCAGCATGAAAACTTTTCTTCAAAACATACAGTCTGTTTTACAGACAAAATTTAAGAAAATGTCTCTGATTCCACAAATATAACCTTACAAGTGAGCATTGTATCAGTTGGACAATTTGTCAACAGCTGACATCATTCTGGTGCATCATGGGAATCTTCATGTCCACCAAATGAAGTCATTGCTTTTAAAAGTGACCACGGTTAAAAATCTTGTTTGCCTTCATTACCTTATTAATATTCACAATTGATATGTTCAAGGCCAAGTTTACAGAACTTGCTTCTTTTACCACAGGTAGAAGGTTTCTTGGGGACAGATATTCAAAATCTCAAATTTTTAAAAATATTTGTTATCTACTACTTTTGTGGACTCTTTTGAAATTCGAATAAATCAAATTTTCACTGGCTTATTCTTGCAAAATACAAAAATTTAATTCTTTCCCCTAGACTTAACACAAATGGTGCTTATTTTGAATATAAAATCTTGGTAAATTTAAGGTAATTTGTTTCTATGGTAATAAAATTTGCATGGTGACCAATGATTTTCATTTATGACTTTGAATAAGAATGGTTGAAAGTTTCCTTGAGGAAAGTTTGAGTATAAGTAAACGTCTTTGACTTTGACTTTGAGGTACTGAAACAACTCATTCACAATCACCAACCATAACTCTACGCATTGGAGTTGATAAAATGACTTGTCTTAAGAACAAACCTACATGAATAGTAAAGGTTTAATGTGATTATTGACATATTTATTGATTCAATTATTTATTTATTTATTTATTCATCTATTAATTCATTTATTCATCTATTTATTTTCTACATTTTTAGAGGCCAACTACTCCGAAAGATAGACTATACAGCACCCTTTATGAGAATAGTGAACAATAACGTAAGGTGTTTTTAAGACAAACAAGTATGGCAATTAAGTTAGTCACCTTATAAAGGTCACATGTTTTGAACAAGATTTCTTGCATTAAACTTTTCATAATTTGCATACACATTGAACAGAAATAACCTTGATGTATGTGTGGGATTTGATTTGCAATGAAAGCCTGGATTACAGAAGGTGAAAGAAACCATAGAATATTTTGGAAAAAGTTTACTGTCAGTGTGATTCAGTAATTGGGAAATATTCCCGTTCCTACCTGGAGGCTGTATCAGAAATTGAGGTTCACTGAATTGTAATATGAAACATAGAATACACTAATAACATTGGAATCAACCACAGAACACCAAGTTTATCTTGACAATGATATTAGTACAATTTTCTGGGTAATAGTGAAACTTGATTGTTGTAAATGTAACAGGTGGTTAGGAATTGAATCAAAACATGACACTTCTTAAAAAATATTTTTCATAATTTCACCCAAAATAATATATTTACCGCTTTTTCCTCTTATGTGCAATGGAAAGCTTATCTTAATAAGTGTATAGATACAGGTTTGAAATATGGATAAATTAAATGTGATTTCTCAGCACAGTTGCGTTTTCCAGAAAACGTCCAGTCATTTATCTTAATCACCAAGAACGAAACGAGAGACATTTCTGCTACTTCTTACCCTCTCACCACCATGGTTTGACCTGAACCCATTGTTATCAACGGTGATTGTGGACCTGTTTACAGGGAACTGGGGTGAAATAAACCTTATACAGTCCAATTGTTGTGCAGAAGAACCGTCATGCAAACTTAAATACCACAGGACACCAAAAGCTCAAACTGGTATACTTTTTTTATCGGTCTTTCCATATGACAGAGAACAAAAGAATAAAACCATTTATTGATAGTCAAAGGGTTGAAAAAGAACACTTTACATATCTTTCAAAATCTTAGTAGGGCTTTATTGCTGAGCTGCAGTCACTTTGTCAAAGTTTTTTTTGATAAATTTAAAACTTAGTTATTCCAACATTTGCAAGATTTTAATTTCATGACAAAACATACTTATATTGTAACAATTATTTGATGATGTTTTCCTTCTAATTTGAATATATCTCATCTGTGATTATTAGTTTTCCTCAGTAGAATATGCTACAATGTAATTTTAAATTGATTTTGGATAAACCAATCTTTCATGAACTTGACCATGAAACTGATTGAAGATTGGAGAACACTTGCCTATAGGGACATGTTTTGATTCTCTATGAGTCACATATTAGTCATATCTATCTTGCTATCCCTGGAGATGTGACTGTTATACCACACAGTGTTCACGGTCATGTGACTGCTCTTCAACTTGCAAATTAAAGACTAGGCTCTAGCTTTGAAGAAAATAATTGGTGAGTAACTTTAACAGGAAATTATCCCAGTTAATTATAAACCTGGAGAAATCTTTCTGTGTTTCTGTATATCCAACTACAAATATGGCATCTATCCATACTTGCTGTTCAAAGAATGATATTTCTTTCATTAACCCTTTCACCACAATGGTTTGGCCAAAACATATCATTATCAATGGTGGGTGTGGACATATTAACAGATTAAAAATTGCTATAATCATGTCATCTTTGTCCCTTCTGGTGACTTTTATGACTTACTGTGTATACTCTTGTGATAATCCTCAGCATAGGATTTCAAAATGATGAACTTTTTTCTACATAGCTGATTACAGACAGCTTTCTTTTGATTCTACCCTAAGATGCACGTCTTCACTAAATTTTACAATGGCTTCATGCAGTCAGTAAATCCAAAGGTTTAGATATTTCCTATACTTTTTAGAATGAAGCAATGCCTTCCACTTGAACTGTTGTAAGATATTCAGATGTTGAACAGTTGTCAAAGGATGCAGTATCAGGGAATCATCATGATATTACTTATGCAATGTGATTTTGTATAATTTTACGTGGATTTTAGAATTGAGGAAAGGACACATAATATCCTGTAATATAATGGGTAACAAAGGATGATGTGTAATTTGACTTGCAGAAGCTAGCTGTACGCATTGTAACTGCATGCATACTGTGTATCATAAGTATGAGGAGAGATTCAACGCTATCTTTAAAGCATCACTTTGTCATAAAATCTTGTTCAACAAGGACTAAATTAAAGAGATATGTAGCTGTACATACCTTGCTATACACATTACAGAACAGTGAAAGACAAGCTACCTTACTGCCGAAACTCTAGCTAAGAATAAGCCTATCAAATTAAGCTTGGGATTTTACATTCTAAGAAAATTTACAAATGATTATTCTCAATATAATACTAGGACAGTGAAGTTATTGTCACTTAATACGTCATGTAGATATTTAATAATGACAATATATACACTCAGTGTGACAGTTTTTGGACGACCTCAGTTTTCGGACATTTAGTGACATGCTGTTAGTTACACTCACTTCGTTCCGTATCGATAGCATTTTACAGGTCATGTGACCTCATATTAAGTCAGGTGACACTGTTGTCCTGTTTTCAATAGTTTTTTTGGTAGAAGCTATTGAGTTCACTACGAGCGGCGGTCACAAATTGTCGTCTAATACCGCGTCGTCGCGTCAGTGATACTGTCAACATACTGCCGTCAGGTCAAAGTAACTGAAATTTTGACTTAAGTTCTGATTTAGCATTGAATTTTGAATTTCAGGGAGAATAATGCTTTTGAAAATATTCTTTCCATTGTTCGCTACGATTGCATGTAGTTTTAACAAAAACTGCGCAGTTGTTTCGAGAAAAAAAAGTACATTTAATGAACGTAAGAAGTGTACAAGTTTTCGGACAGACAATATTTAGCATGTGTAAACGTAGTAAGTGACTTACCGCGTAAAAACTTGACAGGTAAATAATTCCATACAATGAAATATACTCGCTATTTTTATTAAATAATGCCTGTGCGATTCTAATACAAACAAAATATGCAATGGAAACAATTATAAGCAATACTCACTGAACAAACTTGGCGAAGTTCGCCACACCGTACGATACAAGGTGCCGAAAGCACACACACAGAGACAGCCGTGTCCGATATCTAAGCGCTATACACGTCGATATATTGTTGAGTCGTCCATGGATTAAACATAACAATTATCATGAAATATTCTTATATACAGTTTTCTAAACACATCGAAATTACAAATCGGTGGTTTGAAGTTTCAAATTATCAATACTTAGCTCCTAATCACATTCCAAATACGACGTCCGATTTCTGGGATTGCAGTCCGATTATTATGCCTTCAACATGGGGTCAAAACTTTGGCAACTTTGACCCCGAAATACCACTCCCGTCGTGTCAACTGAGTTTGAGGATAACCACAATAAAGTTTGAAAGGTATGGTAATAAGATTTCGTATTGCTTTTCATTTACGAAACTACTTTGGGCGAAATTCACTACCCTGTCCGAAAACTGTCACACTGAGTGTATAGACTGGTCCTAGGAACCAAGGCCTAAGCCTTGTAGACTAGATGACGTCATCTTGACTTATGTATTATTTTTTTTCACAAGTACATATATTCAAAGTTGTCTTTGTGAATATCTTTGCAATGATTTCTACTGAATAGGTTTGATTGATACATTGTGTTTTCAGACACAATTGCTTCCTATACGACTCCAAAATGCTGCAAAAGCTAGCCATTGTTTAAAAATGAGTATTGCACTAAATTAAAATTTAGTTCATCATTGTAGCCATAAAACCAATGTAACAGACATACAAACAATTAGACCTGGACAAATGAAAGCCAATTTTATCACAATATGCAGAGAAGAAAAATGAAACAACACTTTCAGGAAAAGATGGGTTGATAATAATTTAACAGATGAGTCAAACTGTAACAAGTTTGAATACTCAGATATGACATGGTGTTCAGTTGAAAATCAAAAGTGCATGTGATTATGTTTTTAACAATGAAACTTGTATGAATTTCCTCAGAATTACCTCTACATTTGGCAGCCTTACATATTTCCCTGTAAAAAGGTTCCTATGTTTAACTCTAAAGGTAACCTTACTGGAAAGTACAACTCTGTATAAGGTTATAAAACAGTTTGCCTATGTGAAGACATCACAAAACAGTGTGGGAATATGAAGGTGTTACAAAAGTGACAGAGGAGATCCTTAGAACTGAGGTTATTACCAGACAATAGCATCAAGGCAGTACGGAAGAGTATTAATTGAGAAATGATGTGTAAAAGTAAATGGAATTTTGTACCTCTGGAAGGAAGACTTTGTGCTGGTTGGCATGACAGTCACTTTGATTATTACAAGACACGGCAATGTAGCAGAGCAGTATCTGCTGTGAGTCACATCTTTTTCAGAGGCAGTCCCCTGACAATGGAGGGTATCTCCTGCAAAGCCTATCAATATCTTGCTAATTTGAATTAAACCCTGAAAATTGTTCTCACGATCACACTTCAAAGGACACTTCAGTCCACAGAGACCAACATCTTCCATGTGGATTTTGTCTGCCACAGAAAGCAAAATTTTTTTCATTTCCTCATGGACTTGAACGATTTGTTCCAGCATATATTTTATGTGTTCTTTTTCTCGTACGTTACCTTGAAATGTAATCTTGCTTCAATAATTTGCAGAAAACACTGAGCTGTGCTAATTTCGGTGCTAACAGAACAATACAAAGAGGATAGATAGTATTAAAATCATGCAACCCTGATCTTGTTGTCCCTTGAGTAACGGCCAATCAATAAACACTTTACAATAAATGCTCCCACCGACATTCCCCTTCACCAATCTGATTTCTATTTAATTATAGATTCAATAACTTTCATATCTTTGCTTTATAAGTGTAAAATCCTCAATTTATTTGCCGTAATCACATCAATCAAACAAAGAAAATTCCTCTGAGCAGTGCATCTTTTGGTTAAGTAAAGATACAGACTGGATCTACTCCCATGTCAAATATCTTGTGAATTCACGCTGTCAAAGTCAATGAGATTTTCTCTGAGAATACAAAATCAAATATTTGATTATTTGAAATCTTTATCCATCAAAATATTTCATGATTAGCAAATAAATACCAAATTATTTAGACATGATTAATAATAAAGTAACATTGAGCTCTATACTACAAGTACTGTTGTTTGTTTAATATCAATGATTCAGAAGTAATTTTTTGCATCAATCTCTGACATTAAATGCCATTCCTCACTTAACCTTTTCAGTGCCACAGTCAATTTGTCACCTTTATAGAATATAACGCAGACAATTTCTTTTCAGATTTTTCCCAAAGTTTAACAAACACTGCAGCCAATGAAAAGTTATGTCCCTCTGGTCACAAATTATGAAAACAATTATAGAAAATTTCATAAAAATTGCTTAGATGTTGCTTTAATATTTTGGTGGGAAAAAAATTACAACACTAAAAGGGTTTACTGACATGGTCTGTAGCAGTAACAGACATGATAAGGTTTTAAAGCTGTTTTCAATACTTGTATTTGGTTACAAATTTAACTTTGTATGGTTTCAAGGTCTTCACAAAATATTTGAGATGGCTGTGTACTTGAATAAAGACAGAGATTGGATTGAATAAAGCAATGTTGATTGTGAATTTTTTTATAGAGTAAATCCTTGCTCTTTATCAGTTAGTTGTTTAAATTCACTGTTGAAAAATTCATGGAAAAGATTGACAGGTTCGTGTTTCAATGAAAATGACATATTTTATCATTCTTAGATTGGGAGTGTTAGTACACTGGGTTCTGTAGTCATCTTCCAACCACTATATTAATATTAAATTTGGTAAATTCTTGATCAGATTCAAACTCACAACATGCGACACAAATTCATCTAGTGAAAACATCATAGTCGAAACTGCTCTGCTAAATGCCCACCCTTCAAAAAGAGTGGTTCAATGACCGAGCCAAGTTGTTGCAATTTTCTGACCACGACCCTTACTGTGTTCTTGCTTTGTTAGCTACAGTAGACATCAGTCTGAGACCCTTGGGTTGTTCATAGCATATGAAGTAATCCCTGCGTACAATCAAAGCACCTCCAGCAATGGAGGTACTGAGATACACTGAAAGACTGTGATTTACCCACATCTAAGTATGGATGAATTCACTCTATAATCAATGCTACAGAAAGAACCGATGAAAAAATGAAAGAAAGAAAGAAGTGCTTTACAGAGTTCATAGCTTTCGTTTGTATGCATTATTAATATGCTGGCACAGTGAAGTCTTTGACAACCAACACAAAGGAAATTACACAACCAAGTACAACTCTTCAAAGCCATCTAATGAAAAAGTATAAATCGCAGAAGAAACCAAAGTCTAGAAATAGAAGTATCAGTATCTTAAATTTGACAAGCATTCTTGATGAAAAGCTGTCTTCAAATCATCTGGAACTAAAGAAACCTACAGATACTGACCAATTTCTATCATTACTGAGACAAAAATTACATGGAATACAAGTAGACCTAAGGTCCATGGGTCAACTGTACATCAAATTGATTTCAAAAGGAGCAGATGAGATTCACAGGAGAGTGGGACAGGTGATTGCTTGGAAGTGTGTTTTTTCTGGCAGACTCTTGGCATCTGTCAAAGTACACAACTGAAAAAGTAACAATGTGAAGAATGAGAGATCAGACAGACTGACTTCAACACTTTCACAGCTACTACTCTAAATAAAATACACCTGTACACCTGCAGTACATCTGCTTGATGTACTACCAATCTTTTACAGACTTGCTTTCATCTTCCACATACTGTCATGAGAAATTAGCTGATAGTGTAAATACTCATACAGATGAAGATGTGTCCATTGTCATCGGCTGTATCAATGACGTCCTCATTATTTTAATGATTTTTCATTCAAAAATTCAAAAGAAAGTTTCAGTGTGATCAAGCCTTCCCCAAAAGCATTGAAATATATTCAAATCATTAACGCTAATGTGTGTATTTGAGATGTTAATTTTTCACTTGCCATAATAACCTAGATTTGTCATGGCCTCTACTGTATAATTTTCATTTCCTTTTTCAACTGAAGATGTCACAACAAGTTTCAGACAATGTCTGATTTCTCAGTTAGGCTCTACTTTAGATTCTAGTACCTGTTTGAACATTGTAAATGTTAGTTTCAGAATCTATCAGTCAAGTAGAGATGTGTTAAGCAGGTGTTTTTGTCAAGTAAGAATAGTTTGTATTTACATGATTTTACAAATGAATGAGGATTATGAGGAAACCAGCAATTTCCAATTGTTGTGAACCACTGACATCTTTGCAGCAATGGCTGCATATGTGACCATGAGATTTGATATAGTGGCGGGGAAACAACAGCTCTGACTCACAGGAATGGTGATGTCCCTGATGCTATGACACAATGCTGTGACTTAAGGCTGCCATCTGATGGCACTTTCTGAGACTGTCTCCCTTTGTTCTAATCAACTTTACTGTTAGTATTGCACTGGCAAAGCTGGCATTGAATAAACTCTGTTTGAACATTCCTTCTTTGTTTATAAACTTTTGACTTTTTGATCCCTAGAAGCAGAATGGGTATATAATACATTATGGTATAATCAGGCAGGATTACCTGTCTTACACAACCATCCCTGATTCAACTCTTGTTAATGATTAACACTGTCATTACTATTCATAAACAAATTTTGTTGTATAATAAACAAAGACAAAAAAGCTTGTGTCTTGCGTATCCAATTACACAAGTAGCTGTTTGGAGCAACAATTTAGTTTTCCATCGGAAAAGCAATCAGAACTGTTATGTTATTTCAAAAGACAGAGAAAACCAGTATCACTGCTGCAGGCATTTAAATTTCCAAGATATTACATCTGAGATGATGAATTACACTCTAGCCATTTGACAGGATTAGTTTAAAATGACTGGAGCATACGCAACACAGTGACACACCATTGTGCTCCTTTTCAGTCAAAATTAAAGTGTCAAACATTTTTGCTCTTTAATGTGATTAATGTTTTCCTTGCCATTGACTTTGGATATTAATATTTCTCATAAAGATTTATTATGTTCAGTGGAAGCTATATCTGAGTCATTTTGACTTGCTGATGAGTGTCTAGCTGTACTCATCAATCAAATGTTTCATTTTCTCCTGCAATTTACTTCCTATTTGTTCAAGTAATGATCTTTTACCAAACAAGTCAGTTCTTTTTGGAAAAGAAAGTTTTTGTTTTTGTTTGTAAACTACTTAGACCCTCCAATACTTGACTTTCTGGTACCATAACTAAATCATGAGAGTTCAGGCCTGAAAAAATATTTAGTAGCCAATTATTTGCTAAAACATGGCAAATCAATCAAAACTCTCATTTACACAGCAACATATAACATAAGAAATCATACTGTACATTAAAATATCAACAGGTGTCAGTTTATGAGGAATAGAAGCATTGGTCACTGTTTCATTGTTAATGTCCAATGGTATGAAAGTTAAGTCTCATGGACATTGTCCATTGATAGACTCATTATCAGTTGATTTGCATATTTAAATGATAACAATACACTCTGCATAAATGCTTACATTTATTTCAGAAATGGCCCATTTGATATTGTTTGTGGGCATGTATGTCTTTCTGTTTCATAAACAAACACTGTTTATATGGTTTTAATACAATAATTTAAATTATTTCATTTATATGTGTTATTGGTTTCACTCCTGAGTTTACCACAGTGAACGCAAAACATGGTAACCATGGTATTACCATTTTTCAGAAAGGGTAAGGTGAAATGTGAAAGGTGAAATGTAAATGCTCACTTACCAAGTGGAGCTGTGCCTGTTACGTTGGTCTTCTGAGCTCCTGTCCAAATGCTATAACAGATATGTTTGGTCAATGTGTCTGACCTTTATACCTGTTGAAATACCAAGAACAGGGAAAATACTAGTAGCAAAAAGATGAAGATTTTTTTTAATGAGTAATTTTCAAGAAATGTTGTTTTGCCATGGAAGATAAACAATACTGTATATTAGTTTGTTATAGTTTGATTGTTTTAAACATCAAATGTGCATTGAAGTCCTTGCCTATTTATGAAACGTCACTGTAATTTTGGTTATTGTAAATCAATATTGAAGACATTCAAATTCTATGCCAATCTTACTCCTAAGTTTCATCAAAGTTCACTGCTAACCAACATTTATCGAATAAAAAAACAACTAACCGGTTCCTACAACACCTACAACATTGTCATCTACAAACTCTTGGTTCAGCAATGAATGGCAGTTACAAGGACTACTGGTGCTAGCTGTACTTCCTCAGAGCTGTATAGCTTTTGATTTTCAATTCCTGAAAGAATTAAATATGGAATCATAATAAGCACAGAACAAATATGTCACAGGTAACATTCCATTTCCAATCTGAGAGATACCCTTCCATTGTATACTGTTAATTATAATGAATACGTGCTGAACACTTTCTTTCATGAGTAGATATGATCATTCTATTAGGACGAATCTTTGTTTCTTGATACAACCATACTTAAATCTCCAACATATCTTGATAATTTCTGCACAAAATCTTTCTCCTTTCAGCAATCTCTGTCGCTAATGCTTAGACTATCATCATTATAATTTAGGAACTTTCATTCTAACATTATCAGCTTCCATTATCAATATTTTCAACAATTTTCAACCTATCAATATATTCTCATCCCTCTACATTAACTTCAATGAACAGAAATTCACAAATCATCTCCCAATTCTCAACTTGACTTTAAAGCTTTCGTTATCAACTTTCAAAAATTCTCAAAATCTCAATTCTCATTTTTAAGCCCCATTCTCAAGCTCTCCATTCTACTCTCAGTTTGTTCAACAGTTTCCACGGTGTATCCTCAACATCTTAATTAAACTTTAATCTGCTTTATATCTCCTATACTCAGTGGAGTAACTCCAGTTCTTAGCCCACTAACACACAATCTTTAAACCATTAATTCTCTGTCCAATCCCACTAATCCCAATCTCAGATCCTTAAATCCCATTCAATAAGCATTCCTGGTAACTCACATTCCTCGATTACAAAATTTCATTTGCACTTTTCCAACTCTGAATCTTATGTCAATTCTCATCAAATGAACTCCTAGTCTCAGCTTCAAAACTCTGATCTTAAAGACTACTGAATCCAATATCTAATCACTATAAAACTCTAATTCTAAGACCATTACTTTCCATTATCAACCTTAAAAGTCAAATCTCAGTCCGCTAAAAATCACTTTCTAGACGAAAAATGTACATTCTTGGCTACAGTTCCAAACTTTGGAACATTTCCTCCCATTGTCAGTTCAGCAACTCCCAATCTAGGAATAGTGCTTCCTAAGCTCACACAACAATATTCCAGCCTTGGCCCATAGCTTCTAATCTCTGATATCTGGTTTCCATTCTCAGACCTGTACATGCTCACTCTCAGTTCATCACCAGAAATCTCAGAATCAGTAAATTCCATTCTCAGCCAACTATCTCCAGTCTTGGCTTGCTAACCCCAATGTCAGATCTCACTCAAATAATCAGCTCCTGACCACTTTGAAGTTTGAGAATGGGAATTTAAGAGTCTTTACATTCCCACGGTATCTCAAACTTCTAACTCAAAATCTGAAGAAAAACACTACAGTCTTATTCTAAGCCACCACTGACTTCGATTTTTTATTGTAATTCTCTAGTATCCTCCTCTCATCCCCCACTAATAAGCTCCAATTAATCATCCATTTATCACTAATTTTAAACTCATTATCCTTGATGAAATTCTCTCATTCAAAATCTTGGCAACACCCACATGATCATTTTGAACACATTAAGTCAGTCTCCATGGCAATATGCATCTGAAATTTCCATACAAAGCTGATAGTGTTATCTTCATATCACATGCATGCACCTTTTCGACTTTGTCCCATGCATGCTAAGTGTTCTTAGTTGAGCGTTACCGTGACAACACAGAGAGGAAAATCACCCTCATTATCCACCCTAAGTAAACAGGAACGAAATTAATACCGTTAATCTTTTAATTCAACTTGTTAACCAGTGTCACAAAGTATAATTTTCTAATGTTATTCAACACGACACGATACCCTTCATGCTTCACAAATAATCAGAGGCATGCTGAGTATCTCATTCAGATGTAGTCAGCGGAAAAGCTGCTAAAATATGCATAGTCATGCACAAAACTAGCCTAATACTCCACAATGTGGTTTTGCTTCTGGTGAATTCATAGTGTTCGCAGAACGTACACTGAATGCAGGAGCTATAAGAGTTGTGGTTGGGTAATTCTCTACAAGGATATTGCGCTGACTCAGCTGACCAGCTCAGAAAAGTAGAAAAATAACCTAGGACATAAATCTGAGTGAATTTAGAATGACTTCAGTCACTTTCTGAGGTTTATTGGGTGAATGTTACAATCCCAAATATGCCATCAATATGCAGATAAAGGTGCCATTTCATTTCTTGACCTTTGACCTCTATGTAATGAGTTTCATTACAATGTATCTATGTCCACCAATATTTAAGAAATATTACTAACAAAATCTACTATTCAGAATTTAAATATCCATGACTTTTGAATTGACATACACACTTTCAAGAAACTTTAGTATCAAATAATGACTTGAGAAACCATTTGCTTCTTTGAGAGAAATTACTAGTAACATGTTTCAAAACTGTGAAAACTTTTACTGAAATTAAAAACGTACACGGTATCCTCTTCCTATTTTCAACATAGTTATTTTGCCTTTTGGATTGCCTAGTACATAAACCATAGCTATATGTAGTAGTAACATGAATATTAATCGTGTTGAATGACAAAATGTCAGCGTTTACTTAACTATTAATAAACATAAAAATAAAGTATATGTGTAGTGTAAAACTTTGGACTTATGCTTGGCAATTACAAACTAAGAACCCATCAGACTGACTGATTGGTAGACTTTGACGAGCCAGATCAAATTTTCTCAGTATCTTGAAACTGGAACTAGGTTTTATCAAGAAAGTCTACCCTTGCATCTAAAAGTTATCAGAACAACACTGCTCAACTATTCAGCAGTTGCTGAATTACTGATTCGTGTTCACTGTAATAAATTATTGAAATAATCCAATGTTCCTCTCAGAAGTCTTGCTAAGTCTCAATTTCACACAATTTGTGACCACAATGAAGAAATCATGATTTAAAACTCTCCCCTGCTGTTTTCATTAACTCTGTCAATTTTCTATCTGACTAAATTGACCTCGCTTAGATTTGTTCTCATCATGATGACAGCGATGTGCAACACAGATTAGTCGGATGGCGACATGTAAATTCAACATCCTGCCAAGTCTCATTTCAGATCATAAAACTTGTCTCCCTTCCAAAATGTTTATCCGGTAAACTCTCTCTATAATCATCTTCCCAGATGATGGATTTCTCCGGGGAATGAATTCCGACTATCTGATCAGACTGTTTGAAATGGGGTTTTTGTACTGCTCCCACTGTATGTACTGCAATGTGAGAATATACCGTCTGCATTTCTGTAGACTCTGACATGTTAAATAAGTTCAATGTCCAAAGATTGATGGATGCTAAATGATACTGAAATAATTCTTGCATGGACCTCCCAGATACTTTAATACTGCAGACCACAAAATGATGGTGTCTGCAGATCTGAACTGGAGTAAACACACAGAATGTGTCTCACCAGGCAGTCTCACTTGTAGTGTATGAATATACCACTGGCAGCTAGCTGTAGGGTTCCTGAAGATACAGCTTTCTGTAACTGTTAAAGGACCATGAATGTACTGAGCACTGGGAATCAAACCCATTAGAGAAGGAAGTGTCTTTTCTGGTCTGTGGTGAAATATTTGTAGAAAAAATCACCAATACATATGATGTTCTTGCAACATTTTAGATTGACAGTTATCTGCAAAACAAGAATGAACCATAATCGTACAGAATATATAAGCTGTATAAAATTTAACATAATCTACTATAACTATCTATTATTTGCTTAATTGCTCATCATACGTCTTCAAAGTTCAACTGAGTATACGAGAAATACTCCTGGTAGATTTCATCAAGTCTATGCTGGAGGTAGAAAGTAATTAACATCACAGTACCAGGTATTTGTTGCATAGGGGATCATATCAGGGAATAAGACAGTTCGTTGCAGAAGAAGTCCTGGTGTTCAAAGGTGTTAAGTATTTGCATATGGCATACTGATGAACTTTTCACTACACAGATTTTGTGCATCAGTCTGGACAAAATAAAGTAAAACAAGCCTCTTCAGCTTGCATCCTTTCTCAGCTAATTTTAATAGCTAAGTGTTTAAATTCTCTAATTTAAGAGATGCTGCTATTTTAAACTTTCCCCATATTTACTATGTTCAAGATGTCTTTTCAGCTAAATTAAAAACCCGCTGATTGCAGTGAAATCCAAAATCGCTAAAAAAGCATGCAGGTTATTCAAAGTGTTTTACAGTATACTGGCCACACTGGGCAGGTATGGTGATTATCTCACTAGCCAGTACTTTCTGAAACTTTGATGTTGTCATTATTTACTGGTGAATGTAATCCAATACAGCAATCATAATGCACGCATTGCATTGTCTAGATATAGAAGAAAAATAATGACAATTCAGAATGATATTTGAGGAACAGAATCCAAACTACAACTGCCTACATTACACAGCATGAGAGTTGAGTTTGTAGAAAATGATCTCTTTCACTGCAGTCAGGCAATCAAAGAATATCCCAGCTTTGAATTCTTTACATGCTCAGATTTCTTCAGCACTACTTTCAGCTACCCTGACCTATTGTCACTCTCTGTCATATATCTGTCCAATTCCTATTTTAATCAACCATTGCTACTGGTTTTGAAATGGCCCTTTCCTCAGAACACTCCTCTCAGAAACTTTATCACTGCGGCAGCTGTTTCTACTGTGGTTGCAAGGGTTGGTTATTTTGTTTCAAATCTGATTGTGGCCGATCTTTTATGGTTCATGATTCCCGTTTATTTCCAGGTGTGTCACATGGAAAGACATGACGCAAAAGGCAATCATAGCAGCTTTGGATTCAGACATGGATCAGATTTCAGATCATTTCACTGTCTAGGAATATTAACAACAGATTAGTGTAATGGGAAAAATATTAATCTGAAACTTTTTATCTTATTGTTTAATTTACATCACCAGTTGGCGATGCAAAATTGCTTTGGCTGAACTTCCCTTTACATAGCTTCACACAATCTCAATAAATGCACAGAAATTAAAATCATTCAATACCAAATGTGCTGAAACCCGAAGTAGAATCAATCAACGGAGACGATACTCCCTTACGAACGGCAGTAAATGGCAATTTTTCGGTGAGATGACGGTCTGGCGTCACATTGTCTGACAGTGAAGGGCGGTGTGCGCAGTGAGTGGTATTTGATATAGTGTTTTATATTGATACAACTGACAAGAGCCCTGATACGTTGTGTCACTTACGGTACCTTGAAATCACGTACTCAACCTAGCCAGCAATAAACCACAATCAAGTCAATATCCAAGCCAGCCTTAAATTCATAATCATCAATAAAAGTCAGATCTGGCTAACAAATCTACTCACATACACTTTCATGGCTTTCTTGATGTGCGTACATGACGTCAAGATGTTATAGACTATAAAAGCATGCCATCTCAGAAACAGTCCAAATCCAGAATTAAAATCTTTCCTTTTACGGCTATAGGAATTTTAATACAATTACAGAGAGACAATAACGGATGAAGAAGTCTTCACTTTGGAAACATATAACAAAAGATATCTTTCCATTTTCTTAAAGGACAACAGCACAATAGCATCATAAATTTTTTTGAACTGGCTTCATTTTTTGACATCAAGTCAACCTGAACAGTTTGTATCCGTATGCTTTGCTGCCTTGAGGGAAACTAAGAGGTGTTGAACTGGAATCTGAAACTAATTCACAAAGACAGTAATCTTCAAATAGCGCAATGGCACTACTATCACAATAGCTGTGAACATTTAAGTACTTTGTCCACAAAACCAGAAGCATGACTCATATATGACAGTGTATTCTACAAAACTGTTAAATCTCAATTGCACAATAAAGTTACGCCAATTCTTTTCAGCTTTTCATTAACCTTATTGTGTGAGGCACAAACCATTCTTTTTAGGGGGTATTACAGTCACAGTTTTCATACATCTTGACATATGTGCAGCTTAATTTGGAATATCGTAACAAGAAGATGCTGTGATTTTAGCAATAATGCAGATGTTTTTTTAATTTAGTTTAAATGATAACTTCCAGAAAATGTCATATTATCACTATCACAGACCTTTCTGAAAATAAGAAAAAATGCAAAGATACTTCAACATCACTAATTTAAAAACAGACTGACATAAAAGGCTGAATTTTCAACCATCTTACAGGTGAGTTTATAATATATTTTGAATTAACATTTAAAGAAAACGCTCAGATTGAGTTAGAACAGTTCTGGTAAACCACATTTGCATGAACCCGTAAAAGAAATAGAACTGCACCTAAGACATAACTGTTCCTTGCTAAAGTGAAATTTGAAACTACAGGAAAGGAAAGAATGAGTGAAGTAACTCTCTAAAATAATGATGTAGCCTTACAGTCAATTTGAAATGGCAAACTCAGAGAGAGAGAGAGAGAGAGAGAGAGAGAGAGAGAGAGAGAGCTAACAATCATTATTTTACAGTACGGTATATCATATCTCCAGTATACTACAAAAATACCCCTCCTTCCCTACAAAATGAACTCTTCCTGCTTCAGACTGCACTGTACTATACGTCCATCTTTATCAATATCAAACAAAGAGTTTACTTACAACATCACTGGGTTTCCATCATGTTCTCAATGCTAAGTGCCTTACCCTATTGTTATCCTGCCTGACTTTCACAGCAGGGTGTTTGGCTAGCAGGGAATTGCTGTGGTAAAGACTTCCTACTATTTCCCATTAAAACAAAACACTTTGGACCATATCTACTATGATGGAAAGACACCCTAAATGAGCTCAAACTAATATACATTGTTTGTCTAACGTTGTGTTATATAAAGCCCATTATTTTTGTATTTTCAGACAATGCGTTATTCTAAAGAGAGTTTATTCACATAGATTATTTGCAGTGATTGACAGGTACAGATTTGTCAAATAATGATCACAATTTATAATTATCTTATTTCCATGCCATTATACTTTTTTTGACACTCTCGATAACATTGAGAGATATTCCACCACGGATCACACACATATTAAAGCCTGTATCACCTGTCTTGATAAAAATTTCACATTTATTGACATGAATGATGTCCACTGTTCTCATCTCACCAAAAGAGGTGATCGGGCACCAAATCAATTTCAGTGTATTCTCCAGGAGCTGATGCCAATCAATACGACACATTTGAGAAGTACTAGGCAGTGTGAGCCAGGATATGCAAAAATGTGGCCTGGCTTACAATGCATTTTGTAGAATTAATCACACATGTCTGAGTGATTACAGGCCTGATTCAAGCTAAATACAGTTTAAAAATTCCATCTGCACAAGACGTGGGCATGTTCCCGACTCGCTGGCACCAGTTGTTTGTGCACTCCTATCTATCTGAACTCTCCAGTGAATATCTCATCAGGGCTCAGATTCTTGATTGGAAAAAAAATGTTTACCATGGAAAAGGAGCAGTCCTTTAATAAAATGAAGATTGAAATTCAGTGTTTATGAGACATATTATTGCTTGATGGATATGCAGATGAATTCATGTCTGCCCTTGTTGCCGTGACATTCATATTTATTCCATCATCTTTTCCCAGCCTTACCATTTGCCAGACTAAAATAATTGCAAAGTACACCTGTTTGATGCAAAACGACTGTGATTATAACAGAAAGGGTGTACCATAGGAGGTCAGCATCTTTATGTTACTATGTAATTTGATATAACCCTTGTACATTTACAGTACTACATGGTTAGTTTGCTAGCACAGTTGGTAGCAAGGAGCGTCTGTGCTTTGAGTATTGACAGTATGCTAGCCTACATCCTAGCCTACATCATTGCTGAAATCTTTACCCACAATGCATTAGGAAAATTTTGCTTTACAAGGAACATTGTACCAAATGATGGCAGATGCTAACATAATTTTGGTAGAATTGAGAGAGAATTTATTAACATGATATGATAATTAATGGCAGTTTTACACAAAAACAACAGACATGAGATACAGACAATCCTAGCTTTACATACTTTTCTAAAACACAAGGTACATATATTAATTCTTATATTGAAAATGCCATCTTTCACTAAGTGTTTTGCTATGGACAGTATGATTCAATATAATCCTACCCAGTTTCTGTATCTTAAATTGTGAAAGTTATTCTTTTTGAAATCTTGCTATTAATGGCTGCTACAGTAGAGTACATTTCTAGTGAACATTAAAACCTAATGGTATAGGCGACCAAAACTTCTTAAATATTGTAGCTCTACAATATTGAGAACTTACTCAACAGATGATTGTTTATCATCATTCATTTAAGATCTGTTTCTGTCATCATACGCAAACTTTTTAGATATTATAGTACTACGATTTGAACTTCTTCTCACATACTGCTGGTCCAGATGCCTGACACTTGGATTTCCACATTTCTGGAGAGGACTCTCCTTATCGGACAGCTTTCAAATTTGATTGTTTCTAGACATAATCTCAAAATGAACTTGTTCACTTTATGGTGAAATTTTTATATTCGTACATGGTAGGATTTAGTTTTCATTTTTAAAGAACACTTTTTTCGAAAACTATCTTGTGTTCAAATTATTCTATTGGCTTCTTGGGGAGATTATATTTCAATTTGTTCCATCTACGGCCAAATATTTATCATTCAATGAGTTTTCAATGACCAATTTTATTCATTTTTGGTCAAGAAATCTTGACAGGATCTGCTTTGTAAATAAATGTAGAATTTCATACGCAGTGTCTCAGTAGTGAACTTAGTTTACATGCTGTGCAGTGATTTAATTTCTGTTGCACTATTCTGAAATAAGAAACCATAACGACAACGGAACTTCCTTCATTGGTCAATATTTAATATGAATCATTCGATATGCGATGAAATTAAATCATTTCTGCAGTTTTTTGTGTGAAATATTGAATACTGTTGAGCGGACAGGTCACTTTTCATAACGTTCATCAATCACTACAGTCAGTTAGGTTAGGATCTCAGGCACCCAGGTGGCACAGAACCCAAATTACTCAGATCCCAACCCAAATGTATTTTGCAATGAAATTATTCCATAGAAAACTTTTCCCCATGCTGCAGTTACTGTGAAATCATGATGTGTTTGACATGGAAATTTCAAAAAAGCACTCTCAGCATTGTAAACTACATAGATAACTCAATGTTTGAAACACCAAATTCAGTACGATGAGGATGAATTGTCAAGTTGTTCAACTGTACATGACCGTACAACTTCTTCCTACATCATTCAGCATTCACACACTGTCCACAAAGTTAAGCTCATGACGACATACGGGAAGACAATGCGGTTTAGGGATTTCTACAAGGGGCAATTAAATATCTGATGCCAAAGCCACAATGACTCACTGAAAATGACAAATATCAACAGACGTACCATGTAGTCTGCTTGACTAAGTACGACATCGTTAGACTGTGTACATTGTGTGATCCATCATGATAATACTTATATTCTAATACACTATATTGGTACACTTGTCAAGCAGTTTGTTATTAATGCTACTGCCTGGAGTCATTTTGACAAAGCTAAGTGAAGATTGTTGAAATCTTAGTGCTGTCTCATGTTCACTTACAAAGATATCTCATCTAGAGAAACTGCTCAAATCACTAGGGTGACCTTTGAAAAAAAGTATTAAAGAATGCATCTATGACCTCCTTTTACATTATTTCACTCTCTAGTAGAAGACTTGCATGACAAAAGAGGAAAAGGAATGACTTTTTAATTTTCAGGAGACGATATCGCACAATGGTGCTGTTAGATGCAGTTATTATTCGGACTCACTTTACGATTTTGTGATCTGATACAATGGCGCTGTTAGATACAAGTAATCACTCAAGTTCAGTTGGCAAATAGCTAACTAAATCTATTCATTTTAGTCTACCAAAGCTGCCTGAGTTACACAGGGAATCCTTACACAGATACCATATAGAGTTGCAATGGTCACCTTGTCTGTCACAATTGCTACTGAACAGACTGACAGATTTTCATAATATTTCAAAAAATTTAAAATTACACTTTTTTCAGAAAGTGAATTTTGTTTCATTTTGATGATCATAATAAAATATTATGTTAAAACAATTTTGGTGGAATATCTTGTAAACAATAGATTTTTTCAATGTGAAAGAGATGTTCTAACTAATGCAATTCAGGTCATGGCTACCGGTGAGATCTCCTATATGCTTTGTGTACCCCTGAAGCAATGGGTAATTTATCAAAGCCATCAAATACAACAAAGGCAGACTTCCTTCAAATGGTCAGCTGTTGTTGAGCCAGGAGATTTTCAGACCTGGATTATTGTTAAACCTGGCTGTAATTTGGTCTGACTCAGAACAGGGTTGTTACACATGCCTGGGTTGTAAAGGATTATGGCTATAGGCCTTCAATGGTGATTATGTCTCCTAGGGAGAATAGTGATGTCCACACCATTGATGAAATGGTTTTTCAATTTGTTTTTGAACAAACTCTACTGAAACTTGCAGCAAAGATTAAGTTCAATGGTTGATCCATTGATTCTGAAATAGATTCCTGATTGAAACCAGTCAGGCAGATTGTTTGGCAGTCTTGGAGTCACAATAAATAAAAGGCAGAAAAATGAACAAATATGAAAATTTGATGATCATTATAATACAATAATAATTAGTAGTATCTGGAGACTATATGGTATATTTCTCAGTTTGTTTAGCTGGGTTTTGGAAGTGTAGAGTAGGGATATGATTTCACCTCACCTCTCCTGTCTCATATATTGTACAAGATATTACTTTCCATATGAATCAATCAACAATATATCATTGCTGATCAATTCACTGATGAACACTGAAGGTTAAGGGCTCTTTCCTCAAATGTACCTGGCTTACTGCCCCTACACTGAGCTCTGTTTCTGATATGACAAGCACAAATATGTCTCGTTCTCAGTAAAACTATATAAGAATATAGAACCATCAGGCAAGACATGTCAATGTATATATCATCACTATCAGTCCTGTCCACTGTACCATTACATAGTAACATAATATCAATCTCGGAGTTGAAAGTGCCTGACTTTCCGGAATAAAAGCAAGTGAACCAAAACCTGTAAATAATGTCATGCTTGACAGTATCTGAACCGACGGCTTGTAATTACAGCAGCCTCCTACCAACTACGGAAAATTACCACAGGTGTGGCTGTCAGATTGCACCTGGATTAAACATGCCCCTGAATAAGAACCACCCCGACTCTTGACGCCAACTAGTCATCTGTATTCCGCTGGCGAATCTTCACTAACTCAGTCAGAAATAAGCCAAGAATTTCAAACAGTGACAATCAATTTCAGGCTTGTTGCGGATCAGCCATTCAAGGCCAACACTGTTCCTGCCAGTATATGTCTTCCATATTAATTCAAAGGCAAGGTAACTGACCTACCTTCATCACAGCAAATTACTCATTACTCAAGCACATTACACTCTTAATAGTCATATATGTACTATATATCTTTGAAATCTACATCACTACATCTGATTTGTAATTGCCAATTCAACACCCAACTTAACGATTATGCAATCATAATTACACTCATAGGCAACCATCAAGACGCCTGTTTGGTAATTATTATAAAATTGCCATTACCTAAGAGCACTGGAGAACTGCCCTTATGGGTTTTTAAAGTTACCATATATACTTTGCATCAATAATGTACAAGTGTAATGACTGTTAGAGGTAATCTTGCCTGAAACAAAACAAAAATGTTTTCCTCATGTCCATTCCATTATACAGAGTATTTCTCTAATGATGGTGGCTTCGGAAATCCAGGATGATTGCATTGCAGATTTAACTTCCCTTTTTAAAGTTTACATAAGATTCTTTCTGAATGTCAAATATTCTATCACATATGATTGGAAGCATACAATACCTTCTACAATTTATAAATATATGATTTATTATTATTCATATTATTTCATTTGATGGAAAGCACCTTGTATAATCTGTATACAGAGGATACTGAAGCAAATATCATTCTTCTTTTTGTGTTTGCACTACAAAATGAAGATTGATTGATTGATATCAGGTGAATGGCAAAAAAGGGACTGAAGTTGCATGGTCATGTACAGGACCTACAAAACGGGCAGGTTGATGATGTTATCTGGAAGTTACAAATTAAAGGAAAGCATTTGTGGAAACAGAAATACTCAAAATGTCTTGTGGCAGCTGTCCACTTCATTAACAAATAGAAACACACAATGTGTTAAGTTTGCCATTTACGAGCCCCTATAACAAGATAAAACATAAATTAAGTGAAATATCAAGGTTGAGTTGATGATAATGGTCTAACACCTTTAGACTTAATGAGTTACTGCCCACCGTTCCTTGACTGCGTCTTAAAGGCCAGGAGAATGCACAAGGCGAAGTGCATTTATGAGAGTCACGATTCTGCTAATTGACTCATTCTACAGACAGCAATGTCTTCTGCATGGCTATTTTAAGTCATAGACTGCAACATCAACTTGAAGCACTGATTATGAATAAAAAAAACATCTTAAAAAACACTGACCAGTCTAATGCTACTATACACACAGAATTATGCAGCTGATGATGTAATAGTTGTAATTTGCAGATATCTATTAACTAACACAAACCATTAACAGTTGCACTGTACACAACAGCCTTGATATTTCCTCAGATTTGGTGAATAGCCATGATGTTATTACAGATTTTGTGATTATTATACAGTGATATGAAACCAAGGTATCTTGAGCTGTGACTGTGATCATAACACTTGATGACTTTAGGCAGTTACATCTGTGATTGTCACTCAAGAATAATCTTTCAATGTTCCAAGAGATGTCTCCAATGTTGTGTGTGTGTGTGTATGACTGTCCCTCTTTTCAAGAAAGTTCTGTTACCTATCTAGTTTTTTCACACATTTGCTGTTTGTGACTAAAATGATACAGCAAAAACTGTTACTATATACCATCTTTGATAAAAAAAGTCTTGAAGATGCACGGGCAGAACGGTGAAGAGAAAACAAAATTCACATGAATGATTGAATTGAAGTCTGCAGAATGCAACCAAGCCTGGAGATTGCATAAACACTTTTTTCAACTACTGTCTATGAAATGCTTTCTTTAATATCAAAGCAACTCAATCCAGTAATTCATTTCTAATTTGACTGTACAGACAGAGATTCTCCATCAAATATATACCTCACTGCATCATAGATCTTTTGACTAGACTGGAAATGATCACAATGAAATATCAGGATTGTATACATGCAGAATATACAACTGTATCTTTTAAAAGTCAGGTGGAAATTTAAAATATTTAAAATGGATTTCTTTGTCAGGAAGTACTTGAAATTTTTGTTTGAACTGTTCCCATTTCCATCAGCCAGTTTACAAACAATACTTCTTTTCAAATGAAACATGACTGGCTTCCATTCTGTAATCTCAGGTCATTAATTATTATGAGTCAAGACAAAGAAAGCTCTGATCAAAGAGGAGATTGTATTATAAATGCTCAGACTGATGTCACAAATCTCACTATGATTTATTATAATTATCTAATTAATCTTCCATTGTTTACAAATCCTGACTGATTTATTGATTTGTAATCTATTCTCATACAAAGTTTGCAGCAATTTTTCATTTGATGGCAGTCTCCAAGCACGATGAAAGTTTCCAGTCTTCTCACACATCACATCACATGACTTATTTTGATATTTGCCATGAAGCTGAGATTTGAACACAATGTCTCTTTGTTTGATTCTCTGAATCTTTTCTGTATGATGATTAAAGTTGGTTCATGTGGTGTGTATTCCTTGATTTTGCTGAGGTATCACTACAAGAAAAAATTTATCTTGGGTGAATGCTCGGCGGCGGCGGTCGGGGAGGACGCCTGGCGGTGCCAGTTTCCATCAGCATTAAATGAAGCAAGTTGGAAAGTGGTTAGCAAAGGCAAGTCAAAAATTCATTTGGAGGAAATGGAGTGCAAAGCAGAGACACCGTGTCTGGCTGCGAGTGCTTTGTAAATGTTTGTCGGTGTGCAAGTGTCATTACAAAGAAGTTTAATTGCAATATCTCTTCCTGGATGACACACCTAAATTCATTGGTTGAGTCCTTATCAAGTCATCAATGCTAAATTTGTAATACCCTCCATTGGTTTTAATGGTCTAATTGATGTTCAAATCATCATAGGTATTGCCCTAACCAAACATTTTTCACTCCAATTGTATGCATATCTTTGTGCAATGGTCTTGCTCACTTCTACAGTGTGAGGGCCCTGTTTCTATTTTATGTGAGATAAGTTGAGCAGTGAGTAATTTAGAGTTTTAAGAAATTCCATTTCTTCAATATGATGGGATTTTTACTTTTATGTAATTTCCATAGAAACCCAATCTCATACCTGTATATTTTTTTCGATACATGGTGTCTGATTTGAACAAAAAATATTATTTATAATGAAGAAGTAAGCAGTCGCCAAATAAAGAATGGGATATCATAAAAAAATCTACTTTGGTTTTGATGTTAATTTCTCAAACATTCATGATAGTTCATGCAAAAAATAATTTTCTCTCAGCCAGAGTATCTCATGTTATTTTCCTTTTGAAGTTTTAGGAAAACCCCTCTATTTCCCCATCATTCTTCACATGAAAAAATTCTAACAAAACCCAAAATTACTACCTGAATGTATTTTTTGTATCCTCATTCTCTGTTTTACGGCATGCAAAGCAATATCACAAAAAGTAACAAGAACTCTGGCTGGATTCAGTTAGCAATCACTAAAGTTTCGTTCCTCTTTGCAGCCACTTCATTCTTTTCTCTCTTGACAGCAACATGAAACAACAAAATGAATTCCCCTCTTGAATTTGATAGAAAGATAGAGAGAAAACCATTTAGCAAGAGAAAGTTGGTAGAATACTTTTTTGAAAGCATGCAGACTTGTGCATCTCAGAGTAATTACATTCACTCTTGATATTTTTAATCTTTATTGGAAATAATTGGAGGAAATGTATAACATTGTAGCTGCTCTGGGTGGATTTTCTGAGGTCAGTATTCTAGTAATACTCTTTCATTTCCTGGTTTATCATCCTTGTTAATGATGTTCATTCTCCTACACTTCCTTCAAGACGTTTACAGGATGTAAAGTACCTCCTACCTGAAGGCGTTTCATTTGCAATTTTACCTGACGCTATCTCATGAATGTCAAGTTCATCTGAAAAGATATCCTACAAAAAGGGAAATCTATCATGTTTATGAGACTTTGGCATTCCTCTGGTTGTGTGTGTAAAAAATGGTGGATTTTGGTTTGGCTAATATGCAGGTGACAAATATTATAAACTTTGCATATACACATTAAAATATGACAACTTGAGAAAGAGAATTCTTGAGCAAAATCATTTTTAAAGCTCTTTAATAATCAATGACATATATTCCAAGCAGTACATGGCACTTCTCTATGAGAAGTTTTTCACTCTGCATAGTTGATTGTCACATGGCTTTTACTCAAGCAGTTTTACCATCAAGCTAACTTACTTTGCTGTATTATAAACTCTCAGTCACGAACTGACAGTAAACTGAACAGACAACATCAAGTTATGGGCATGCTCATAAAAACACAACTGTTCCGTTTTACAGCTGACGACTTTAAAGAAATAGACCTTGGGAACGAAAGATATCATTCAACTTTGTGTTTCAACCAATCAGATTGCTTCTCATTCACTTTGATGACTATGGGAAACATAAATCTGCTGGATTCTTGCTCACAATGTTGGAGTTTTATGTTCTTTATAACGTGCTTGGTGATTGGTCATTTTGGAAGTGATAGCATTCATCATGTCTATTTGCTAAGTTAGGCGGAATTCAGAAATGATAGATATTCTGTGCCAATGGCATAACACTGGTGTCATT
Source organism: Ptychodera flava (assembly GCF_041260155.1). Taxonomy (NCBI): domain Eukaryota; kingdom Metazoa; phylum Hemichordata; class Enteropneusta; family Ptychoderidae; genus Ptychodera; species Ptychodera flava. The sequence continues at coordinate 35,417,058 of NC_091945.1, forward strand.
TATAACACAAGATATGATGTCATTCTTTTATACTGGACTGTAATTGAGATTTGGATGGATGGTGTAATTTCAAAGTTGGATTGTATTTCTAGAAGAAAAACAAGTACATTTAACATAGGTCATTCCATATATGGATGTTTATAAAGCATGTATAAATGTATGCCTGTGCCTGTGTACACACACTGTTTGCCATTATGTATATATGTTGAGAGGGGAGGTGAATTCATAAGGTTGATGTATACCACAATATATTGTCCATATATTTCCTGACGTTATCTGCTGTATCAAAGATAAGTTAACTGTTTGAATAAATTTTTACGTCAGCTCAATATCAGCTCTGATACTGTCAGGAATCAGAATGTTAGAGAACATTTTTATGCAGAGGAGGAGAGAACAACTTTTTTAGTTTTCAAAGGAAGAAAATTTTTCTTGAAAAGAATTCAAGATGAGGGTTTCTTAAATTGCCACACTTGGCGATCATGGTTAGATTGAACAGCTCCCAACTTCAGGAAAGAAATACTGCTACAATAAACAAGAAAATAGATAACATTAACAAGCAGTTAAAAATGTGGCTTTACTCTCAAAGTGCACTTCATGGAAACACTGCCACCTTTTCTGGGTCGCTTATTTTAACACACCACTATTGTATGGCAGTGGTAGCATACAATTAATTTCACAAGGTGAAATAACCAACATTTTTCCGAGTCTTACATAATACAATGAAAGTTGCCAGCCTTACAACAGTTCCACAAACACTGCTGATACAAACAGTAAAAATAATCAAATATTTTAGAGAAATATGAATATCACAGAATAGCATTGGGAGAATGCACATTGCTTCAAGAGTAGGAACATACTATACTGATAATGACAACTGCTTTTTTGACAAACTGTGTGACATTCCATCGTTCAGGACTTTTAAAAATGATAAGTCTAAAAGTAAAATGAAACTGTTCACAAGATCAGGATATTTGCGATAAAAAAGCCTGACTAAAACTAAGCAACCAAACATATTCCATCAGTTGGCTGTTCAAATGCGTTTTCCTTGCACTGTTCCACTTCATACATCGATCAAACTCTCCTTGATCAGTTAGAAGCAACATTGTGACAAATATTGAACCTCAGCCATTACATCCAGGATCTTTAATATTACATATACTTGAGTTAATACAGGCACAAAAATTGAGAGAACCTATTCAGATTTAATGTTTAAATATTCCAAAAGAAAAAGAGAGCTTTGAACTTTGGTTCATTTCTGTTTTCAAAATGTGTATTGTTACAGTCAAAAATAAAAAATATCACATTCTTAGAAAATATAAAAACTGTTTTTGCATGATAAGATTCAAATTTCTACAGAGATGAGCACAAGTCAGATGAGTTCACTGTTTTTCACAGAACACTTTCCAGACCTTTGGCCAGTTTCCTCGATAAAAATATCTCTACTTGCGCATTTTATGGAAACAATGCTGAAAAATATGCAAATTGCTGCCAAATTGGATTTTGAGAATTGTGTATGCGGACAGGATAAGCATAATCCAATCTAAGTATCTCAAGGGGTTGTTAGTTCCAGGCTAATTCTGATGTCAAGGTTAGATGAAAGTATTCCTTAATTACCCCGATTTCAGCAGCAGATAGTGGTACAATAGGAAAACCACTCAGAGAAATAGAGTGAAACCACGGTCTCATAAATATGACCAAGAATGCTCCAATGCCGCTGAAACAATAAATCTAAAACAGCTCCCTGACTTCATATCCTAGAAGAGTTCTATATTTACGACAGAGAAATATGAAGTAACAATGTGTTATTAACAATGAGTCATACTGTATATTTCATGAAAGATTTTCGTGAAAACCAAGGCGATGATGTTTTATGATGCTTTTGTCGTAAAACCCTTCCAAAAAGTACATCTCCTATGATATGTCAAAAACACTTTTTGGATTGACTCATTGACTTTGTTGACTTGTGGTAAATATAAATGATTTTGAAATAAGTCTTCGTAATTTCTGATAACTACTTTTTTTGATGTTTATTCAATAATAACTTTGCAGTGCTTTTATCCATTTAAGATTTTGAACAGGAATCATACCACAACTGTACAGAAAGAGTTGGTATTTGTTAATTTTTACATATTGCAACATTAATTCATTCTATCAAATCTTTATATCATGACTGAAATTTGAACTTCTAGATTATTAGTGCATTGTCCTTATCCTTGAAATCAACCCAACTTATCAATTTTACATCACGCATATCAAAACTTTTGACAACTGGTTTATTGATGGTCTCCGAGAAATGAACATCACTCAAAAATTCATTAAAGTTACTGAATCGGAAAGAGACTGTTGTACCTTGTAGACAATGACATTACTCTGATATTAAAACTATCAGGGAAATTTTTACCACTTGTATCGATTACTGTTCACAGGAGCGACAACTTCAAGAAACGTTGCTTTCAGAGTGAAGTAAGATTTATGAATTTTGAAGATAAATTTCATCCCTGCCAGATCCACAGACACATAAAAGACAATGCAACGGTGCACCTGAAACTGACTCATTGCCAACCCTGATTTCCTTGAGTAGGGTCTGGGGAAAATTTCCATCTATAAATTATAGACCTTTTCAGTATAAAAGCATCCATGTTTGTTTTTTATCTACCAAGGGAGATATTCTCTGAGTCATAATACTTTGTTTTAATCCAAGGAGTCTTTCCAACAAGCCAATTACAGTCCATTCGATGTATCAAACACGTCACTGGAGACATGTTAGTGCGGTACAATGGGTTTATCTCTTTCCCAGTTATGCCATTGTGGGAAAAACAATGCACAATCAATTTTAAATTATTCATCCGATTTTCAAATTGGTCTGTTTGCTTAAGAAATCAATCCATCACCCACCAATGATGTTCTTTCAATATGCTGTTCGCATCTATATAAGAAGAGCACTTCACAATATCTATGCATGTCAGCTTGAGTAACATCACAATTTATATTTAAATATGGATGGAGAAAGACATTTTTACAAATCTTTCTTTCTTATCTACAATTGAGTATTGATCATTAAGAGAAAAAACAGTAAAAAAATGCTCTTTTATTTTGTTGCTGTTAGGTCAAGCTGTAAGAACCCTGTCCAACTAGCAAAATAAAAAACTTCCTTTTTTGCTTCAGCCATGGATGGCGAACAAAACTAGTATGCACACTGAAGTAGTCATAAAAAACTACAATATTGGATGGTTAATTTGTCGGGTAAATAATGTCTTTCTGGTCTCCGACATCATAAGTCTCATAGAAGTTTGCTGGAGGTTACAAAACAATGGCAAAGTGGCAAGTGCACTGACAATATCACATGTAGTATGATACGCATGTTATAATGCCCATAGGTTTGACACATATAAATGTCAGCCATACCCAACCAAAGGATTTATCAACACACCATTTGGGAAAGCATAACCTCCAACTTTTAAAGGTCATAACATTTCGTAATATGCTGCCTGTGGACCCAAGCTCTAAGTTTTTGCAAAATACAAGTAGTATTTTGGAGATAACCAGATCATGCAAACATATTACCGTGTACCCTCAAATGTTACATGCTTGTAGATATGAATACTATTTGGTTGTAATCAAATATCTTCCAGGCTAATGGAATTAATTCCAGCAAATCTACTGGTGATAAGACTCGCCAAGTACTGAAACCCTGACATTTATACTTCACCAGTATTTTATAAGGATTTTGATTTTGACCAAGAAACACAAAAATAATCGATGAAAGAGTCATTGCCAATAATGAAGTCATTAGAAATTGTTGATGGACTGTGTTAATACATACAGTGAAAGGCACATCACATTTAAGTGTCTATACAGATCTGTTACAGGCTGTCCTGTAGTTTCATGAAACAAATTCATGTGTGTATAGACATGTTTGCATGCCATTAGCATATATATGCCAGTGTCCGTAGTGTTCCAAGTTTAAGTGAAATCTGCGAGTAGATATCTGTGTGATTGACAAGTGTGTGTATGTGACTGCATTACTTTCATTACATATGTAATGTGGCTATTGATGACACTGTCCAGCAAACTGTTGATGCGAGCTATGTTTGAAATATCACTCAAAATAATCCAAATGGCTTATGCCAAACATAATAGTACTTTTATTTTAAATGTGAACTCAAAGTATAAAGCAAAGGCTGAGTCGAACTCCGTAAAGTCACAAATATTCAGAAAAGTATTTGTTCCTGTATCTGTTACATTATATTGACCATCTATATTTCTTGTTTCAAACCTCCCACTCAGCTTATTCAATCTCTGAATTTTCTCAGCACTGATTTTTTTCACCCATCTACAGCCTGTTTATGTATAAGACACCTGACCCTGCTACTGTAAAGGAATTACATCTAATTGAAACATTGGTCATGTTAACTGTAAAGGGCAATGGCCCATATTCAGAAAGTCTGACATTTAATCAGTACTTGTTTTGGCAACATTTAATACTACCTGTTTGAAAGCAGAAAATATTGAATTAATCAGTGTAACGAAGTCACAATCCAAAGCACTTTATTACTGTTTACACAATCAATAAAGTGGGCGAGAGATCCAATTATGTGGTGAAATCAATCAAATTACAAATTTCACACCCGTAATTGCTGAATAACTTGACAGCTGGCGCGAAATGAACAAAGCGTACAATGTATTACATTGCCTTTGTTAAATTTCACTCATGATTAGTTCCTATTTATTGAATTGCTACAATGCACACTGTTAATTGAGCTGTTTGCTTCTTTTGAAGTCCACTCGGCTGTCACAAATGTGGCAAGTCAAGAGTATGACTGTTGTATGCAGATATAGTGAATGATGTATTGAAACTACACAACACTATCCAGCCTAGCTTCTACTATATGATAAACGACTTATTTCAATACAGATTCAATAAAGTTCTCCAGGTTTCTGAGAACATCAGATGCCAACTAATGTGTTCTAACTCTCTAGAAATTGTAAGACTATGAAAAGTTAATTCAGATTAGAATTAAAGTACCCATTGATATCACTGTATAGGCATATCAAAGATGATATGGTACAATATTTTGATATATTATCTGATATGTATTGCTGATATAGATATTAAGTCAAGCAAAACATTCTCTGCAATATAACTGAATCTAAACATATTGGATAAAATGTGTGATTCTTTTTAAAAAGTGAATTTGATATTCTCATTGGATTTCAAGGATCTTTAATAGTTAGAAAATTGAAGAATTCAGTCTTGTATTTGATTTCAAATACATTTTCCTTGTTGTTCCCGTGGTGACTAGCTCTCTCAGCAACTGTGATGAAGACAGAGGTTTGTGTTTAAAATCACTGTGTAGGATTTACATGCTGAAGGTGAATTTTCCCAGAGATATATTCTCCGTCGGAAATAGCATGTTTTTTTATTAAAAGTGATTTAAGAGTTCATTTTATTTTATATGACATACACGAATAGAAACAGGAACAAGGGACTGCCTAAAGCGCATGAAAAGTCTTCTAAATGAAGATGATTTGTACAAAATCTGCAAAAACTGACACGGCTGTCCAACAACATATAAATGGAAAATAAGCCTAGCTATGGAACACCTGCGTTTCTATGCTAGAGTGACATTCACTTACACAACATACATTCATCACTTGGTGGCTACTAAATCTGCCTTTGATTAACTGTACTTTGGACACCTGCAGCGAATCAAACTAACATCGTCTTCTAAAAATAATCCAGGATTTTTCTATCTGTTCACATTACTGTTCCAATAATCTATTAGTACTTTCAGATGAAAATGATTGGGATATGAGGAATGGGAGAATATCAAAATGGACTCTGTAACGTTTTTGAAAAACAAATGCACTGTAGTAAATCATCTTGATAATCTTTTGAGTGTTACTAAAAAAGCCTTACATACTGATGTATTCACAAGCTTTGGCAGCAGTTTCTCAAAGATGCTCATTTCATCCCAGAATTCAACGCAACCTGTACAAAGATTGGTTGAACTAATACACCAATGTGAATATATATGTTAACAAATTATAAATTTTCATTATTCAAAGAAGAAAAGAAAACGAATCACATCATGAGTAAAATCCACCATCCCTATTACAGAGTAAAATCCACCATCCCTATTAAAGAGTAAAATCCACCATCCCTATTACAGAGTAAAATCCACCATCCCTATTACAGAGTCCATCATCCCATTACAGAGTAAAATCCACCATCCCTATTACAGAGTAAAATCCACCATCCCTATTACAGAGTAAAATCCACCATCCCTATTACAGAGTAAAATCCACCATCCCTATTACAGAGTAAATCCACCATCCCTATTACAGAGTCCATCATCCCAATTACGGAGTAAAATCCACCATCCCTATTACAGAGTAAAATCCACCATCCCTATTACAGAGTTAAATTCACCATCCCTATTACAGAGTCCATCATCCCAATTACGGAGTAAAATCCACCATCCCTATTACAGAGTAAAATCCACCATCCCTATTACAGAGTAAAATCCACCATCCCTATTACAGAGTAAAATCCACCATCCCTATTACGGAGTAAAATCCACCATCCCTATTACAGAGTCCATCATCCCAATTACAGAGTAAAATCCACCATCCCTATTACAGAGTAAAATCCACCATCCCTATTACAGAGTCCATCATCCCTATTACAGAGTAAAATCCACCATCCCTATTACAGAGTAAAATCCACCAACCCTATTACAGAGTAAAATCCACCATCCCTATTACAGAGTAAAATCCACCATCCCTATTACAGAGTAAAATCCACCATCCCTATTACAGAGTAAAATCCACCATCCCTATTACAGAGTAAAATCCACCATCCCTATTACAGAGTCCATCATCCCAATTACGGAGTAAAATCCACCATCCCTATTACAGAGTAAAATCCACCATCCCTATTACAGAGTTAAATTCACCATCCCTATTACAGAGTCCATCATCCCTATTACAGAGTAAAATCCACCATCCCTATTACAGAGTAAAATCCACCATCCCTATTACAGAGTAAAATCCACCATCCCTATTACAGAGTAAAATCCACCATCCCTATTACAGAGTAAAATCCACCATCCCTATTACAGAGTAAAATCCACCATCCCTATTACAGAGTAAAATCCACCATCCCTATTACAGAGTAAAATCCAACATCCCAATTACAGAGTAAAATCCACCATCCCTATTACAGAGTAAATCCACCATCCCTATTACAGAGTAAAATCCACCATCCCTATTACAGAGTAAAATCCACCATCCCTATTACGGAGTAAAATCCACCATCCCTATCATATTCAGTGTAATATTATAAATGCTTCACTGAACATTTGTAATGATACTGCTGATTAGAAAATTTCATTAAAATATAAAAATTATAGGCAAACAAGGGCAGAACTAGTTCCTGCCAAATATATCAGTTTCCATGGGAACAAACTTTGCTAACAGATACTGGACAAGAGACAGTACTTGATGTCAGATATGAGACTTCTACCGGCACAGACAATACTGGCATATGTTTACATTTCTGTCTCAGGAACATAGTGTTCACTATCAACCGAACAGTGATTACTAATGAAGAAATACAGAGTTGTAATACCTAATAATTGCATCTGCCAGTACTTTCAGGGCATTGAATCTGATATTCAAGATGATGTCTTGATGTATCAAACTATTGAGATTAGCATGAAGTATTGCCTCGAGAAATGAAGAAAACTGTCCAATGCTCAATATAAATATGACAGGAGAATATATAACCAATGATAAAACCAGCCAACCAAACAAGTACTTACCTGTACAACTAATAAGTTTTTGAAAGTTTTTACTACATATTGTCAATGTGCTTTACACTTGGGGTTAATGTAATAGAATGTGAACTTGACTGTACAACATGTCTTCACTCCTCATTAAGCAAGCATTATACCGGTAGTTGTATTTCAAATCAAACTGACAAAGGCTTATTAACTTTGCACATAGAGATATACAGAGATTTAGTGCACAATTAATACTGTAACAATACAGTGTGATCATTGCATATGCCAGCAAGCTATGGGATATTAACTCATTAAATATGCATTCTTTGATTTTTTTATTCTTTACTTTACATGAAAGTTAAAAAAGATTAATGTTTAAAATAACAGGCACAGCTCTAGGAGATGACTTCAATGATCACGCAAAGCACTGACATCAATTTTAGAGATTAGTTACGCATTATTTGATTGTCTTGTCTATCAAGTGATTATTACATATGCACAAATTGAATGAAAATGTCACATAATTGTTTCAAAGTCCATGAGAAATCCGATCAAGCTAGGTGGTCTACTGGAACATCAAAGAAATCAGCAGCGTTACACACACATCTTGCAGAATCCGCATTTTCCATTAGCCGTTCCTTAATCTGATATTTGTTTTAATAATTTTTCATTCTGTGACCATAATGGTCGGTATCAACGGCAATTTAGCTCGCAGCCATTAGCAGATAGATCCATTAGAGAGTGCATCTTCTCGGCGGTTGTATCACAAACATTCATGTAACCACTAATCAGTGGCTCCGTATCTCAAAGTTCCACATATGCATGGCAGGGAGGGTCACGATCCATTCTCTTTGCAAACCCCATGATTTGATTACCTGATCTTGCTGCACTGTCTTGGCACCGCTATTATGTTAGATATGAAGTTTGCACCAGGGCTATGAAGCAAAGAATTCAAAGAGTTCAGAACAATGGCGGCAATTCACGTCAGAATTTAGGGTAAAACAACTTCAGTATCCGTCATTATTTTAAGTTTAACCGATACTTGTTGAACATTATACGCTGAAATCAGCAGCACACGGTGTTTGCTTAGAGATATGCTGCAAAATTAACCCTGATTGTCTATAACCCAAATTGCAAGTCACTTTATAACTTTTCAAGTTGTATGAATTTTAAGTGTGAATAAAAGCAATCATGATCATCAATGCAAAGTATGTGAGAAATACATAATTAAAATGTCCACACATTGACATGTGCAAACCTTTATAACATTATTCCTTTGTTAAAATGATAAGACTTTCTTTTGTACAAACTTTGTATTAATACACAATCTACCCGTATGCATGCCTGCCATGGGTCAGATTAGTATCTGCAGTCCTAATCTAGCTATTCATGTTTCTGTTTCAATGACATGCTTACACATCTGTCCTACGATATCAATACTTCTGACTACCAACTTCACTGATCAATACATCTTATAAGATATTCACATATCACCAGTCAATAAATTTACACCAACTATCACCTGCTAGTTTAGAACCACCAGAATTGTTGATATCTCACATTTCCTCTATTTCATATTTCATAAAGATATGATTAACACTGGGTGTACTCTCTAACTTTAACATTTCTAAACTCCAAATGTCTTTTGAGCCATCTCTATACTGATATATATCATGTATACAATTTTCTTAAGAAATTTGTATCAAACTGGCTGGTTAAATTGGCTCAGTGGGCACACTGACAATTTACAAATAGTAGTAAAATATTTTCACATTTTTTTCCTATCTGAATATTAATTTTTAGGAAATGTTTTCAGACCTTTTGAAAATGGATCTAAAAAGATTCTACAGCTTCTACCGTGGTTCAAGACCATGTGTCATATAACAACAGTTTTCAAAATATCTAAGACGACACATGTTACAGAATTCTGACAGGTCTATTTCATTTTACTTTCAGGTTGGTCACAGGCGTTTAATTTGATTACTTGTGAACAAACAGAAAATTCCAAGGGACGAGAGATAAAAGATGATATTTGCAATCCTTTCCAGAGTATACTACAATACTCTTGTCTGATGTTTCTGCTATTGCTTGATTTAGACAAAGCATGATGTTGAGTAATTGCTGTTGGGCTTCATTTCAATCATACTTGAGGGGATAAATGTTTCCTCTGTATTGCACGCAGAACTTGGAGTGCTACAGTTCGGCTAATGCGGATATATGCCTGATGTATTAGTCCTGACATCTGGTCAAATATAAACAGAATCAAAGACACGGTGTCTACTACCTACACACAGCTAAACACGCATACCCGGAAGGAATGGCATAGGAGGCATGCTGATTGAAGCCTGTGCATATCAATACTTTATGTACTGCTCACTTCATATCGTGGTTGGAAAATGTACCACCATCTGATCAAACAAATGGAACAAAAAACAGGAACGCTGTGTTCAGTCTTCATATAGGCACTCAGACACAATGGCAACATACTCACTATTGTACACTTAGCAGAGCAGGTAACCGGACACCTTAGGCTTTTGTTATCAGATTTTACACCAGTACCTCTTCAGGAAGGTAGGAGACATGTGGCACAAAACATACATTTGATATAATGTATCAAGTAGCGAATTTTCCTCTGCTACATGTAGGTACTACATTAACTCATCTTCACTGACAGTTATTTCAAAACATCCATGGAAGAAAATGCAATGCTTCTGGAAATGAAACCAAAGTTTCCAAAGGCTTTAATTTTCTGGTACAGAATTTTCTTAATTTCTGGAATAAGATGGACATCCAGACTTTATTATCATTATCTGATTAACAATGTACTGACCATGACATTGTCTTGTCCAATCCTACAATGGGAACAAATGGTGAGCCTGACACATGAGTCCTCTTATTTCATTTGAAAACAGAATAAACCCAGTACTAAAAACACTACTCTCTATTTATCCTTTTCCTCAACCAATCATTGCACTGCCTCTTGCTTGGGTTCAGCAACCTTAGGGTCCAATCACAGACGTGACTTTATTCCCTTTAAAATCTTAGAGAAATGAAATTTCATTCTGCTCATGAATCATATATAGCTAAATCTTCCAAAGCAATGTGATACCAGTAATTCAGTTCTGCCTGTCATCTCAAGCTTGTTGGCACAATAATTACTTCGTGGCTTCAGTAAAGAATCATGACACAATTCATTGTTACATGGAGGTTACCCAGCATGCCAAGGGCCTCACACACTAAATGCTCTCCAATTTACAACAATTACCAGACTACAACTATCACAGCCCTGAAGGTAGTACAGCCTTCTAGTAATTTCTGTGACAATCAACATTGACATCAGTTAAATGAATCTACATTCCATTGTGTACTGATCAGTCTTTTAAAGGCCTGTATATGTGAGATGTATATTCATATATTTGATTTGTTCTATACATGTCTTTAATGTGTCTGGTTTAATCTTACATAATATGCCTTGGCTCTTTTTCATCAGGGGTTAGAATGTGAACATATATAAGCTTTACATGACCCTTTGGTTATTGTGTACATATACATGTATGTGTCTTAGCATTGTACTTGCAAGCATAAGATTCAGAATTTATCAATCAGTGATAGACCCAGCTTTGGAATGGATAAAACTTAACTTCCCCATTATACAGTAATTTGCAGGGTAGAATATTTGCACAAAAAACATGATGAAGCCGTTATACATTTTTAGACCTTCAGACAATATCCAGACACATGGGCCTTTAAGAGACAGGACCCATTGACAGACCCAAATAATACTTAGTGCCTAGGCAAATAAGCCACAACTATGATTTTCATAATTCATTTCTATTTTTATAAATAGAATCATTAATGATTGATTGAAGTACTTCACCACTTACAATGTAGCAAATGATGTTGGTGCATTGAAAAATTACTCTCATACAAGGTTTTACATCGAGGAGTACATGATTATGTAACAGATGTCAATGCCACCCTATGTTGTTGGGGAAAGATGTCAACAACACTCTCAGCACTGCCATTCATTTCACACACTTCATGTTGATAAGTATCGCCTGAGAATTATTTTTTAAGAACAATAATCTATGGCTTTTGCACACTTTGCTTGAAGGCCTATCACATGTACCTTCTATTTGAAAGGTTAATATTACCCAACATCATCAGCTACATGTAGGTGTGTCATATCAATATGAATGTCCAATGTAAGCGTCACATATTGCTTCAATAACTCTCACAAATATCATAGATGAACAGGTAATATTGGGTGTCAACCAGTTTATTTCTTGAAAAATTCATTTTCTCGATGTAGTATTGGTAATTGCTGCCCTTAAGACTTCACCACATGATGGTAATATTTGAATCAACTCTAAACCATTTGGAAATAGTATTTTACCTACATTAGTGATTAGGAAATAGAATTTTACCTATATTACTGATTAGGAAAGAGATGTTTTCTCTTATCACCACATTTACACTGGAATTGGTTGTAAATGAAGAAATCACTGTTACTGAATTGCTATGGAAATCCACATAATTTTAAGTTTGCAGTAACTTACCTTCCATGGATTGCCATTGAAATATCTTCTGTGTAGGTGTATAAAAGCTGCATGCATGTCCATAATATAGAGGTATCTGACCACTCCACTATACTATTTTGCAAACTGTGCATCTGACCTTCTTGAAAGTATGGCTATTGTTGTCTGCAGTGAAATACTACCATTGCCGTGTCTGTATAAAGTAAGTCAGTAAACAATACTTTTGTATTGAACATCAGTTGTAAAGTCATGAGAATATGAATGTACAATTGAATGTGAAATTGGCAACACCAGAATTTGTCTTTGAAAGTTTCATCAATCTTTGGAAGCTACAGATATCAGAAGACAGGTCATTCACTCATCATACAAAAATGTACAGATTTGGAGTTTGGAGAAAAGTAAATGATTTACATGTGATGGAGGTTGCAATTAATCATTGGAATTGTTTGCAAGCTGGGTGATTTCAAGAACATAAACCTATGTGACATAGAGTACCAGCATCACGCATGCGGCAAACCTTGTGGTAACTGTGCAGCAATATTGTTCATTGCTGCAAAGTCTGCAATTTCTATTGTCTTATGCCCATTTCCTATAGTTATGTTGCCGCCAACACTGGGATTTCTTATCCATTTTGTTGCCATGAATATTTAAATTTTTGTTTTCTGACTCTTTAAATAAATGTTGGTTTCTCCTCTCCACCTCTAATCCTTTTACAAATGATTTCAAAATATATTTCTATGTATTCCAAATATATTTATCACGCCATGTGTTTTTATTAAACACATCCCTTCTAACCTTACAGTATACAAATTGCATTCTGATAGTATCCTTAGCCTAGAGTTAGTTCTGCGTGGGAAAGAAGCTGGGTGCAGTATTAATGTTTAGCTTACAATGCATTACATGTAGCACTTCGTCATTTTGACTTCAGGCATTCTGGGCTTTATCACTGCTCATTAATCCCTTTCCGGTCACAGGACCATTTCTCATCGGCTGTCATGTTACAGAAAATCAGTGAGATGGGAATTGTATTTGCTACACTGTGATACACAATCCTGACAGAGTATTTGATTTAAAATTCAACTGTTTTAGAACTTTGAAGGTTTGAATTGCACAATTTTTAAAACAATTTTTCAAAAACAAACTTTGAATCTATGGAAGTACATGTGTACATCTAAGGTACAGTGTGGTTTATTTTTTTTAGAATACCTAAATTTATTGTACAAATACTAATCATGGTTGATGATTACTGAAGGGAAAAGCACATATTTGGCATATATGATTTCAGTTGATTGAATACTCAATCATAGCAATAGCATTGTAACAGATTTAAGGGATGACTTGATAAACTATGCACAAATATCACTGAATTCCAATGAATTTTTCAATTGTTTCAGTGAAACTTTAATTTTATAGAAATGGTAACGTGTTCTCAGTTACAGTAAGAGTCTTTACATATTGTGATTTTGAGGCAAATATTTCAAAGGTGCTGTATGCTAGCTGGCTCAACTGAAAGTATGACAGTACACCAAAAGCTCTCATTGACATCTTTATTCTAAACAGAACAGAAGACGTAATAATGTTGAACAACTAAGTCATATGCCTTCCTTTTTTCTGAGACTAAAATCACATACGCACTTCTAAGTTTGCATTTTTTCACTTCTAGAATTTACTGAGACTCTCAAAATCTGCAGCACAAATGTCAACATGGCTGCCGTCATTCTGCATTACCTTACACTTCTACAGAAGCACATACAGTCTATATGTAATCAAAATCAAATCTAATGAACCTTGTTTTCATATTATTGTATGCTAGGGTTAATGTATAGACTAATCAGGTATTGATACAGTTCAGGACAAAACCAAGGTATTCCACTGTGGGACATTCTTATACAATGTTTGTTTTTTGACATTACCATCAAATATGGTCATAATGAAAACATCGGTGTTCCCTTTTTCATTTAATTGTCAAAAAGGTCAAAAGAAGTGACTGAAAATAACATCTGATGATCGTGATTATGCTCTTAATTAAAAAGGGAATTAAAAACCCCACAGGCAATCCTTCATATGAGATAAGCAAAGTTGAAGAATATTTATAAAGGTTATGACAACAAAACCATTCATTAATTTGGGCTAATAATATTGTACTATAATGATTGGAGACCGGACGACAGGTGTTTATATAAGTTTGGATCAGTAAACTTAGCCTGTCCACTGAGCATGATACGGCATGGAATTGTGACTGTTAGTCGGCACTGGCAGTTGACTCAGTAAACTGCTTATCATGAACAGATTACAGCCCATCAAATGGATATCTCATGTATATGGCATTAGTTCTACTTCTCTGCCCACACATTTCTCAGCAGTACAATTTTCAAGTCTGTCGCTGAACAGTTAATTTGAATGAAACAACTACGAATGCAAGGATTCTGACATGTTAGGTTAGCAAGTCAAGTATGGAAAGCTGGCATGGACATCCACTTGTTTCAGGTAGAATAGTAAAATGTTTGAGTTTCAGATTCATATCACGATGGGACATTAGCCGTCCTCTTGTAACCATGGTGGCTCCATCATCATTACTCAGGATGACTAACACTTTTATCTGCAATCTGATTTCTTCAAAGAACTGTAAAGTTAATAAGACAATCTTACACTGCCATCACTGTAGCACAAAAAATTAAACAAGCTGGCCATATCTTTCACCTGTTCACCCCAATTTCCTGCAAACAGGTCCAAAACCACCGTTGACAACAATGGGTCTAGTCCAAACCATGGTGGTAAATAGGTTAAATTTTAAATCATGAATGATTTAGCCATTAAGTCAATGATCCATGGTATTCTGCCTCCTATCATTCCTCATGGCTGAAAACATGGTGGACTTCTAGGCATTACATATTGACAGAGTAATCAGCCCAACACAGGACAACATATCTCTGCATGTGGGTGGGGTCAACATCACACTGACGTAAAATATTCTAGTCACTATAGTGACTCTGAATATCTGTCACTGCTAAGCTTCAATGATCAGATGGCTGGATAATGAATTCCAATGAATCCTTGACTGGCCAGCAGCAGTATCACAGAATAAAGACATTTGTTGCTAAATCAAAATTCAAATGGAGCTATTTATCTATTGTGGCTTTTGCTATGCTAAATGTGCATGGCATCATAGTTATGTCAGTGTCTGATCATGACAAAGACGATCATACCCAAGATGTTACAAATTCTGTAGAATGTACGCTGCTAAATTAATGAAAAATGGCACAGTTGTACAGTCAGGCATACATGCTGAAGAAGGTTTGAATCTGAAAATGATGTCAGAATTTTCAAAGTCTTTTATGCTGATGGGACATGAAGTTACAATTCATTATTTGGACAAGAGAAAAGGTAGGCAATTATTGCTGTAGTCTTTGACTCAATTGCACCAAATGATCATTGAAGCAGCATTTTGAACATTAAATGGCACTCTGAATAGCCTACTGATGGGAGAATATAAAGTCTTTGTTCCAGTTGAAAAGTTAACATCTCTGCTGTTCTGTTTCCAAGTAGGATTTCATTTCTTGCAACTGAACTGAGCCATGAATACAAGTTTAGTAGAAGCTGTACATCTTAAAGTTAAACAGTAGAATGTGGTAGAGTTAGTCATCATAGCATAGATTGCATCTTGCAACGGAAGAAGAGCCCTGGGGAAATCGTATCGACAAAATATCTCAATTACATACACAGTGCTGTTGTGTGCACTATTGTGTAACATATTGTTGAAATTTTTCGCGAGTGAGTTTGGATATACTAAAAAACTATCTACTGTTGATTGACCAATCAGAGTGCTCAATTCAGGGTGTTTTATTTACTCGTAAAGCCTTGGTCACCAAATTCCAGAAACGAATGACAGCGCCGTAGTAAAGTACTGTCCAATCAAAAGTGAAAATGTCATATTCTGTAGACATCTGGTACGTTTTAATATTCAAATTTGGTAACACAGCGGAAACCAGCTGCAACACAAAATCTGCTGTGCCCTAGGGCATTTATATAATGTGCCCTAGGGCATTTATAGGATGTTCCATTACATTGGAAGGCTATTTCACAAATAAAAGTTTTAATTCATATCCTAAACATGTTACATTGACAAAGGGGACGGTTGACGTAAACACAATGAAAACGAAAATATATCACTTAGGGCGCGATAGTTTTTTAAGTCAGATAAAACCCTTGTACTCAGGCTCTTCTGGTATATAAAGCCCAACCCTACGATAAAATGTCTCGGTCTTCGGCCTTGATATTTTATCGTAGGATCAGACTTTATGTACCAGGAGAGCCCTCGTACCCGGGCTTTATCCTATAGGTAGAACGCACCTCAGGGATAGATATTCGGACTCTTAAACTTTTAAATTCTTTCTTCTTCTTGTCTTCTGGGGTTCATTTTAAAGCTCTTGGTGTAAGAAAACTTTTCACTGGCTTAGTTTTTTCAAATTCGAAATTTATTTTTCTCCATAGACTTAACACAGGGATGGCAGCCATTTTGAATTTTAAACATCGGTAGATCTTGGGTTGTTTCTCTAGTACCTAAGTTTGCACTATGACCCCAATTTTATTCTTGATTTTGAAAGATAACAGTTAAAAGATTCCTTAAAGTTTGAGCAAAAGTTTAAGTCTTTTACTTTCGAGGCGCATACTACCTTAATGCGAAATTCGACTCATATTAATTACAAGACAGTTTTTATGCCAAATCAAATGTTCTGATAGTCACCATCTAGTTACATATACTTAAATCCTTCCTGCTACTGTTAGAATGCAATAATATTTACAACCATATGATGCCAATCATGTCTTGGTGATAATACATGTAAAAGCTACAGCAGCTCTATAGAATGGTTACCAGGTATGACACATACTTTATCTGGAGAGAAATTTCTTGACAAGCAATCATTACAATGCAGCCAGAGAGAATAGAAGCCAGACATTATAATGGCTATCTTAGGATTGTCTGCTACTTGCTGAATACACATCAAAGCTCAGGTTTAGAAGGATACACACGGGGTCGATGAAACCTCCTTCACCCTGAGTACGCTGTTGTCATACAAGCCAGTCACACCAAACATTTGCATAACGTCTATTGATGTCTGCACGATGACTCGTAAAAGTACTAAATGTTGGAAATCGTTTGGAAAAGTTCGTAAGGCCTTGAAGAATCTGTTCAGCTGGGAATTGTGGCCACTTTTACACAGTAAGCTAGCGACTAATGATGACCCTGGAGATTCCATCTCATAGATGGCTATGATAAGTTGCAAGCAAAGCTGTAAATATAATCCACAAATCCAGTATTATATGACGTATATTCTCTTAATTACTATTTTTATGACCTAACCAAGGTCAGACCACTTATCTTGTGGGGCTAGGATCATCCCCTGTCAGAGCTACATTTTTATAAATCACTCACATGTAGTTGACAGAAAATCTGCCATGGCCGACTACTGCAAGCAATGCCTGACATATGTGTGCTGTGCTGGGGAGTAGTAACTGTGGTTGCCTTTCATGGGAACATGCTCTGTGTACTCACAACTTTCCCAAGACGATTTTTTGGATGGTTGCGAATGGTGTGGACTATGGCACAGCAGCAAGTGCATGGAATAAACTATGGAAAGAAACTTTGGCTATGAACTTGTGTCAAAGGTCACATTTGCATGTGCAATGCGCATAACTGAAGTGAAGGGTCTGAAACAACAAAGCTGAAATTAATAAATAAAGGACAAAAAATTATCGCTTCACAATTATTTCAAGACATTTTAGAAGTTAAATCTGAAAAACACAGATTATATTGAGAAATGGGAAACCTAATTTTTTTTCTGTGAATATATGGTAGTTTGATGCACAAGCGTACAGGCCTCAGAGAGTTATCAAAGAAATGACTTCCCTATCAGCTGGGTACGATTAATACATG
This sequence comes from Ptychodera flava, assembly GCF_041260155.1. NCBI lineage: Eukaryota > Metazoa > Hemichordata > Enteropneusta > Ptychoderidae > Ptychodera > Ptychodera flava. Next base: position 35,435,318 of record NC_091945.1, read on the forward strand.
GAAAAACAAACAACTTTATGGATTATATCATGTTTATTTAAAATTTGTTATCCAAGTTGCCCAGCAAAGAATTCAGGTTTCAGGTTATGCACCCTTGGACCCCTAATGAAATCCAGTTTACCGAAACACCACTTTTTTTTTAGCCTTCTGAAGTTCTTTTGCATTTATTTGAGGTGAACAAATATTTTCATTTTAATATAATCCACTCCACTAGACACATGTGGAGGTTTTCTAGATTTTGCAGCGGACAAACGTATAGATATACCCTGGATAAAGCCACTAGCACCCTATGCTATACTTATGGCAAATGGAAGCTCAAAAGTACAAAACCTTTAGATTTCAGTTCACTCACCTTAATAATCACCCACATCTTATATCATGCCATCCTTAAATTTCAAAAGGCAAACTACATTGATTACATCTGCTGGCTGCCACATAATGCAAAACTCATTTTCATGAACTATTTCAGATAAATGTATTTTTGATGATTACTGAGTAACAATCCATCAGTAAAGTCAAAGACTAATTGTTCAGCTACAGAATCTCCACTGTGATACTTATTCAATTAATTGGAACATTTCCCGTCCATTACGCTTAGGCTTTTTTTACAGTTCATGAGAGCAATTTTGGTAAAAAGAGTAAAAAGGTTCACGACTTTTTCTCAAAATTATTATAAAGGTTATAATTTTTTGCCATAAAACAGCAAATACTTTGTCAGATTTTTATTCGGCAATCATAAAACAATTTAAAATTTGCACTGCATCAAGTCCATATAATGGCTGTAAAATTGACAAAGTCTATCAAAGTTCACATAAACTTTGGGATTTTGTAAAACATTACTAAACCAGGAGTAGCTGACACTTATCAAATGACCAGAATAAGATTTAGTGATCTTGACATTTTTTAAGAAAATCTTAGGAAGCATAAAAAATTCATTCATCACATGATAATTTTCAAAGTTTTGACATTTGGATGTTAACATATTCATGGTAGAATACAGTACCTCCAGTTTCAGTTTCAATATTGTTCAATGTTACGAAAGAGGGTAGACAATCTCAGCACAATCTATGAATCAGCTGGCAGAGAACTAAAAGAAGCATGGTTTCCAATTAAAAATAGACAAAACTTGCTCACTGAGGCAAAAGTTACCTCTAAGGCACATAATTTGAGATGGCATTTCATTTATTTATCAATTGTGTCCGTCATGACGGATGACAGCAGCAGCAAATGGATAACCAAAATAATGAAATTATAATGAGCAAATTCCATAGATCTATTACAGAGATCTCATTTTTCTTGATTATTTGTGAGCATTAGGGTGGATAGATTTGTTTTAGCCATTAATGATCCAAAGACATAATGTATAAATAAATTGATGATGACAATTGTCCAGAAACATTCATTTCCGAAGAGGCACAGAACATATTCTCTGATGAGTGTATTCAGAGCTATTAGAAGGAATTCCTACATGAATATCAAGCTACAGGAAATAGGCAATGAAAGGGACTTTCTGTTTGTTTCAGAGTAATGGTGAGCTGATGAAATGGGAATGCTAGTCTGTTACTGTGCCTGAGGGCATATCTAAGGTCTTGTGGGAGAACAACAGCAATGACGAACGCGTTTTTAAAAATATCAATTTCTCTATTATCTCTTGGGGTCAATATTCAGGGCAATAGTGTTTGTTTTGGCCAAATAAGAAAAACTAATGAAGTAATGAATTGCAATGAGGTGTCAGCGTTGGCTCATCTACAGTCTGGGCAGGACTTAGTGCCATCTACAGTGTGGGCAGGATGTACAATTACATGACAATGTATTTCTGTTGAGGTGAATCTGGACAACATTAAAGCTATTTTATTTGTTTTTATTCATGGAAGAGATTTTCTTCAATCGATATGATGACAGTTTTTATATCTCCAAGGTAAATGGGAGGATTTTCTTTTGATTTGTGGATGCTTTTTTCATTTCTTCGAGGTAAAAAGAGATTTTGTTAGAGTGCCTTTTTTTTTACTTCAAGGGGATTGTGCTTGCTGGAGAGGATGTGAAGCAACACACAAATCCCCATGTGTGGTTTTGAATGAACAATGCAGGCAAAGGAAAAGTGTGATTTGATCAATGACCTTTATAGCAAGACAGATATAGCTTTACAGATACTGCTTTATATCTCTAAAATCCCATCTTCTCAATCAGCATTCAACATTACACCGCGCAAACTAGCACAGAAACATAAAGTGAACAGCAGGAGCACAGGAAAGATTCTATATAAAAACTTTCTATCCATGTTCTTGAATATGTAAATGGTTGGAGGTTTTGGCTATCAGAAATTGAAATCCACACACTAATCAAATGTGTCAGAACCTTGATACTGACATCTTTCCATTAATGTAATATACTAATCTGACAAAATATCTCTGATATAGTTTGCCATATTAGAGCAATGTAAATCAGAATAAACAAATAAATTTTATGAGAAGAATTCATATGGACTTCTTTGCAATATGAGTTGGTATCTCAATCTACGAATTGAAGACAGTAAAGAACTACTGAATTATTTACCAAACTACCATGATACCATTTCCATCAACTCCGCTTTGAAACCTTGCCCTTTGTAATTGAACCATACTGACCTTGCAGTTCGCTTGGTATGTGTTTTAAAAAATCAACATGCCCAATATAACTGATTTCATTATGGGTTACGTATCAGTCTACAAAGTTCATACATTGTTACACCTATGGTGTAAGATGTATTTTATTTGTTCCTTTAAGCATTCAGGAGGCCCAATCCATTTAATTCTTAATCAGCTCTCAAAGACTATGCGATAATGATGTTAACTAGCTTGCATTTTCCCTGGACACAATGAATCAAGTTTCCGAGACAGATCCCTTTCCACTGTCTGCCTTTTGGTTAAATCAACGACTGACCTGGGATCACTCACCCATCTTTTAATGATTGCCTTTGAAAGAGAATATGATGATTTCAAACTTGAGACCAGCATTTCAAGCATTTTGTTTCCCCCCAAGGGGAGTGTGTGCCGGACACACTGGCTCCAGCATGTCCTTGCTGAAGTCACAGTGATTGGTCATAATCCCCTATAGAGTTTCACCAGGTACATATCAAACCGCTCAAAGTTCAACTCTAGTTTCTATCCATCGCTCTTTGCCTGATCAAATTTTCTGCCGCATTCACCTGTGAGGCTAATCAAATAGTCAATAAGGATTTTTATGAATGGTATGTCATCTGGAGTAATCACCTGTACAAATCAGTCAGAAACCTACTTTGTTTAGCCCCCTGGTAATTAAATCTATTTCCTCTATACTCTATCACACTGGCACCAGTTGAATTTACAGTGTGCGTGTTCTCATAGTTCTCCTGAAGCATGGGCAATGTACAACCAATGAAGCTATTTATGCCAATTTATTCATGTATGTTCTCATAAACTTAAGAAGACTATCCAATTTTAATCAGCTTTGGAAAAAGATTCCAGGTATGGATTACCAGAGGGAATGTAATGGATGAGAGGCATTCAGGTGGAAGGGTAAAAAAACTAAAAGATACATGGAAATTTTGAAAATCATTCATCAAACCATAGACAGTAGAGCAGAAGACTGCTCTACTATCTCTGGTCAACCTGCACCAATCTCACTATTGTAATTACCAGGCAATGATTCAGATCATGCCTTTTTTGTTGAGGTCTTAAGGATAAACAACTTAAAGATGTGGTGGATGAGTTCTTTGCCAATCTTGGAACAAATTTTAAGAAGATTGTGTGTCACACTTTAACCTCTGATATAAGAATACATGTAGTAAAGCAGTTTGTAATGCTGAACTTCCAAACGTTCCCTTTCACAATTGATGGTCTTGATAAAACCAATCCATATCAGCAAGACTTGACTTAAGGTTTAAGTGAAATATTATGTAGGAGATCTAAAATCCCATCATGCACAAAGTGCTTTGATCAGCCAAAATGCAATGCAATTTATACGCAAGGTACTTCTCTTGTTTGAAATTCAAAATTTACATAAGCCTTGACCCAATTACACTTCTAGCAGCCTTTCTGATGGTTGCTCAATGATAAGCATAGTTATGCAATCTGCAGGCTGAAAGCCAATCTCCTTGTAAAGTTTCACTATGTGCAGTGGCCTTCTGTACTTAGCAAATTACAAGCCTCTATAAAACCACTTCATCCTTGATTGTTTAAAGCAGTTCAATCTGCTTACAGTTATACGAGTGCTGGAGGTTAAACATCTTATAGAACTGAGCATCACAGAATAATGAAAGTATGTCAATTGGACAGCCCACTGTCTGACAGTTACAGTCATACAACACTGGAGTTAAATAATGTTGAAAGTTTTCCATTCATGTGTAGTCAGCTCAGCATCAGTGCTGTGACCTTAATTTACGGGCAGCTGTGTATTCAAGTGGCATGTACATGATCAAGAAGGCATACACAACACAATATGCATGTCAAGCATTTCTTGCTATTCAAAATGAATGCTTGATTATTCCACTTTGCCAGAAAGATTCTCTCATGAATCAACTTGATGATTCTATCTGGCGCACTCAAACAGAAATCTTCACATTGAAATCCCCTGTCCCAGCTAGATTGATCCATTTAAAAAAATCTGTGGGACAACATGGTCTATGATTGTCTACATTTTTGGGGGGAAACCTCCTATCCCAGACAAACATTTTGTTGCAGATTTTTATTTTCACTTTCAACAGCACACAACTAGACAAATTACATCATTTACATATGTGTCTAATGATTGATTAATACTACACCAGAGACATGCTACTAAATATGCAAGTCAAAAAAGTCCTTTGGATGTAGCGTGATGGTTTTGATTGTTGATTCCTTTGACAGGTGAGTGGATACTGTAAGGTTGTGAATTCAAAAAATTATTGAATTTCATTCTATTCTTTGATATATCACTTATGCACTCATTTTAATAGTGGTTACCATGTACTAATTGTTTAAATTAAATTTTTCACAACAAAGTGCCATATGTGCAAATATGAAGTTGAAGCAGTTTTTAAATCTTATTTCATTAATGCAGTCCCATCATGCCATAGTAGGGTTATATCAGCTCAATGGAAATATATAGAATTTGTTGGTAAATAATGGCAGATGAATAGCACAGAAAACAACAGGAGCCAGTTGGTTTTTACATTCAATAGTTCATTCTCAGGACATTCTCTCCAATAAGATACTGATTATAATAAATACGGCGATTAACTAGCAGTAAAGATATTTTGCTTTCATTCTTCTAGTAAAAAACATGGCCAGGAAATTCTCAGATGGACATAAAAATGTGGATTTTTTTTGATCAGTATACTGTCTTCCAGCTTTTATAACCAGAAAAAGAATCGTGACCAAATAGGAAATCACAAAGTATAGCTTCCAATTATGCATTACCGCTTAAAGGCCTGAGCCTCTGTGTACACAGATAGCTCAGGCATCTGCTTTGAAAGTAAGTCCTACAACAGTTAATCTTATAAAAATTTCATGTCTGTTCCACCGGCTTTTTCTTCATACAACACGGCTGATTCCAGCGACATTAGAAAAACACAGCTATTTCAAAGAACTGTTTTGTTTATTTTCAGATACTAAATCACATGGCCTTCTTTCTAAATGAAATATTATAACCACTGATCTGGCCATAAACCAGAGCAACAAAAATGTCATTCTCTAGACTTCTTCTGCACATTCTTTGACAGCCAAGGCAGGAATTTGTTGATTTAGTACATACTACACAGCTGTCACACAATATAGGCTGTGTCTTACTGCCAAGTTTTCTTATTTGCTCATCTAATTCCTTGAAGATGTTCTGTTGGTTTTAGCATTCAACTGGATTTTAATGGTAACACAAGTCATCTTTGTCATGATTTCACCTTCTGACAGTGTGTCAACAATATTGAGCAGATGTATTTGAGAAGTTAGAGTAATCTGATGCCTGTCTGGCAGACTGGCTTGTCATACTGTCTTCATACCGCGCATATTGACTTTCTCAGTAGAGGTATCCTTGAGGCTTGTTGATTGTTGAATGCTGTCCAGGATAGGGTACACCATGTGTCAATTCAGGAGACAAATCATGAATGAGACACTGCCAATAATTGGTCAAAAGAGCATCATGTGACATGACTGACATTTCTAACTAGCATCTCCATTGACAAGTAGATATACTGTAATTAAGTTAGTGTTTTTTGTTCAAACCAAGGACTTCAATTGAAGATGTTTGGTAGTATAGGCTTGTTTATTGAAGTCATTACTCCAATAAATTCTTTGTGCTTCCTATTTGCTTGTTTCACAGTATTTTTTGAAAAGTTTCCGTCCTGAGTCATTGTCATTGCTGGTGACAAATATTTGCTAAAATCATTATCACGTACTTCATGCATTTTTCGATGTGTATCTAATTGGTGCATGCTACTTTTAAATCAAAGTTAGAGCAAGCAGGAACTCTTCAAGTGTAACACTCCCACTCTATGAAATGTGATGTACTTCTGTACCCATTCAACTACACAAACTTTCAATGATAATAGTATATGGACAGGAGTCTTGGCATTAAGAATATGTGATAGAATATAAAACGAATCTCATTTATACTTAGCTATGACTTTCTTCCTTGTATGATATATTACAGAGCATCCCAAATTAAATCTAATTAAAGTCAGACGCAAAGCATCAAGAGATTTACTCAAGACCATGTCTACCTCAATTGACCTTTCCTGACCCCTTCATTTTGCATTCTCTTGTCGAATTGTGACGAGAGATGTCCATGTCTTAAATAATGAATGGACATGTCTATAAAGACTGGTCAACAGGTATACACCCTTATCCAGCAGATCCTGTATTACATTGCTCCAAGAACCCTTAATAGATGAACATGGATAATTTATGCTAGCTTATCAAATACCATTCAGTAGAAGTACGATTCCTAAATTCCTTGAGAAATTAACTGATGAGACAAAAATGGTGGGTTAAAAAGTCCAGAAATTTAAAACAGAATGTAGACAATCTGTGTATAATCCATTGTCATGTGAGGTTTTGATATTATATGCCATGGACTTTTACCTGTTTTTATCATGCCTGATGATTTACATAGATTGTCAACGTTAGCTTACCCAATATCAAGTACTGGCCTTCCACTCAATTGTTTACATTGCAACTATAACAAAATGTATGGCATCCAATCACTTAAAATCTTTACTGTTCTTGATCAAGTATTCTTTCAAAGAGCAGCTCACACTTTGTATTTATAGTGAGCTTTATCACCCCTAACAACTGGACAGCATGGGGTCAATCTCTGCAGACCAAGGACTGTGGTCACTGTGGGACAACCCCTCACTACTACAGAAGATGTCTGTCTATTCTCAGTGCCTATGGGCACTAGTACTTGAGCTTGCTTTTTATACAAATGCAGGCGCCAATGCTTATATCTCCTAAGGACAGGTCTGGCCTCTGTCTTCCATTAGAACTCTATCAAGCTGCTCCTGCGTATTATAAGATGCCTTGCCTATATACATTTCTCCTGTTTTGATTTGAAAATGTAAATGATATAAACCTTATATTATACCTGTATATTAATAGTGAAAATATAGTGATCTGATTGGTCAAGATGTGAAAATATCAGTGCTACAGTCAGAATAGCAGTTGGAAAATGCATGAGTTCACACTTCAAGACGAAAATTTCTTTTTTAAATGTTTCATGTGAGAATTTCAATATACAGTTATTATAGCAATTATATCATGCCAGTATATTGATGGTGCAAATGCAGCCATCTGATTGGTCGAGAAGTGAAAAGAACCGTGGTATATTCATGATATACTATGATTGGCACAAGCGCGAGCTCTCTGCAAAGCAAAAATCATTTTTTGATGTTCCATTCCGGAATTTCAATATACTGTTATGATATAATAGCAATAAAGCACAACCAGCAACGGTATACCACTCCATTTAGACCAGTTCACTTCATATATGCACTCACTATTGCTTGTGCATATATGTCATGAACTGCTCAAAATCTTGTGGTATACCATCGGTGTGTGTGTGCTTTATTGCTTAAATAATCACCCCAGCAACACACTGGCCACTCAGTTTTAACCAGTTTATCCAATATATGCACTCACTATATCTTTCATGAATAGATGTTGCGGACTGGTCAAACTCTCATAGTATACCTGTCACTGGGGACGCTTTATTGCTTGAATAGAACAGGCAAATACAGCTCTCACTGAATGGATATCACCTTTATGCCACTGTCAGGGGACAGTGAATGCTTGCCATGTTACATTCACAATGGGTCACTTCTTGTATGCAGAAAACAAATCACTTCTCTCATCACATGATTACACAAAATTTAAACTGTTATTCACAACCATCTCACAAAATCAAAGTAGTTGTCCAGTTTTTAGTATCATGTGTCACATAATTGAGGTCCATGTAAATGTAGTATTTTAATGAGAAGGAAATGAATAAACATCCTCAGTACAGGAAGAATACACACAACGATCACAAGACCATATCTACATGTACATATAATACTTTATTCAAGTTGAACCTCTTATGAAATATTTTACAGAAATAATTGCCACATATGGGTTGCATCTTTTCAATACAAATTTGGACTTCAATAATAAATTCCATTGTCAACAATCATGGTGCCCAGCTCAACAATCAACAAATATTCAACACTCATTTCAATATGCCTCTATACACAGATCAGAAATACTAAGATTGTGTACCCAGGTACACGTAAAACTTTAAAAATTTGCCCTGCCATTTTACTCAAAACTTTGATAAAACGTCAAATTAGTGTTTTGCATTTATTTCAGTATTTTCATCGCACTGCAACATAGCATCTTGTCACCTGTCCACACTGTTTCATCAGTGAGTTGACACCAACAGAATCAATAGACAGAAATACAGGAATCATCAGGATTTATGTTGGTCAAACAAACACACACATACTTTGCTTTGCCAATTTGACACCCATAACGTATGTGTTTATCCTGATTCAGACATCTTTCAATACACTTGATGACCAAACTTCTGGTGACAGGAGATGATATGGAGATGAACTGGGGCTGAGCAAATCCATTGTTTGACAAGGAAATTTTTATGGAATTTTTGATTGGAAGATTTAATTTGAACACAAGACCATTACAGTGATTTTTAAAAAACTGCATAATTTAGCTTGATGTTGGCATTTGGTATAACATAAATGGATTTGTTCACCCCTCTGATTTCATATAAAGAAATAAAAATTTACATAAGATAAAACCACTGATTCAATGAATCAATCACAATTGGAAATGTGCCTGTGTATCTATTTGTTATCAAAAATTTTACGGACATTTTCTCTATTACAGCTTTGAGTCAGAACAAAATACAATGAACAGTGATGATGCTCATAGATACCAGTGAAAACTTCAAAAAGTGCGGTACTCCACGACTGAAAAATTAGCACACATTTAAGTCTTTTGCTGTGATTCTGCCATGAACTTCTGAACAGTAAGTATCCATGAATGTTTTTGGCTTCATAGAATTTTGCCAAACGCACACATGTATTCCATGCTGAAAGTACTGTCATAAGGAATTATTAATTTAATATACCCAAAAAGCTTTATAATCAGTAGTGACATGTTCCTATTATTCTATTCATATACTTCTGACTAGTTTCAAGGTAATCCTGTTCAGCTCAGTACATATATGATATGTTTTACAAAGTCATCAGTGTTCTTTGAAATAGCCACATGTTTATTCTGATTCTGAAAATAATTTTGTGACTGATTTCTCAGTGCTGTCGTAACAACATATTCTCAACTTAGCCATGGCAGTTTCTTAACACTAATGCAATGATATATCATTGTTTAATATACACACATGATTCATTGAACTCATAAGATTTGATGATAGTTTCATATATTGCACAAGTTATCTTTATGGTAAAAGAACAAATTATCTTTGAATCGTAAATCGTGGATGATGCATTCATTTAATTTACTTTGTCCTTTTCAGTTATTGTAGATCATAAAAACATAATATGAGGCACCACTGAGTGACAGATATTTCAGATGACACTTACAGACAACTGTCTGTTGTAAAATACGAAGAAGGTTCACATATTACATGTATGCCCATAACCCTTGCAAAAAACTTACTTTCGTTCATTAATCAACACATTGAATCATCTTGTCTCTCTACCAAACATGTTAACTGAATGGTCTGAATCTGAAATTGTGTCAAAAATATTAAAGTATAATTTCTTAAAATTTGTTAGTGTTTGAAAAATTTGCTTAAAATGATGGAGGTACGATACATAGTCCATGTATGTTAATTTGAATTTTCTGCTGGATTTCTTATCTATTTTGAGTAAACCTTTCCCTGCCCTGTGACAGTTGGGTTTCCTCGCTCACCATGGATAAACAGAATGCAGAAGGGTTCATTCTACCAGGATCTGACATTTTCATGGACCATGAATATGAATCCAAAAATCTATCCCGACAAAAGTCTGTTAAAACCATCTGCCTGTGTATACTCACACGTGATATAAAACTTAAAACGAGCCACTTCCAGCAAGATTCAAGCCATCTCCGCCTCCATCTGAAGTTTATCAGTCCACTGTACACAATATGAGTCCACTGTACACGATTACAAGAAGTCTGTACCATTTAGGGAGGGTTTAAAAAACAGGGGTGTGTTCAGCTGATATGTCAGAATGATTAAACCACAACATCACAGAGATCGGTAGCAGCAATGCTGCTCCTTGTTAATTCCCAAAGGGTCACATTCACTCTCCTCTGTTCCAATCAACCTTTAAAAAAATTTTCTGGAAGAAAATTAGATTGAAACGGCAATTTTCAGAAGCGGTTTTCAAGTAACATATTCATTTTCTTATCAAAAAAAAAAAGCTGTAGGAAATGAGACCCAGAGCACACTATGTAGAAGACTCCTAAAGGTTAATGAGTGGAAGCCACACAAAGACATCACAGCAGTCAGTTTGGTGGAGAATGAGAGCTTGAGAGATTAGGCAAGCGTCAGAGATCTAGAGAAAGCCTTAAGGTGGACAACGCAGCAAATGTTGCAAGAAGCAGAGTTTTAAGTTCATATGTATGATAGTCAATGAAAACACCATATAATTATCTTATTTACATGCTTAGGTATCATCTCACTTTGTTAGATTTATAAAAATTAATATCATGGTTATAGTTGCCTTTATTTTTAATGACAGCTTGATAAATGGTGGTTTAAGTTATACACATTTTATACATGTAACTGTTAGTTCAGCGTTTCCACACTATAGTGATAAGTCTTGAGAAATACGTCTGATATGAAACATAAGGTCTTGTATTAACCTGTTCACCCCCTATTCCCTGTAAACAGGTCCAAGATCACCATTGATAACAATGGGTTTGGGTAAAACCATGGTGGTGAAAGGGTTAAATTCACATAAATCTGTTACTGTCAAAACAACACAGCACACTGCACATAATAATACAATATTTTCTATTTTCGATGTTTTCCTTCTTATGAAATGTTGAACACACATGTAAGAGTTGTAAGCAGTGAGATAGTCTAAAACTGGTATTTCTATGCTTTTCAAGTAAAATGAACAAAGAAAGATATGAAAGTCAGCACATCAGAGAAAGTCAGCACATCAGTGAAAGTCAGCACATCAGCGAGCAAGATAAGTATGTTAGCATGATAGATAAGTAAACCTTGTGAACAAGTTATGTTGTGATGTTTAAGAAAAGAGTACAGCATCCAGTGTATGTTGCCTAGGTGGCATCAGTGGATAACCTTTGACCTCATAAGTTAGGATGACATAACTTTCCACAATACAATGAGAATACTTTTGAATTTTTTTGAATGTCAAAGATAGTGCTTACACATTTGTTTTTGCACATAATAGACAATTTTTTATCCACATTTATCAGTAGCATAGACATCCATACGTACATCTTGAAGATTTTAAGAAACTATTTTCATGAACATTTTCATGAATTTCAAAGAAAGCATGTGTGTATGCAGAGAATGAGCACGAGACCAAATCTGAATTTTTTTGGGATTGTCAACATTACATTTTTATGTGAGGTGTACATTTTTATACCATAGATCTTAGCATTGGGTAGTGAAATATGTTTATCACAGGCGCCAGGATAATGTTATTTTCTTTGAAGAGTTCATAGCACACTCTACTATCAGGGTTGATGGACTTGGTCCCTATGGACACAATTTTCCTCATAATTTTGAGATCTCCTTCAGGATACCAAGAGGTTGGCTGATCAATGAAAGCATGAAAATAGCTCCAAGAAACAAGGCTGAACACATGCACATCATTAACTCAAGCGCACTTCAACAAATTGGTAGCCTCCAAGCTTTTTCCACTATCTACACAAACAAAATTTGGCTTCCTCATTGGCAACAACTTCAAGTATGTGGCGTCATCTTGGTGGAGTACTTAAAGGATTCTAGCTATGATGAATTTTAGAATTAATCTAAAACTGAACTTTCAGGGTAAATATTCTTAAGTTAGAACTCTCGACCAACGTTGTAAGATTCAAAGGACGATAACACCACCTATTTGTCTTGAAACCACTACAAACTCATTGAAAACCAAACTAACCACTCTGTGTATCTCTGTAGACCTCAAAACAACACATTACTGGGGTTACCGTAAATTCATCAGAGCCAAATAGAATCTCAAGAAAACCATTGATAAAGACATCATACTGGATTATCATAAAGTGACTCTGAACTTGAATAAAAGATTTTCACAAGTATATTTCTGAAATTGTATGGCATGACAGTGATGTAGGCAAGGTTTAGAACTAGTGCACAACAAAGATAACTAGGCAGGCAGTTAGACACACTTTGTGCATTAACATGTGTGTTTCAATGTGGTTTACAAACATTATAGTCATTCCTGTGCTGAATTCAGCCTGACATTTTGACTGGCTGCTGGTTATTACCAACATGTACAAGTTGTATTTTTAATGACAGATGAAGAATAATATTTTCAGTTAGTGATATAAGGCCAGTCCAAGTTTTCTGCACAAGTGTATATATGCCAAGATCACCATTGATAACAATGGTATATATATATACAAGAACACATACTCAGACCATTTCACAGGCTGACAGTAACCTACAGAATTCAATTCAATATTCCATTTCTTAACTTACAAATCTCTGAATGGCTTTGCTCCAGAATACCTTACTGAACTTATTGTACCTAGCAAGCCATCAAGATCTCTCTGATCAAAAAATGAACATCGGTTGAAAGCTCCACATACAAGACATCATTCTCATATGCCTGTGCTGTCCTATGGAATCAGCTTCCAACTCATACTCATGCTTCTCAGAACATTAGAGTTTCCATACATATACTAAAGACATTTGAGAGAATGTACAGGTGTGACACATTGTAAAGTGCCATTCAGCATTACTGATGAATACTGGGTACTTTATGTAAGTTTTATATTGCATTGTATTGCATCATATCCATTACCAGTATTCTTTGTAATGTTGACGAGATCTGTACATACAGCCTGTTATTGAAATCTTGGTTCACAATATCATAACCTTTGGGTAGACTGATACATATGGTAAGTTTATTCTTGCAATCAGGGACCTTAGGTCACTGGAAGATTTGACGGAAATTTTGTTGTGCCAAATACTCAATAGTACAGCCGACAATCTTCTGTGGTTATACATGTGTATGGAATGCACAGAGCAAGTTACGGCTGGAGAGAATGAACAGATAATACACTAGATAAATATGTACCATATCAAATGTCAGTCATCCACACCAGTGTGTGTATACAATGTGAAATCCATATGTCAACAATAACAATGCAGTTTACACATGTACAGGCTGAGTTGACAAGATCAACACTGTGGTGTAGAACAACAAACTTGTCAGCATTTACAAAACTAGTAAAAAAATCCTCAAAAATTCCTGTTACTGTCTTTTGAAACAAGTCACTCTGGAAGCTGAATGTCTTGGCGATTAAAATATCAAGATTGGCCATAAGATTCAAATTTACTTTAATATTAAGGCTATGGAGTCAAGTTTACAGCTTAACCTGGAGTGACTTCCTGGTGAGCTATATCCTTACAGAATGCATTTCACTGTCTTCAGCAATTCTGCAAATGATCACAGTCTTCAAGCTTTGCCATCCACGCATGGATGAATTGCCAGTACATATACTTTGTATAAGTGTTCCTTCGGCAGATAAATATTGCAGTCACGATGCACTTTCTAGGCTACTCACCAAGATTGTTTTGTAGTATTAAATTAAGACGTGGAATCTTGACATTTTCTTGACCTCGCTACATGAAGTTGACTATATGTAAGCATCATTCTCATCTGAAATGACTGTAACAATTTCATATATTGATATCCACACTAGCTGCACAGCAAAATTGTTACAAGATATGAGCCAAATGTGGGTTGCTTTTTTATTTCCTGTATTGGTGTTATATCCAATGTCTTCCAATGGCAGAGCAATGACATTATATACATCTTATATGGCATTATATACATTCATTCTGTATGTGCTGTATATGTGTGTAGTGTTTCTGTATTACACCTCTCTAAAACATCATTCAACACATGATATATGGTTCTTGAGCAACTGAACACATTCACAGTGATTCTTTTCATAATATCATTCAATACCGTACATCATCTGTTGAAATTCAGGTCATTATAGTGCACACTTTGTACTGCATAAAAGTATCTAAGAGGAGAACCATTTGATTTCTGCTGGATGGGGGAATGGGTATGGCAGCCAATTTTCCTTCCCCGTCACTATGTCAGCAATTTTTTTCTATTGTCAGTAATGCATCAGATTCTTCTTTCCATATGCTGAAGCAATGCAAATATTCTGGAACAAGTTTAGCCTTTATAGGCTAAAATTATTTTTTTATTCTTCTTCACCTCCTGAATATGTTTTTCCAAACCAACCCCCCCTGTTGAAATCAAATGATTCCACCCTAAGTCCTCAGTTAAGCATGACCCCATATATCTGTTTACAAACAACCATCTTACAATGGTTGGTAGTGGTTTCTACCTAGAGTCAGTGTTTTGACCTTGATAGTAAAATCATTGTCACACCATCTGTCTGTTGCAACTGTAAAGCATATCTTTCATCAGGTTACAAAGAAATGTGTATGTGTTTTGTTCTCTCACTCTGACTCAGTTATTTTTTCAAAAGAGAAACAATTTGAATTAATCCGACACTCATTAAAGTAAAAAACATTTTGAGACATTACATTTAACACCTATTTTGCAAACTGCAATATTATTGATACCTAGGTGTACAATATATGTATAGTACCGTGGAATTCATCTCTAGCCCATGGTGACCTTTACCCTGTCAGTTATGACCTGCATCATTTCAGCAATGACCTATGCCCTTTCAGTGATGACCTGAATCCTTTCAGTGATGACCTATTCAGTGATGACCCATATCAATTCGATGATGACCTATACCCATTCTGTGAAGATCTGCATCTTTTCAGTGTTGACCTATACCCATTCAGAGATGACCTATACCCATTCAGTGTTGACCTATACCCATTCAGTGTTGACCGTTACTAGACCCATTCAATGTTGACCTATACCCATTCTGTGAAGATCTGCATCTTTTCAATGATGACCTATACCCATTCAATGACGACCCAGATCCATTCAATTATGACCAATACCCATTCAATGATAACCTATACCAATTCTGTGAAGATTTGCATCTTTTCAGTGATGACCTATATCCATTCAGTGTTGACCGTAGACCCATTCAGTGTTGACCGTTACTATACCCATTCAATGATGACCTATACCCATTCTGTGAAGATCTGCATCTTTTCAGTGATGACCTATACCCATTCAGAGATGACCGTAGACCCATTCAATGACGACCCAGATCCATTCAATTATGACCAATACCCATTCAATGATAACCTATACCAATTCTGTGAAGATTTGCATCTTTTCAGTGATGACCTATATCCATTCAGTGTTGACCGTAGACCCATTCAGTGTTGACCTGAATAACTTTTCAGATACAACCTACACCCTATAGTAATAACCTTCTTAGTGATGAAATATACCCTTTCAGTGATCACCTTTACTCTTTCAGTTGACAACATTAAAATCTTTTACTCATCAAGATCACAACCATCTAACAAACTGGAAGTGAGATAGTGACATTATACTCAGAGATTTTCACATACTGCCTTTAAAGAATTACTATGCAATTTTTCTGTCGTCTGAGTTTCTCTATAGCATTCAAAATCTCCACCACTAGCTTTGTATCCATTAATATATTGTTACATACACTATGGATTAAACAAATCTGTGGTTTATCATGAAATCTTCACTTTTGATCCACTTTGTTGATTTGTTTAAATCAAAAATGGGCAATGTGACTTGAGTATATCACTTGGAATTCAGTGGCTCTGACTGAATAAGAAGGTCCAGAAGACCTGTTGGTTTGTTGATCTCTACTCCGCATGAACTGTTATGGCTAATACACAAATTGTGCTGCTGCTGTGTTCATAAACTTTAAACAAAAGAAATTTAAAAAATCTCATGAGCATAGGGAATTAGCAGGACTTGAAGCATTCCGTTTACAGAGATGATTTAGTGACAAATTCCAGGACAACAATGATAACATTCATTTGATATAGTATATGCTATATCAATTCATGTATGGCTAACATTTATTTTGTTGCTCTCCTATTGACTTCTGCTTTATCAAATCACCAAATGTGATCATTTGGTATTGCCAATTTCAAAAATCAATTTTTTGGCTCCATGATATTCTTCATCAGTTTGATTAAAAACAAAAAAATAACACTTTTTAGCAAAACTATAGAATGGTCTTCCCCGATTAATTACTTGACAACTTTATCACATAGTAACTATATACCCGGTATATTTTCATATGTTAATTCAGCTGATTCTATAGCTGTGGTAGCAAAAGGCAATCTCAAAATGCACAACATTTTTTCTCCTTTCAAAAACTATCATAGCATATTGTACAGGATTCAAAGCCATAGAAAAGTCATGTAATCACCTTCATACAATAAATGTGAAAACAAGTAGTGTGAAAACACCATGTTTCAAAATCCACTTGTACATGAAAACTTACATAACACACAACCCAAATGAATAGCTCCTATGAAATATGGCATAAAGATAAGAAGCAAGGGCTATACTTTGTAATTTGGTTACAGATTAATGATGTGACATTGGTACGACTTGAGTGACAGCCTAAATGTCAACCTTTATTTGATTACTGCAAGTCTATACTTAAAATTGGTATGATCAATAGCCTACTGGTAAACTCACAAAGGTTAGCTCAAACACGCAGCCTTAATGTAGCTTTTCCCATCATAAAGCTTTGACACATCTGAATTCATACATACAAATCCTGTACTTCACAGCTATTTTCAATCCAACATGGACTCATTTATATTGATATGTACACAACTCTCCTGTCTTTGTTTCAATATAACAAACCATTTCCTGGATCCCCTGAAAAAAATCACCTTTCTATCACATCATTTCTGCCACCATGGAAACAAAGACATTTGCCTGGCAACCATTTTAAGGATCATAGCTTCTTGTTTATGATGCCGATACTCCTACTTCACTTTCATCAATTAGAAAACACACTACAGTAGCATGGGTTGATAGTGGCATTAAAAGCAGTTGTTCACCGGTCAAAAGCTGAATATTCTCAAATATAAGAACACACTTCGAAGGTTGCTAGGTTTGCTCCAATCATTAGGAAACTCGGCAAGTTAGCCATCAAACAAAATGAAAACCTATACTGCATTACTAGGAAGCAGTGCTGTCATTTTCTTTGATTGCAATAACTTCCCACTTTGTATTAGTTGTTTTAGTCTGTATTTTGGTAAACGTGTAACTGGCCTACTTACAATTCGAGGGGATACTTATACTTTCTAGTCACATTTATATAGGTAGTATGTGCCTCGAAAGTCAAAGAGTTGAACTTTTCCTCCAACTTTCCTGAAGGATACTTTCAACTATTCAGTTTCAATAATCAAGGATAAAAATTGGGGTGTCAGTGCACATTTTGGTACCCTGGAAACAAATTACCTTCAATTTACCAATATTTGAAATTCAAAATGGCCGCCATTCATGTGTTAACTCTATGGGGAAAACTTGAATTTCAATTTTCACAGAAATGAGATGGTAAAATACAAGCAGTAGATTGATAAGTATTGTGAAAAGTTAAATATCTTAATATCTGTCACCCAGGTGAATTCTATCTTGATTTAGGTATCTTTTCTCAAATATGAGAAAATGTTGCAAAATACACATTTACAGTGGTTTCAAATGATAAAATGCCAAAATATTTACTCTTTCTTTATTTACAAACATTACAACTAGGTTTGGATCTGAATTCACTTGGAACAAGTCTACAATGCCTGAAGCTGAACTGTACAGATATAGTATGGTTTTGGAGTTGTAATGAAAGCATTTCAGATGTATGGAGGGCGCTCTAACTGTTTTAGCCCACCAGAGGAGAAGTAGTTACATACCGAACAAATGGGTTTGGCATTGAATTGCGAGGTTTTGAAAAAAATTACACAGGATTCAGAAGGTGACTTTGAACTGCCAGTCACTAATGATGTCAGGTCTAGGGATTCACAATAAGCCAACATTTGCCACATCACTACTTGTATGAAGGAATGACTGCAGTTCATCCAGATTCTCTTAAATGCATGACAGAAGAATCTAAAAATGAATGTCAACTGACATTTTGTGTGGTAACATCCATCTAGATTTAATGGTTCTGTCATTTAAAAACGCACACCTGACGCAAACTATTTCAATCTTCAAAATTGCCTAGTTTGCCTTCTCTATAGTAAACCTGCCATTAGTAGAAAATCACACCTTGTAGAAATGATTTGCCCATGTTGGTGGTGTTTCTGGATGAAAGCGCTCAATACTAACACCCAGCATCTTTATTCTTCTGGTGGGTTTCACTGTGGTCGTGATAAAGGCCACGATAAATTAACGATTTCAAGATGGCACCGCAGAATTACCAAGACAGATTGCGGTGAACTGTTCCATGCTTGCCAGGAAGTCGTTTGCCATGCATAAAGTACCGTGAGGTAGTTTAATAGTAAATGCCCTGAGATACAGCATTACATTCACTGTGAAAGATTTACACTGATGCTTGCTATGACGTTTTATGCATCTAAAATGTCACAGTTTTCATGCCTGGAATATTAGAAATGATAGCTGCAGAGCACATCAGATTATAGATATGACCACAGTATCTCTACTTTCCCTGGTAAAAAACGTAAAACCTCAAATTGAAACTCCCACCTACAAAATCCCTCATTTGCAGCCTAATACCCTGTTATAAAATCCCTATCACACATCCTGCGTCGCTTTGCCTGCCTGCGATATATTTCTTTTAAAATTGAGCCGAGAGAAATCAAACTGCCAGAAAAACAATGAACAGATTTCATATTTCTTCCTTTAAATCCTGACATCTCAATTTCTACGCATCGGCAATTCCAAGCCTCAGATCCTCCGTCTCAATTCACCATGGTAACTGTAGCATGAAGTTTTACACTGCAGCTTTGCTAATCAGTGCAAACAGTCAACCAATGAAGAATGACTTGGATTCACCATGAGTGCTACGCATCTAGATCAAAGAAACATTTCACCAGAAAAAAAACATATAATAGCAGTGAAACCATAAAATAAAAATATATTGTGGAAGCCTTGGGAAAAGAAAACATTTGAAACTTTTATGTTAGATTTTTTGATTTATGTACATTTTTTAATGTTATCTCTCTGTATTTGCAGTTCCTTTTGGTTTGTTTCTTTCGTCACTCTACCAGTTTTCATTGGTTTCTTTGTATGTTATGTTATTATTATGTTATGCATTATGTTTTATTCATTTACTTCTTACATTTTTATCACCGCCTATTTGAACTTTCACATGTCACCATTGTTTAACATTTTCATCTTGTCCATTCTTGTCTATCAGTTTCTACCCTGATGAAGGAGATCTACAAATTGCCGAAATGTTTGTATCGTCAAAATCCTTAAAAGGAACTGGTTTGGAAAACAAATCTTTTCAAAACATGTTAATAGCTGGCCATTACTGATCGGCTGAAGAACTTGCCAGTTCATGCCAGTTTGTAGTAACAATATCAATTTAATACAACACCTGGATAAACCACAAAACAAGACAATTTTTTTGTTCTCTTACAATAGACACTGTACATAAAGAAACTGAATTGATATTACATCACATCTAATGTCGTTTTTAGTGTTATAGACATAATTTTTAGAAAATGATGATATCATCATTTTTTTACTGAAAACCTTTCTACAGCCAGCTATACTAATATCTGAGAATGTTCAAAGTTTTATGAATCATATGATATAGTCAGTTAAATTTTAAAAGGTATAATGAGGGTATACATGAGTGCTTCACTTTAAAGTAAAATGCTACAATTTAATTTGAGCACCACACATGCACAATCTTGGAGGCTTGGACTGATTGATACTTGAGGAACCCCCTTAAAACGTAATTTTCATAAAGTCTGTAATTGTGACGGTAAACTGGTCATTTTAATTCTAGACACAGCAGTCATTGCTAATAACTTTTCAGGTAAGTCATGTCTTTACTATACCACTCTCTTTTTATTAGTCCTTCTCACAAAGGTTATAGCCTTTCCAAGGTTAAAGCTATATAATATGTGCTAATTCCAACCAGTCTGCTTTCTATATGCCCTTCAAGACCATTACATTCTCTACAGCCGCCGTACAATCACAGGTACACAACCTGATTCAAGAACTTTTACATTGTGAAATTCAATTACTTGATTCTATTCTTTGATGAATATGTTTTTTTATTTTTTATACATTTATCTCAAAATAAGGTCTAATGACCTTTGACCTTGTAAAGAGAGTGCTGCTGTAAGAAGGAAGGCATTCATGCTGAATACGATAAAGAATTGATTGAAGCTAAGACATGTTCTGTTTCTCTTCTATTGAGCATACTGCCACCTATGCTTCTTTTTTAAAATTCTTTTGTTTCTTTTATGTAAATATTGCTGAAACTACTTTAGCCAAAGCAGGAGAATCATTTGATGATGTTCTTCAATAAGTTGATCAGTATCACCTCAAAGAGTGCCTGGGGTTGCCATGGAGATCTACATTCACAAACTATGGTACAAATGTTCAAAACATGGTCTAATATCATTTTAATTGCATAATGTTTAGTACTCAAAGTAGAGACACAAAATGAAAGAAATATCAATCGAGGTCTTCCTAAAAGTACATTTTACTCAATCTTATTTGGTCAATCACCAAATTGTACATAAAACAGCAGACAGTCTGACAAAGCAAGGCACCTGTAGTTACAAGTGAATGTAAATTTTTATCACACTAGACTAGTCTAACCTTGATAATCTTTCACTTGAAATCTGATGATAAACTGGGTAAAGATCTTCCCAAGATGTATGTTTGGGTTTGTACAATGTTTCCTGGCCACGCTTTGTATGATAGGATATAGGGATGTGCTGCGATTGGCATGACTGTGCACTTGAACTAGCTATTCACTGATTATGATAGGGAGGGTGGGAGTAGTTGAAGGACATGAAAGCAGGATGAAACTGCACTGGATTTGAGATACAGAGGATAAGATGTGTGAAATCAGTGAAAAGTTATTGTTAGATAATGAGTAGTCATATTGATGAGATGCGTTTCCAGCAATACCCTTCACATCTGATTCAATTCAGACAGTTTCCTTTACAGGTCACTTGAAATACACACTTGCGCAGATTCAAAATTTACGAGAAAACTGCCTTCCTTAAAATACAAAGTAGAAGTGACTGTGCCAAGATGACCAATGAATTATGAGATTACTTGGAAGGATATGTGACAGAAGTAAACATCAACAAATACATAGAGTAAACATCAACAAATATTGAGATAGATGAGTTTACTTACCACAATACAAACAAACACACACATCTGTCCCCATTAAAGTGCACTCGTTGCTACATGCTCTCCGGTGCCTTCACAGATTTCATTGTATCTTTCCTCAGTAACTGCAACCTCTGATGTTAATTCCAAGAATCTCTCGGCAGGCACAATTGTCTCCGGATTATTCATGATACGTTGTTCCTAATGACGAGGAGATTAAAATCAGTACAGTAATTTACCGATGTCCACACACAGAAACACTGCCCTTGGCATATTAATTGTTCAGCATAAGATAATAACATTGAGATGGGGAGTCGAATCAGCTGATCTGATTTCATCATTACAAAATGTTAATTCAATGCAACAATATTAATTTGGTTGGTAACAGAGAATATGATATCAAAGTTCTATCACTATGGTTACATATTAGCCTACCTACATGTAGGTTGCCATTGGTGACACATCAAAGACTACCTTCATATCCTCTATAGATGTCCCATGTCCACTGCCACAGGCCGTAGACTCTTTTATCAAAATGACATCTTAGTACTTCAATGCAAATTTTTCAGAGAATTAAAAATCCACAAGTCTGCTCATCTTTGTTTATCTGAATAGCCCTGATTGCAAATGACGTCTTTTTTCTTTTATTAATATGCAAAAATAAATATTTGTCTGCATTTTAAGCAAGAATGATGAAAATGAAACCTGCTAGTGTTACAATGGAAGCTAAAAGTCACATTCATGTGAATTTATGGCTCAGACTAAATGCTGCAACAACAGCAGCGCATACAACAACAAAATTTCTCCGAATTTCAGGCAGCGGTGTCCGATGTCGCAAGCATGAAGCTATATTTATATTTACAAACCTGAAATCGCAATCAATGCTATTAAAAACAGAACTGAAGCATTCATGTTTTTTTAAGCTCAAATGAAGTTTAGACGGTTAGCTTTAGCTTCCAAAAATCCAAAGACAGAAACCTTTTCTTACCATGAAAATAGCAGAGTTTAATAATGACATCAAGTCAAAAGTTGAATTTCAATTTAGCTAATTTCAATTACCAGCACAACCAGAAAAAATTTATTAAACTCTGAGGGAAACATTTACAAGAGCTGAATAGCTTTTTTATTTTACTGAATAAAAATATAGTGACTAGGTTTTATAAAGCAAAAATCATAAAATAGGTTTCGGAAAATATCTCTTTGAATGTTTGTTTTAAAGTCATCAAGTCAACGGTGAAGGATACATTGAACATCTTTTCAAGCAAATATTTTAGGTATCTGATGAATTTTCTGGCCCAGTCACAGAGTATCTATCTACAAATTGCACAATATAGGTCTGCAAAAGACTGTCGTGCAACCATGTGATCAGAATGAACTTGGAAGATTCTATTATGAACCAGAGTGACATGTGTTCCTCTGCCAAAGTGCAAAAATATTTGCAACCAGTCATTTTATGAAAGAACACATGAGGATGCACACATAGTAGAAGAGTCAATGTGTACAAAAGTTCTATTTACACTGCTTTTATTTATGAAAGGGCTTTCAAATGTAACTCTATGACTTGGTCAAAATTTCTTAAGCATCAGATTCATTTAAAGGACCAGAAGTGCTAACTTTTGATGATTTTCTCACAATTTTTGTTGATGTCCACAATAATATCTTTTTCTACTTCCCAGGGTATGTTAATACACACAGTATGCAGCTTGTCAACTTGGCCTACATATGAGTAAAATGCATTGTTATTGTTGACAAGTGAATTCTGGTCCAGATTAGAATTCAAAAGTAAACAATAACAGTGCATTTTACACATATAGACGCTATGTTGACAAGTTAACCAGTGAGTGTTTCAACATTTTTGGGGAGTAGAGTAAGAACTTCCAATTGACACACAATATAAAAATAATGAAAAAATCATCAAAACTTAGCATTACTTGCCCTTTAAAATTGGAAAAGTAAAAGTTTCAAAATTTAATGTACCACTTGATCAGGTAGGAGTAAAACCATGAATATTTTAAACCTTGCAAAACTGTTAAATGTACATCTTGTTTTTGAAACAGTAAGGCTTTACTCTGGAGGTGACATCTTAACTCAACTGAACTATTACTATGAAATACAAATCAATGTTGAGAACTACTCTAACTAAATGAAAATACCCCCTCAATCTTGAATGGTCATGTAAATGATACTTTTGTTCTTCAATCAATGTGAAATAATGTAAACCACACATGACAACATCTGCAGGAATTTGAAATATCAATACATGTCTCTGAAACTGAGATCTAACCATTAATGATATTGATCACAAATCTACAGATGGACAGTGTTGCAGCCAGGAATTTTAAACCAAGGGACACTGTGTCCCACTACCATTTATTTTTTGGGACATTTTGCACATTTTGGGGACAACATGCGTCAGTTGTAAATCAAATTTTGTATTATTTTAATATAACTTTATAATAGTTCACAAAACAAAATTCAAGCTACCAGGACCATGTCCCTATGCTTTAATTTTAGGCAATTTTAACAGTATACTGTATCTGCCTCCAATAAGAGCTCAATCGGACTACAAGCAAGTGCAGCCCGTTTTAGTTACTTTTAATCACAGCTTCGAAAGTACGTAAATATAAGCTTCAAAATTATGCAAAACAAAGGTCATTGACAGTAACAGATATTACTTGAAGACTACACCCATTAAATACAGTTGACACATGAGTTCACCCAAGGTGACCCGCAGTGCGCAAGAATGCGGGATATTGGGTTCCGTTTTGGAGACATTGTCGCAAAGGCACGTCCTGGCTGCAACACTGGATGGATAAACGTTATGTCGTACGTAAGTTACATTTGAAAGGGAGAATCATAGTCAAGCCTTTTGTGAGACAAATGGTCGGTATTGTGATTTTTCCAGCCTTCTGTTACTAGCTGTCTAATAAATTACATGTAACATAGCTGGTGGTTGTGAAAATGGGTGATGCATTACCTTCCTAGACTTGGAGAGATTAACACAAGTCTGTCCTTCTCTTGGTTTACAAAGTTTTATTGTTTTTACAAAAGTTTCCAAAAATATTCATGAGTTAAGAAAATATTTAAATTGGCTCATTGGCTGTTGTAATTGATTTAGTTCAGTTTAAAAAGATGTGCATTGTGTGTTGTGTTCATCATCACTATATTTATGTCCCCCGTTTTTGCCAAATGAAGGAAAATTATAAACTATATGAAAAATATGAAATTGGCAGAGTGGTAAAAAATAAGTGATAGTTGACTGTATAACTTTTTCAATTTAAACTTATTTGTATCAACTGTCTGCAGTCCATTGGAGAAAGTGATTTATTCATTACCTTTCCAATATAGAGTGTTCTCACAAAGCATCTTCCGTCTTTGTCTTGATAAACTTCAAATATGAGATCAGCGGCATATGGCGGCCATCGGTTATCAAATATCTTCAAACCACACAGCATTGACACTAGAGTTGTGTCGTGACAAGAGTATATGTGGAATTTCTGATAACTGAAAAGAACAAACAAACACAAAATTACTGTTGGTGAATATACCATTAATAGAAAAACTGTAATGTCAACTTTTCTGATTAAGGATCAGAAGTGACAGGATTGATTACACATTTGCTTTAATCCTTTTCCTGCCAAGTCGGTGAAAATCCACTTGAAATTCGGTGTAGCCAGAATCTAAGTACTGGTGACCGTTATTCTACCAACCCGGTGGACATCGGACCCTTTTTGGGTACCCCCTTTCCTGCAAGTCGACGGCACTACGTTTTGCTATCCCCTATGCGTTTAGGGGTCATCCGAGGACAGGTTTTCTGACAAGGAACGCCTTTTCCCCTCGAAATGGGTTCGCAGGGAGTTGATAGACAGGGAAAGGTGCAGAAACCTGTCCGCCAGTCCCCCACACCCGAGGGGGGCTGGTTTTTTTTTACCGCTTTTTAGCGGACTTGCAGGATAGCATGGTGACGTTTTCTGGCGGAGTTGGACGTACTTGGCTGCCTGGCACTATAGAGATTGCTGCCGAACTTGACCAACTCGGCAATGCTAATCTAGAAGGCTACCTCTTGCAAACGACTTGGCAGATATGCCGATGGTGCGAGACGAAAGTCACTTATTCAGTTGTGCGTGACTGAAAATGAGAACGTATTTTTGACGGGACGGCTCGACTTGTTCCTCCGATGGAACGGATATGAACGACTCGGAAATACCATTACAAACTGGTGTCGACGTACTAAGCTGGGCTTCAGCTCTGCAAGTTCAAGCCAGGCAACGTCCTTCACCGCCTTGGCCGTGCCATTCAATGGACGTAGCTTTGGATTTTTTATTTATTCCATCGTCCGAAGTATTGGCTCTGGTTTGCAGGCAAACGTATCCTCTTGCCGACGCATTGGTAACTACGTACGCTGTTTGCGTACAGAGAATTCAAAAGGGGACATAAGGTCAATGCGTAGTGACTGCTACGGGGATACCGCCTGCATTTAGCAGGGACTGCTTTTGTTATGCAAACCAGCTAGCAGTACAATATGGCTGCCAGGCATGTGGACACGTCGATGGCTAGAACAATGGAAGCATATTGCGTTGCACCCGTGCATTGCAAAAGTGAACTGAAGACTTGGGTGTAGTGACTGGTTATCACTGGTTAGCTGCAGCCCAAGCCATGTCGGTACAAACCCGTACCTGACTGAGGACCACTCGATTAAGTCAGTAATGAACGGTAACACTCGTAAACCAACTCCCAACTGAGCTGGCTAAACTACGTGGAGCTGTGCTTCAATGGCTCAGCCATGTCGTTAATACAACGGCAAAAACGTAGTTTTTATGCTACTCTGCCAAGTCGTTGAAGGTACGTATTCAATTGACCCTACCCTGGGGAAACAGGACAGGTTTGCCGGTGCTGCTGCACCCCTAGCACGACCCTCAGGGTCTCTGACTAACAGACGAGTGAGGTGATGTTTGTGCCTAGCGGACGTGCGTAATACTGAAGGAGTTTATTTCCGAAAAAATAAACATGAAACGGCAATAAAATGACGCACTCCCAGGGGCAAACAAAGCCGGTGACCTCAATTTTTTTCTGCAGTAACCCTTGAGCTCCTTCCCCTGTCTACGGGCATGTAGAAATTATCGAAGTCTAACACGTATAAGTACGGCTAAAACAACCCTGAAAATGGGCGATTTCTGCCAAAATGCCTGGCAGGATAACATGCAGGAGAGCCAATCTTTTGCAGGCACATATTATGGGGCGGTTTTCTACTGACTTGGCAGGATAACGGACAAGGGCGCTCGGCAGGAAAAGGGTTAAACCGCCCAATATGAAAACATTTCTACATTCAACACCATTGCAAATCACGTCAACTTCTTTTCTGTGACAATGTGTGTGAAATCCAGAATCGCTGGCTTTCATTTTGTATTATGTTTTGTAAATTACAATTTTAATTTCTATTCAAAATCAAGTCAAAATATTCAGTGCTCAACTGATCAACAATGATCCATGTTTTAACATCCTTCAGGGAGAAATTGATGTATCAAAAGGAATGCATTTTGGGGGGGCAAGATATCATCCAATATTACTCTCACTGGCTACAACTTACACCTACTCTGTGATGCAAGCTGTGACAGTGTTGACATATCTACCAAACAGTGACTTACAAGTAATATGAAAACACTGAGCATATTATAATTCAACATGTCAGAATGAGGTATGATGCTCCTTGGGGACACATATTCAGACTCTCAAACTTGTACAATATTCTTCTGGTTACCACCTGCGGGGGCTCATTTCAAAGCATGGAATAATTAAAGTTTTCACCAGCTTAATTTTGGGGAAATCAGGAATTTTGTTTGCCCCATCAAGATAACACATAGTGATTGTGGCCATTTTGAATTTCAAACATCAGTAAATATTGGGTAATTTGTTATACTAGCACCAAAATTTTGGTCAGTGAACCCAAATTTTATTCTTGATTTGCAAAGAGAATCTGAGGAAAGTTTGTGCAAAAGTTTGTCTTTCACTTGTATGGCCAAAACTACTGTAACTATGCTTTTACTACATCACAGTTGCCAACATCACACTTTAAAGTGGTGTTGGTCAGTGAATACAGACACCTCAGTTTATCAACTAGCATATGTTATTTTCAGGAATAGGGTACACATTGTCCAAATTTTATATCATGTAACAGTGTCCATGTACATTGATACACTTTGCGTCGGTGTAGCACCGGTGCTGGGCCAGGGCCGACGTAAAATAACCAATGTGGACACGCTGCATCGGCCTTGGGCCGACACAGTTTGGTCCTGGTGAGAAGGGGGGTTCAGGGTCGACACAGGGCCAACGCAACATTTGGTTCGACGCAAATCGCCTGTGTGGACATGTTACGTTGGCCCTGGTCCCAGTTGACGCCCTCACATGTTCATTTTGAGTAACGCATTGGCGCGTAGAATATGGCGGTTCGTGAGACTAATTGGAGCACGGAGGAGATGTAAAATGACGAGTGGTAGTCATATTTGCCCTTCTTGTGCGTAAAAACTGCTGGAAAATCATGAAGAGTTGAAACAGCGCGCCAGTATTCAAATCCGCAATCTTGAACCTTGACAGGTCAGAGGTCACAAAGGACGGCAAATTTACGTCAGCCCAAATTCAGGTACCAGTGAGTGCAGACACGGACCAAATCTGTTCCCAAAAGGAGGATTATTTTTCGTCGGCGCAAATTTCAGTTGGGTTGCCAATGTGAACAAGGCTTTTATTAACATTCAAAGCTAGCCAGCCATACATGTACATAACTTTTTTAAGCTTGATACTTGCAAGACACTCATTCATCTTTCAATGAGTACCACAACATGAGATGACATTTGTTTGGAAATAAAAGGATCAACACGTTGAAAATAGTTGCAGATAGTAGGCAGACTATAGTAAAATTATAGTTGAATATTCTCTGGCAAGTTGTTGTGACCAGAAAAAGACCACAGATTTGCAATCTCAAATACAGGAACATTTCAATTATATTTTGAATATTGGGTCAATATACTAAAAGTCACCAAAAAATCCAAAACTTTTAAGGATTTTTTCAGCAATTTTCATGGACTTTTTAGGGCCAATTTACAATTTTCAATAATCATTTTACAATATATCATTTTTGTATACCATTTTACATATCATTTTTATGATATCACCGCTGATCATCTTGTCATTTTTAATAATTGTGGTAGGATTATCAGTTTTCAAGGATTTAATTTAATTTTTTTAAATTCACAGACTTCAAAGGATTTCGTAGAATATTTCCTGGATATCAACATGGATTTTGGCACCTTTATGAAAATGTGAAATATAACAAATGGTCATTAAGAAGAGAACTTGATAACTCAGCAATGGGGGTTGGAAAGTCAACGACATATATTCTGGCTATACTCACCTTCCTTTGTCAACTGATTGAATATTCTCTCTGATCATTTGAAGAACTTGTCCACAGGTGACTTGAAGAACTTCTTTCTTTTCTGATTCAGATTTAGTAACATAATATTTAATTATTTCAGTTGCACGTCTGTCAATTATATCCATAAGGGGCTCTAGATATCTTGGAATGGGTAACTTATGAGCCTGTGAAAAGTTGGAATGTATCCAAAATTAGAGAAATTTTACATGGAAACATAATCCAGCTAGAGCAAACACATACTTTGTATTTGGAAAAAACTGTTGTACTACCTCCACAGACTGAAAGATTCAGTCGTGTGCGGGCGCTCCGGCGCACTGCGACCTACAACCCTTTTGTTGGAGAACAGGATTTCAACAGTGTGCCTTCAGTCGTAGTAAAGGGTCATAGGTCGCAGTGCGCTGGAGCACAAAACTGAATCTTTCAGTCTACTGCCTCCACAGTTGGATATACGGATTCTTTTGTTTTGATATTGGTGCTCAGTGTGGTATCTAAACAGAGTTTGCGCATGGCCATTCATTTAAAGTTCCATAAGCTGTATCTTTTGGCTATTTTTTCAGAACGTTTGTTTTGTAGTGTCCCTACACTTTCTGCATTGAAATCCCTAAAACTGTAATTTAATGCAAAGTATTTAGCATATCAACACAACCTTTATGAGTATTATCTATGTTGTTATTGTTGAAAATTGTATTACAGTCCGGACTAGAATTCATTTGTAAACAATAGACAATGATAACTATACACATACAAGCTGTGTTGACAGAAAGAATATTGGAAATTTCAGCATGTCAAACGGAATCGGGTCAGACACTGTAGTTGATATACACAAGCAGAATACTGAAAAACTTGCCATAAGTTACAGCTTATGTCCCTTTAATACACTCATAGATTTTTCTTACTCACATCTACTTTTTAAGTTAATAGTCACAGAACATTATAAAATTTTACCTAACCACATTGGCTTCTTTTCCTTTGTTTTTCAGGAAAACCACTTATCATACTATACTCACTTCCATGGCAGCAAGGTTATCACGCATTCTTACAAGATCTAGATACATGGAGTCAGGCATGCCAAGGATATCCTGCAGCTGCCGTCTAAAACGTGCCACACCAGGTACTTGATCACTATTGTGCCAAAATGCGCTAC
Source organism: Ptychodera flava (assembly GCF_041260155.1). NCBI lineage: Eukaryota > Metazoa > Hemichordata > Enteropneusta > Ptychoderidae > Ptychodera > Ptychodera flava. The sequence continues at coordinate 35,465,882 of NC_091945.1, forward strand.
TAAAAGCTTTATACTTCTTGCAGAAACCTGCATTGGGGTAGAGATATTCAGTTTCCGGACCATCAGTATAAATAGTGACAGGACCTGAAATTGTCAAAGTATGAACGGTGTTAAGAAAAGATAGAAATCAGATCTCATTTTATCAGGAGTAGTGCATCAAAAATTGTTGTGCATAATACTAAACCTTCATAAAAATTGTGTCTAGTAAATTTGCATATTCACAGCTGTCTCTTGCCTCACACTGTTCACCATTTCATGAGTGACTGTGGCACAAGGTAACTCTTAATCTTTTACTATGAGAAATAAGGACTGAATAAGTATTGTATTTCTGGCTTGAACCTATATAATATAATATTGTTATAACCAATATAATATAATGTTGTTATCTTGTAGCCACCTATACATATACGGTATTGTGTTGACAGGTTCTCATGTTGACACTTCACGTATCAATTCGTGTAGCCTATGCATATGAACCACTTAAACCATATTGATATTTTGTCTTGAAAATTGTGTGCCGATTCATGGATGACACAGCTTAGCAATATGGATGTTAAGCTCCATTAAAACTCCATCCATAGTAAAGCTGATCCCTAAAGACGTCATAGTTCCATCTTTAGTATGCAAAAAATAAATGTCTGAAAATTTTGAAGAGACATTCTAAACTTAATTACGCTTAAAGGAATGATAAATTGGGTTTTCTGTAAATGTCGTCACTGAAACCATAAAAATCATGTCAAAAGGTCCGACCACGAGCTCCACTAATACACACAGAGCCAAACACACAAGATTTGTCTGATTTTTGTTGGCAGCATGCAGCCAATGTCGTGTGTACACTGCCATATTTAGTAACAAACCTACAATCACAATCATCACTATAGGATTAACATTTGACTATAGATCAAAATACAGCATTAAAATGAACTTTAATACCCTGTAAATATCATTTCATTACTATTTCCTTCACACAGCACCATGAATTATGATTCTTGTCCTAACATGTTTCATGAAACTATATTTGCTTACCATGTTTTTTCATTGTTTCACCAAACATCCCTGCTAAAACACAGGAAGCTGATTCAATTGTCCTCATAATATTGGTACTTCTTACACTGAAATGGACAAAAATTACTCAATGAAAGGACATTGCTATGTATTTTATTTATCATTTTACCCTCGCAATGTAAAATCCTCTTATTCAACTATTTGGAACCATACATTGCTTGGTAGGATAAGTTTAGAAGGAGAATTTCTGGATATAAGCATTAATTAAAGGTGGTTAGATTAACGCAGCTATGGCATAAGTTCAGCTACAACGATACACTACTCCTATTAGGATTCAAACCAGGGAATCTGAATCTGAATCAGAGTCTACCTCAGGCCTTCAACTAATGTACTTCACACATTAAACTCAGACCATGCTTAATTGAATGTGTAAGTCAATTTCAGTACATACTAACTGAGCAAGGAGGTTTTTTGATTGGCTGTAATGAGTTTGTTTTCATCATACAACAGTACTTCTAAAAATGACAATGTGCATGTATGATCGAAACAACCATTTGTAAACAAATTTCTACAGGAGTTGATTTCATACAAAACATCCATTTTGGCAAGCATTCAGTATGGGAAATAGTCAATGTGTAAAAGTGAAATAGACAATTTTACTTGAAGACATCTTTTTGGGTCAACATTTTTTCATAGGGCAATTAAATTTTTAATGTTTCTTTGCAAAAATAGATATGGTACTGCCTGAAACTAGAGTCCCTCCACTCATTGTGCTGCAAGTACAGTCCCTCTACCCGCTGTGCTGCAAGTAAGATCCCTCCACCCACTGTGCTGCAAGTAAGGTCCCTCCACCCACTGTGCTGTAAGTAAGGTCCCTCCACCCACTGTGCTGCAACTACAGTCCCTCCACCCGCAAGTAAGGTCCCTCTACCCGCTGTGCTGCAAGTACAGTCCCTCCACCCACTGTGCTGTAAGTAAGGTCCCTCCACCCACTGTGCTGCAACTACAGTCCCTCCATCCACTGTGCTGCAAGTACGGTCCCTCCACCCACTGTGCTGCAAGTACGGTTCCTCCATCCACTGTGCTGCAACTACAGTCCCTCCACCCACTGTGCTGCAACTACGGTCCCTCCACCCACTGTGCTGCAACTACGGTCCCTCATCCACTGTGCTGCAACTACAGTCGCTCCATCCACTACGCTTCAAGTACTATACTGGTGGTACATGAACTACTATTTTGTAGATAATAAGAACTCTATGGACTTCATTGGTATCTAGGTCTTGTCACTAGGGTACAGATACTTACTATATATGCTCTGTAGTAAAAGTTGGTTCCAGAAATTTCAAATTATCAATATAATGTGTCTTGTATATTTTGCCTAGGTCATACATTTGACTTTTGCCCAACGTGGTCATCTGGCCAGCAAAAGTTCCACCCTACAAAAAAGATAAGAATAGCAAAAGTTCTAGGCAGATTCTACATAGATTGGTAGAACAAGATTTCATCTATAGATTGCTTGGAAACAGAAGAAAAACAAAGTGTATGTATTAGTGTTTCTAGAAACATAGCTTGAATCCATAGGCAGATTACAGGAAATGCCTGTACCTAGCCATGATCAGTTCATGCAGCAGGATAGACCCAGTACAATCAATGTTATTTTTTATTGTGCCAGTGTCTATCGCTATGGTCACAGGTCTGCTAAATGAGTATAGAGATGGCACTGTAGAGTTTGAACCTTTTTCAGAAATACGTTATCTGTTGTCTTACAACACATTTATGAAAGACATGCAAAAATTTGAGACCTTTTCCAACAGGTATATTGTTTGCATAAAGCTGTTTAAAGTCATGCAGAGCAAGTAACGGTAGGGCATGAATTTCAGTACCTGTCACACACACTGTGTATACACAGCACTTTATGCAGCTACATCTGGACAACACTACATCTACGTAGAGACCTCAATCAAAGTAATGTTACAGAACTGTGTCATGTTTGCTGCCACAGAACTGTACAACAGCTCTGTAGTATGGGCTGCACAGTATTTCAAAACAAGCATGATTTTTCTTGCTGTTTAGGTGAAAACTAATTGAACCTATATATTCATACATTTCTGTTTTTACGTCATCATCAGAAATTTTATTTACCTTGAATACTGTCTTCCTGTATCTGTTTTCAATTGTCATGACAGGTTGTTGTCCACCATCTAATGATTTGACCTGGTAGTCAACCATCAAGTGTTCTCCTCCAGCAAACAATGTCTCTTTGTCCCATACTGTCTGCAGACACAAACAATAGGATTTTAATACGGTCAAATTTCTGGAGAACACAGCAAAGATCTGAGGCGTAAGTTAAACAGGAGTTACTGTTCAGTCTTAACCGACTATAGTTACTGTATTTTTATATACAGTACATGTCAACAATATTTTGAATGTAAAATTATTTTGCAGACTAATTTATTCTTCAGCCATCTGTTGTACAAATAATAGATGGATGGTCTCATAATGTACTCTCTGGAATATTTTTGGTACGTGTATCTATGTCAGAAATAATAACATCACAATATTTAAGGCAGAGTAAGAACAAGCTGAGCACGGGTAGATCTTGGACCACTAATCAGTCTTGATTTTTTAGGTAAAATTATACCAATACTATAATGGGGCAATAGTTGTAACTTCTGACAAAATTTTTATTATTTGTTTTCTGGGGCATTTTTTTCTCCTTCCTGTAGTATATTGATATTATATACAAACTTTGAAAGTATTACATTTGCAAGCACAGTGCATATTGCACATGTACAATATGCAATTGGTGTTGTTGACAAATGAATGCTGCTCCAGACTGAAATCTTGTTGTCAACAACATTACAAACATACAGCGCGTTAAAATGAGCTGAACAGCAGGCATTTCATCATGACTTTGGGAGTGGAATGGGAAAGTGTATTTCACAAACTGAACAAACACATAAAGAACCATACCTTCTTGACCTATCACTTTTCATTTGTATAATAAAAATTGACAAAGATAAATCAACCAGTTGAAACTTTGTAAATTGAAAATGAAGTTTTGATATGAAATCCCTTTATCATTGAAAGTACATGTGTCGGTTGTGATATACAAGAATCGTCATAAACTGATCTTTTTAACACATCTACAATGTTTGAATACATGTGTTTTGTTGGGTATCTCTCACATGTAACATCGGTAGTTGTTGCATCATGTATACACATGCAATGGACAATACATGACAATCACAGTATGTGTTGTATAAATCTATGATTATGGTTTTGCAATGTTCTAGGGGGGAATCTGCAGTAGCAATATATCATGGAAGTATGCACACAAATCACAGTCTGTACATAAAGTATGGAGGGACTTTTATACAAATCAAAGTAAGGTATGGATGTATGGTTTCACTCATGATTTACATTAAAGTCAACTAGCATATACATGTATGTAACTACACTGAGCTGTGACAGAACCAGTCATAAGCTGGCACCGGGGGACCTGTGAGTGGTTGAGGTCAGAGGTCATGGAATGCCCTCACATGACTGTAACCTGCATACTGAAGGTAAACCCTAGAGCACAGTCCTTCTGTGGATAGAGGGACTGTGCCTAGAGTAAGTACATGTATGGTGACATACCCTATGGAACACTTGGACATTAATGAATGTAAGAACTACATTGTTTGTGAACGGTAAAATGTAAATTGCCAGCACAATATCATTCATAATTTAAATTCTTTCCAACAACTGTCAAGGCTGTTTGACATAAGCCATAAATCATGCTGAGAGAACAATACAATATACACAGTATCAGAGCAAGATTACAAACATACCAGCTTATCACTTTTAATGGTCAGTTTCTGTAGAGTTGATTTATTGTTCAAGTCATATAAACTGTTTTATCACACTTTCTAGTATGTGCAACAGCTGTGAAATACATCTTTAAGTTGGTGGCTAAATTGGTTTTCTGTCCCACGTAATGTGTTTGAAGGTGTTCTAAACAACCATTATGCAGGCTGAATAGGGGCTTGTATACCTGCCCTTACGTGTATCACAGAAATGGATGGCAACACAGTGCATGCATATTTAAGGTGGCGTTGCACATAATACAGCATATTTTACTCAAAATCACTAATTCATTCAATTTACATGAATTTGTCTCCAAAAAATTGAAATATTGGTTGGGTTCACCTTTTCACATGACAAGCAATCATAGGTCGAGTAAGAAAGAAATATTAATTTATGTAAATTACCTAACGTCTACCCAAATATGTACGCCTTCATCCTTCAAGTAAACTATAGCTGCCATAGTAACCTTCTGATTCTCTGCTTTTTGAAAATATATAGTATGAGGGGGTTTCTTGTCATCTTTGATAAGGAATATTGCTTTAAAAAAGTGTTGTTAAGTGCAACACGACCTTAATCACACACATGAACTGGTAAATACTACCCATATCAGTCACTGCACAAATTTACCCATACTCTGCTGCCTTTAAAATCAAAGTGATGCAATGACCTGAAATGGCAGATTTTGATTTGTGTGTTCAGCCAGCTCAGACTACTAATCTGATATGAATATATGGTTTTGATCTCATCAATATTAAAATATGTATATGGAACAGATACTGTACATGTATGGGGTACATGAACTTGCACAGATATTATACTGAAGGTTTGTTGACTTAAAAAAGACAATGTCACCTTCAACCAAACTAGGTCATACTGACAGCTGCTGCAGTTCTCCACTGCTTTGAAAAAGACAGAGGTAATGACTAATTTACAAAGCAATATATAATTTGCATATCCTTTTGTTGTGAAAATGTATCATTGTTTGGTTATTAATATATGAATAAACTGCTCAAAAAACAGTGTGGTCCACTCTTAAAAATAGTTGGTGGAGAACCTTGTGCTGTATACAAAAATATTTCAGGTCACACAAAGTATATAAAGTACTGGTAGTATACGGTTATTCTCATATTTATTTTCCTGATCTAACTTCTACTGCAGTATAAAGATACAATTATCATATCATATCTGTGGTGATGAAATGCACAATGGTAAAGACAGGGCTTGGTATTAACAACATACATGAAGAATATAGTCTATCTCAAAATGATAACCTCCAAATGCAGGTCCTCTGTTACATATGTACACATACACAACATGTAAATGTACACAAAGTTTCAGTGTGCACCTAATTGCAGCACTGATTTCTGTGTTCTGCTTCAAGTTTTTCCTAAATGTATTTCTTAAGCAGGACTACTGCTGGGAAAAAATTTGTTTAACTTTAATATATTATACACAAAGCGTAATGAAAAGTTTTCAGTATTCTATTGCATTTGTTTTTCACAAAAGCCACTGATCAAAGTTGAAACTATATCTATACAAAATAAGGACAGGCATGACCTCTGACCTCACAATAATCTGACCAATGGTTAATATGATTAGGAAAATCTATTTCCATGATATTGACAGTGGTCCATTGACTCACACTGAAATGTGCAGGACCACAGACCAGCAGAAGCCTTGGTGTACACATACATATACACAGTACACATGGCCTACAAAATGACAAAATATCAATAATGATCAGCAACTGATGATAAAAAACTTGCTGAAATGAAATTATCAGATAATGCACATGTTTTTACTATTGGAGGTTACTATATATAAAAGTTACAATGAATAAAGTTAGGATATGGTGTCATATGTTATAGCAACCTGTTCAGCCTTTTTAGTGGTAGACAACTATATTTTAAGTCAACTATTCAAAACTCTAATTGTTCCCTGAAACAAGGAAAACATTCTCAGGTTCCATATTTTATAAATATAAGTTTAAACTTAAGTCAAACTTGAACTAAGACTTCAGTCAAAATTGTCAGAAACAGTAGCCCGCCTTTTGAATGCATCTCAAAGGGTTGTATATTGGCAGTCACGATAATAATCTCATAAAAGTTTAAAACCATCATCTCCAATAATTTTTCAATTTTTCCATCCATGGATGGAAAGCTGACACAAAAATCCTTGAGGTGACATAAATTTATCTGGTAAGACAATGGGCAATAAAAAGAATGATGTACATGCTCTAAAACAGCAAGTATTTAAACAGCTGTTTGCCTGGTGAAATTTTACAGTAAGTTATTGTCCTTTTACTACTACAGGTCCTAACTTCACCATGGAGCAAAACTCACAGCTATTCACAGTTCTGACCTTGATGGCTTGAGCACGTCGTTTAAATTTCTATCTTTTCCCTTTCCTTGATCAATTAGCATTGCACTTTTTGGTAATGATTATTATGTCCTTACACTTTGTCATTTTGTTGACTTTTACGCATGTGAATTTCTGATGGTAAATTCACTGGGTACCTATGGATGTGTTGCGGTAGCAGGCACTGTTACCATAGTACTTCATATTCTGTATCGATATCCATGGACGCTAGGTAAGGATGACTGTATGCACAAGTAGACTAACAGACTCAGTCATGTATGTACAGGTGCTCCGCCATCTCTGACCCTAACAACACTAGGGCTTTAGTTGACGGCGTACCAATACACGACTGAGTCTGTGGAAACCAGGGACCTTGATCTCAAAACTGAGATTTCTATTGAGTATGCTACATCATGTCTATAATTTTACATAATTTCTGCTTGTGAATATTATGATATCAATAAAATCAACTAAGCCCTTTCATAGAGTTTTTAACAAACATCCCAATGAATCTGTTGAATATCAAGGTACTTCGGAACTTAACATGCACTGGTCTGTATGTCTGGCAAGTACACATACTTCTTCAATTATTATGAAGTTGACCATAACCACTGTCTCCAGCTGGCTTTCCTTTGTGTAAGTTGCTCTCATTGACACTAGTTTAGTTTAAAGTGAGCAATATAACAAAACTTTTTACATTTCATTGATTGGAAATTGGAACGTATGTTTCCAACCTTTTGTATTTTCATGTGAAATTAAGGGTTCTGCTAGCTAGTTGGAGCTATAAATATCAGACTGTATGACTTTGATGGTGAACAATTTAAAACAACTAAGAAAAGTGGTGTCTCTGATTTTAGAAATCTTTCAAGATTCTCCAAGAAAATGCAGGCTTTAAGGAAACAGAGTGTACATCATCTTTTGTCTGAACAATTTAACTGTCTTGGATGTGCCCCCTGCAAATATTTGTTTTCATTACCTGTAAATTGACACAAATGCCTTTAAGAAGACTTGTACAGAGAGAATAATAATGAAGTACTGTCTTTCATTATGTGAGTTCTTCTACGTCTACATCACTGTCAAAAATACTGCTCATGCTGCTGACATAGCCATGATGGAGGAAAGAAAAAATCCTTCACTGCCCAATAAACAAAAGTAAAATTTTTACCATCCTAAAATGTGACATACATGTAAATCACTCACAAGGACTAGGTGTTATATGGAATTGGAAGTCTGGACCTCTCACATTAACAACTGTCTGCCATTGTATCAGACAAGCTATCAAAGTGTTTTATAGGTTCATGTGCCAGACAACCTTCCAGTTCCACATGCAGGGATGACGTAATAGTTAGTGGATGTCCATGATGCAATATTGCAATACTATGGTAGTACATGTAGCTCGTAATAATCAAGTTACCGCTAGAATTATTCGATCTTCATATCTTTGGTGAAAATCAAGGCACCTTTGGCGTTGAAATAAGGACCAAAACTGCTTGGCCTGAAAAATTTGGGTAAAATATTGACAGGCAAGAGGACCATGGTCCGCTGGTGAGTGATTGGCCCGAATGTCGCAACCATGGAGCCAGAAACGTTTCTAGTTCATGGCACAACAATCTTGGCATTTGGTATTCAATTGATCATGGTATACATGGTTACGATCTGTCCTTGCGTTTTTCAAGTATGAAGTGGCTTTGACTTGGGTGTGGGCTATTTATTCCACTAAGGCATTTGGAGATCATTATGTAATCGAACTTGCCAATAGAATTTGGTAAATGTAAACTAAAACAGCGGCTAGGCCATGACTCCTCATGACATCCCTCCCTGCAAGTACGCGCCTTCACAGGCTCATAGAACAGTATGAAAATGAACCATAAAAACTAACGCTAATGAACAATTACCTCAAGTTCGGGTAAATTATTTGGATTGGGAATGCCTTTTAACGGGGTTCTTGCTCCATGCCGGAAGAAGACCTGTACCATTTTCAGTTCCAAACCTCTGTTCCTGAGATCGTCGAAGCGATCAGAAGATTCACCTTCTGAGGCATTAGCAGTCGCCATTTTTACGAGAGCTGTTTTCGCCACGCATATACCACATATTGCTGTGCCAAAGAGGCCAAACTTACGGAAAGCTGACATTTGAAAGCTACTTTTGACTGCATAAAAGTCCAAGACGACCAAGTGTCCGGAAGACTTCACATAGACTCACACGGCAACGTGGATTGACATGACCTGCAGTGACCCGGTCACCGAGCATGTCACTGAGCTCGGAAACCTTCACCGTTAGATGGCGCACTGGTTTAAGGTTGGCAAGTCTGAGCATAGGCGGCCCAATCACTATAAATAAGCTTATCAATTATCAAGGTTGGTCAACATTGCAAAGATAGAGCTGTAAATGAAAAAGGTATCTTTCGCGATGTTGACTAACCCATAAAATCCCTGATAAGTCCACGGATTAGCATAATTGGTCATGTTGACAATTAATTACAAGATGTGTGTATATGAGAGATAAATGTCCTTGTAATGGGGTGTAAAATAAATAAAGAAACAAGAGGCTAGGTTAGGCTATAAATTCATTTATTTTTATTTACTACGATCAGTCAGAGCATGAAGAAAAGGAGAAGAACTGATAGAGAAAACTAAGAAAAACTCAATTATAAGCTTATTAATAGTGATTGGGCCGCCTGTGGTCTGAGCCAGTCTGAGCCTGCAGCGATATCGCGCGCGCGCGCAAGCAGTCACCTGCAGCTAGTTTGCTCACGTATTAACACACGTGAGCATATGTTGCAGCGATGTCTGTCTGTCTGTGTGTCTGTCCGCCTGTCTGTCTGTCTGTGTGCTCGATATCTCAAAAACGGCTCATCAGATCAGAATCAAATCTGGTACATAGATTCAGTTTGCAAATGGCAAGAACTGATTAGTTTTTGGTGGGTGTGGCTTGCTTACTTTTGCTCATTTGAATAATTAATGATTTTAGAAAAACAGATATATATTGACAACGACTGTACACAATTTAATGAGATTTGCTACAAATGTTGATCACACCAAGATATATCAGCTGTGAAAGATATTAAGGGGTGACATAAAAGGTAATGGATAATTTGCATATTTAATGAACTTTCCTAATAAGGAAGATATATCTGATTTGACTCGATCAAAATTGACAAAACTTGGTATGTCTATTGAAGATACTATGATTTAACATTATTAAAAGTCATTAAAGCATTTTTACTTCATCAAACTCTTAATTTGCATATTTAATGAACTTTTGAAGTTAGGGATATTAATTTGAATTGACTTGACCAAAAATGATGAAACTTGCTATGTACATTAAAGATGTACTATGATATAACATTGTTAAAATTCATTAAACATTTATACTTCAGCCACTTCCTTATTTGCATATTTAATAAACTTTCCTTATTAGATATATATATATCTGAATTGACTTGACCAAAGTTGATGAAACTCACTATGTACATTGAAGACACTATGATATAACCGATATAACATTATTGAAAATCATTAAACAGTTTTACTTCAGCCAATTCCTTATTTACATATTTAATGAACTTCACTAATTAGGGATCTATATCTGAATTGACTCACGAAAGTTGATGAATCTTGCTACATATATTAAAGATACTATAAAACAACATTACTGAAAGTCATTAAACTTTTTTACTTCAGCCAATTCCTAATTTGCATATATAATGAACTTTCCTAATTAGGGATATTTATCTTTATTGACAAGAGCAAATTTGATGAAACTTGCTATGTACATTAAAGATACTATCATACAACATTGAAAGTCATTAAACATTTTTACTTCAGCCAATTCCTAATTTGCATATTTAATGAGAACATTTCAGTCAATTCCTTATTTGCACATTTTAATGAACTTTCCTGATTAGGGATATATACTTGGATTTAGAATTAATCTGTGGTGAATATTATTCGTTGTGTTGATCATAACACTTTCAATGAGGTTGCAAACATGCGGCAAAGGTTCATTTTGCACATAACTGCAATATATAATGAAACACGTGAGCATTTTCAGTTCATATCTGGTATCTGTGTTCTATTCATCTCTGCGCCTATTCGGCCGACAGACCACATGGGACCAAGATATCTTTTTATTGTTGTTTGTATTATTGTTTATGTTTATTGGCTGTTGTTGTTGTTGTTGTTGTGTTGTTGACTTATAAAATTCAACGAACGAACATAACTGTTGTGTTGTTGTTGGTTCAAACGTAATGTAAGCTTTAAGCTTACATAAGAAACGCTAGGCCACTATCATTTTGGCCCGATACTCTCTGCCGACGTACACTCCTTCATATACTTAAAGGGTGTGAGCTCTACTACCTTGAATTTTATAAGTCAACAACAACAACAAATAAACATAAACAACAATACAAACAACAACAACACTGAAGATCTCTTAGTCCTGCGCATAGACATGTATACATATGCCTGACACACGTCTATGGGCGCATAGGCGCCTGTGCAAGCCACCAACTCGCATCGCAGGCCGGGATTCTCGTGTTCTTGGATAATGTTTTCTCGTTGTTTGTTTGTTTACGAAATACATCGATAGATAAATAATGATGGCTGAAACATGACGATGAATGTTTATTAGGGCGCAGTCTGCTGGAACGATCGATTTTCCGCTCAATATGTCGATCCCGTACTCGATCTGCCCGCCACTGTGTTTGAAGTAAAGCAAGAAATAAAATATAAAATGAAAGCTGAAGGGCACGCACACTTTGCCCAACTGTCTATCACCATCCGGACAAATACAGAACTTTTGATGTGTAGCTGAAACATGACGATGTAAGCTTAAGCTTTTGTTTGTTTGTTTGTGTGTTTGTGTGTTTGTTTGAAATAAAGCAAGAAATGGAATCTAAAATGAAAGCACGTACAGTCTGCCAGTTCCCAAACTATCACACTGTCCAGACACTGCAGACAAATCAAGACATTCACACGATGTATACAACAACAGTTACGTGTTAGATAAATAGCGGCCGCCGCGTGGTATGCATAGCTATGCATACCACTCGGCGGCCGCTATGTACCTAACCACACTGGCACGTAACCGTGCATACAACGGTTTACCAAACAAAGAAAATTCAAAAATGAACCGATGTTCTTGGCCTACATCTACTGTAATACTATGTGTGCGATATCAAATTTATATAAGAAGCAATCAATGTTCACATAAACTTTGTCTGGACTTATGCTGTGCATTTGCGACTCTGGTGGGAATCAGAAGATGATGCACAACGGAATTTGTAAAATCTTTCAGTTTCTTTGTAATGGCCCTGTCACACCTTGACGATTTAGCCAACGTATTCAAACGTATAAAAAATTGGCGAATGACCTTACTCTGAGCATACGTCGAATCGTTATGGCTAAACTTGCATGTACAAAACTTTTCGACGTATGCCAGCGTATGGCTCATGCGTCCCGCACACGCGAGCCATAACATGCTCGTTGACACACGTTCACACACGTTAATAGTTACCTCATAAGTCGAAATGCGTCAAGATAATTGTCTAGCTTACCCAAAACGTATTTTTGACCTATGGATACGTTATGAATTCCCCTCTGTAGACTTCAAAACTTGAAAAATACATAGTAGCGAGCGTATGTCGACGTATCAAAAACGCTGCCTACGATGTATTTGATACGTCGACATACGCTGGCTAAATCGTCAAGGTGTATCACAGCTGTTCTAAACTGCATGCGATTATGTTTTCATAATCATCATAGCCTGTAACTTAAAGGGACATAACTGTAACTTGTTGCAAGTTTTTCAGTATTCTGCTTCTGTATATCAACTACCGTGTCTGACCCTAATCCGTTTGTTATGCTGAAATTTCGAGTATTCTTTTTGTCAACACAGCTTGTATGTGTGTAGTGATCATTGTTTATTGTTTACAAATGAATTCTAGTCCGGACTTTAATACAATTTTCAACAATAACAATGTAGATTATGTCATATAGGTTGTTGATATGCTAGATACTTTGCATTTAATTACTGTTTAGGGATTCAATACAGAAAGTGTAAGGAAACCTGAAAAAATAGCCAAAAGATACAGCTTATGGAGCTTGAAGTTTCTGGTTTCAGGTGTCATTGATCGATTCATTGATTGATTGATTGATTGTCCACATCATCAATGTGTTTTAACAGGATGGTAGGCGACACATTATAGAGATCAACTGAGTGAAGATTTGTGCCTGAGCTATCGAATACCAAGCCTCCTTCATCAGATGCTGTTGGAGTGACAGTGGAATGAAAGACTGACGCAATGAGGAACAAAATACACAGTGAAACACTGTAGAATAAAAGAGAATACGCGGGACGGGGAAGAAAGTGTGTTATGGATAGACTACAATAAGAGAACCGGCCACTAAAGATAGACCATATTCGTAATGTGAGATGAAACCTGTTTTCTTGCGCGGCAGCCAAATCTTCATTTTACAGTGAAAATGGGTGATCATCAGAAGTTCATCTAGCTTACTTCTTAAAATTTGTTTTTGTGGTTTTCATTTTTCAACAGTCGCACTGAAATTAGGAATCTCCTCGTTGCTCCGTGACCTGTGTTGTGTTTTTTTTTCCATTCTGTATGTTAAATTTAAAGTAGTCCATTAGTGCACGAAGTGACTGTTGCCCAACCATTGAGGTACTGAGCAAGACATGCGGCGGGGCATCTACTTTTGCAAATGATATCAAGTAGGCTGTGATAGTAAAGAGAGTTAAATCATAGACAGTGGTAACTGTCTATGGTTAAAAAACCTTGTTCATTTGTTGCCTGTTCAGATTATGACAGTGGTTGTGTTGATGTATGAACACAGTTCACACCTCGATTATGGAGTCAGAATGAAGCGCCATTTTTTCAGTTTTGCTGACCAGTCTCCTGTTTACGATCTGTGTTGTTTCAGCTTAGATGGACTCATCTGAACTGCGCTATGTAAACACTGTCTTCTAGGTATGTTGGCGATTGATGAAAGTTAAAAAGCACAGACGAATGTTTTTGTCGAGGGTCTTTATCCTAATTTATGTAACATTTAGTGTCGAAGCTGTGTTGACAGGATACATCTAGATATATCGTGCATGAAATACATCGTTTGTAAGGAAACCCACACAGGCGCAGTTCCGACGACACCCTCTCTTTAATGCACCTTCTTCTTCCACTATTGGCTACGGTAGTTTCTGCAAACCTTTGGGATTTGGTTTGTCGTTATCCAGTAATGAAAGCTTGGATACACTGGAGATTAAGAAGTATTTGTAAGTCATGCATTCGGCAACTTCCCTTTGCTTTCTATTTGTCTGTGACAGCCGCTATTTTATTCGAAAAAAGAAAAGCAAAGATATTCTGAATCCAAAGACAAAGATATTCAACAGTGACTTGAATTCAAAATACCTGATTGTTCAGATCATTTTGTATGTTCCATAAACGATGAACTCAATGAAATATATTATATCTGATGTTAAGCCATTTTATTATCCAGTCCTGATACCGCCAAAATGATTCTTGGCATAGTCACTGTGTTATGTATACTATATTTTTCAATATGTCTAATTAAATATATTAATATGCGGTCTTTGTTCTACATGTTTACAACAAAAAATGCATTTTCCGTTCATCAAATAATTAATATCATAAATGCAGTCAAAAACATATTTGCGCATGCGGCGCACCTCCGTAGAATATGAGAGAATTAGATTTACAAAGTTTTACTGATTTGATGGCATATTGTGTGTTTATTTTTCAATCATGCCCGTGAATGGTATAAAATTATTGTTTCTCTCCTTCACTTGCCGACAATTTTGTTTCAAAAAATCCTCCACCCTCCCAAAATCAAATTGTTCTCCCCTTACGAATTAGGGACGTATCATTTGCATCGCGATCAATCGTTTATCAATTCAAATTACTCTTTAAGGATTTTTTTTTACAAAATAACACTAGCTTGTTAATAGCATGTTTTCAAGTTGAATTATTTACACAGAAAAAGCAAAACTATTGGTCAACATGTTTATCACATATAAAAAGGGAATGGATTTACTCTGAAGTAATAATTTTCTGATTTAATTCGCTACTTTATAAAGTTCCCTCGCACCTGGAAGAAAAACTATGTTGTTATGTGTAACTTGTTGTGAGTGCACACTAGGCAGACATACTGAAACAACTCTTGTGCTTGAGGATATATACGTTTATACTGATATCAATGACAACGCATGCGTGCTGGGTTCAACAAGCAGGGTATTATTCTTCAACTGTTCACCTTAATAATTATCGATGAGCCACATGCAGACTAGTCGAGCTCTTGAAAGCAAAACGGGCACTCCTGTAACTATCGGGGACCTATCGGTAGTGCCTTCGAAAGTAGTGTGCACCTCTGGTCAGTCTGGTCATACAATTCCAGTTTCCACTCACTCTTGTTGTATGGTCAAGTATATCGTTAGAGTGTATACCACCGGCTACCTACGTGGTTGAGTCGAACCCCGGGCCTTCTTCCGGCATCAACATTGAAAGACCTTTTGGAACAGTTTCCCAAGGAAAACAATGTTTGCAAACAAAATCAATGAGTTTACAACGACATGCTGATAGAGCTGTTCTGTAATAAGTCTGTGTTTGTTCCGTTTTCCTTCAAGTGGTATGACTCGACGTCAAACGACCGCCGCGCTGACCAAACAAACAAATTAAGCATATGTCTGTCGGTTCGATGGATTTCGCTATGACCCGGTGTTTTTCACTATATTTTCATTCAGTTCATTCGTAAAGGCGTGACGCAAATCGACTCACCGCCAGACGGGTGCTTTATCCTTTTTCACTCGAATCCTCCTCAGTATTTCGCCGCTATAATGAATTCACCCCCCGGATCAATATTTTGATTCGTTAATGATTCGTGATGGCGGGACAAGTCTAAAGTAATTTGCAGTGACGATAGGAAGCTTGTATACGTTGTGTTTTTTCCGGTCACCTGAATATCGTCTCGAATAATTAGCTTTGTCGTAGATGAATAGTGGCCTTCGAAAGGACAACAACTATACGTACTATCGGGTCGTTGTCTTTTGACTAAAAACAAACACAGTACGCTCAATGCAACTCTAACGCAAATAGATACCAGGGTTGCCAGGAAGGTCGCACTTTAAATCACTTCAGGTAGTCACTCGAAGTAGGAAACGTGATAAGAAATCAGATGATGACTGGTTGCTTGTCAAGTACGCTGGTCCGCTAGGAATTATAAAAGGGGGAGTGCTGAGCAGCCGAGAGCAGTTGCCTTAATTATTTCTCGAGAAAACGTAACTTTCAAAACGGTAAAGGCGTTGACTGGAAAATTGCAGAAGGGATCAGATCATAGACAGTAAAGTACTGTCTATGATTTCATGAGATTCTTTATTAGGCACAGGTGACTGGAGCAATATTCTAGATACCGTCGATAAGTCAATCTATATCATCGTGGCTAAAGTCCATTTGCCAAGGTGTCATCGTTGAACTGAGGACATTGCTCCAGAAAGTTGCTTATCGCTAGAGCTGACGACCACTGACTGAACAACTTCACCCAGGTTGATCGTTTCGTTCCGCCGAAATCATGACGGAAAAACTTTACTTTTTTACCTTCTGCTCGATCGCACTGTTTTTGTGCCTCTTACAACCAACAGGTAAGGAAACACTCTCTAAAGTTTGGGAACATCTAATATTTGCTCTCTTGTTTTGTCTGTTTTGTTTTCGTGTAAAGGAACAGGGACCCACATTAGATATTTGAACTGATGCCCAAACGCACGTGGTTTTGTATAGACTGTGTTGAAACAAAGTAACCCAGACGAACTCTGTTTTAATAAATAAGCTAGCGTGCGAGAAAGCAAAGCCTAAGCCAACTTATTGACATCGTCATGAATTATTACATGGATAGCTGCAACTCTTCATATGGACAGACAACGCATTCCTGGAATATAAATTCTTTCCGTCATACAACAAATTTTGTCAATTTGCTCTTAAATTCATACCTTTCCGAAGATCCATAACTGGTACATGAACAGCCTGGCGATTCTGGCGATAGGAGAGGGCCGCAAAGTATTGTTGGCAGTGTCAATATAATTAAGATCACCGCCCCATTTTGTCTCAGTAACACTGGACACCAAACTTTACTTCAAGTAGTGAGAGAAAAGTATCTCTGAAACATATTGCCCCTATATTTGAATTACATGCCAAGAACGGTAATGCAACTTTCGACAACAAGTTTCCAGTCGCTGACTTGTGCCGTGATAGTAATCAAGATCTTGTACTGATTAGCAAAAGCCCCCAGTCGATCGTTTTCTGACATACAAAAGTTTCCCCAGCTAGTTTCCAAAGATGTACCGTGAACGATTGCATTAGACATGGATAAACGTTAACGAGTGATGGCCGTTCTTTGTCACAACACACTGAGGGGCAGCCTACAAATCTGTTCGTACAAAAGGCGATGTATGCATACAGTTCCCCCTATAATTGTGGGGGGGGGGGTGGCAGGTAGTTTTTCCTCGTTAGCAAGCGGGAAAATTATATTTAGTACTGCCCAGCGGAGAATTTGGCAAGGAGTATGATTTGGCATATTTGCTGACGGACAGAGTTTACTGGTAGGTCTGAGTGAGAACATTTATAATGGGAAGAGGATAGTGATTTTTTTCAGTGAGGAAAGGGACTTCTTGCAGGGAGTGGGACAGGGAAAACTTATTGGAGGGGAATTTTCAAATCGTAGCGGGAGGGAAATTCCTAACAGGTATGACAATTGTAACAATTGTTACAATTGTTACAATTGTCACAATTGTTACAATTGTTACAATTGTGACAATTGTCACAATTTTTCAAAAACGACCAGTTGGTGCCTCTGACCAGCAAGGTGACCGATCTAACCATCTCAGCGTTTCATTAATAAGGCAAATGGACTTTCCTGTTTCATTTGGATTTAGATTTCCTCTCTCTCTCTCTCTCTCTCTCTCTCTCTCTCTCTCTCTCTCTCTCTCTCTCTCTCTCTCTCTCTCAAACCAATGATAAAAATTAAATTCAAAAGCTCTCAGCTACAACATAAAAATCTTATATTTCGTTCTAATAATGTTCATCTGTTCATGTACATACTGGGTTTGAAGGACTAACAAATAACTCTCTCTGTACCTGTCAGTTTTTTCTGTGGCCAGTGAACTACACTTCAGCATAGAACCTTCCGATGTGGTAGTCGTTGAAGACCAGATATTTGTTTGGGACTGCGCAGCTGAGGGCGAGACATCCATCAACATAACCTGGAGAAAAGACGGTCGGGTCACTGAGGATGATGACCGCCGCCTTGTACTGGCAAACGGTTCCCTCTACTTCGCTACGATTGAACACAAGAAGAGGAAAGTGTCCGACGAAGGAATGTACCAGTGCGTTGCCAGCAGTGACGTTGGTACAATAGTGAGCAAGGTAGTGAGACTTCAAATCGCAAGTAAGTACACGCATAGGTTAGATTGTACAGTTATTTCTTTATTTAGTTTGAAGTGCGTCTTGAACCAAAGTGCAGCAATTATGATCGATACAAAGGACGTCAACCATGCGTACTCTTGCGATTTTTAATGTCAATGGTGTGTATAGTGTAGAGTTTGCGTGTCAAGATTGACCACTTCCTGTACGATCACCATAAGTACATGTCTGTGTTTGAGTAGTTCTGGTGACGATGGTTGAAAGTTTTAAGTAAAGTGAAAATAGGTCAAGTGATGTGGTTTTCCAAGATTGCAGTATGCCAAAGAGAACGATTGAAATGAGACCAATATTTCGCAATATTGCCTAGCTCCGTATGTAGGGATATGAAGTTCTTCGTACGTGTAATTGGTAAGAGCGTATGATCAAGAATCAGTGGTTGTGTATCCCTTTATTCAATTCAGCTATGAGTGCAACAATAAAATCCTTCACCTTAGAGACAGTGACAAAACCATGCCTACTTTCCTATTGACTACCTGGATCATGGACGTTTTATCTCAGAATGCAGCCACGTAAAAACATTCTCACGTGAAGTGCACAAAGAGATGAGAGCTTGGCTCATCAACGTAGCATCCTGAGGACGCCAGGCATGGCTTTAGTATCAGGAAAGATGCGGTTGCTGGGCGATGTTATTATTTCGGTGACACAGAAGATAACATAGACTATAAACTGTCATTAATAGAACGCGCCTCGGGGACAGATATTTGGACTCTCAAACTCTTTCAATTGTTTTCTGATCTATCACCTGTGAGGGTTCATTCTGAAGCTCTTTGATTAAGAAAAATTTTCATTGTCTCAGTTTTTTGAAAATCGAAAAGTTTATTTCTCTCCTTAGGAATGGCGGCCATTTTAAATTTCAATATCGGTAAATTTTGGGTAATTTATATTTAGTATCAAAATTTGCACTGGGACCCCTGATTTTTTTCGTGATTTTGAAAGTGAATAGTTGAAAGATTCCTTGAGGAAAATTTGAGCGAAAGTTTAAGTCTTTTACTTTCGAGGCGCATACTACCTTAACCGATTTGAGAACGTGATTTCATACAGGGTTGTAATTTCTCTAGAGTTTATCAAAGGCAAAAATACATACTGTAAACTTATAGTTCCCGAACTTTCCGAATACCGTTGACAAGAAATATATCGAGTATGGATTTATATCTGTAAAAACATTTTGCTAGCGTTTGTGCACGTTATGATGAACTATTGCAAAATTTAGTCGGCTGAGTATCGTGTGGTCCCGCGTGTACACGCCATTATCTTTTTGAGATTAACCTTTTCAGGTTGTCGTGTGAACAAGGTTAACAAATGTCAGTAAAATAGTTTGTCTTATCGTACTGTACACTTCCCGTGCCGATAAGAGGGCAATACTTTGTAAGTATCTAGTTGCCGTGGCGAAAACTGCCAGAGCTGGTTAAGTTAGCGAGGAAGATTTATTTCATTCGCTTAACCTTGAACATTGATCATGTTGATCAGGAATCGAATTATGGTCTGGCTTTGGCCAAGACCTGCAAAGTGACCTCATTATGACACTCTAAACAAATATGTACAAATCATGGCAAAACCTTGTACTTCAAGTTGTCAGATTTAGAAGTCAGTAATGGAAGTTTTAACCTCATTAGAGAGCCTTCGTTATTCTGCACAGCAAACTCAACACAGAGTTCAATAAACTATATGTATTCTTCATTTTATTGTCAAAAAAGGTAAACATCATACAACTGTTCCACTTTGCTGTCTTTCAAACTTGTAGACCCGTCAGCTCATTCAAATTTTCCCCATTATTACTGACTTGTGTTTGTGAAGTGTCGGAGACGCGAAAGCGTGTTTACCAACGTTATGCATATACAGACGTTCGGCTGGTCGTCCAGTCTACATGTCAATATAATATACCCTCATGCCAGTTGATATTTTGGATAATAAATCAACTTATAATCAAGACATTATTTTTATCTAGGTTCCAAACCCTTTACAAGATGCCTTGTCTCTTAGCGGATGTCCGTTTTCTGCGTTTAATTGCCGATAGATCTTGTCATAGGACCACTCATGGACTGTGCAGTGTTATAGCAATTTCGTTGACTTTCATGTAAAAATGTACACAAAATGTCATCGAAATATCGTCATCTTTGTGAAACTTCACAAAAGACTCGCTTGAGAAGCAAATGTTGAAAAATGTATACACGCCATGAGGAAATGTCAAGATTATTCCCTTCTTTATAAAATAATCTGCTAAATAATGCTATTTCAGCAGTTGTTTGTGACTTTGATAGATGTAGGCCTATCTTTCTACGTATAATTTTGATTACTTATAGGTCGGGGCTGGACGTGAGACCTTAGGGAGCGTTCAGTTATTATGGCCGGGGGTGGGCCGGCAAAATCCAGGGGGGTCACCTCAAATTTGAAAACTGCAAAGGGGGGGAGGGTCATGTATTTTTCAAACAGCTCAGAGGGGGGGGTCACTTAATTTTAATAAGTATCCGTCCCGTCAAAAAGCAGTTTCAGTGTTCAGAAATATTCTGGGAGATAAAAATGATTCGTTGCACGATTTCATTCTCTGAAGTTATTCACCTGTAAATCTGAACAAAAGTATAATTATCTGTCACATGAACATCTTGACTTGACAACTCTGAGGCTTGTCTTATTGTAAATCAAGCTCACTGCAACATCTGAACTTTTAAATACCCTATTTGAATCAAGTACATTTGTATCAATTATCAAACAACTATAAAAGCACAAATTAATTTAGTTTAGCATTTAAAAAATAATTATTCTTAGTTTTCTCATAGACTCAAATGTATAGTGAATCAACATTTCGGTGAAATTCCAAAATCCAATTTCTTGCACACATATCAACCTTTAACCATCCTAGGCTAACTAAGTTCTTTAAAATGAATTATCAAATGTCTAGAAATACACAGATTTTGATAGTTTTGTATTGGAAAAAAATTATTCATTTTTCTCATAGACTCCCATGTACAGTGAATCTACATTTTGGTATAATTCCAAAATCCAATTTCTGGCGAACACATCCATTTGTTACCACACTAATCTAATCAATTACATTGATATCAATAATCGAGAGTACATAAATACATGGGTTTACCTATTTTTGTATTGGAAAAAAATTATTCATACTTTCCTCATAGACTCCCATGTATAGAAGAATGAACATTTTCAGTGAAGTTCCATAATCAGATTTCTTGTACACATAATATGCACCTTCAACCATCATATTCTAATCAAGTAAAATAATGTTAATTATTGAACATCTGTATATGCACAAGTATACCAAGTTTTTCACTGGAAAAAAAATGAGTCACAATTTTATCAGTGACTCCCATGTGTAGTGGATGAACATTTTTGGTGAAATTCTAAGGTCAAACTCTTTGTCCGCATGCCAGTTGTAACAACCCGTACATTTATGTAAATTATCAAATATCTATAAATGCACAGATATAGTTTTGCATTGAAAAAGTATTACATAGATTTCTCATACATGTATGAGAAAATATATGTATACCATGTATGGTGAATCAACATTATCAACAGCTGATTTTTAATTAAATCCAAATATCAAAATTTTGTACACACACGCTTGCGCAAAAATATTGCGATCCACCAGTAATTTCTGTCCAACCCCTTTGAGAGGTAATTTCAAAATTATAGCAAGTCAGAAGGGGAAATCTGATCATTAACACCTTTTGAGTTTTGTAAAGAAGGTCATTTGAAAAAATCTAAGCTCTTTTTTGGGGGGATTCTATTGCTCCATACCCCGAGGTGTTTGTGTGCGCAGCTTTACTCAAGCAATGGGGGGGGGGGGGGGGTCATGAAATTTTTGTCATCTTGAAAGGGGGGGTTCATCAATTTTTTGGTACAATGGGTAGGGAGGTTCACTTATTTTCACTGATGCGCAGGAAGAATTTGCCGGCCCATTTCCGGCCATAATAACTGAACGCTCCCTTATTTGATTTCTTAATGTCCTACATTGTTAAAGATAACAGTGCAAGGTGTGTGTTCACAAGCTAACATTCTTTAGAAAAAACAAGCGATAAATCAACAGGACTTCAAGATCAAATTCGCTCTTTCTTCACTCGACGTTAGATGTCAGTTGGGTGTAGAACTAACTGTACATTGTTATTTCTCTGCGTTTCAAGCAATACCTTCTTTTACTATCACGCCTGAGACGAAGACGGTCAGAGCTGGGGAATCAGCGCGGTTCAGGTGTAAAGCCGATGCCATTCCAGAGCCAGCTTACACATGGGAGATCGACAGGGAAGCTTTATCGAGAAATGATAGGTAAACTTTGCAACGGAACTGTTTTCTATCCATTTTGATTTTAAAATTAAGGCTTTACAGGCTTTAGGCTTCACGAGTTAATGCCATTTACGTACCGCCCGTTTTTCATGGGTTCATGTTTTTGATTGCCACAGGCTTGATCTGCTTTTCTTTGTGACCCGGCCGTGTATCAAAGCGACCAAGCTACAGTTTCTTTTACGATTTTTATGTGGAAGAGACTGTACAAGCTTCTTGAAATCAACCATGTACTGAAATAACGCCAATGGATGACATGTTAGTGCAAACTTTGTGACCAATCGTCACACAAGTTTAAAGATGTCGAAATAGCATAACTATTTGCCAAAATGATAAAACATGACAAACAGTATATGTACAGACAGTGTTTTCCAGTAACTTTTCGTACAGATTGCTTTTACGTAAAATCATGAAATTGATTTTTTTATGTCCACGGCACTCACGACAGGAATAGCGACATGCGTCATCTACTGTCATACATGTAATTTCTTATCAACACTCAAGTATTGTTCGGTTTGTGCATTCTCTCACTGTGGAACTAAATATTTTTCAGGTATATTGTGTTACCATCAGGCGTTCTACAGATTCATAACACGAGGAGCAGTGACGACGGAAAGGCTATCAGGTGCATTGCCCAGAACATTGCCGGACATCGTCACAGCGTCGACGCGAATCTCCACGTCTCGCCGATCGACTCACCGACAGATGAAGGCACGAGGAGAATGGTTATACTACCGCTTGGACTTCCTCATGTGGTTAAGAGGACCGGAGATACTGTTGTATTGGAGTGTTTGATCAGCGGTGCCCATGAAACTGACACCAAGATCACCTGGACCCGACAAGGTCGGCTTGTACAACGCATATCTTGACGTATATGAACAAAAACTCTAGAATGGAACAAAGACTGGATTATTTCTGATCCAAGGTCTCTTAAAATGATGCGATGAGGCAGTTTTATTGATTTGATTTGGTGTATTAGCTCACAAGATCAAAATGTATGAAAATAACAAAATCAGAAATGTTTTCGGTAATTCCGACACGTAGCAAGATGACGACTTTAAAAAGTATATACCCTATAGTGCATTGTTTAGACACTGTACAGTGCCTATACTTGTAATCCCAAAAACAATCGTTATTGTATTGTCCATTAAAAGTTTTCGATATGGTGTGAAAGGCAGATATAGATCTACAAGTGCGCTAGGATGAGCATATACTTTTTTGTTCTTTACTTAAATAGTTACAAGATACACACCCTTTCAGGTTTTGAAAGTTTTCGTATTTGACGAATGGAACATTCAATGTAAGTGTTAGTTTGTCACTGATGTCCACACTCTCTCTCTCTCTCTTTACTTCACGTCATCTTGAACAGACGGAAAGAAGCTGAACCTTCAAAGAACTTCCTACTTCGGAAAAACCAATCTAAAAATAGAAGAACTCAAAGCAACTGACAGTGGCATGTATCTGTGTACGGCAATTAACACCAACACCCATGAATGGGTGTACGCTAGTAGACGGCTTGAAATTCACGGTGAGTGTAAATGTTGCCCCTCTTGCAATTAAAATATGTTTAATTAAAATCATGAAATGAACTTGTAGTATTTTGATATTCGGAAAAGAGGTATGCGCAAGAAATTTGGACAAATATTGTCTCACTGTAATCATGTAGTAACCTGTCCATTTAAACTTTTCATTCACTTTCGGCCTGTGCACATGGGCCTACTGCGTCACGTGTACAGATTATATGCATGGGGGTTTGCTAACTTACTTTAAAGTGACTGGAGTTATAAGGGGATCTGAAAAACATCACTTTGTACATCTGTACGTCGCGAGACCAAAACCTGGACAGTGCGGGATTTAGTGCGCGGCTAACAATAAGGAAACTGGCATGGCAGATCCTATCAATACTCTATCAAATAAGGAGGATCGATAGTTTGATTGAGTATATAAAATTACTAAAATGTGAGTATAGATGGTTCCACTTGTAGATTACATTGATGATGATGATGAGAATTTCTTAATTGGTATATATATATCTGTAAATGCCGCCATTGGAATAGATGTCCTTCTTGTAAAGGGGCCGTCTTAAATCCCTGGTTCTCGCATTTGTGGTTATTGACATTGACTCTTTATGTTATTTTAGCCCTTTGTTCTACTTTGAAAGTTGTGCAAATTCAATTTTCTCAAAGATAAAGCTGATAGAAATCCTGCCCCTTAATAAAAGTGATGAATTGTGTTTCGAACATATTGCTTTTGTTCCCGATAATAATAGCAGTAAGGTGTATCGTTTTCGGCGCTAATTTTGTTTGCATAATCATTGTCTGGTTTTCATTCATTTTCTCCTGCTGACAACCGTACCGAATTCAAGATCCCCGGCCCCCGATTATAACGGTAGCTCCCGTATCGGTGTCACTGGCGGTCGGTAGAACTGCAAGGTTTTCTTGTTTGGCTGATGGCGATCCACAACCCAGCATTCAGTGGCTGAAAAACGGCGAGCCAGTCAACTTCAGTGGCAGGATCAACTTAGCTGGCTACACTGACGATATGGTCATTTCAGGCGTACACACGGGTGGACCAGATCAAGACGATGCCATGTATCAGTGCGTTGCCGAAAATATCCATGGGCAAGTCCAGGCCTCTGCGAGGCTGAAAGTTTTGAAAAGTAAGTTTTTCAAATTGACAGACTGAATATCAATAGGAGAACTTACAGAAAATGACATTCGTAATTGTATGTATACGCAAGTATGATGCGTTATCTCTGCACGATTTGTCAATATGCGGTCACTGCAGCTCCGATACGTGTAAAAACAGTTACCGTGTAAAAATTTGGAACCAACACTTGACTGAGTGAAAGTTTCACAGGACAGATGTCTCCTTGACAGTTTGAAAGCGCCATCTAGAAAAAAAACCCGCACTTTCCACAAAATCGCAAACGAATACACGGCCTTGTCTGCAAACGAAACAGTTGATACTGGAGAAATTTCTATAGATTTTATGAGATGTGCTAAGAAATACATGTTGACTACCCATATTCGGGTATTGCAGCATTTAGCCTCTGGAAACAAAGATTTTGGACAACTCCTCGGCCCTCTGGAGACAAATGCCGGCGTATGTTCTTACCCTCAATTCAACTTGTTCAAATGCGAAAGTCAATAAAAAGCATAGCAATATAATTTGACTTCAAATACCGGTGTATGAGCGTCGTGAAGATATTTAAGATTGGCCCCATCTTTTATCATTTCCGTCAAAGTCTTGTCATGAAAACCTTCAAAGAAATGCAAGTACCCTTGTATCAGTGGTTGCTAGTATTAACAAAGACCTTTTGTGATACGTGATTCTTAAATTGCCAAAAAATCACCGACAAGAGAACATTGCGAATTCTTGAGGAAAGAGCTCAACACGAGAAATCACCGAGTTCACGTTCCCTCATCTTCCTCACCCTATTTGTCTTATTGAATAAGTGATACATTTTCAGGCCTAAATGGTCCTGGACCACCCCAACGTTTCCGAGGTTACTCTCTAACTGCGACGTCGATTCTGGTGTCATGGGAGGCCGCTGAAAGCCCCCGTGGAATCGTTGGTTATACCGTTCACTACGCAAGAGAATCAGGTATGCATTTTGCACTTTGACCAATGGTGTCTCTGAAAGATCTGACAGTCACAACAGAGAAAAAAATCACGTCTTAATCACAGGGTGTACCTTGTAATATGGTTTGTACTTCAAGATAATATGGCGATCAACGAATAAAAAGTGGTAAAGTGATTTGTGACGGCTGCACTATCAAATGTTACGAGAATAGATTGACTCAATCACACTATTCTTTAGATTAAAAATAATCAACTTTATTTATGCAAACGCTTGGACTAGTATCTGAAGAATGGCCTTTCTCTGAAGGGAGAGAAGTACGTGTCCGATTTACTCTAGGACCGACCAGAGAGGGTACTGTGATGAACTTCTCGCGGTAAAAAAAATCAACTTTTGTCCTGTAACGGGGAATGTTCGTGGGGAAATACATAGTTTTTGACATAACCATGTGACAATGACAAACATTTTACTTTATGGCCATCGACCATAACATAGATCCATGCCTCGTGTCGATCAAAGTATTAATTCTGAACATCAACAGCAGCGTCACGGTCAATATCATTCTGCGCAGTAAAACGTTTAATATATTTTTACAGACACTCTTCAGTGTCTGTCCAGCATGTTTATTTTTCATTAGACATTTAAATGAATACCTGGAAAGACTAACGATAATTAATAATGTGTTCACACAGCTCCTCTTCGTTTTGCCTTATAATTATTTCTCTTGCGACTGCCACTAGGGGGCCGGGAAGTGCAGATTCCGGTATCACCAGACACAAGAAGCTATTTGGTGGAAGATCTAGAGCAAGAAACAATGTACGTGTTTTATGCCGTGGCATATTCAATGGCCGCATCAAGCGATCGCTCTGAGATCATTCACGTGGCAACGCGAACATATTATGAAGGTTGGTACAATTGAATGATGGAAACGTACTTTGCCAAAGTGTTGAAAATGTTCTTTCAGTTTAAATGTCAGCTATATATCTCTGCCGCATTCAACAAAGAGGTATACTTGTACTTTTCACAGATGTCTGGCGTAGACTAGTCCCGGGAGACTTGTCCGTGCATCATATTGAAATTATAAGTGTAGCATGGATCGGATTTTGTAGATTGGAAACCGACATACTTCAGATAGTAGACACATTTCGGCAGAACCATAGCACCTTGAATCTATCCAATAGACATTGCCCGATTGCCTATATAGTTATCATTTCCTTTCCGTTACCATCCAGGACATCTCATGTACATAGGTCCTATATCTGACTATGTCATGTCATTCTGATGGCTTCAATTTTATTTCACGGTTGACTTCAGCCTATCCTGACATCATAATGCCATCACTCTTAGTACAAGCATAGACAGTTTCTCTACTGTCTATGGTGCAAGATGCA
Source organism: Ptychodera flava (assembly GCF_041260155.1). Taxonomy (NCBI): domain Eukaryota; kingdom Metazoa; phylum Hemichordata; class Enteropneusta; family Ptychoderidae; genus Ptychodera; species Ptychodera flava. The sequence goes on from NC_091945.1 coordinate 35,493,864, forward strand.
AGGTGAATTTGTATTATGTAAAATAATATTACATTAATGAGCATTGTTTCGATATAATTATAAATTTAATGTTGATGATTTTTAATCAATGTGGCATATTCACGTACTTCCCATCTTGAATTGTACAAAGCATCGATACCCTAACTTGTGCCTGGATTCACGGAATGAAAACTGCACACAAATGGAATAGGACTTGTGAGATATGCGTCGGATGCTTTGACTGATGACGGGAAGTTTGTGGAGTTAAAAGTATGCTATAAGCACAGTTTTTCTCCTTCATCACCCTTAGAGTCACCTACGTTCTCTCTGTCAAATACTCCTGCTGGTATTGTTGTGAGGTGGGATGAAGTTGTCGAGGAACGATATCGGATTTACTACAGAGAACACGGAGAAGACGTTCATTTTGGACATGTTGATGTTAACGGCGCCCAAAGGGTGTTTATGATAAAAGGCTTGAAGTCGGATACAGTCTATGACATCGCCATGTCTGCATTTTCAAGCTCAGGCGAAGGGAAACTTTCAGATGTCGCTACCATTCGAACGACCAACCAACAAGGCTTTCTGTGTAAGTAGAATTCTGATGATGATCACGGAAAAGGAAAAAGAAATTGTGAAATTTAGGAGAAAGCATTTCTCAAGATTGTAGCAAATTTAATGAAAACTGCTTTTATTTTATTTACAATGTCAGGGCGAATCGCGCAGTCTCAATGGAACGATAAAGCTATGCTTTTTCGCTATTTGTGAGATTCGGGTCAGAAGTCTGATATTATCATCGTCAGTGAAATATCGGGATCTGTTGAACTGTCAGAAAACATGTTTTCTCCACCATAGCGGGGAAAATTACAAGACATTTTCATCAATTGTACAAAAGCTCCACTTTCTAACTCCAGTCTCGCAATCTTCCCAATAACGTCATTTGTCTTAAACACCTTTGCTTTCTCCAACCCACTTCAATTGCACTGTAATAATTGAGAGCTGTTTCTAACGATCGTTAAAACTAGAACAAAATCCAGCTCTCATCCAGCTGCACCTTTCATCAGGCCACGTCGACACTCGCAAAGAAATGTCTGTATTGTGATCATATTTTCGGCTTTCAACCGAAAAAATTTGCATGAAAATAAACTTTACTTGATTGCATGGTGCATACCATGGCGTTGAGCACACGCCATGCAACATCCACAAAAATTAATTATATATTCAGCAAATAAAGCAACTGGATGATAGTCATGTTACCTGACATAATTTCAGTCACAGACAGGCCACAGAGTCACTATAGGGTTTGCACATTTCCGATAACTAATTGCCTAATCAATATATCGATTTGATATATATATATATATATATATATATATATATATATATATATATATATATATATATATATATATATATATATATATATATATATATATATATATATATATATATATATATACACACATTTAACTATGTGAGGATTTCATTGAAGAGAAAATTACAAATTGTCAGTACAGTCATCAAGGTTGAACGTCTCCTCTGGTGAGCGAGGCGACCGAAAAACTAATGAGAGGAATAGGAAAAAAACCAAAAGTTGGAAAGTCGCCTTTCCTGCATAGTATTTTAAACATCACTTACACAATTAGTTGAAGATTGATGAGGTAGCTTTTTTGCCTGATCCATTGTACATTATTTTTTCCCACTCTCCCACGTTTCCTTTTTGTCAAGCTTTCTCTGGCTGTAACTGCGTTTTGTCTCTATTTCGTGAGTGTAGCAGGGGATGCCACCAAGATGCCTCCACCGACCAATGTTTGGGTAGAAGCTACGCCAAGAGGTTTTATTAAAGTTAAATGGGATTATTCGGTGGCATATGACATTGTGACTGTTCATTACAGTCCACCCTTCGGTACGTATGCAAGTGTTTCAAATATGTCTAAAGAATGCTTCATTAATCATTTTTACCTTTTCAAACGTTAGCGTTTTTGTTTGACAAGAAACGTTTGTCCCCGTCTCAGAATACATCGTAACTGTTACATTTGGAAGGGATGATGCGTTCTTATTGTAAAAACGTAAAGCGTAAAATGGGAGATTAATCCGAAAGAATAAGTTTAGAAACATGTCAAATGTCATACCTTTGAACACTGAAATGCAAATCGACGTTCCTCAGTGTTTCCAAATAGTTTTCAGATATGTAATAATAAGTAAGCGACAACAGATAAACCGCTGAACTATAAATTTTGTCGTTAGGATGGCTTTCTCGATTTTTTTCTGCGTCTCTTCCTGTTGATCAAGCCTAATCAAAAGCGATGGTTTTAAATGCACCTTGCGTTTCTGTAACGTTTAACATAATTTCACTGTGTGTAATTGCGAATACGGCGTTCTTAATCTTTGAAGGTGATCAAGAACTTGAAGTCACTGTTGACGGATCATACAATGAGGTAGTGCTTACCGGACTTCAGCGCGATTCGGAGTATAAGGTGTATATCGTAGCCTATACTTCAAACAACATAACTGACCCGTCACCGGAAATGATAGTTCGGACAAGATTTTATGGTATGTAGTGCCAGAAAATGTGCCAGATTTGTTGTATAAGTCAGTATTTGAGTATTCTGGTAGCAACGTGTCATCTGTTTGCCCATCTTCTAAGTACAGCACCAGCCGTACTAACAAAAGTACCTTTTTGTCCAATGCAGTAAATCCATGGCAACCAACCGACGTTAGAGCCATACCTCTATCAAGTACCGCCGTCGGACTAATGTGGTCCCCTCCGTTGAATGAAAGCGTGTCTTTCTACTCCATCCATTGCAAACCAACATCGGGTAAGAATGCCGCTCACCGTAGCGTTTCCACTCGGTATTTTTATCGCTTTCTAAATTATGAAAGAGATAGAAAAACTCATTCCTCGAATTGTAACGTTTTTTTGGTCTTCCCTTAATCTGCTTGTCTTAGTAATCCAATGTCTTTGTCGTCCAGTCAACTTGTGCTTGTTGTTCAGAGACACATTTTCGGACGCTTTATTTTTACGACACAGTTCTGTTATGCCTCTTGCGCGGACTTGTTCTGAAGCCTGTGGATCAAATGAAATTTTCACTGTCTTGATTTTGTTTACAATTTTATTTAAATTTCACCCTCGAGTTAATATAGGAATAGCGGTCAGTTTCATACCAACATTGGCAAATTTTAGGTAATTTGCCTCTTCGATACCGTTTGCAAATACTCCTTGTTTTTATCCGGCGTTTTTACGTTTTCGATATTTCCTGTTGAAAGCTTCAGCAAAATTTTGAAACTTTAAGTTTCAAGGCATATACTGCTTTACGGCGGCGATGAAATGACAAAACGCATTTTGCTCAAAATCGCTCTTTTTTTTTGCAAAGATTCATTCAATTTTCAGTAACTTAACCCAAGATTAAAATATTGGTTAGGTTCACCTATTATCATGACAAGCAGTTTTAAGTTCGAAGAGAAAGAAGTGTAAACTTATAAAAATGTATGCAAATCACCCAATTTATGGCTTCTTTTTTTCTTCCACTTTGAACATTTCAAAAAATAACTACACTCCTGCTTGGTCAAATTTTGTAAAGTTTTCACGTGATATTATTTAAATAAGAAAATAAGAAAATGACAATTTTCAATTTTGCTTATCATGATTTTAATCACATTTTTAATGCGTTTCAGTCTTTCAACTCTTCCATTTAAGAATGAGAATAGGTGATTCAGAACAAAATTGCAATTTTTTCTACACATACTTTAGTTTTAAATGAAATATTAAATTTCATAAAGCATTATCAAGTTTTTAACTTAAATTAATGTTTATCATAAATACCAAAATTGAGGTTGTTTAGCCCAAATAGCACCCCTTCATTCTTCAAGTAGACAATTGCTGCCACACTAAACTTCAAATACTCTGCTTTTTGAAAATATATAGCATCAGAGGGTTAAAAGTGCCTTGAAAAGATGTGTGTTGGTTAAACGAGACGCCACTTCAGTTAAATAGAGCGGTACACCCAATGCGTTAATAGAGCGGTACACCCAATGTCCCAATTGTACATAGCTTTACCCGGGCCAACACCACAGGCACTTGTGTGATAATAAGCTTATAAGAGTAACCTGATTCACAAGTTATTTTATCGGCAGGTGGACAAGAAATAAAGGTACTGACGAATGGGGACCTCAATAAATATTTGCTAACTTCGTTGGATCCAGATACAGAATATAGAATAAACATTGCAGCGTACTACGACCCACAGTTTTCAGAGGATGTTACCGTATCAACATCTGAAGAAGGTATGCTTGACATTCAACAATAAACGAGAATGTAATCTACCCATAAATTGCCCATAGTGCCTACATACGTCCCCGATGTATGTTTTAAAAGGATGGCATGTTAATGCGTATAGGTTTGTCGCTGCAACAATATGATTCTTGTTCGATTTTGGAGACACAACTCGTAATTTCAAAAACATACCGAAAATATTCTACTTTTGAATTTATCAATCAATCTATCATATTCGTTTTCTGTTAAAGTGATTTGCCATTTTTTGTAATCTCGGCTGTACAGGAAAATTTGAAACACCATTTTCATTCAAAATTATTTGATATATTTAGCACCATGACACATAGCTTTAAGAAATACTGAGTAGATGGGAACCACTTCATTAACTACCGTAGCCTGTAAGCATCGATCATATCGAGTCATGTGACACTCGCCATATTATGCATTTATGTTACTCAGTCCAAGATTATGTAGCAAGTGTTTTGTCGACAAAAACAATAAAACAGCGACTGTGTAACAATGATGTCCGCATTCTTACTTTTGTATTTCAATTCCTAATATTATATTTTTAATCTTTTTCAGATTAATGGATCAAACGCATATACGAATATGGTTTTGAAGGAGACTAGATTTTACTCTAGGCCATGATAGACGTTCTTAATCTTGGCTCCCACGCACCTGAATTTCATAAACTGTCACTAGCATAACACCATAACTGTAAATATTAATATGCCAGTGTACATTACTTAAACATTGACGGAAAGTCGCGGTAAATTTCCTTATTTGTAGATGTTATATCAATAAGATCATTGTATTGATTGTAGCCAGCTTAAAAACTGGGAGTTTATGTTATTGTAAAGTTCCTGTGAGTTCTTCAGGAAATTTAAAATCGGAATATTTGGAACAAATCATCAACGTAAAGGTTTTAAACTTTCGTAGACGTCAACAAGTATTTTCAGAAGTACAGTAAACTCATATGTATTGATACTAAAGATAAACGAGATAGACAAAAAATACATCTACATCACAAATGAACTAGCAACTCCTTTTACCAATGTGTTGTGCACATTGATAAACGTGAAACCATGAAAATTGAAGAAATTCTGTGTATCTTATCCAGTTCGTGATGAATGGTATTAGGTTCAAGTCATTGGATTTTCTTTATAAAAAGAAGATATAGAAACAAGATATGTATTTATATACTATTATTACTTTTCATTACTTATAACAATTTTTCACTCAATTGCAGTATGAAATAAAGACAAATACTTTTATAATTCTACGCGTAGCATGTTTTTATTTCATTACAAGCAATTCATTAGACATCTGATATAATATGAGGTTACAGAGACGGAGAACAATTTTGGCAAACGTCCAATGGGTCACTTAAAACAGTCTAATGGGTCCCTAGACTTGGTTCAAGTCGGTGAATTTTAAAAAAATAAATCATTTATAATAGTTTCTCTTGTGTCTCTCCTATTTCGTACAAACCTATCCGGAATTTGGCAGCTCACGCCAGGTTTTCCAGCAATTGAATGCGTCACGTTTGAGTCTGCGCAGTAGTGAGTTAGTTTCTGCCGGATTCCGGTGAAACTCCGCTGTATAGCGTTCACTCCACTCATCGCGTTCACCCTACTCATCGCGTCCACTCACGCGCGCGTTCACATGAAAGCAAAATACAAATCATTGCGTTCACTCCACTCAAACATTCACAAATCACAGACTTGAACCAAGTCTAATGGGTCCCTTGAAACGGTCCAAAATAAACGCACAGAGGTTGCCGTACAAAAGCCTTGTGATTTGTACGCCTTGAGAGACAGTCACGGTAACGGACTTGCTTTTCGTGCGGCTTTATTTTAGAACGCGGAAGATACTACAGATGTAGAATTCTACAGATTTATAATAATATCTTGTTTAACATGAAAGGTTGAGCGTCAAATTTATCTCTATAAAAGTTTTCTTATTAATCTTTATGGTTTCGATGCCCATTTTGTCGAGGTCGTGCGAAGGACCTTTCCGCTGCACGAAGGTAATCAAATACATGTAATACCAACCATGAGAAAATGTATCCATAAAAGCACAGAGTAACATGGACAGAGTAGCAACACTTGCATGCCTTTTGTTCCATGGTCGTCTCGGTAGGACCGTGGCTTTTCATATTAAAAATGAGCTCCAAAGGTGTTAAACTTTTTGAGGCTTTGTTTGTGGTTGATGATTACACGAGATTATGCGAAAAATACGACGAGATGGCATCGTACTGCCAGTCGCGTAGCAACCATAGTTACTTTGTGAGCTCTCAGGCCAGAAACACTGCTTCACGCCAATCAAAACATAACACGGCAGCAGTTTCATAAACATGTCCTTCCTTGACGCACGTGTAAAAAGGGTATGACTGACCGTAAAACCATTGAGTAAAACCAAACAGTATCGATAAAAGACTTTCAAATTTGGTTCAAACACACTCATTATATATTCATAAAAATATGAGAGGAATTTTTAAAACGGTAAAACTCGTTTTCCTGAAGCTCAAAACACTCCCGTTTTCGCCAGCACGTCAATTCTGCTCAGCACCACACGACAACAACAACACAAATTTTGCCGAACATACTTTCGCTTAACAATTGGCGAAAATCCGAAAACTACCGAAGGATTCATGGTCGGCACTCTTCGGAAAAGAGAGGCGAGAGCAACCTGTGGCGAGGCGAACATGGATGGGTTACGTAACCGCTTCACGCCTTAAACAATACCCGTTGCCACTCTATCTATCTTTCTCTATGATAAAAGTAATATCGCCCATAAATGTAACAAATATCAACCACACATGTAATAAAACACCAACCATGATTGTAAAAACATAGTAATCATAAATACAATAACAAAAACTATAAATGTAATGCTGATCAGCCATAAATGTAATAAATCTTTGGCTCTTAAAATCTATTTATTAAATGTCTTATTCTGTAAGTATAGTAGTTTTTGTTTTGTGGGTTGATCAGTAGGCTATCACAATAATTGTATAATATCCATAACTTTGCCAATGTAAAGCTTTCTGGTTCCTTGTGACATCGATTCACAAACAACATACGCATGCACAGGAGACGTCCATTTCTCATCTGCATAGCTTTCTTCCATTTTTTATCATAAAAAAAGCAAGCCCAGCATCAAACGCGTATGTAACTGCTTACTGTTTGATATTGTGATATAGCTTGTGAAGTCATCATATCGATTTTCTTGCGAGGCAATAATATTTCTAGATACGTCCGGCGACATTTTGATACAGCCGTCTATGAAAACACTGAATAATTACTATTAAACCTGTTAAGATTGAATATCTATGGACACCTGTTAAGTGGTGCAATATTGATACTAAATAACACTCGAAAGGGTTTTGATTAAACAAATAATGTTTCATGAATCAACACGAAAATTTGAAAAATTTCATCATGTAGAATATTAGATTTGAATACACATCAATTATGATCACATCTTATTTAAAATAAGGCCTACAGAAATCAATGGAGGTAATTTTTAGGGTTAGGCCTACTGAAAGCTGACACAAGACGCACGTTCCTGGCCAACAGAGGGAGCTTCTGATTTGGATCGATGTCAAGGAAAGAAAAAAAGCCAAACTAGTAATGTACCAAATTGCTTATTTTAACCCAAAGAGCATAATTCTCACAAAAATCTCGAGTTAGTCGCCCCACTATATAGGCCTATACGATTGCTGCCGTTGAAGGCATGCGATATTTTCACACGAAGAAATGAATCTTTCAGATAAATGATGAAACGTTGGATAGAGATCTCTTGGATTCGACAACTGATATTTATTACAGCGTCGATGAAAACAATGACAATGTGATACGATCACCTGCATGCTAATTATGCTATCACCAGACATTGCGGTATAATCACCAAATCACTCTACAAGGTCAGTCATCGATATATTGAATAGAGCTGGTGATATGTTACAGTGTGAGTGTGTTATATCCTTGACTACCCCAACAAGCTGACCCAGTTATGCAACTTGCTAGTTCACTTTGCATTTTTATTACTGTATATCTATGAAGCAAACAGTCCAAAGAATCCCGCTGAGGTCAAAAAAAAAAAAAAAAAAAAAAAAAGAAAAGAAATGTTTCTGGTCAGCGCGCGCGTCACTTGAACAACAGCGCGTCACCCTTTTTTCTGTTTGTGGCCTGCGGCCGTGGCTGACACCAAATTAAAATGGCTGAAGAGAAAGAGAAAATTCTTCTGGGGACATGATCAGTGACTGCATGAACAGTAAGCCTTATATATGTGACTATATTGATCAAACTATAAAACTGACCCTCCTCCCTCCCTTGAGGGAAAAAATAAAATAAAATAAAATAAAATGCGCGTCGCCGCACCATTTTTTAAAGAAAGACCTGACCAGAAACATTTCTTCTTTCTTTTCTTTTTTTTTTTTTTTTTTTTTTTTTGCCTTATATAAGATTTTTGCAAGTTTAGGAGTTAAAGCATCCATCCGTACTGTCAAATGCTGTCCTAAAGTCCACAAATCAACTGTACATACACTATTCTGTCAACTTTTTTATACTGACTTTTTAACATATTTTTATCAGCTGCTGTTTTAAAAAAAGGGATTGCACCACTCCACTCTACGTGTAGAGAATGGTTAATCCCTTACCTGGGTATGAAATCTTGAAAGAGATGCTGTAATTGACCTTGATGGAAGGTGCTTTCGTAAGATGAAAATAGTCCCTAAAATGTGTCCACGGAACTGCATGCTGAAAATATAAAGCGAGAAATGCACGTTGCTGATATATCATTTTCTTTGTCTTCTTGCTATATTTTTCTTCTCGCAAACTTTGCTTTGATTTTCCTCCAAAGATGTCCAAAAGAACTTTTTTTCAAAGATCTTGTGAGGCCATCAACACACAAGGTGCTAGGTGGTTAACTCCAAATCACGGAAGAGCCAAATGGTCAGATATTGAGATAATATGATTCGCTGTTTGTGGCCTTTGACCCCAAACTTTGGAGTTCACACAGTGCAGTGTTCAACATGGCTGCGCCCTGGAGATGGCTCGCGTTTTTCGGCGTCGTAGTTTTGTTTGTGACGATTTCTTCAATCGTGTCGCATTACGTTAACAGAGAAGCCCGAGTGAAGCTTCTTAGATTGAATTTCGTCGTCTCAATGCAAAGTTTGCTGTTATCGGGTTCAGTATTCATATGGAAACAGCTTGTAACGAAAGTATTGACAGCGTCAAGCGATAACGGTAAACCTGGAAACGAAGGCATTGATGGTAATTTCCTGATTCAATTATGGAGAGCGGCAGTTTTTCTTTTTCTCGTATTGGTGCAACTCAGTTACACTCTCAGCGTCTTTTTAGTGAAGACCGAACCACACTGGTTGAGCTTTATATGCTTTTGTTGCTTGGGGGCGTTTATTATTTTGCTCGGCGTGGTGGTACCGTTGATCACCGTGGAATGGACTATCAACTTTCTCCAGCGAGGTCGACGTGACCATTTCAAAAAAATTAGACTAAATCCATACGTCAGAACATTTTTCATTACCGGCCTGGTCACTATTCTATCGTTAATGGCTGTGACCAGAGCTAATGAGGGACCTTGGACCAAGCATGTTGAAATCCCTGTGCGTAATCTTCCAGTGTCAATGGATGGATTTAGGATCAGTCAACTGTCGGATATACATCTTGGTGCCACTGTTGGCAAATCAAAACTTATGAAAGCAGTGGATATCGCAAGACTTTGGAATCCAGGTATTGACGTTCTCTTATTTTGCCAGATAAAGAAAAATATGATAAAGACTATGAGGCTGATAATCGCGCAAAAACTGATGTTGAATATCACATTTAGCGTATTTTTGAACAGCAATATTTTAATCTAAACGATATATGATCAATGTTGCTAAAGCAATGCTTGTCATTATTCCAGTACATGATAAATACATGCACCAGACATAGCAAGGCCATCGGTATTATGATAAAAGATAAGTGTTATTTATAAATATACCCATAATTCAATGAAAGAGACTTGATAACATCGTTCTAGTACTCAATTTTTTAACTTGTGTAAAACTTTTAAGTTGTATGTAGTACATACAAGTGTGGCATAGATTTATGATAATCCAGCGTTTATAGGGGAAGTTCCTGTTTAACTTTTAACTTAGCCGCTCAATGTCTTCTGAAAGATGCAGAAAGATAAAACAATTGATAACAGCATGACCTTGAGCCAATCTGTACATTGCACTATGATTTGCTGGTATATTGCATGGTGTGTCAAATGTACCATTGAAACAATATCACCGATTAAAAGTCTAGCCTGAGTGCTAGAGCTGAAACTATTGATAACTTGCAGTGAAATCAATTTCTTTTCATTTGATGATCTCTTGATCAGTATGTGAAGTGAAAGGAAGTTTAAAAATTTTAAATTTCTCATGAACGTTTTATTTATTTACCTATGACTGGTAATGAAGTGTCTTCTGACAATGTTTTCTTGAAGATCTTGTGGTGATCACTGGTGATCTTGTCGATTCCACTGTTGACAATCTCAGAGGGGCAGTTGAACCATTGAAAGACTTAAAAGCGGAGTATGGAATGTACTATGTCACAGGTGAGGTGCAACAACAAGTATATTTATTTGTTTATTTATATTTATCTATTTATTTATTTGTCTGTTTATTATTAGTACACAACAGGCAGTATCAGAGAATACCAGTGGTATGGGCAAAATGTGTTTTTCTACATGTAGTCATTGTCAATAGACATGTGTTGTTGTTAAAGTTAGTAAGTTGTGTTTGAAATACAGATCTCAAAATGATAATATTTCTAACAATGGCAATGACTGCATCAGGGTTTGCAGCAGGATTTTGCTTCACCATGCATGAACCTGATTCCTGATATGTCACCATGACTGGGTTATAGTTTATCAATAATGCTTTCTATACCATCTTCCCATCATCAATCACATTGGTTCATCTTTGCATTAAGGTACCATACGGCTATGTTTGGATTTTCTGTGTGTTTAGTATTAACTTAAATTATATATGTGATTAAGGTAAATTGCAGGTCTGCAGGTACCCAAAAAAATTTGCATGCATCCAGCTTCTGTGTTTAGTCCCCATACTTCACATTTTCAGTCAATTTAATTTTCAATAAAACATTTAAAAAGTTGTAATTTTGCCTGTCAAAATGACCACAAGCAGGATGATTTATTTTGTTCAAGTAATACTGGGAATATTGTAAGCTGTAGGACAGTACTATTGTCAACATGAAATGTAATCATTGATCTTGCAATCTACGTAACCTGCACTGACATGACAGACTCACACAGTACAGCATCCATCACGTATTTTGAGCCCTGAAATTTTCTTATCAGCCGAGTATCAACATTAAATTTACAGAAACTTTTTGTGAAAAAAAATAAAGACATATTAAACAGTCATATATGTTTGTGTTCATGATTAACAAAACACCAAACCTGTAGACTGTGACACTGATTGTCAATTTAGTTGGTCACTCTTCCAAGATGACACACAGTACCTTAGTATGGATGCTGTTTTAATATCAAAGTGTACATTTTCCACACAGCCTTTCATTGACGCACTCTCCTGCCCCGATTTTACGCTTGGTAGCCAAACTGTAGGTCCTGGTTTGCTTTGCATAAGTGTATGGGCTTTATCAGTCATACCATTGAGGGCGCTTTAGTGTAGGTCAGAGAGAGAAAAAAAAGCTGCATCATGAATTGAACCAGGGACTGTAAGTGAGTCACAGGTATGTCTTAAATAGATATACATCAGCTTTGCAATGATATTATTGGTTGTTACTCCATTCCCATGCACACCTGGTACTAGTCTCTTTGATTCTGTCACCGTCACAAAGCAGATTGCTTAGATCACCATGTCAATTTTCTTATCTTTAAGGTAACCATGAGTACTACACAGGAAATGTTGATGGCTGGTTTGAACACTTGAAAACACTCGGAGTTGAGAGTCTACACAACCAACATGTGAAAATAATCAGCAAAGAAAACCCTGAAGACTGGTTTTATGTGGCAGGAATTGATGACATTCATGCTGATATAATCAGGTGAGACATTGAACTTGATTTAACTTGGTTTGGCACTGGGACTGATGAAATTCTGCCCGATATGATCAGGTTAGATGGTAAAGGGGCAGGATTTTTATCAGCTTGATCTCTTAGCAAGTTGACTCACTGTGCACTTTTGAAGGAGAAGGCAAGACCCAAATCACATAAACAGTCTATGTCAACAACCACTGATCTGTGAACCAGGGATTTAGCTGCCACTTAAAACTTGATTGATGTGTCTTGGTAGTTTTGATTTCTTGGTAGTTTTGATTTCCTGAGTGAAATTAAGTACTTCCATTCATCTGAAAATACAGAAAGTAATGTAGACATTTAGTAGGCTAAGAGCATTTGTGTTTGATTCTAACATTTTCAGTATTTGTTTGACTTGTAATTAGTTTCTTTTCATCAGTCTCTATTGTCTTGCCTTTTGAACAAATACATTTGAACCTGTCTCTGCAACCTTGTGAATCTCAGCAACTGTTGTCGTAGAGATTATCAAAAAGAAAACAGTAGGATTGTCTAAAATATCACAGTACTGCAATATTCCAGACTTTTTCAAAATATGAAAGTACTTGTATCTTACAAAGTAAGCTAGTAGCTGTAACTTTGATAATTATTTCAATGTTAGCAAGCTAAGTAGTAGTTGTACCTTACAAAGTAAGCTAGTAGCTGTAACTTTTGATGATTATTTCAATGTTAGCAAGCTAAGTAGTAGTTGTACCTTACAAAGTAAGCTAGTAGCTGTAACTTTTGATGATTATTTCAATGTTAGCAAGCTAAGTAGTAGTTGTACCTTACAAAGTAAGCTAGTAGCTGTAACTTTTGATGATTATTTCAATGTTAGCAAGCTAAGTAGCAGTTGTACCTTACAAAGTAAGCTAGTAGCTGTAACTTTTGATGATTATTTCAATGTTAGCAAGCTAAGTAGTAGTTGTACCTTACAAAGTAAGCTAGTAGCTGTAACTTTTGATGATTATTTCAATGTTAGCAAGCTAAGTAGTAGTTGTACCTTACAAAGTAAGCTAGTAGCTGTAACTTTTGATGATTATTTCAATGTTAGCAAGCTAAGTAGTAGTTGTACCTTACAAAGTAAGCTAGTAGCTGTAACTTTTGATGATTATTTCAATGTTAGCAAGCTAAGTAGTAGTTGTACCTTACAAAGTAAGCTAGTAGCTGTAACTTTTGATGATTATTTCAATGTTAGCAAGCTAAGTAGTAGTTGTACCTTACAAAGTAAGCTAGTAGCTGTAACTTTTGATGATTATTTCAATGTTAGCAAGCTAAGTAGCAGTTGTACCTTACAAAGTAAGCTAGTAGCTGTAACTTTTGATGATTATTTCAATGTTAGCAAGCTAAGTAGTAGTTGTACCTTACAAAGTAAGCTAGTAGCTGTAACTTTTGATGATTATTTCAATGTTAGCAAGCTAAGTAGTAGTTGTACCTTACAAAGTAAGCTAGTAGCTGTACTTTTGATGATTATTTCAATGTTAGACTAAGCTAAGTAGTAGTTGTACCTTACAAAGTAAGCTAGTAGCTGTAATTTTGATGATTATTTCAATGTTAGCAAGCTAAGTAGTAGTTGTACCTTACAAAGTAAGCTAGTAGCTGTAACTTTGATGATTATTTCAATGTTAGCAAGCTAAGTAGTAGTTGTACCTTACAAAGTAAGCTAGTAGCTGTAACTTTTGATGATTATTTCAATGTTAGCAAGCTAAGTAGTAGTTGTACCTTACAAAGTAAGCTAGTAGCTGTAACTTTTGATGATTATTTCAATGTTAGCAAGCTAAGTAGTAGTTGTACCTTACAAAGTAAGCTAGTAGCTGTAACTTTGATGATTATTTCAATGTTAGCAAGCTAAGTAGTAGTTGTTTCAACATGCTTTTCGAAGTAGGACAAGATCTTGCAATTGACATACAACAAAAATGGCAAAAACATTGTATCATGAAAAGATACAGCTTCTAGCTCTTGAACATTACAAAAAAATGTGTATTTTGTTATTGCAGCTATACAGGACATGGTATGAATCTTGATGAAGCATTGACAAATATTGAAGAAAATCATGCAGTCATACTCCTAGTGTTATTGTCTTTATTGTAGCTATACAGGACACGGTATGAATCTTGATGAAGCATTGACAAATATTGAAGAAAATCATGCAGTCATACTCCTAGCTCATCAACCCAAAGCTGCAAAGGTTGCTGTAGAGTCTAAACACAAAATAAGTCTCATTTTGTCAGGTAATTACAAGGCTGCTTCAGTGTGCTTTTGCTCATCAAATTACAGATGAATGAAATTGCAGATAATAATTCCCAAATTAACCTCTTTGCTACCAGAGTCATAAGAAACTATCAAGTCATTAGTAATGACTGTAAGTCATTGGTCAAACACAGTGACTGTCATCAGCCATACTTGTGTTTTGATCTTCCTAGGTTGGTGAATAAAGAGAAAGTCATTGTTAGTGTACTATTGCCAATCTGTTCATAATATTCTTCTAGAATTCAGGTTGTGACCACATACATGTATCTGTACTGTACAGTGTTAAGCATAATTACTGCAATCACTGGTAGGCTGTGGAAATGAGAACCAACTGCAAGTACATGTCTTTCTATGAGCTATGAGCCCTCAATGATCTGTTTGAGTCAGCCTCTCCAATGGCTGATACAAAGCAAAACTGGGATGGACTACTTATCTTGTATTGTGTATCTTACCATTTATACATGTAGCTCTATCAAAAATCTGTTTCATGGATTTTTTTCATTTTACAGGTCACACCCATGGTGGTCAAATTCTGCCTCTTATGATCGGAGCATACCTTTTCAATCCCTACTACACGGGATTATATCAAGTCAGTGAACACACTTATGTTTATGTATCACAAGGTACCTACTACTGGGGATTCCCTATGAGGCTAGGCACAACACCAGAAGTTACTTACATCACATTGAAAGCTTCGTAAAGCGCATGGAGTTAAACTCCTAATTCTAATCATTCTGTGTTTGAAAAGTACTCCATGTTTCTGCCATCATTCCCGGTCAAATTTGACCAAGACTAGTGTATTGTGCAATATGAATCGCGGAATAGCCAAGGCCTTCCCCATCCTTGGTCTTAAACTCAAATGGCACATATTCATGTACATTTGTGATTTTCATCAACAAAACTTTTCACTCGTCATGTCTTTCTCCACACACAAAACTTTACAAAGCATCATGAATTTAAAGAGGGTAACATTATTTCAAACTCTCACAGTGTCATAAGTGATGAATTCTGGAAGATTTTATTCTTACAAGACTTTTAAAATAATCAGAGTAATTTAAATAAGATTGTAAAACTTTATTGCTCTCAGGACACAGGTACAATGCAACCCTTGTCAGATCTTTTTCTATAGTACACTCTATCTGCCCACTGTATGTTTTTATTCATAGAAAGCAAATTGTGGCCGTAAACTGTCACTGGATGCGTTATGCATTTTTATTGAAAAAGTGAACCTTTTATGTCCTGATACACATAAAAATAAGCTTTTACAAATTATTCACATGCATTGTTTTGAACAGTTGTTTCTACAATATTGAATATAATAAGGTACAATAATGCACCAAATCTTGATACCTTATGGTACAAATATAAATGTCATATCATAAGAAACAATCATAGGGTGATTCCATGTGTTAATTCTTTATCAGCTGACTCATACATGTTGAATGTACTTGTAAAGGGTGTCAATTGTGAATTTATAAACTGTTGTTGTGTCTTTGATCATGCATTGTTGGAATCAAGAAGACAAAAATGTCAAGCTTTCAAGTTTTCAAATGAAAGAGTACTGTGTCTTTAATGAGTGTAATGAATTAGTAAGATGTATTTACAAAGTTCCATTGGTACCACACAGAGATTTGGTAACCTTTGCAGGCAACACTTTCTTAATTGCCCCTCAACATCAAATCAGTGATGTGGTATGTCCCTTGATGGAGACATTAAAAATGATTTTAAAGAGGATATGATTAGGGTTGTTGTCAATAGTAACTGGAAACATACCCAACTAAAACGTTCATATTGGGGCCATGAGGAAGATTTTCTCTTTACATATTCACTTGATCAACAAGATAAATTTTTACATTTGTAAGGACTTCTCTTTTATTGTCAAAAAGGAGTTTCTTGTACCAGCTTCGACTCAGGTCAAGTCAGTTGTATATTTTGCTACAAATCTCTAAAGGCAAGTGTATAATTATTAACTTAGTATGACTGGATTCTCATCAACACTTGTAATTGTTCTAGATTTTTTATGAAAGAAAGAATACTTGGAAATTGTATAAAAAATAAAGCTTTTTATAACTGTGAACAATGACCTTGACTCATCATAGTTAGTGACAGTATAGAAGTCAAATAGAATCCATTTCGATGGCACATGGTATTTCACTACTATTCAGATGAGGGGGACATTGGCATTGGCTCATCTCAATATTTGGAGCCAACTTTTTCATTTGTTGTAAAAAGTTTATCTGAAATCAGGGAAATTTGTTTTTTTCAAAAAGACGTTTAAGGACAGATGTTTTCTTCATCTTCATGTTTTTAGCTCCGCTGTCAGCGACGCGGAGCTTATCAAATAGGTTGATTTTCAATCAGCGTCTGTCGTCGGCGTCAGTCGTCAGTCAACAATTGCCTTCTGCTCTGAAACCGCAAGTCCGATTGCTTTGAAATTTTATATGCAGTTCACTATGGGTAACCTCACTTAAGTTTCTTCGAATCATGGTGAAATTTGCATATTTGTATTTTTGGGCATTTTTTGCTGTTTTTGTTAAAAAAATCTTCTTCTCTGAAATCGCTTGTCTGATTGCTTTGAAATTTAATATGCAGTTTACTTAGGGTGACTTCAGTCAGATTTGTTCAAATTGTGCAGAAATGTGCAAATTTCCATTTTAAAGGCAATTTTTGCCTTTTTGGTCAAAAAATGTGTTTCTCAAAAAGTACTGGTGTGATAGCTTTGATATTTGGTATAGGGTTTCTATAGATGAACTTAGTAATATATATGAATTTCTGATGAAATCTGTAATTTTGCATTTTGGGGGCAATTTTTGCCATTTTTGGTCAAAAAATGTGTATTTCCAAAACTACTCATCTGATAGCTTTGAAATTCGGTATACAGGTTCCTACAGATGAACTAAATGATATTTATTGGAATTATGATGAAATCTGCAATTTTGTATTTTTGGGGCAATTTTTCCATTTTGGTCAAAAAATGTTTTTCTCAAAATGTACTGGTCTTATAGCTTTGAAATTTGGTATACAGGTTTTTTACAGATAAACTAAGTAATATATATTGAATTTCTGATGAAATCTGTAATTTTGTATTTTTGGGGCAATTTTTGCCATTTTTGGTCAAAAAATTTGTTTCTCAAAAACTGCAAGTCGATAGCTTTGACATTTGGTATACAGGTTCCAAGGGATTATTGTAATATATGATATATTGAAATTATGGTGAAATCTGCAATTTTCATTTTTTGGGGCACTTTTTGCCATTTTTGGTCAGAAAATTTTATTCTCAAGAAACTACTCGTCAGATAGCTTTGGTTGACATGTTCTTAGGGATGATCTGATGTGATATATTCAAAGTGTGATGAAATCTTCAATTGTGTATTTTTGCAGCTATTTTAGCCACTATTTTCTGGCCATTGCATTGAGCTATCAAAGATTTCCACCTTCTTCATCAACATGTGTCAAAAATAGTTATTCTCTACATAAACACAGCGGAGCTATATCGGCCGCTAGGTCGCTTGTCTTAATGGTGTTTTGCAGTGGTTCTGTAAACTGGTGAATAAAAGATAAAATAAGGTAATATTCATAGTCTCTGTGACAAATATCGTGAATGAAACTTTGTTCTTTAATCAGAACAAACAAATGATGTTCAAACCAAATTTAGAAAGCTATGTGACAAGCCATTCCAGGCAAGTTTTTCAACCAGAAATGAGAAATTTGGCCTAAAAAAATTACATATGCAAAATTCTTCGTCATTTAAACAAATCAAAATCAGGTCATCTCTAACCACTGAAACATATCAACCCTTATGAGATAGAGAAAATGGGGAAAAAATGAATTTGCCAAGTTCATCATCGTTTGAATAAACTTTGGCTAGGTCATCCCCTGGGATCATCCAACAATCTAAGGCAAATTTCAAAGCTATCCAGTAGCTTCAGATAAGACTTCAGACGCTCTGATGAGAAAAAATGAAAATATTCTGCAAACTTTACTTTAATATGCAACTTTTATACTTACTAGTATTTGGACAAAACCTGACTTTGGTTGGTATCCCTTGGAATATATGTGCCAAATAAAGCAATTTGACATGCAGTTCTTAATTTTTGAGTATTTTTTTGCATTTGATAAACTCATTTGTACCGAATTGCCCATCTTCTACCCATAATACATATTTACACCATGCAGCTCAAGTTTGTGCAATGGGATGACATACACACAGAGAAACATACAGATGAGTGAGCTCGATTCAAATAATTGATCTCCATAGCTCCCATCTCATACATATGAATACCTAATGAGCGCTATAAATGATGACAAAGCCACATTGTATGGTAGGTAGCTTTTTGAATATTATCATTATGGACATTTTTGATGTACAATTGCATCCAAAAGAATGAAAGTGATAATCTAGAAAAATAGTGAAAACTCCTTGCAACTGAGTCTGTGTTTCTTGTGAGAAGGGCGCCCTCTTTCTCACTACTTGGCTTCTGATTTCACTTTCTTATTTTCACTTGTGTTTTTCTGGGAAACTGACTGACAAACATGTAAACATAGTGTAATGACTCTTGGCTCACATTTGATTAGATGTGGCAGGCTGAGTGGGTATACTTGACGGAACATGCATACCAAGTTTCAAAGTAATCTGACGAGCAATTTCAGAGAAATTGACTTTTTACCAAAAGGGGAAAATTTCACCACAATTTGAAGACTCAACTAAGGTTGTCTCTAGGGATATGCATACCAAGTTTCAAAGCAATCTGAATGGTTGATTCTGAGAAAAATGATTCTTTGACCAAAAATGGAGAAAATTGCCCAAAAATACAAATATGAAAATTTCACCACAATTTTAATAAATGTGACAGAACACAACCAATCAAGAGTAGAAAGTTCCAAAGCAATCCAAGAACTTTGGGAGAAAATGATATTTTGACCATAAATGGGAAAAATTGCCCCAAAAATACAAATATCAAAATTTCACCACAAGTTAAACAAATTCAACAGAGCCCAACCCTAGGATCATGCGTACCAAGTTCCAAGGCAATGGGATGAGTGCTTACAGAGAAGAGTTTCTGACTTAAAATGGGAAAAATTGCCCCAAAAATACAACTATCAAAATTTCACCACAAGTTGAATAAATAGAGTCACCATAAAGAGCCTGATTACAAATTCTCAATCAAATATGGTTTTGTGGTTACAGAGTTAGCAATTTGCAGGATTTTCCCTTTTTTTACCTCATTTGGATATTTTGACACTGACATATTCATTGAACAAATTCACATCGCCACCCCTAGGTGCACCTGTACACCAAATACTAGGATGGTAAGTGCTGCAGTTGTGGAGTTTTTGATGTGGACAGACATACATCCGCACATACTAACATACATACAGATATAAAGACGCCGCCCACCTACCATACAAGCTCTCTTTGCTATATATACATATACCAAATGTGAGCTAAAAACTAGACAGACCCTGCTTGCTGAAAGAGTTTCCACTGAAACCAGATCAACATCAACAGCTGTGGCACGACTGCAAGTAGCCATATATACCAAGTTTTGCAAGCATAGTTTACTGATAAAATTCTGTTGCTATGCTACATGCCTGAATAACAACTATGACTGGATAAGATGCTGGCAGAATTTGTCAGGAGATCCAAGAATGACCACAACATTTTCCTGCTCCAGGACACAGCTTCAAATGAAAACTTAATGGTAATGGTTGTATACCTCATCAGATATGGGGATGCAAGGGTTTGGGTGTAAAAATCCACTGACAAGCAATATTGCATTTTAAATTCAATGGGTTGTTTATTACAAGACAGGTAAATCTTAGTATAAACACTGATACAATTATTATAAACTCTTCTCTTTTTACATATACAAAATTAAACAGTGTCTATACAAGACAAGTTGGAGTAAGATCAAACGATGGAGGTTTTTTAAAAGGCTGCTGTAGAAAAATAGGTGGTTGTACCGACAGCAGGGCTATGTGAAAGTTCCAGCCCTGAATTAGAAGTTGAATTCAAATGGAAAGTGAACACAGGTAGGTACTCATACCGTTATGTCACGTCACTTTTTTTACACTCACCACTACATTACATTTTCCCCCTTATAAAATTACAGAAGAGAGCGTAAAAACATGGTTGTGAGATGACATCTAGGGTACAAATCTAGTGTTCTCAGGTATAATCTAATGTCCTCAGCTAAACTGGTTACTTTTACATCCGAGATTTTATTCCTAAATCGACAATATTCCAAATCAGGATCCCAAAAAGCTTTGTTTCTTTCACATTTTAGGTGAACATTCCCCTACAATCAAGAGCTGCTTCTCAATGATATAAAAACCTGAGTATGATTGTGAGGTTCACCTTCATTGGCTGCCTATATTGACTCGGTCCAAAGACCTAAACCTGTTCACCCCAGTTCACTGTCAACTGCTCAACCCTCGACCTTGATAACAATAGGCTTGAACCAAACCATAAATAGTGGTGAAAAGGTAGTGTGAGGACACTGGACTACACTGAGATTGCTGACATCTAGGTGTGCTCAGAGACAGCCAGAGTTTTTCCAAGCAAGGCTGTGTATGACTATACAGTGCAATGCGAATGCATTAAATAAAAGTCTTTGGTTGAAAAATTATCAGTAAAATAACAAGTTCCTCAGTGGATGAGTGTAAATGACAACAAAATCAATACACTCTGCAGCATTTCTGTACAATAAACATTGGAGATCAATTCGTTACAAGGATGACCACAAAAACAAATTGATGGGTTGTAAATTCAACCAAACAATGAATAAATAAATCTGAGAAAAAAAAACCACGCATACATAAAATGGTCCACATGAGGTTTATGATGACAGTTTTGATGCTACTGGTTGACCTAAGCACACCATGAGGTCACCTGTAGGGCATTTCTGGAAGGGGAACAGGTTCTGATAAAACAAAGTTAAGAGAGGAAGGTATATTTTATCAGTGCATGCAATAGAATACACAACTTTCTATCACAATAACAACATCTACAGACATTTACTCACTACATATACAAGTAGTCCTAATTTTACAATATATAGCATATATATAATCAGAATCAGCTGCTTTAAAAAACACAATGTCCTAAACACCGATTTCAATTTCCACGCACAGCTCTTTCAGTTTCTGTTTCTGTTGGCTTTCTTCTTTTTTGTATACATTAGCATTCATTTACATATTTCAGAACTCTGGCCGCTTTTTGATAAAGTTGCTCCCAGTATATTACTTCTTGTGGGCATTCCAGACAGCCTGCGTGAAAACTGAAATGTGATTGGACAATGGGTTCATGTGACCAAAATTTCAAACATGATTGGTTAAAAACTGCACCCTTGATGTATCCTTACACCACCACAGTAGCTGCAGTTAGTTGCATTCTTATTTGCAAATCACGATTCTTTCTCTTCTTCGTCAGAACACAGACAGACATTACAGTTGGCAATCACATGTGAGATATCTTTCAACCTCCCGGCAATACACCAATGTACTGCCAAGAATCTGTCATCCAGAAAAGGGCTGTTGCCATGTCAACATCCAGATTTGTCTGTTACTTGTAACTTGGTCAAAATCCATCAACAGTGAATTTCCAAAGTATTAAGGTCACACGATCACCACATATACTGGCAATATCCATTCATAGTTTATATCCGTACACGGAAGAGACATACAATAAACACAAGTCATATTTACCAAAAGTGTAGAATTTTTGTACAGTAGTGTTGCCCTCTGAGTTCAGAAATGGCCAGGTAGTAAGCCACAACACCTGTTCTATCATTTGGAGTTAACTTACAAATAGGCAAAGAGAAAAACAAACAAAGAAAAATTGACAAAGTAATGAAACAACCTCACACTAAGTGGTGTTCATTTCAAAATGGTAAACACCAGAGATTTGATTTTAAATACATACTTGTTATCTACCAGACTGACCATTTGTGTTTTTAAATTCTACATACGAAAACTTCTCTAAGAGTGGAAAGTGAGACTTATCTGAAGAAAAAATTCAGCTGTCTGTGTGATTCTTCCATTTGATGAGTACAAAGTGAACTGATCACTGTAAAGGAATCACTTTGGTAAAACGACTGTAATCTGATTTTAACAGACATAAGAATACTAAATATGTCAAATTTTTAGCTTCACTTGAAAAAAGTCCCTGCTGTGGAATATTCAGAGGTTGCCTGTGAAAATGTCTTTTGAAAAAAAAACTGTACCATGTTGGTATTAGAGCTAAGGTTATATGGTGAGAAATCATTTTCTCAAAATGCCTCTCCTTGCTTACACATCAATATTGATAAACCCCTCATAACAGAGATGCCAGTTATCACACTGTCAGCATCGCAGACTCAAATCAAGCCAGCCTGTGGTGCATTTTCTTTCCTGTAGCATGACAATCTGCATTGATTTGCCCAAATCTGTTGTAGACTTGTAAACACTTTTTGCAAATCACACAAAGTGACAGGATTTTGGAGGAAAATTCTCATACACCACTTTCCTCACATGCACATATTACCACTATTATGTAAATTTTTTACGCTACGGAAAGAGAACAAATATACACTGGCGTGGCTTGAAGTGAACTGCTGATGTCAATATCAACTCATATCCATGGTAACAACTAATGGGGCTCTGAAAATCATTTGAATTGTATGAAGATGAGAAATTTCTTCAACCATATATAGTTGCACAGATGTTATTCCCTGAGTACAATTCACATGGTACTGAAGTAGGAGTGTGTAATGTACAATAAATACATATATATATATACTTAATATATCTTAAAAAGACAAACATCGTGGACACTAGAGATGCTAGATTAATATGTTAGGCTTGAAAATCCTTCCGCATTGAGTAACCACTGTCCCTTCCCTACATTTTAATTCTGACACTGATCTTTGATTGTATTGTGCAGTGGCCTTTCCGGATGCAACATTTACAACTTGCCCTTTCCTCTCCCCCTCCCTTCCTCCTCTCCCCCTCCCCTCCCCTCACACTAAACTGCACCCTCAAACCTCATAATTTAGCACTGAAGGAACTCCGCTTCTTAAAAAAAAAAGGTGTTTAGCGGGGATGTGTACAAGTGTGAACATGATTGCAGGGCTTCTTTGTAAATCTTCCCAGTAACCCACGTATCCACGGGTAGGTTATCGAATCAGACATTTCTTGATTTGGGTTTCAAAAGCAAAACTTCAAACCTGAATTTGAAAAGCATTTGTAAAGATGAAAGTTACAACATGTTAGGCCCTTTTAATATTTAAAATTACCCTTCAGGAGCAACATTGCATCTGTAGTACCGCCTAACTCTCAAATCTAAGTCATTATTTCAAGAGAGCTTAACTCTGTACAACAGTAAGAGTACAGATATGTCGGCTAATGATCAAACCCTCAGCTGCAAGGCAAAGAAAAAGCAAGCATAAAATGTAGAAAATAAAACCAACAATAATAATAATAATAATGATTATAAGTGGACATTATTATCTACGGTTGCATTTCTGGCAGCAGGTTCTGGCTTCAACCACGCAATCACCAGAAATCAAATAACCCTGATTTCCGAAACCTTCAGAAGAGGGGTCACACAAGCAGAAACATGTGCACCATTTTTTTTTAATGCCAGCTGCCGTGATGGTCACCCTGAACGCTTTCTGTCCCATGGGCTCTCCCCCCACCCCCCCCCCCCCCCCCCCGTATAGTGGAACTGACCCGTAACTGTGTAACAATAATATTTTAAAAGATCCAGAGTACGAGGGATTAACATGGGGGTTCCCGGAAGGGCTTTGACAGCAAAAAATGCTTCTGGTTGGATCCGTTCCAAATAACACAGCATTATTGAAGAATGCTCTGTTACCACATAACTCTCCTTGTAAAATAGTCTTACTGTCACAAGTAAAATCAACTTCATGGCAAATGATTTATTCAACACCCCAAGATCCCTCCCCCAATAGAAATTAAAGGGGTAATGACCTAGGGAATCAGAAATCCCTTTAAAAAATAACAAAACTAAAATATGCACAAGAAATTTCTATCCCTGATACACATTGTCAGTATTGGCATCTTTCTGCCCAGGCAGTCATATGCTAGCCCACTTTTAAATATTTTAAAAATGACTTTATACTAAGCATATAATATCTTATACATAATAATATGTTTGACATAACAACATGAACTTTTTTGGTTTTTTCAGAGTTTATGTTTACATTTACATATTGAGAGCAAGCTCAATGAAGTAAGGTGAGGTATCTTGGCTGGCGTTACTGTCGTTTTCATCACCACTCAACCCGTTTCTCCTGTCTGCTGACTCCTGATAGTCAGTTTCCTGAGTGTTACATGGTGAATTAGAGTCACTGCCACTGAAGTTGTGGAGGTGGGTGTCGTCATGCGGCACTGGCGACCGCTTCTCCCAAATGTTATTTGAACCAGCTGATGGTGTGGATGAGTTGTTTGACGCAGAGGTCAAAGTTGAGTCCTGAGAGGTATCCTCTGCTGATTGTAACAGTGGACTTGTGACACAGTCACTGTTGCTATGGCAATGATTAACATCCAAATTGCCACGGTGACCCTGAGTGGGAGAATTTTGTAAAAGAGCAGCTGCTTGCCGGACATCTGCTTGTCCCTTCCTGGGATTTCCAGAAGTACCCGTAATCTCCTCTTGGGCAGGCAGAGAAGATGAAACGTGACCAGCCAATGAGGACTGAGGTAGACTTGGACTGCAACAACATTTAGTGTCATGGTTGGCAGCATTGCATGCCATGTTACTCCTCATGGCGTCAGTTTCCTCCCCATCACCATGGCAACTGGAGAGGTTGGTGAGCATTGTCTCATTTTCCTCCGGTATCTGTGAAGAGACAGTAGGATAAGATGACTCATCAAGGGTAATACAAGAGTCAATTTTAGTTGCATTGCAGAGGTTATATATACTGTCTGATCTTTCTTGGTATTTGAACCCGTTTGCGGTAATGAACAGAGACGTGTGATGGTCTATAGCTGCCACATATACAAATTTACATGTCCTGTGTACATAACAGAAACGTAAAGTACCACCACTTACTATAATCTTTATGAAAGGGACTTCTTGCAACAGACCAGTGAGAAGCAAGTTACGTACAGATATGTTTTCTATTATATTGTTCTTCTTGACCATAACTTTCCAATAATAAGACACATATCAAGGTGCTATTATGATGTGAGACTTTATAATACAGTACATGAAACTGAACATCAAATGTCACTAATGCTAGGGAGCCCTCTACAGGTCGTCACTGACTAAACTTCTGGGAAGTCTTGTTATGAGTTCTAGAAAGACAGCAAAAGGAGTCAGCTAAAAGAATGACCTTCCAAAATGAAAAGATTTGGTCAAAAAATATAAAGCTGAAAAATGTTTTTGGCATATAATGTAATATTGTTGTAATGTTATTGATTTTGCACAGTATAGTTTTCAAAGTATCACTCGAGACACATCTCTGAAATATGGCAGTTTGTGGTTACGGGTTTCTTACAAAACAGAGCTACACGTAGGCAACATCAGATACTGCTGCCAGAAATTTGGGGAAAATTTTGTCAGTGTGTATGTGTTGCTTATGCTGAAGCCTACAGTCTGAGCCCTTAACATGTCTTTTCTGGTGTTCATCGTAACAGTGGTGGTCGCCTATGAAGTCATTCTCCTTATCATTGCATGCATAATGTCAAAAAAATCTAATTTAAATTTGTGGACAAATATTGTTAGGTTTTGTATATTAATGAGAGAGCAATGATGTCATTTGTAAACAACCCTATTGTCACCAAAACGTTACATCCAGGAAAGATTTTGCAATGATGGGGCACAGTATTTACTTACTTTACTGGAGTCTAAGCTCTCATCCGGAGCTGTATCAGCATTAATCGGTGGTGATGAAGATGATGAGGTAGATGCAGAAATTGACGTATTGCTACTGCCTGGCGGCTGATGATGCAGATTAGTACCATGATGGAGATGATTGCTGCCATGGCAACCAACTGGACCATACCCGTTTATCAGGGTGCCATTTCCACCCTGCAACAAATGTGTCAGCAAAAAAGAGAGTTTTAACTTTCAAAATTCACTTTTATATCTTGCGAAACAGCAGTCATGAAAAGAAATGCTCACAGATACATCCCATGATATGTATATGCATTTCCTCACACAACCATTAAACTGATAAGCACATCAGTTCAGGAGAACTGATGTCAGGGCCTGTTGAAGCCATCAAGCTTTTTTAGGGGGGTCACAATTGCTAGTAGAATTTCATCTCTCTAAACATGAGACGTAAGCATGACAGGTTGAAAATTTGTGGTGATTGAGGTTAGGAGTGGAATCTTCAAAATGAAATTTTAAAAGTGTTAATTTACTGTTTCAAACCATGGGTTTAAATGGTATCAAGATCCATATTTGGGCACATGGTGGGTATCTTGTAAACAAACACTTTAAGTTCCACATGTTTTGATAAATCTTTTTGTATTTCTTTGCAATGTCTATGGCTTGCAACAATGTGTCTGTGCGCCTCAGAGTTACTAAAGAAACAATTTGATTTTTCCGAGCACTTAACAATATAAGGTATGGCATTGAAGACAACACAAAATCTGGCATCAAAGTGATCCATCATGCAACGGCGGATACTAAAACATTTGTGGAGATATAATTAACTGATCTGCAAAACCTCGACTAGGTCTGCAAAACCTCGACTAGATTTCTGAGTTTTCTACAATCAAAGTGAACAAAAGCTCTGTCTTGAAGGTGTTCTTTACAGACAGTCCTAATTTCCAACATGTCCACAATCAATATCCTGGCAGAAGTGATCATTAATAGTGGATATATTTATGAATCTCCTTGACTCACCTTTGTGTCCAAATTGGTTGGTGCTGGCAGCTGTGTCAGCATTGGAGTGAAACTTTCTAACTCCACTTCATTCTGGGGTTTGCCATAATCCCTCCCTATGTATCCGTTGCCATGACTATGAGGAATGTGGCCATTACAGGTGGGTGCAGCTACGTGACAGTTACTTGGCTTGCATAGCTGCAGTAAACCATGCCTGTTTACAAATAAACATTTGTGAAATATTACATTTTTTGTGCTTTCTTTTGAGGGGGAGGCCTCACTCTGTAAAAGTCCTGTAAGACACTGCACTCTACTATCTAGGTAGCATCTTGCAAGATTAACATTGTACCTACACAAGTGACTTCACCCACCTCCACAACTTTTCAGCATCTGAACAGCTAACACTGCAGTTTGTCATTAATGTACAGCTGATTGAGATGTAACCTCTAATTATTTTTAATTGAGAAATTTTGACTGATGAATGACACATCTTAGGATGTTAATGGAATTTCTTACGAAGAGTGTGTTATGACTGTCCAAGGTGTGACATCAGAAAGATGAAAGTGTCCTCCCTAATTAAGGATACAAATTTCAGAATGAAATTTATAACACATAATGTACTGTACATAATACAGCTGATAAGCACTGTGTATGTGATTACATCAAAATCATCATCTTTGACAAACTTTTGGGTCAAACATTTCATTGACGGGCAGACAATAAAATCACTGTAATTATGAAAGACTACAAAGTTGCTGGCTTACCTTCCACGATACACGATGATTGCAGTGCAGACAATGATGCAACCTAACCCAATGGCTACTCCAACTATGATGCCACTGGTGGGCAACTTTTGTTTGGTGTCTGGAAGAAAAGAAAGATATCTTGATTAACTAAGAACTATCACACTCAATACTTGATGGAAAAATCAATGACCTTAGTACAGTATATCCATGATCATCAGGAGGACCTGGAAAAATATATGAATTAAAATCATACTGATATTGAAAATTTCAAGAAATTTTTCAAACCAAGTATGATAGAGTTTGTTCTTACTCTGGCTTATAGAAGCAGGAATGGATGTTGTTGGCAGTCCTGGGGCTGGCATTCTAACGTGAAGTGGCTCTGTTGCCGGTCCTTCACCAGCTTTGGTTCTGGCTGTCATTTTGAAATAGTATCCCAGACTGGGTTTCAGACCTCCAACAGTTGAGTTCATCATCCATCCTGACATAAAAAACAACAACAAATTCATGAAATGAACACTGATGGAAATCAGTCACTATTAGTTACAGATGTAAATTACAAACTTCCACTCATTGCAGCAACGCAAAAAACTACAATGCCACAGCTGTGCAGAGTTACTGACATTCCACATTCAAATGTGGCTGATATACCTCTTCCAACATATATGAAATCACACGAAATTGGGGTAACTTATTAACTTTAAGCAAATTTCACAGCATTACAACTAAAGCATTTTTACAATTTTTGCCATGGCAACGACGGCTTGAAATAACAAATTACAAACACTTTCCAAATAACTGCACAAAGTAATTCTACAATGGAAGTTTACACCAACCTCCTTCTTCATTTTTGGACCATGTATCTTCAGGCTCCTCTACATCCCAATTATACATGATAACATAGGTAGTGATGACACCATTAGGGTGTTCTGGTGGAGCCCATTGCAGCAGCACAGTCTGTACATCTGCTACAGTTATCTTGACATTACTTGGCGGAGACGACGGTTCTACAAACATAGATATTAGAGGAACAGTGAACTTTTGTGTGGGCGGTCTTTGATAAGTTCATCTCTAGATAATTTATTATTCATTCAAATCTGGTGATGTGATATTCCAAACTAGTAATACTGTAACCTTTTCCATTTTGACCAAAAGATTTGCAAGTATTACTCTCTGGTCAAACTATTTTCCTAATCTCCAATAGCTGCTGGGTTGAGCTTTATCCCTAAAAAAGATCTCTGTTATCTTTCTTTTCTGCATTTTCAAGTGAGCTTACTATTCTACTGACTTTACTGACTGACAAAACTTGTCTGATAAAGAATGTGTAGAATGCTGCAACACAAGATAAGAGGATCACTGGGTATACTATTACACAGTCCCTAAGCTTATCAAACACTAGATAAAATCACCAAGCTTTGTTCTGTTGATACCACAAACACCACCCCATGCCATGATCTTAACAGTAAAATGCTGTGAAATGCTAGTTGTTTTCCAGGTTATTTTTAATATATCTTCTTGAACACTTTTTAAATTAATTCAGCAACATTCTGATAATCAGGCATTACTTTTGATGACTTTGGTTTGATACACATATACTGTGATATAGTGTCCTTATTGATGCACTTTCCCCCGATACCAATCACTGGTTACTATGGAGACTGTATCTACACAGAATATGCAGTTGTCATGAATGGGTCAGTTTGTCTTGTAATTTGTTTGCTATGTCCAAGGCTGTATAAATAATGTGCTACAGTGTACCAAAGGGCTGTCACCATGTGATTCCAATCTTAAAACCATTGCTAGGCAACATCTTGAAATAAGATATTTCACAAGTTCTGTGTATCTAGATACATTTCCTGGAGAATCTACAGTTTAACAAATATCTTGCCACTTTGACATGATGCACTTACAGTCTTTACAAGAAATGTAAAATTTTCAACCAAGAGATCAATTTCAAGCATAATTATTATTAAAGCTGATGATATGGTTTAATACTCACTGTCTTGGAAAGTTTCCATTAAAAGGGCATCACTATACGGACCATGGCCATTTCTACCGTGGGCTCTAACTGTTATCTGGTATTTGGTGAAAGGACTTAGATTGGTCAAAACCACACTCTCTCCATCACTGAAAGGATGAAAAAAGTTTGTTATGTTTTTCTGCTGTCTTCAAAACCCAGCTTGAAAGTTCCATGATATACAGGACTTCTAAAGAAACCCACACACGGGACGAATATTTCACAAATCATCAGCAGCACCATTGATGACTGAATCATGACAGTAGTGCTCTCACCCACATTTCCTTGTACAACTGTGCCGCTGTCCATAAGGAACAATACGGTTGTTCTAATATTCGATGAGGCAAAGGTTAAAGTGAGACCCTTGACAACTTACATTTCTTCCCATCTGATAGCAGATGCATTTATTACATCCACAGGTTGGAAGCGGACAGTGAAAAACAGGATTTTGATGTTTGTAGCCTGCGGTGGTTGTACCCAGGTGATCATTGCACTGGTAGAGCTCTGCACTTCTGCCTTCAGATCAACAGGTGGTGTTAGAGTATCTTCAGCTGGGACGATTCGCGGAGGTGGCACTGTCATTGAACAAACAGTACATACAGGCGTAAGATTGGCAAAGTATGACATAATGCACTGAGAGTTCCTTTGATTCTGCCTGAACTAAGGTTAGATTTTCTATGCGTAACTCTTCATCTTTTGAAATGAAACTTTCACTTTGTGATTTATGAGTCAAACTTTGAGGTGAAAAGGATGAAAAAAAGGTCACGATAGAAACAATGAACCTGTCCAAGCTGCAAAAAAGAGTGAAGTTCTTTTCTATTTGCCTGTCCATTACTGTGCATAAACACCATTACATCATTGCAGAACATAGTCATTCACATTCATAGAAAGAAACATATTCCATACATTGTCAGATTGACCTGTACAAAATTTATTCACTCTGATCATCTCTACCTTCCAGTCATTTGTGGCAATTTATGCAGTCAACTCTGGCGGGTAGGGTTATCCATTTATAATGCGGCACACCAAACGCTACCCTAGATACATACAGTGAAGTTACTGTGGCTTCTTGAAGGATTTCTGTACATGGCTACAAAAATCTTGAGACATTCACACCTGATTCACTTCTTTACTGTCTCACTAGGTAGGTAAGCTTGTAAATTTAGTAAAAATAGCTTTTTTTATGCCTTTGTACTTTTATACTGAACACAAATAACACATCTGTTCGTGTGATG
Source organism: Ptychodera flava (assembly GCF_041260155.1). Taxonomy (NCBI): domain Eukaryota; kingdom Metazoa; phylum Hemichordata; class Enteropneusta; family Ptychoderidae; genus Ptychodera; species Ptychodera flava. The sequence continues at coordinate 35,525,286 of NC_091945.1, forward strand.
TTCTTTTTAAACACTTAATTGGAAAAGCAGTGAACATGAGGGTTGCAAAGAATTTCTCAGTGTGGATGTTGATATGGTAGTACTTACAAGCATTCCCACAAAGCTACATAAACCTTTAATGTTTTCTAATAGTTGATAACACAAAAGATAAGTGTTTAAGGAGGAAAGATACCACTTCTATATCACAAAAGAAACTTTGTCTTTAATTTGAAAAGAGTGACTCTATTGTCCAGGTGCTGATAATGCTGGCTTGACAATTGTATGAACTTTCTCACACTTGGCTTGCATGCAACTATGCGCCCTCTATGGCATACTTTACTTTGGTTTCATGCAGTTAAAGAAGTCAACAAATACACAATTTTAAACCAATGTTATCACGTGTATGTAAGTGCCTCTTTATTCACAAATAAGTGAAAGAGTTGTCTAATTGGTGGCAGCTGACTGTACAATGAAGCCAAGCAGTAGAAGAGACGCAGTACAACTATACATAACATTCAATTTGGTATATTATTTATAGTTTTTTGCCATAGGGGGTCCAATCTCGATGATGGACGATGATGATGATTAAATATTTAAAAATGAAGATAAATAAACATATATTTGGACTCAGTAAATTTGTTGTTATTGTTGTTGTTATTGTTGTTGTCGTTGTTGATACTATTTGCAGAAAAGAACAAAGTATGCGCTGCAAATTTCAACACAGCCTAACTATACATGTGCGTCGCAAATTCAATACAGCCTAACTATACATGTGCGTTGCAAATTCAATAGGCCTACAGCCTAACTATACATGTGCGTTGCTGCCTAACTATACATGTGCGTTGCAAATTCAATACAGCCTAACTATACATGTGCGTTGCTGCCTAACTATACATGTGCGTTGCAAATTCAATACAGCCTAACATTACCCAAGGGGTGTCACTTCATTGCCACACACTTTTTTTCGATCGCCAAAAATGCACCTAGCATGCATCGAAATCGGTAAAATTCGACGTAGGGTCAAAGCACATTAGTCCTTCTCAATAATACTCCAACATTTTTACCTCTTACCGATGAAAAGTCGAGAAATCAGCAAGTTTTTCAGCGTATTGGACGTCTCTTACATTTCAGATTTAAAGGCGAGGCAGTGTATTGAGTCACGTGGGCGCTTTTCAAATCGAACCAATAGCAGAGCTCGCCAAAATGCACCCAGCAAGCATCGAGAGCGGTAAAATTCGATGTAGGGTCAGAGCCCGTACTGAACGAATGGGCCCAGCGTGAAAACCCGGCAGTAACGTAAGTTTCTCACGTCTTTGGAAGACTATGGGTGACACTGTCTGCGTGCGTCTGCATACGAAATTCTGGTAACTTTAACAGTTCCAGTTCACCCGCAGCAAGAGATCGTTCTTTCCAAAGATGTGAGAAACTTACGTTGCCTCCGGGTTTTCACGCTGGTCCATTCAGCTCTGCTATTGGTTCGATTTGAAAAGCGCCCACGTGACTCAATACACTGCCTCGCCTTTTAATCTGAAATGTAAGAGACGTCCAGATACGCTGAAAAACTTGCTGATTTCTCGACTTTTCATCGGTAAGAGGTAAAAATGTTAGAGTATTATTGAGAAGGACTAATGTGCTTTGACCTACGTCGAATTTTACCGATTTCGATGCATGCTAGGTGCATTTTGGCGATCGAAAAAAAGTGGTGTGGCAATGAAGTGACACCCCTTGGGTAATGTTAGGCTGTATGAATTTGCAACGCACATGTATAGTTAGGCAGCAACGCACATGTATAGTTAGGCTGTATTGAATTTGCAACGCACATGTATAGTTAGGCAGCAACGCACATGTATAGTTAGGCTGTAGGCCTATTGAATTTGCAACGCACATGTATAGTTAGGCTGTATTGAATTTGCGACGCACATGTATAGTTAGGCTGTGTTGAAATTTGCAGCGCATACTTTGTTCTTTTCTGCAAATAGTATCAACAACGACAACAACAATAACAACAACAATAACAACAAATTTACTGAGTCCAAATATATGTTTATTTATCTTCATTTTTAAATATTTAATCATCATCATCGTCATCATCGGAGATTGGACCCCCTATGGTTTTGCCAGTCGACCAGAAATGATTAGAATAGATTACTGTTTGTTGAATAATAAAAAGCTTCACTTGATTTTAATACTAAATGAAAGATCAATGTTTATAGAGATAACACACAGGCTATATGAAAGTATGATAAATGTGCTTAAGTTACACGGCCTCATGGCACTAATCTTATCATGAGTGACAAATGCTGGTACACAGAGACCACATTAAAATTCTATGTCACTTGTAAGTTGTGTGTGATAGTGTATGTATGTGAACTCAGCTCATAAATTTTTAATTTAAAGCTTGTATTTTGCACAATATTGCAATATCACTTACATACTACAGCAAAAAAAATTTTGTTGTGTAGTAGTTGAACGCATTTTTTTTTCAAGTTCCAAAATGTTGAGTTTGTAGTTCACTACACTGTTTGACTGGGATCCATTTATAACTAAACAACAGTAAAGACCACAGTCACTCTAATTTTTGATTTTACGACCATCAGAAAAATTCACTGAACTGAATTTTTTTTTTAAATCTAAAATTTGGCCTTCCTATGCTTGGCGTTCAAAATTCAAAATTCATGCATAATGCAGTGTATGTGTCACAATCTACTACATGTATTATCTTTGTATATATGAATACACTACAGAATTGGTTAGCATGGACAGCTGAACTTGTGAAATTGACAGAAATAATAAATCCATACCTTCAGTTTCAATATCACCAGATGCATCATTGCTGTACCCATTATCATAATCTGCTTGCAATTTCACGTAATATCTGGTTGAAGGCTCTGCAAACAATGACACAGAAAAGAAAATTCAACTACCAGTATTTACTTCACAAAAGACTTTACAGAAAGAATGTTAACACTCTCACAGGAATTAATCTGCTTATCAAATGATACCTTTCACCTCAGTTCCTCTTTGATACAAATGATGAAAGTACAGTGAACTTTCCTTTGCAGGTCATGAGTAAACATGGCACAACTCAAGTAATGTCCTGTCTCAACATGGCAAGTTCACCGTACTTCTGCCAGTTTTTATTGCATATCAATTTCTCTAGAACAATCAAACATAGAAATTACTACAGGATTTTGTTTCAGCAGTTTCATTGAAACAGGATAAAGGAATTTATACGTTTTCACAAATAACAACACAAAGTATCTTTGTATTACTCTAAACACATCTTAATTATCTTCTAATAATTTTCCTTCATACATTGACAAACACGCTGCACAGCAGACTACTTTGACTGCTGGCACAACTAATCCTCATCACCAGAGGGCGCTCTACACTTTCATCACAAACAGAGCGGATGACCTTCACCCGAAGTGAGATTCTGTTGAGTATTATTTCTGTATCAATTGACGTGCATTTCAATGCACTGAATGAGACAGACCCTGGAGCTCTAAGAAACAGTTCACAATATTTGAATTTAACATTTACGCAAAAGCAGCTTGAGCGTAAGACATGCCTCGGGAGAAACATTTCCGTTTGGGAAAACAGCTAGGAGGATTATGAATTCAAGGTCACATTATAAATAAACTATGACGTCAACAGATTCATAATGACTTCTCTGAAGTTCCGAACTACTTTTTTATCTTGGATAGCAATGACCTTCCATCGTACATGACCTAGATTCACAAACATTCCCACTGCCTGCAGGCCATTAAGCAAATGTCAGAGGCCAAGCCTGTGATGTTACCTACTTTCCTGCTGGCTACCTAATCAAAATCTGTGTAAAAGCTAGAATTAGCCCAAGACTGAAAACGGGGAAATGATGAACTAAAGGTGTATTGCCGAAAACAAATCAACCTAAATTAACAAAAAATAGTCGTTCGCTATTAGAAAATATTTCAAGAGTCTTCATGAGGGCATGCCAAGCCCTTCGGCTCAGATTTCTAATTTTCGTTTCCCACTCCACTCTACTCACCCACATATGAGTTTTATGGCATTGCTCCTTCACAAAAACTTTGACAAAAACAGGAAAACAATATGTCCTCTCTCACAAAGAAGAAAGCACTAGGGGACAGAATTAACAAACAGGTTGTGTTTTTTTTCTATTTGGATGAAATGTTCACATATGCTAATTCACATATGGTGATGCATACACGATTACTGATCCAATAAACAAGTTACATACACTCAAATGTCAGAGATCGTCGCTGAATTCTCTGAGGGGGAAAGGGCAGTTTGAACTTAATTTATTCACTGAACGATGTGACGTCAATATTGCCAGAATCTAATGCAAAACCATAGTTGTTATAAAAGGTATCTTTGAATCACATATCACTGACAATCACCATTATCTAAGCCAGACTCAAGAACCTGGATAGCGCCTTCTTGATATTGTATGCCATTATTAAAATTGATGACCACTCTTTATGTGTGAACACACACTGTCCATTGAAAATGCATATTTCCTTATTAAACCTCATTTGCATGGACATTCTCATTTCTATTCAAACTGCATGAACAAACATGATCACTTAAATACCTATTATTCTACAGCCACCTCTTTTGCATACAAATCTGTTGCTGGTTTTTCGCTCATCTTATTTTACATCAGCCAACACATCAAATGCTACAGAAAACACTTAAATCAAGAACCTCACCAAACAGTTGAAATTATGCATAACAGAACAGTCAATAGATTTCTACCTAATTCAATTTCAAGCAAAACCATACTTTTCTTCACTTGGGTTTCAAGATTTTCATTTTTTTTCAAAAGACTAACCCAGAGATAATGACACTATCACACTATTATGTTTTGGATCAAATTTGATGTCAAATAATCCAACAAAACTATAAGACCAAATATTTCCTGCTACACCATGTACTTGTTGACTGTCATGTTTTGATTGTAATTGAAACTTTAATCAGGGAACAGCTGGTGCATGGGCAGCTATACAGATCCTTAAAACATGGAAATAATGGCACAATATGTATTAAAAGTATGACATTTCAATTTATGGAAAACAATGGTAACATTTAAGAGGATCATGAGATATTTCACAATGCCTGACAGTACATGTATAAAGATAGATTTCTATTGGGGTGTTTAGGGACAGTTGATTGTGTCTGTGATAGTGAATTCCCAATAACAGTACCACAAATATTCACATGTTGACAATTTCTAACAAAAAAAGGAGTCAAATGCCGGGACAACTTTGCTAGCCAAGGGTGTTTCTTTGGGCAGAGACCCTGACTCAAATGGCCTCTACACAACCAATCATGTAACTCATTCCTACTGCACTTCTACTTCAAAATGACAACACTTTCAAGTGACCTTGAGGAACATATCACTGGCAGTTTCCTCCATCAATAATTTGATTCACAATCTAAGAAAGCTGCAAACTTGATTTTATATTTAAAGGAAAAAATGCCAATATTACAAGCATAACTGATGGTGGTACGTCGAGTGTGTGCCATCAAGCCTTTTGTGATGTATACTACATGTATTTCTTTACCAAGTTGTCAACATTGTAGTGAATGAAACAGTATCGTAGATAACAATCATTATCACTGTCAAACCACGATGCCACCAATGAGAAAGGCTAAGCTAATTAAATCAAATTGCTTGCATTGATCACTTTAAACTGTGAGGTATCTAGTGAGAGTCAGCAGACAAAATCAATGGAAACTGCTCACTACAGTCACACTTGGATCTGATTTGAAAACTGTTATGGCCAAGGTCATAGCACAATTCAATCCAGCAGTGCATCACCTTGTATCCAAAGATCGTGTAACCATGGTGATTAATGAGCAACATGTGTGTCGTATCACTAAACAAAGATATCTGCAAGGTTAGAAGTTGCCTTCACTTGGTTACATTTCTGTTTGCTGTGAAAATTTGTAACAGTGTTTGTGATTAGTTGGCACAATTCAAAGTTTGGGTTGATCACCTGTATTCATTATCTGAGTGTTCAGGCAATGTTCGGTTAAGGAAACAATGCTAGCCTATGCAACCTAACCAAGCCATGCGGACCGGAGGATGAATCCAGGACCAGTTCAACAGGATTATTAGCTGCTGAGAAGAGACAGCAGTGTGACCTTTCATGGCAGAGCTTAAAATGCAAATCTGTTGTCACCATTATGGGGGACCAACGTCATTGCGGAGGACCAACGTCATTGCAAAATTAATAGAGTGATACATTTGTTGCGTGAGAGTACTGTACCAGGATGTACAATAATATGGTCATTCTGAGAACTGTCCATACAATTTTAATGCAGCAGTAAATTAAAGATTGCAAAATGACTGATGTGGGAAATTTTTTTTACACGGAATCACACTATGTAGTTCATTTTCTGTGTCACAGAACCCTGAAGACAACAAAAACATGTCTATAGCTTGTGGATCATTTATTACATCTTGAATGTCTATAGCTTGTAGACAATCTATTACACCTTGATAGCAACAAAATGAAAGACATACAAAAATGTACAACAGTCACATTTTCTATTCCTTCTTTCATTATTTTGATGTTTTATGAACAATGCACTGTTTTCAATCTGTCATTTTACCATTTTGAAATTTCTGAATATAAATATAGATGACTCACTTTTCCTAACTGAAAACAGCAACGAATAAAAGAGTTAGTTCACTGTTATGAATTTCCCTGAAACATTACATAATGTTGACACATGCAAATATTACTTCAAGGATGAAGTCTATCAAAGATAAATATTTCATAACACATACTTTAGGTGGTTTGATAAATTACAGTTCATCAATTTGTAAGATTTGAATTACACAGACCAAGCAGTCATCAAGGAATTAATTTAGTTGTAAGGTGTGGCTGTTGAGGTTAACTACTTTGCATTTTGAAAAATTACGGGTGATTTTTTTCAGCCACCCTTGGGTTCAGTGTAAGGATAGCTTTAGTCCGTTCTTGCTGTGGTTTTTGCCAGATTCAATTTTTATCAATAATGAGTGTGGACCTGTTCACAGGGAATTGGGGCGAATAGGTTTAGTGCATCACAAGGATTGACCAGATGATCTAAGTGATGTATTATGTACTAATGCTAGACATATGTGAATATGACAAATAGGAATTTTGCTCTTTAAGGTTGTGTAGATTTTAAACTTTCTGTTTTGCAAGTTGTCAACTTTCAAAACTGTCTAATATTCAGTTTTAAATTAGAGAATGCCTACAAAATGATAGCATCAATGCAGGGACAATTTTAAACCAATGTAAACAAATAACAGTTCTTATAATGTGAGATATCAGCAAATTAGATATCAGCAAATTAATCAAACACACAAAACAACCAATGAGTTAATCTACTGTAGCTTTTCATCAGACCTGAAAAACGCTACATCCTTCACCTTACCATTGACTATAAATAGGAGCTCTAACTACAGCACTGGAAACTATTAAGATTGTTCCTATAATAGGTATAGTATTGTGCTTATTTGTGAAACTAAATATCAAAAGCAATCAAATGTCTGCAGAGTAACCAATGATCTGCAAATGACAGAGTTCACTTGCAACAGGCTGTGCACATAGCTCTACACCATATGGTTCACACCACTAATACTACTGTAGATAGACATATCTAACCTGAGATTTGATATTTGCGTGTGTGTTATTGTGAGTGTGCATGTGTGAGAGAGAGTTTTGCCAGGTTTTAATTTTGAAAATAGGGGTTGTGCTTGGAATAGTATTTTTCAATGACATCATCTATGCTAATGAAGCTGATTTCAAACAGTCTCACAATTGTATCATCAATATGCAAAAAATAAAGATTTGTCAGGAAAACTTGACAGGATTTTAGAAATCAGACACAAATTTAAATACACACACACACACACACACACACACACACACACACAGACACACACACACACACTCAAGATTGATTGAAATCATTTGTTATGACGATAACAAACTTACAATTACAATTAACATATTAACCAATGATAAATAAAACATATTGGCCCTTGAACTTTTGTAACAATTTTGATGTACTGGCCATACGACAAATCTGGAATTAGTTTTGATACGCTGGCATGGGTAAATTTTTGTAAATGCTATAGACCTATAAAAATTGAGCATAACAGTAAACATGTCACCGTTATATTCAAACAGAACCCAGGAGAAATGATAGCATCATAAAATTATTGGTTTCTAAAATCAGATAATTGGCCACTTCATACGATTCTGATGAAATGACAAGTTATGTTTTACAAACAGCTTACCAAATTTTGAATGAAACACTGACAGTATCGTGTTGTGCCTAAAAAACAAAAATGCATCAGTATTGTTCCTACAAGACAGAGATGGTGTGTTCACAGAATGAAAACTGAAAACCTGTCGTCTCCACAAAAACAAAACACAGAAAGCAGAGCAAGACCAAAAGTCACAGAACATCAAGAAAAACTTTTAAAAAGCTATGAGAGGACTGTATCTAATCTATATATTCTAAATTCAAGAGTTTACACCTTCCAAAGTGTTTGGCGATTGTTCTATTGGTTAGAACTTTACCTATTTGTAAGACAAAACTGTGTATTTGCACCACACAAGTTGAAACTAATCCTGGTAATATGCTGTAGGTCAGCCTGGTATTTCTCTTTCAGAAACCAGAAAAAAAATATGTTAAATCTGATAAAGTCGTTTCCTATTGTGACCTACACATTATGTGCCTGCAGTGTGATTATGACAAACTGATTCATCTATCATAAAATAAACAGTTTTTAATATTGATCCATTCATATTTGAAATCTCAATTTCCAGATCTGATAACAGTGGACACAACTCACTATAAGGTGCCTGATTTCACTGCTACCATGTCCATTTGATGCCACTGCTGTTGCCTTATTAGTTTGATCTTTCCGTTCACTGACCCAAAAGATTTAGCTTGATGTATGAATGGTGTCAGCTGGCCTCAAAAGGAACATGTGAGCTTAAAACAGGGCACAGTTTGCTTTTCAAATGTTTCAGGTATGCAAATCATTGCCTTTGGCAGGTGATAGAGGGATCATACCCATTGGCTTTCAGCTTTGATTGAGAACCAACACATCCTTTCTTTCTCCTTTTTTCACAATACACAACAAAATTAATGATGGAACCCATGCATGAAAAGGAACATGATTACAATATTTATAAACTTCTTTTAGCAAGAGGATATATAGTCAGCAAGTGCTGAAGACACAAGAGCTACAAAAACCATGTATGTATCCGCTAACAATGCTGTGATTTCAAATCTGTCTATCTTTGTTTATCCACCAAACAAGGGGTGTACATTAGGGAATGTGATCTCCTGTTTAGTCTTGAAATGACCTTGCTACTACACTAAGGTCAAGATTGGGGAGCCATTTCCAAGAACATATTTTTATGTACATTCCGTAGTGTAACATTTTTCAAATTTTCAGTTTCATCATTTCTCTGTGACTTTTCCTATGCTTTTGATTACATTTTAGATACATGGATCTCAAAAAAGAAGCAAAATTTTACGTTGAAAAAAATTGACTTATACAGTAGGGTTCATCCTGAGTTATTAATACTTAGCAGAATGTTTTATTCACGTGATGATATGGTTAATTCAAATAAAGGATACTACATATATCATTTGGTGTTGAAATTAAAGGCATTTCCAATTTCCGATGGACACTCTGACTTTCAGAAATATGACACCTATAATGCCACTGGGAATACACATTTACCTGACCTTTGACCCAGACAGGGCATGTATTTTCCTCCATGCAAATGAGACAGAAAATCTTGACCTTCTACATCACGAAAGGGAAACCTTAATTGTATTGAAAATTGAGAATTTCAAACTTTACCCATACCAGATTTCAGTTGGCACAGAAAAGAAGAAATGGACTAGACATCATAAATTAAAGAATCTTGCTTCAAAGATTTTGTTCTTTTTGACCAATGCTAGACTTCTACGGAGTCAATGGTTTGATGGTGACTGGTGACCATTACACACTGACAGAGGATCTGTTTTCTGTGAGTGGTGAAAAGAAATTTGCAGGTAAACTTTGGGTTTGTTGCATGTGACACCACAAAACATGCAAACAGTGATGGGGGTCAGTGGCACTGATAATGTTCCTCTGACAGAACAGAAAGCTTTCACACAACAAAGAAAACGATACGGTTTCTATACAATAGAATTCCGGCGAAGTAACCTGAATGGGGTACACCATAGTATTCATCCATTTATTAAGTCCACTGACAGCACTTGGTAAACATTTTAGGCGGTCTTGCATTAGCATCAGGCACACCAAGCCAAACAGTAACGACATCATCCTCTGCTCGCATGTTGGGGCATTTTCTACCAGATTAGCAAATCTGTCAGATTAGATACGTCTTGCACAGCCAATCAACAGCCATACTGTACTGTTCAGTAAATGTTATCAAATTTCCAGGGCACCATTAGCGGTTGCTGAGGACGGATCAAGTGCAACTGTAGCAATGAAAAATGTGCAGCAAACTTTGAGCAATTTCGTTGATGGCGTCCATGGCCGTTTCATTACAGCGTCTCACAAATTCCAGGCATACTCAATACACATTTTCATCGCCTTTCACATCCCCTTGTAACCATGGACCTTGTAAACAGCAATGAGCATGCATGGCAACATTTTGGACCTTTCTTGTTGACTGGAAATAAAGGCTCACTGAGTGCTTTGTCAAAATAAATAACTCTCGACCTTTACACAGGCAATGAAAGTACATTTTTTATTGCTTGAACTGCATCAAAACAAGATCACTAATGTACAGTCCAACCACACATAACTGTGACCCATGTTTGGTAAATTTCACCGCAGATTACCTTTATTTCTGCAACACCACCTGGAGAGGGGATTAATCCTAAAGAGCTTCTCAGTGTGAACAAAGCCCATTCATACAAATGCATACCGCTCCTGCGATTACCTAGGCTGGTCAAGGCTATACTATTTACTGTCTTGGGAAAGCATGTGTGAATCGCCCAAGCCAAGATCATGCCTGCCACTGTGTTGCACAATGTGTCAGTCTTTTGTATTTTAATGACTGTGTTCTTAATGAGTACAAGTATAAAACCTTGGCAAAAACAGCTCTCATCCGGTGATAATGTCAAGTGTATTACTTCAAGGCATTTCAAACACATACACGAGATGCAACATAATAAATGACATGATGGTCGTAGAGGGTTGCACAATTCTTAGTAATGGTGCCGATGAACAGTAACATCAAAATATCTACTTGAGTCCTGCAGAGTTCTACTGACATTAACAATTTGTGCAAACTATTTGTTATGGTGAAGCAAAATTCATTTCTCTGATGATTTTGAAAATATTTCAGCGGAAAATTATGGAGACACAATCTCTTTAAATACACTTACAACTTTTAATTCCCTTCGCAAGGTGTTTCATTTGAGATTTTCAGATGGGTATGATGGGCTATGAAGAAATTATGCACTTGATATCCAAGTCATCAGCCGAATTACAGCTTTTTTCTTGTACTAAGACTTTAACAAAACAGATCGGGGACTTGATTTTCATATTTTATATTTTCAATTTTTGTTTCTTCACAAGATCCAATGTACAAAGGCGAAATGACAAAGATACAAAAGAAAGTTAACTATAATAAATGTTGAAGGGTGAGAATTTAACAACTCCAAGAAGAATATTGTCTACTCATTGTGTGTTGACAAGCACACTATAATCTAGGATAAATGGCCGTATCTGCCCTTGCTGCAAATCTCGTATGTGCAATTATCACCTTGAACTACGCATGATACCCTAACTGCTGAGATGTTGCTAGGGCAATGCCAACACCTCAGGAAAGGACAACGAGAGCTTTAACTTTCAAGTAACAACACCTAATTGATGGAGGTTGATTTATTCACCCATTAGACACCATTTTATTGTCCAGTTAGTTTCAAAGAAGCAAAATGGATAGCGATGGCCTTGTAACCTAACTCATCATATGGCAATATATTGGCTTGTGAATGAGGCATAGAACATTTCCATGTCATTCTCTGCATTCCCATCAACACCTGCACATTGAAAAACATCTGTAATTTACTCATTACTATACAAGTCACTTCAAAGACTCAATAAACCAAGTTAGGGCCAATTTAAAATCCTGCACAACTTTCATCTGAAACATTTGTCTTCTTTTCAATCTTGGTTTCCAACTTGTCTTTTGAAACCTCATTACATTTCACATAATAATTTAACGCAAAAAAAGAAAGGAACTGATTTCCTCTCTGGGTAATACTGCAACAAATGTTGATCTGCGAACCTGCAATGAACAGTTATGTCCACAACTGAAGTACAGTTATGTGTAGTGTTGAAACAAACAGTATCTGTACCATTGCGGCAAACAGTTATGTATGCTATCAAAACACAGCATTGGTGAATCCTTTACCATTGTACCAAAATAACCACTGTAACACAAAGTAATTCACAGAAAAATATCCTCATTTAAACCCTTTATGTACCGTCCATTGATCTATACACATAAAGCATAAAAACATAAAATGGATACTTGACATAATCCTAACCCCCACTTTGATAAAAAATCAGACAAAAAACATAAAATTGACACTTGACATGATATTCACCCCAATATGATGTCAAAAATCTGACTAATAACACATTGGTATCATTTTGATTTGCCAAAGTTTTCAATTTCCAATTGTAATGAATCCACACTACATGCTTTGAGTTTTTTTAACTCATTGAGCCAATGTTTCCATAAACTTTCAACGCATTACATTTTATTTCTGAATGTAAACACCCTCAGTCATGTTTTCCTGTTTTACATTTCCACATTTCAAATTCACTGTATCATTACTATGTTGAACAAATCTAATGTTACCAAAAACCTGGAAAACCAAATTTAAAATCATCCGTTTCTGGAAATATCATCAAAATGATCATTAAAAATAAGATTTTCATTGATGACACTTATCCTCCATCACTGGTTGTTATTGAATTTGAAAACATCAGTCAAGATTAATGCATGTTGATGCATTTGACCCAGTAGAATATCACTGGGTCCACTGAGAGCAAGCAAGCTATGTACCTTAATGAAATTCTGCACTGCAGAGAGTGAGTGAAGCACTGTACGAATAACAATGCTAAGATCTTACAAAAACAAACCCCGGTAGAATGTCAGCAACAGCACAGAAAATGGACTGCAAACAAGCCCACCGGTGTTGATTTCAGATCAAATTTCACGGTCAAGATCATTCTGTGAAAACCACCGCCTGTTGAGACACGCCAGTTCATTTTGCTCTTTTACCAAGCCATTGCATCTTTCCCAAGGCTATGCTGATAAATTACACCGCCTGTGTGTTCCCCATGTGTTTGAGGAAAGCTGAAATGATAAACACTGCAGTCATGACCATGACCTCTACATGTGGGCAATACCCTCTCAGAATGAAATTACTTAAATCTCCGGAAAAACAGGATTTGCCTTTAATCCCAAAAAAAGGTGACCTCATCCAAGAAGGCTAAGCTGTTCTGAACTTCTCTGTTTCAAACACAGAAATCACTTGAAATAGTCTTAAACATCATTTATATGCTTCACCAAATCAGAACAAGCAAAACTGAGTTTCTCCCCAATGTGCTATTTTCAAATGCACGTAGAGAAAGAGAAAAGGAGAGATTGAAAAAAAAATTATATTTTTTCATGTTATTTATCTAAAATTTATCTAGTTCAAGTGTCTTGTAGAATTAACATACACGTAGGGTCTTTGAAACAGAATGGTATGCAATATATCGCCCCTCTGGCAGCCCATCTTGAAATTGACATTTGATCATCAGTTTAAATATTTTCAGCGTCAATGCAGGCTCTTGGTCATTTGACTTGACACAAATTTTTCATGAAATACAACTGAGTAAATTTCAAATACAATATAACTATCAACAATAAATGTTGTCAATTTCTCTGCATTTATGGATAAAAGGGTACTCTAACTGACATATACATGTGACAGCAACCTTCATCTTCTCTTTGTAAAATAAACCTATGAGAAATGTCATGGTTTAAGGCCATTGTAAACTAGTTCGACAAAGACGCGACATGATTGCTCTACTTCTTCAAACAAATGACATAATATACAAGTATTCATGAATGCAAGCTGAAACGGAATTTCATTTACAGCTTGATCACTTGGCAACATTGATATGAAATCTGTATGAATATAAATCAGTTTCTGATAAAAACATTTCATACATTTTAAGCTGAAATTGATTATATTGAGGTAACAATTTACCGTAACTTGACCTACTTTTTCTCGTCTGTTTTCTCATCGGTTTCATGCCTTGTCAGGTGAAATCTCTACACAGCTGTAAAGTTTAATGTTACTGAACAAAAGGGATATATTCAAACACTTGACTATAACACTACTCTGAATACAGTTTACAGCTATAGGATGGTCTGTAAGTCAACATCACATTGTTATCATCATGTCAAGTTTTAATACACGGAAACAATGTACTTGTTGTTGGTCATAAAGTCATCTCTGGCATGTATGACTCTGAAAATGTTAAATTCTGCTATATTGCTCCTGTGTTCAAATGGTTTACTATGGTATTCACCAGCTCGAATGGCCATTCACCTCACATTGTTTTCCATAAAATATGAAAGAAGAGCAAAAAGCAATTTCGACATTTTCAGCAATATGAACATACTGCATTATTTTTGCACAAGAAGAAAATGGGAATCCAAAGTGGCCGATGAAGGCAAGTGTCCTGTGAACAAGCTACTCACAATATATCCTATGGAAAACATTTCCTTTATATTGAATGGTGTGAAGATGAAGTCAGATATCTATGACTGTTATGTAAAAATACCAGATATAGTGTATGGGTAGTGTTGATCTATAAAGGCAAGGAGTAATAATCTAGCTGACAAAACACTTTTATCTGAAAAGAATACCTACTGACCATGAATCAGGTATTGGAGGAATACAGTAACCTTGCCAGGGAAAATGGAAACTGATTACGGAAAACCATGGCTGAAGTATACACTCTGTTACTGGATTGCAGATACTTGTCAACATTTGACTAAAAGAGTGTGAAAAGGTATGCAGGGTTTGTAATCAGCATATCTTTGACAAAGAACACTCATTCACTTGGACTTAGGTCTCTCAGTAAGCTGTTGTTATTGTCAACGGCTAAATGCTTACATGGAATCTATGACACAACAGTCCACAGGGACAGTTTGACGTATTAGCCTTTTGTCAAAACGAAATGCTGTCAGGATTCACAGAAACATGTCAGGTACACAAATAACCTAGTAGCTGCAAATACACTGAAAATGTACCATGCACTTTGTTGTTGCATTATGCCTATAAAAGCTGTGATCTGTTCTATTTCTAAGGCAAATATGGAATAATATTCCAATATGGTGTGTCAGGGCAATATGCCATCTTATCGTTATTCAAATATGGCGTGTCAAGGTACTATGCCATCTTATCCTGACCACTACACTGCTTGAGCCGCATGAGAAAATCAGAAGTAATTATATTGTTGCCATGTTGTACCTTTAAGTATAAACGTCATCGGCAAATGGCATATTCTATCTGTGATGAACCAGTCAACAAGATTACTGCCACACTAACAGGTAATTTGTGTAATCTTCCTACAGGGAATTTGACCACTATAATTCTGTGCATACAATGATCATGAATTAAAAAGGTTGGTGGGCCTACCATGTGACAGATTTTGAACTCAATCGGTCCACTTCATATCATTATCATGGTATCACAACATTTTGTCATAAAACACAGCAAGTAAAATCTCATTGAATACTACCATCCTTGCAAAATCAAATGATAAGAAGTTACCCTTTTATAATGAGAAACAGAATTCCTGAAGGATGAGATCGGTGATAGACAAAACAATGCAAGTGATGCGCGGTGGAGTAATTAGCATGGAATTTTTTCAACATGTACTGAACCCTTTCCTTTGGGCACAATAGCCATTCTCATGACTTTGTAATAAGCCATCCAAGAAAATCTGATAAACAAGAAGGAACAGTGACTTGCTTTCACAGTATAATCACTTAATTAGACAGAAGTGATTGGCTGTCTTCATGGCAGTAGTAGGGTACAGCTAGCGAATGACAAAGTACAAGATATAGCGCACACTGGTATTAGCCACACTTTGACAATAATTTGATGATTTTACAATGTCTACAAGGAAATCCCTATACCACTCATGAACTCTGTTTCAATTTATAATCAAGCTGGCATGTAAGAATATTTTGCAATTCAACAAACTACAAAATGAAATACCAATTTTACCCGACGTTGCAGAACCACTTGGTAATTAAAGTAGCTCATAAAATTGACACGTAAAAATGATTTGTGATGATCACTGTTTTATAACAAATGTTTTGAACATATAACAGCACCACATGCATTATTGTGCTCAACAAAAGAATGCTTAAAACACTTAAATGAGAACAAAAAGCTGATTTTACAATATACTTGAAACTAAAGAACAAACAATTTTGAATAATATTTAAATTTGCAATAGCAAAGGAAGAGAGAGAGAGAGAGAGAGAGAGAGAGAGAGAGAGAGAGAGAGAGAGAGAGAGAGAGAGAGAGAGTATGGATATCTCTCAGGAAAGTTACACTGGCATTGGTGTTAAACCTTTCAAATTGCTTGGATTTTCTCACCATTGGAGAATCATATACATAGTGGATAGAGTCATACACAGAACATATTAACTCATGAACAACATGTTTACAGTATTTCTGAATGACATTTTCTCAGTGATAAAGCTTCCTTTGGCATGTTAGAAAAATATTCAATGTGAATTCAGTATCTTTTTCAGTATCATCACTTTCTGGTTTCAGTGAGTAATTCTCCTTTTAAAATTCTGTCACTTTTGGCTGATAGCTGGCACTGTCAGTTAACACTGAAGCGCACCATGGGATATGCTCATTTTTTATTGGACAATACCATGACCCATTTCAAGTTTAATGGGCAAACATAAACATTCACGTCAAATTTATGTTCAAGCATACAGCAATATTAATACAAATTCATTGCTTTTTTCACAGAATATAAAACATAATATTATTTCCTGTACAGCCTCACAACATTTTACTTAACAAGACGGGCCTCACCAGTTCAATTTATTTCTGTTCACGCATATTTCGCCTGGGGAAACAAAATGCTACAATACTGAAGATTGCCATCCAATAGAAAAAAGCACACTTCACTAATGCCAAGCACTGCCTTTTATGACAGCAATATTGGCCAGGGAAGTCGGTGGCAATTTAAAAGTATAATGTCTGACATGGTCATTAATATTCCATTAATCAAGATCATAGTTGCCGCATAAACCCTAATTGAAGTGGCAAATATATTGTACTTTCATATCAACTGAATCTGGCAAACATACACAGGATAATCACCCTAGGCAATCTGTATACACACAGTTCAAGGCTGCATACTGACCTAGATTGCACACCACTGCCTTCTCTCCAGGACTTGACTCTCAATTTGTTTTGCCATTCTATATAATCAGAAAGTGAAATATGGTGAAATTTTCTTTTACTTAGCACTCACTCAGAAAAACTTAGAATTTTTTTGTATATGTGAAGTGACAGTGTTCATAAATGTCCTCCTTTGTAAATTTGGCACTCAACTATTCTGGGTGAGCTAAAAATAAACCACGATAAAATTGCTTTACAAAAGAACAACATGATGGATAAAGTTCATACTATTTTTATTACTCCTTGACATTTTAGAGTAATTTTCTCATTGTAAACATTAATTTACGGTATTATACTTTGTGTATCATTTGCTAAATTGTAATTGTATATTAGGATATCAACACACATTATGATGTGAAATTGAAAGACCCGTTGTCTGATTAAGGTATTAAGCATATATGCATATATGTATAAAGAAAAGGACGCATGATTGCAATGATCTTCCTCTTCAACATTTGTTACATATTTACAGACCTGCTGGTTTCAATAAGTACAATCCTTCACATTGATACTGTTGCAAGCATAAAAGGGGCTTACTCGTTTTGAGAAGTTTTATCATTAGAGGCACCAAACCACACGAGAAAAATGCTGATATGAGAGGATTCAGTTCTGCTGACTATATTTGCTGGTGTTCAGAAACAACACGGTCACACCATTGTCACTTCATTGTCCTTAAATTTTTACAACACTTTTATGATTTCCATGATTTTTTTTCCCTTTTTTTTGGCAAAGAATTTCCTAAACGTTTTGAATTGTAAAGGAGCTATCAAAATGGGTTAAAGCCTCAGCTTTTTGTATTTGGCATTCCACACACAAACAAAAAAGTATTTCGTGCTTGGTATTCCGTAAAGAAACAAATATCAGTTCTTTCACTGTGGTGTCACATGATGCCATAATCTCAGACTCCTCTGATGACATTTTCAAGCAATTTCTTTCTCATTTCACTAATGAGGTTATATTTCCTATCATTGATACTGGGATGACATGATAACTCAGGCCAAAAATTTCAAACCGGTAAAGCTGAAGCTACTGGTTTTATGACTACATGAAACGTGACTTCTTCTGGTTTGTCATATAAAATGAATTATTCATTCAGGTCAAGGTTACCACTTTCAAGGCAGAAATTTACATCTTATTAGGTTGCTGGCTTCCGAATGAATTCCATTAATTCCTCACCATCTGCAATATCCAGGAAACCTTTGCTGTAAATTGTAATCTAAATTACCGTATAGAATTTGCATTTATTCAGAATTTTTGTAGTTTTTATTGTTTGTTTTTTAGCATCACTGAGCTTTCAGCAACCGTAAAGGTCATGTGAGGATATGATTACCAGATTCAAGGTCACTTGTCAAATTCACTTGGGTGAAACTTAATAGCAACACAGATGAGCTACTTGGCTTTCATGATTCACTTCTGTGTGCTGTGCTGACGTTGGCATGCCACACAACTTCAACTTGGCACCAATAATGTCATATTACCACATTAAGACCTGCCCCTCTTAAATGCAAACTCATTTTCTCAAAGAATGATGAGTCATCTATGACTAACCAAGGCACCTTCAAAGTATGTATGTTTTGGAGCATGCACGATATGCTTGCTATTTCAAAGATCAAATTAGTTGACAGCTGGCTCCCTCCTGCAAAAACATGCCAAATGGAATCAAAGCACCTTCACAAACAGCAATATTTATCAGGCAAAGCACATGAAAGAAAGGCTGCCTCCATCATCCACGTCTTTCAGCTCTAAATGTTGACCACTTTTATGATAAAAAAAATTTAAGTTAGGCTTTTGTACACTTATTTGTACACGGCAGTCTTTCCCTAGGCTTGAAACAATAGCAGCTTACAAAATCACGATTTGCCAAATACTACATCTGATAATTAATAGATTCTGCCAAAACATATGACGTGTCCCATGATATATAGTCTAGAGTGCATGAACTCATAGGTGTACTTTTCCGATTACTTATTTACATCCCTCATGAACATAATCTCCTTGGGCCTAATCCACTAATCTCTTTGACAGATTCTTACAACACTGTTGAAAACAACTGGATCACTGTGATTTCAAATGAAAGGTTTGTTGTGATTAAAAAAGTACACAACAGCTTGCCCCATTGCAATAACAACAATGGCATCAAATTTAATAAGTTTGATGCATTAGAGCCGGCCCTTTTTTCCTAGGAGTAGCAGCTTGTAGTAGCAGAGCAGCAGAGCATGGTCTCTCTGTAGGGTGATACGAGCTAAAGGCATAAGCTTCAGGCGGTCTTAAAAGTGGACAGGATAGACTTACAGCTACTAAATAAAATAAACAGATGAATGTGAGTGTTGTGGATGGCTGTCAATGATTTATTTGGACGTGGCATCACCTTGAGGATAGTAAACCAAACTGATTACTCTTCAAGTTTGTTAATTGTGCAGGATAAACGACGTCTTTTTCTTGTCTCGTTGATGTCATTAACAGGGAAATTAAAGATCTCCATAAAGTCGTCCCAGCTATTTAATGTGACTTGTTTTATTAGCTGTATAGTCTTGGACATTAGGAGGCATTACAGTGACAACAAACAGAGTCTATTCCACTATCAATAACCAATGCTAGTGTGTGTGATGCAAGTCACCTGTAGTTACAATATTCACTGAATATAATACCTGTAGCTACAATATTCACTGAATATAATACCTGTAGCTATACCTAAGACACAGATAGCATACTATATTTGACAAATAATTCATCAGGATGACAACCGTTTCAATTAAAAGCCTGATCAAGGGGTATTTTTACTCCTGCTGTGATTCTGCACAAAACAACGTCTTTTGATGGATTACAGTTCGGTCACAAAACACCAACACTCATTACGGCTAGCAAAAACGGACTACGATACGTGCACTGCAACAAAAATATGCCTTTGAACGTGAGATTGTACTTCCTCATATTGTATTCATCATCAATCAATACGTTCATGATTTGCAGTTTAGCCAAAAACAATTAAAATCTTTTTACTGTGAAAAATTTATAATATAATTCTCCATTAAATATTCCTTTACATTTATTTGATTTCTACTCTTTTAATGGGAAATTCCCAAAGAGCAAATAAACTGAAGATTCACATTGTAAAACTACAACGAAAACAGTACATGCATGTACCAAGATGGGTTCAAATGAGGTGATTGATAAACACACAGCACACCTCAAATATGATAAAACACAAGAATCAGCAATGAAGTACCATAGCAATCCAAACTGAGGTCAAGTTTGGTTGGCCTTAGTCACCCAGCGCCTATGCTAATTTCAATGAATCATTTTCTCATGGGTTGGCAAGTTCAGTGTGAGTAATTTACACACAAAACATGCCATGTTTCATGATAGCTTAGAAACCACCACAACCTTCCAAACCCTCCTTTGCTTACCTGCAATACTCTGAAAACATGCAGCCATAATGCATGGCTGCTGCAATGTTCATGTTATTGTTAGTTATATAATTCAAATGCTTTCCACAGTACCTGCCTTTCTGCGTGAAATGAACTGCGTTATTTTGATGTCACAGTAAGTCAGATGTCATCATTTTCTGTTTCCCAGTATCAGCAACTGTGATTTGTTAATGTGAAATGGTTCAAAATACAACAATTCTACAAGAACTCTATCAGATGACACTTTGCCATGTTTTAATGAAAGAATAGGATCATTATTGATGTATTATTTTGCATCATGACATGACATAAGGTGTAAATTTCAATTTCTGACATCATTCAATCTATGTATTTAATACAGCAAATATATTCTTTCTTTATAGTGAGGCAGGTGTCAACTAAATTTTGAAAATGAAAACTCAAAAATCAAGTTGAGAATTAAGGAAAAAAAAACAGGGGGAGATTGAGAATGAGAACAAAGCTGTTTTGCACACTTTAGTGGATTCATGCCGTGCATATTAAAGTCAGATTGCTTGATGAATATTGATGAGGCTCTAGGAATGCTGGGTAACATTGGCAATGTGCCAGGCAATTCCCTGTACTTGACAATGTCAGGAATTGATCAACAATACCCATAATCATGCTCCACTGTGCAGGTAATGACGCTGACTTCCATCACTGTGATGCATCCTCACCACGGAGCAATCTAAATCAACTATTAAAACATCAGAACACCTGATAATGATGGTCAACGGAAATGAGGACTTGAGGGAATATTAAACTTTTACGTTGACGACAATAAAACAAGGAGACTGACACAAGGAGGAACAGATGTGACTTGTACAAGATGCAAACAAAATTTGTACAAGAAATAAAATCACTGGAATGTAACTACATTGTAGTAAATGTATTAGCATTGTCCTTGATGTGCTTTTGTATGTTACAAAGTTGTTACAATGTCTTGGAATGCCCTAAGGGTTTACGCCAGTATTTAACAAGATTTCACAGTTTGCCTTTAACTGCCTACATGTCAGCTATTGTTGTTTTCTGCTTTGTCATACTCAACCATAGAAATCAACACTTCCCATGCAGTTTGTCAGAGAATCACCAGTTCATTTAGACTATCAAGTAAAATCTCTGAGCAAGCTTAGAAAAAAGCAAAGAACAGCAACATGTATTTTTATCAAACCATACAACTGTATTTCTGGCAATAAAGGAAATCTATCCCTTTTAGCCCAGCATGTAATCCTGTTATCATATTCAACAAATCCTTCTTTGGAAACCAATAATTTAACTTCTTACACAAGTCAGAATGATTTTTCAGTTTTAACATGTCTTCAAGATAATATAATGATAGACGTTACTTTGACATTCAATGCATATTTACAATGAGAGCAAAATAATTTAATAAGGACTTTTAGGCTAAAGGTAGCCAATGGGACAAAGATTTTTTGTTTTGAACATTGCCAGAAATTTCTAATCGTTGTTATGACATATTTTGTTACTGATAGGATAGCTAGGAACATTTAATTGCTATCCAACTGTTCAGCATTATGTTAAATTTCCACTTCGCTGCCAACTCTCAAATCAGTTCCAATTTCGAACAATGTACAGGCCAGTAACTCTTAGAAGACATTTTTAATCTGAACTTAAGACTCGTTGTCAAGTTGAAATCCAGTTTCTCTGATTTATTTGATCTAGTGCCTTCATACCGTACATTGGTGTAGCACACCTATATAAAGAGAACTTTTGACTGAAACTTCACTTTTGCGCAGTGAACTCCAAAATAAACAAAAACAAATATGTCACTGATGGAAAATTGCTTCAGATTCTCCCCAATAACTAAGATGTTGACTCAGTGCTCAAATTACCGCTGATGATGGGTTTACTTAACCCTTTGAGTCAATTTCTGTTGCCTTTTAAAATGTAACCGAGACTGTTTTTTTCCAATTTTTTCCCCAAAATTTTAATCAAAAAACTGTAGCAAATGAAAAGTGACGTCCATTAGGTCTGAAATTGTAAAAAAATTCATAAAAATTGGTAAAAATTTTGCACCAAAAATTTTGATCATAAAATTTACAGCACTCAAAGGTTAACAGAAGTGAACATCAGGAATGATTCACATAACACAGTCTTGGAATCACACAATACATCCCCAACTGCTTCAACACCCACATTTATTTGACACAGCGAATACAGAATCAAATTTTGACAAATGCAATAAATCTAACCCCTTTATCTTCTCGTTTTGTTCTACCTCTGGGAAACTAATGATCCATTTGTAATTAGATATAATAAGTCAAGTACAGCCATTCTCATCGCCAAATCAACTTCAGAATACACAATGACCATGCTAACACACAGATGGGAAATATGGCTACTCCAGGGTGTAGTAAAAAATATCAAGTGGCCCTTGGTACTTACTCAATCCTGTGAAAATGTAGAGAGAGCGGTCACTACTCAGTTGAATTGGGTCATTTACAGGAACATTATCGCCTTCTGAAAAATAGAGTTGGAAGCCTTCCACAGAAATGCTGTTGAAGTTTGGAATGGTCCACATGATCTTGATAGCCGTTGTGTTCAGTTTCTCTAATTCCAACTTAGGAGCAGGTGGTACTGATAAGAAAAATAAATATGATAGAAAAATTGGAACAAGGAAAATTGTAGATTTGTGAAGATGTCTGATAGAGAGTATCATACACTTTAAAGGTTAAACTGAAATTGGTCTTTGCTAAATTTTCAGTTTATGAGAGAGAGAAGTTTGAAATCAATGGTATTCTTTCTCAGGGAAGACTTCAGATATGAAAGATCTCAACAAAATGGCCATGCTTATAAACAACATTAGATGACACCTAAAATTTATAAATTCACATGTAAGAAGTGAAATGGTGGACAGCAATTTGTGAGTGGTCATTCTGGACTTACTATCCATGAGCACAAACAGTCTACCCAAAACTGGTCTGGCAATCAGGTTTTGTACCTATCTGATGATATGAACACTGATACACATACAGCTAGATACTATAATATATTATAGCCTTAACATGGGTCTATGTGCTCAAGGGTAGGTGACCATTTGCCCGCTGTCAAGAGGGCAAATGGTCTCCTGCCTGAAGGGTACATAGTCCGTTGTTTGGGCTACAATGTTTTTATTTCATGCCTATCTTAAATAGTTTTCACTCCAAAGTTTTGGGTTTACACACAAATGACAATCATATGCTTTTTCCATGTCAGATGAAAATCTGTCAAAAAAATAGATACAAGTTTCATAGTCGAATGGCACATTGATATATTTAAACCACTGCTATGTAGTTTATTGATTTTTCATGGTACAATTTTTCTAAAAACCCGATTTCCTATGTAAAAAATGTAATTTGAACATTTTTAAATACAAAAGTTGTGCAGTTGAAAATAATTCAGGTTCACTTTCAATCAAATGATGACTATGCTGCCTGTGATGTCATCACCAAGTTACCATTGAATCCTATGGAGTGCATGACGTTCAAGACATGTACAGCCTACTGATCTTAGACACAGCCCACTTGAAAAACACAGGTCCCCATCTCTAGTATGAAAACATGGAGTTTCCTTAGAGGAGGGGCCATCCTGTATTTTTTTAAACAACTGGACCTGCTAGGATTACGTTGATTTGTAAGTTGTTATATGTTGGTGTACAGTATTTAATGTTTTGCCCTAGAGACTGCTTGTGTACCATGCCTTCTCTCTCCTTCCCTTCCCCCTCTCCCCCCCCCAATTAAAATCTGTTATTCTCCTCCCTCCCTTTTTGTTATTTCAACTTATTCTCAAATATTAATCTTACTGTTACTATCTTGCAGGTCAGCGGTCCTTTTGTCACTGTATGGGGAAGAAACTCCCTCCCCAGCACTTGTGACAGCCGACATTCTGATACTGTACATGGTGCTGGGTTGTAAGCCACCGAGGATGAACTCATTAGCATTCTTGTTGATGTTGATCATGATATCTTCACCAGCAGTGCCTCTCTGACGGTAATAGATGTAGTAAGCAGTAATCTCCCCATTACTCAACTTCTCAGGTAAAGGCTCCCAGGCGACAATGATGCTAGTGGGGCTGTTACTGGAAAGTGTGAAAACTGGAGCCTCTTCTGGCACTGAAAATATTAACATAAGAAGATTTGTAAACTATAATAGATTATACTGATCTGGCCTTTTCTACAGGTCCAATTTTCTGCAGTTTGTGTACATGAAATATTGATATTTATAGTAACAGCTGCATGTCAAACCCCACTGAACAAAACACCATGAAAAATTAATCAAAATTTTTTAAGTCTTGACCATTATCATTTGTAATTTTGCCTTCTGATCTTGATGAATACTCATCACGTACATTAATAATAAAATATTAATAAATATTAATAAAATATAAATCAAGCAATGGATATATTTTTTCAACTTTTAGGAATACTAGTAGTATGCCAAGTTTTTTCAAGGACATGTTCATGCTATCAAAACCACTGAATGCAAATACAATTTATTGAAAACCACAATCACTGATGTCATCTCCCTTTGTAATATTTCTTCAAAAGTCCCAGGACGAATCCATCTATTATCTCATCACTGAGAAATTCAACTTCTATCAATATGTTATGTGGACCACAGGGCAGATTATATTGATTGTGTTTGTTAAAAGTTCCACTACAAAGTCAATTGAGTGGAAATTATGACAGCTATGTGGATGCTGTCTATACCTGATTTGCAATTTACTCAGGCTTTAGTGAGGTTGTAGGTAACATGCATTTTAAATCAGCACTGACATCTTTAAGACCTAGTGTGATATACGGATTGATGGTGATCTTAACAGGTTGAAACTGGCACATACATAGGACATTTGCTACAGTATACATGGTCATAAATCGTCACTCTATATAAAACTGATGAAATGAACCACTTTCAAGCATAGTAAATGTTGTTCAATGTTGATATATAATGGCTTGCTGAGGAGAGATCAACTTTGAACATATTTTCTTACATCTTACAATGTAAATATGTCATAAACAATACAGCTCTCACATTTTGTTCAAAAAAAAAAACAGTACCCATGTGTTACAAGTATGAACCACATGAATCAGACAGCAGGCTCTAGGTCAGCTACCCCCTGGACATGTACCCACCTGACTCATATCCCCAACCCTAGTCCTAACTAGTTTACAGGGAAATGTTCAGGGGGTTACCCTCTTGATATACGGTAAAATCAGATACACATTGAGAGGTGTTTGTTATGATTACAATTGGCATTATGGGTACCAGCTTCTTGTTGGATTCTAGTGACTTAAACAATTCAAATTGAGCAACCTTTACCACTCGCACTGGGCAAAAGTTAGACAGTGACCCTCTGGCCTCATAGAGTATTTAGCTTGTTGTAAAATGTTCCTGTTTCATAATCACCATAATCCTATAACAGATGATTCAGTCTGCTGAGATATTTTTACTGCAATAACATTTTAATGACAAAATGTAAAATCAAATAATATGTAAAATGTAATAATAGATTTAACATTAATCTTGTGCTAAGATCATTAAAAGATGCTTTAAATTTATCAGCTGTGCACAGTGCACTAACAGTAATTATATTAATAACCATCTGTGAAAAGTGCACTAATTAATGCTAACTACACTAATTACCATAATATCCCTCCTGTGTAGCATAAAAAAACGGCATTGTTTTTACATGAGAGTAATCGTCAATATTGTTTCACAAATGCTGACTGTAT
Source organism: Ptychodera flava (assembly GCF_041260155.1). Lineage (NCBI taxonomy): Eukaryota > Metazoa > Hemichordata > Enteropneusta > Ptychoderidae > Ptychodera > Ptychodera flava. Next base: position 35,551,971 of record NC_091945.1, read on the forward strand.
CCATTATTTCAGAAACAGATTACAAGTACACCATACTTCTCATTCCTCTCAACTCAATCAGCTGTAACTTTTGATGTATTTTCCGATCATTTTGCTTTGTTTGTAAAAATTCACATCAAAAGTGGTCGGCATAAAAACTTATCAACAGCCTGTGGTTTATGTCATTAGCTCTTTCACCCCCATATTTCCCCTAGAGGTCCAGCTTTGACACAGAAAACAATGGGATTGGGCAAAACCATGGAGGTGAAAGGGTTACAGCATGTAATTTTATTATAGGTAACTAAATTTTAGAGACTATTAGAAGAAATTGTGAAAAATAGCAGTGCACTTTATACACAGTTCATGTGTCAGAAAGGTTTCTACTTTGGATTTCAATGTACTTTGAGTAGAAAATAACATGTATACTGTTTTACGGCACAAAAATAATGAAAATATTATTATTCTCAAAGGTTGTGGAGATTGTACCTTTAGCCCCTTGAGTACCTTGTATGCTGGCAATTTTGTATCAATGAATTACTACTGTTTCCCTTGAAACCACAAAATTCCACCAAGATCTTACATCTGTTTGCAGTGTGTTTGGTACAGCCATGTCTATTGTGGTAGTCAAGGGGCTGTTTGCAGTGTGTTTGGTACAGCCATGTCCATTGTGGTAGTCAAGGGGTTGAAGCTCAAGAGAAAAGGAACAGTTCTTCTCTGGACAGTAAAGCATGATGTATCGTATGGGTTTGATGTCTTTGTTTTTGCTTTGGTTAACATGCAGTCTCCATAGAAAGAGAGGAATTGGTTGCTATGATTAAAAACCTTCCATTGATAAGATGAATCAATATGCTAGCTACTGGAGGGGAGGTCACCACTGGGTCAATATCATTGTTAACAAAGATAGACAGTATCTTTCTGGTGACAAATTGAAGGGTTATCATTGGGTCTTAATTCGGTAATCCATCTTGTAACTGGTTTGCTGCTGTGATCAAGATAACCATGAACTGAATGTGGAAGGGAATGTTTACTTGGTCCTTAGCAAATCTGTTGTTTAGTGGACAGCCGACAACTATTGAACAACCTTTGGGCTGACCAGAGTGAGGTCCCTGATGACCCTATTTGCAGAAAAATCCACTAATTTACATATTCAAACATCCTCCAAGTAAAGAACCAATGAGAAGTAAATACTAAAAGTGAAGAACATATACGCAGAATGCAGGGTCGGTATTCTGGCCTCTAAGAAGAACCTTTAGGCTGAGGTACGAAAAGTGAACTGATTTCAAAATTGTGCGGAAAACAAGACTTGCATATAGTGAATTAAAAGTGGAAACGCATAACATTGAGGAACAGATGTAAAAAGTGAAGCATAGGGCCAAAGTCCCTGAAGCTACTATAGACATGGATACAAAATTAAGTATTTCCTTACTGTATGAAATTATCTCACTAAGGTCATCCTACGGACAAGTAAACTAAATATTAAAGCTGTCTGACCAGCGGTTTTGAAAGAACAAGCATCTCAACAGTTGACAGAGCTCTGTTGAGTTATGTAGAGAATAACCTTTTGTGACACATGTATTGATGAAGAAGGTGGATATCTTTGATTAACATTGTGAGTTCTGTTTAATAAGTTGAGACTGTACATACTCAGAGAAAGCACACTGAAGAGACAAAGGTTTGAAACTTAAGAAGTTCAAGGTCATCAAAAGCATTATCAGGAATCATGTTACACTTTCATTGCACTGTTTACACAGATTGCATAATTGCTATAAATAGCACATGAGGAATCTTTATACAGCCCAGCTTTACCATAAAAACCCTATCACTTTGACCACTCTTTTAATTGACCACTCTATTTTTTTCCTCAAAAAGTAATTTTATTTTATCCTTACCAAGTCAACCATAAATGGAAATTAGAACTTTCTCTATCTCTATCTCTATCTCTATCTCTATTGACTATTTTGAGCAATTTCTTTTAGATAACATACAGGGCACAATAAATGACGGTTCAGAATATGTCAAAGTTGGGATTCAGGAAAGTTGCCTTTACATGTTTTAATCCTCCAAGATGGTAAGCATTTCACTATGAACTGTCAAAAAAAGTTGAACTTTCTGATAATTCTACACTAAAATTATTTTGGCTTTGATGATTTCCTAATTAATTCAATTATTTAAAATCATATTAATTATTTTTTTCTGGGTGAATTGATAGGGTTTATACAGTACAAGAATTACATACAATGTAAGTCAAATTTTGATCAAAAATGACAAAAAAATTCCTTACAAATACAGATTTGCATATTTCATCACAATTTGAACAAGTCTAAGTTGGGTTACCCCTAGGGACCTGTATACCAAATAACAAAGCTGTCTGACCAGCGGTTATGAAGAAGAAGATTTTTTACCAAAAACACCTTTTTTGGCATTAATTTGCCTATTTTCAACAATATCAAAAAATTAAAAAAATTAGTTTCTCAAAATCATATTTTTCATCTACACAACAAATATCAAATCAGTAAGTACTACGGTTCTCAAGATATTTGAGTGGACGGACGCCTCACAAACGGACATACATACATACATACATACATACATACATACATACATACAGACTGACGACGGACGCCGGACGGATACCCATCCCAATAGCTTCTATAGACTATAGTCTATAGTAGATAAAAGTGAAGGATATGCCCCTTGAAGGTTTCATTATCTGGGTTAATGAAGACTGACCATAGTTGAAGATGCAGTTTCATCATTCCATTGACATACATGTCTATCACCTTGAAAACTGAAGGACTTCATATTAATTCTGCCACGAACACAGGTACTGTAACCTGGCATTCATTTCAATTTAAAGGACAGTTATTAAACTTGGTAAACCAATCAGATCAAGGGAGAGGGCACTATCAGTCTAGGTCAGAACGACTGTTTCAAATTGAATACTACAAGATTCACAAAGTCCCATGCACATAAACCATACACAGTAAAACCTGTCTAAACTGAACAGTTCAGGGATCTGAAAAAATTGTTCAGTATTGAGAGGTGTCTGGTTTATAGAGGTCCTTTTAACATATAGTTCCATTGGAATGGAACTGGGAAAAGGGTTCTCTTTAGACAGGTTTCCAGTTTAGAAAGGTATCGGTTTAGACAGGTTTCCAGTTTAGACAGGGATCGGTTTTGACAGGTTTCCAGTTTAGACAGGGATTGGTTTAGACAGGTTTCCCTGTATATAGTATACTAGAGCATAATCACTTACCATCCTCTCCCGTCTTGACATTAATTGTTTCAGATTTTTCACCTACTGACGATGTAGTGTAGGGCGTCACATAGACCAGATAGTTTGTATTTGGTTCTAAGTTGTCAATAATGTACGTTGTGGTATCAGGATCGATGGCTTCCTGAAGTTCACGACCTTCTGCACGACCTTCTGCAATGAACAATACCACTACAGGTAAACCACACTGAATTCTATGGATATGTCAATGTTGTCGCCAAGTCTAGATCTGTGATCACTCTGTTCAAAGAAATTAAAACTATGAGGAATATGCTTTTTTTTCCCCTTGTTTGCAGCACAAAAAATGCTCTTGCTTTTTACTGATTTCTGAAATGGACAATTCTGACGTCATAGTATTAACGTCATAGTATTAATTCTGACCGTTTCATGGCCGGCTCTATCAGCCAACAAAGTGATTTACAGTCGATAACGCTTAATATTAATAGTTGCCTCTCATTCTTAACTGGCTGTACAATTTCTTTTTAAATTAACTTTCATCAAGGTAACGATGACTACGTCGTGCGCAATACCCACGTAAACAGCACATGCTGTGAGTGAAGCGTCAATGGTTAATGAAAGCACTAATTTAAACTGAATCTCAGTCCAACGTGTGTATTCCGTGTGGATAGCTTTTACAGAAACTGTCAACAGACGTGACACAACACAAAATGGTAAAAGTGCACTACGCTGAATCTCAATAGTTTTAATACAGTACTGTCACTGTCCCTCATTAGCAAAGCTATAGTCGGCCATGAATTTTCTAATAATCTCCGAATAAAAAATCCCAAATATCACTAGATTTTCTTCTGTTTTTACTGCAAAATAATCATTCAAATTGTGAAATTAATTATGCATTATCTCTTGAATACACAATGCGTAGTAAAATTTATGAATCTCAACTGTGTCTAAACAGCACAATCATGATAACAGACTACACTTACCTGTAGCTGGAGTATAATGCACACTATAAGCTAAAATCGTCTCACCAGCAGGTGGTTGGGAAGGAGTCCAGTTTATTAGTAATGAAGTACTGGAGAGTGCATACCCTCTAAGATTCTCAGGTACAGAAGGGCTGTTTCCATCTGTTGCGTAGATAGAATATTGGGGGGAAAAAGATGACGGTCAACTTTATCAGTATACAAACAATATCTTGTGTTATTTCTATTGCAAGGATAGAAAGAAACAAATAAGAAAGTTACAAGGGACTATTTTTTGATAACAATGCTGGTCTGTTGAGGTAGAATGTGCCTTGGGGACAGATATTCAGACTCTCAAATTCTTATATTAATTATCTTTGGCTGACTGCTTGTGGGGGTTTACTTTGAAGCTCTTTGGGTAATTTAACTTTTCCCAGGCTTAGTTTTATGAACATTCAGGAATTTTATTTTTCCCCCGTAGAGATGACACAGAGATGGCAGCCACTTTCCATTTCAAATATCAGTCAACATTGGGTAATTTGTTTCTCTAATACCACAAAGTGGATGGTGACACTCGATTTTTATTCCTGATTTTGAAGAGAATGATTGAAAGTTTGCTTGAGGAAAATTTGAGCAAAAGTTTAAGTCTTTTAATATCAAGGCACAAACTATCTCAAGGTAGTAAGTATACTCATAAGAAGTGAAAGACTTTTGCTGTTGTCTAACTAAATCAACAATAAAAATTAGGCATCACCGTGCAAAATTTTGACACGAAGTTAAAAATTTACCAAACATTTATCAATATTTGAAATTCAAAATGGCCATATCCTTGTGCTAACTCTATGGAGTAGGAAAAATTTTTGATTTTCAAAAAACTGTAACAATGAAAATTTTTCTTATTCCAAAATGGGCTGTCAAAAGTTGTAGACCAGGAAAGTATTGAAAAAAAATTGCAGGTCTAAATATCTGTCCCTGAGGCGCATTATCCCTAAAGGTCACTCCAACAGCATTTTGAAGCAACTGGACTGACCCTCTAGGATAATTTTAATCAGTAAGACTACCACCTGTGGTCTAGTGTATTTTCAGTGTTGGCAGAGAGTACAACACAACATAGGGGGTTAGTGAGCGATATCAAGCTGACTGAGGTATCAGGACCACTACTGTATGTTGATTTCCTGTACCATCAACCAACCAAACATACCAAGGCATTCATAGAATTTTACAAAATGTGTCTCAAACACATTCAACACTACAAAACTGACACAAACATTGGTATTTCCAACTACACTGGTACACTACCTTATCCTGAATATGTATTTGATCTGGTCAATCTCAACCTTGGAGCACTTATAAGTTGCATCTGGATGACTGTTAAGAATTTTATTAAAATGTAATGTTTCACAAGACAAGTCATAGCATTAGATTTGCCTTCAGTCTCTTCATAGTAACTGAAAACTACAGACTGTAAAACCAGGTATCTTATGACTCTCAAATATCCCTCTGCCTTCCTGTGATCTAAATATGAAAGATCTGTTTGGACTTACCTGCTACCACTTTAAGAGACGCACTTGCTTGAACTTGGCCATGGATATTGGTAATGACACACTGATAGAAGGCATCATCGCGGTCACCAGGACTGGAGCGGACACCTGAGATAACCAGATCGCCTTGCAGCTTAACTTGGTTGATGCGGCCATTAATATGAACTGGTTCACCATTCTTCAGCCAGCTTATGCTTGGCTGTGGCTTACCTTCAGCTTCACATGAAAATCTTGCTGTGCTGCCCACTGGTCTGGTTTTTGATGGTGGAATGCCGATCAGCTTTGGTGGGGCTACATACAGACACAACAAGAAGGAATCATCGCACATCAGTGTTTCATTAAGTTTAGGCATTAGCCTCTGCCAGAGGTAGATTGTACACGAGATTTGGATACAATGCGTGACTTCTAGCACAAGCCACTGAGCAAGTGCTACACAAGGCGAATTGCATCAAATCTCCTGCAGAGGGGATTATTGCTATTATCAACATGTATATTCCTTGCATCTTAAAGTGGAGTTCTCTCTACAGCTTGGGCACCTAATTAAAAGACAGTGGATTCTGAAATTCAGAGAGCATCTTTGAATCAAAATTTAAAGCCCCTTACCCAGCATTGTAAATGATAGGTATGAGATTGAAAATGAAAATCACGCAGGCAGCAAGATAACAACGTATGGCAAGCATGCGTCAAATATTGCAATTGGCAGTTCTATCTCTATTTCACAATTTACGCTGCTTTTATCATAATATCTATGATTTTAATCTTTAATTTTTTCATGACTGGAATATTTCTTCGCAATCTAAATATCCTGTGTTTTGGCATGAACATTGGATGCTAGTTTAGAGGCCTGTTTTAGCACTGGTTTATAACGATTACTACTTTACCATTGGCGACAATTTGACTTTACATTTTCTGAGATAATTGTCAACTAAAGCTCTCACAATGCAGAATGTGATGGAAAAGATAATTTTGCAATGGGTCATGGTTATGGAGAACTGACATGTACTCACAATGTACATCAAGTTTCCCTTTCGCGTGTATCACTGCACCGGTATCTGGGTTTTTTGCCGTACACACATACACACCAGAGTCTGTAAACATCAGATCTTCTATTTTCAAATTGGTCAGACCAGTATATGAAACTCTATCTCCTATTGATAACGTCATACCTGCCAATGAAGTACACAAATGGAATATTAGAATCCATATATTTAAGCCATAATGAGTCTTGATAGTCAGAAGATCCAAAAAGTATTGCAAACAACTTCAGTCAGAGTCCAGAGGAACAGGGGAAACCTTTACGATGGGTTTGTCAACCCTTTCATCACAATGGTTTGGCCCAAACTTATTGTTGTTGATGGTATTTGTGGACTATTCACAGGGAATCGGGGTGAACAGGTTAGGTCTGCTGGGGAGTTATTTATTCACTGCTAATTGAAGCACAGACAGTAGAGAAACAGGATGGGAAGCTACCGCAAACAACAAAAGAACTGTGAAGAACGACGAGCTATCTAGTTTGGAATAATTAGAACGTGTCAATCGATTTTTGCATAATTGTCAGCTGGGCGATAGCCGCTGCTCAACATCCGGTAGTTCGCAATGATAAAAAACTTCATTTAACTTATTTTCAGCATGAAGTTGTCATTCAGATTGAAGTCGGATTCCGTCATCCTAAAGATTGATTTATTCCAAGACGCAACAAAGAAACATTGCATTCCTTCTAAATGGGATTATATGGCATTAATAAACGATGAAAATAACATTAAAGTTTAAATTTTGCCACGCTGAAGCGCAACTTTGGCGATCTATAGTCATTATTCAAATCCAACACTGAAGCTGTGGCGATACCGAATGAATTGCGTCATGGTATAGCTTCAAACCTTAGACAATACATTCCAATGTCACGCCTGATCATCATCTTTACTGAAGCTTTTCGCCTTTTTTTGTTAGAGTCTGCAGTTTTGTTTCTACTGTCTATAACTGAAGTAAGCTTCATAGCCTGCTGGTGTGAATAAATTTACTTTCTGCAAACTGAGTATAAACATGTCTGTTGATCTACAGATAACAAATGCAGTTGTCCGGTGACTCTTTGGGTTTATTTTCTGAGAGGTTCATTTGTACACACAGAGGCAATATAACATGAACCTGTGGAGAAATCTTGAACTGTCATTCACTTAATTCATTTCCTTGTTATAATTACAACTATGTGGGGACTTCTGATTTTCTGAAAACAATGTTCCAAACTCTATACAGTATTAGAGCACAGAGAGCAGTATGAGGTAATGGCGAATAGGACTGACTAACATTCGATTGAAATAGCATTTTGTAACCTATGCCATTAAAAAAATGAGAAAAAGGTGTCAGTTCATTAAAAATGCTCTTCATAAATTCCCCAATGGTGGCAATGACGAAGACAGTTGTCAAGTTGGAAAAATTTCAATTAAAAAACCCATTCTGCGGCAACGTCAGCACTTGAAAAACTAGAATAACATAAACAGGATAGCCATATGTTAGTGAGATCTGTGTTATCAACAACTACAATAATCACTTCTGTTCTCTCATCAATTAAAAATATGAAACTCCCAACAGTTCAGAAAACACACCTGCTCCACATTTTAACAGGGTACACTCATCAACAACAACCTCATTCTGTGCATAAATGTAACAACATTTAGTCCAGTCAAAATAGGGTTAGACCCACCACAAATTGCAACAGAATTTTTTTCTTCAGAATGCATTTCAGAGAGGTACCCAGAACAACATATTAAAAGTTTACTCGAATCCACCTTGGGGAAATATGTCTAATTTGCATAAATCAAATATGGCGGCCAACCATCTGACAAAATAACATAATTGGCCATATATCACATGTTAGACAAGCTATTTCAGTGATTTCAAAGTCTGACACTAGTTATTTGGCTCAGGGAATCATTTTGGAGGTATAATGTTTCATATAGGCACTTCATTAATTTGCATAATTCCAATATGGCGGCCAACATTCCTACAAAAGACATTTTCAGTCATATACCACGTATTAAACAAGCTATTTCAGTGATTTTAAAGTTAAAAGTATATTTCTTAGGCATGGACAAACAATTTTCGAGATGCAACGATTTGCATAGGTAATTTTTTAATTTGCATAAATCCAATATGGTGGCCAACATTCCTACAAAGGACATTGTCGGTCATATACCACACATTAAACAAGCTTTTTCAGTGATTTTAAACTTTTAATATTTTTCTTGGGTATGAAGAAACATTTTTAGTGGTTCAATTTTTACAAAGACCCTTTGATAATTTGCATAAATTAAATATGGCTGCCATATTAATGCCTAATGACTTAAAAGCTTCTAATATAAATAAGGGTTTGGTATAGTTTTTAGCACTAGGAAACTATCAAGAAGAAACTGTTAAGTCCTTGGACATTCATTTTTAAAATTTTGATTTTTCTATATATGACGACTGTTAATGATTGTTAGTCTAAATATAACATTGGATTCATCTGTGTACGGCATTTTCGTAATTTGTATGGGTGTTTAACACTGTACAGTGTCAAAACTTGTAATCTGTAATGTTTACTGTTCAAAAAAGACGTGTTCAAAATCTTTAGTTTTTAATTTAGACTGAACCCAGTTCTTATGGATGGGTGCATCTTTATAAGATCCCCTAGATGATAGGCATAAAGTCATCACACACAACAGCAAAAATACAATAAACACAACAAAGCTAAAAAACAGAAAAAATGATATGACCAAAATAAAAAATGCCATTATACACACAAATTGAAACTTAGCACCATTGCAAACAATGTCAGATTCAAAAAAACTTTATGGACACACAAACTCAAAAAAATCTGAAAACTGCATGCTTTAGCAAAGGCTTACGATTAATCAAAACACAGAATCCAACTATTACACAATACAAACACGTACATCTTGAGTCATTTTTCCAAGTGTCATTTTCCAGATGTACATGTTTGTATCGTGTAACAGTTGGATTCTGTTGGGCTGATGAGTTGTTAGAATTAATTTTAAGCCTTTGTTAAGCTTGAAATTTTCAATTTTTGTGAGTTCGTGTGTTGATCAAGTTTTTAAGAGTCTGACATTGTTTGCATCAGCGCTAAGTTTTAATTTGTCTGTATCGTGGTATGTGTTATTTTGGTCACACTATTTTATTTTTCTGTTTTTTTATTATCTTTGTTGTGTTTATTGTAATTTTGCTGTTATATGTGATGACTTCTTGCCTATCATCTAGGGGGATGTACCAAAGACGCACTCGTCCATAAGGAGGGTGTTCAGTCTAAATTATAAACCAAAGATTTTGTTTACGACTTTTTAAAAACAGTAAACATTAAAGATTACATGTTTTACACTGTAGAGTATAAAACACCTATAAAATAAAAAAATGCCGTACACAGATAAATCCAATGTTATATTCAGAAAGAGATTATTATTAGATGACTAACAAACATTAACGGTTGTCATATTTAGACAAAAATCAAAAAAATAATTAAAATTTCATGACTTTCTTACATCTCAATAGTCAACGCACATCAACACATACGTATTTTAATCCGTTTAAAAGTCGTATATGTCAGTCTATCAAATTTGCTTTAAGATTCTTTTCAAAATACAATATATTTTCAGAGTATTTTAACGTATTCAGGTATCACGACACCTATTAAAATAAACTTTTATTCCTAAATGGATCGTTATTGTAAGTAAATTTATAGTACATATTTCCACAGTTTTACAAATAAATGTTCAAGGACTTAAGAAGGAGGTGCACGTTTCCAACACAGTTTTTTCCAAAGGAATATTTCTCTTCTAAGATGACAAGGAAACCCATAGAAACTATTTTGTGAAATGTAATATTTCACTTGAAACAAGAGTATATCCTCATTCTAAAATGGCACGGGCTGGAAGACTGGCACTCAAAAAAGTGCTTAAAATCATGGTTAGCAAAACAAAAATGCCTCTAATTCAAAATGTAAGAATTTTATTGCAAAACAAAAAAGTTGTTTTGTTATATAGCATTTAAAAAACATAATGTGAAAATTTCAGAAAATTTGACCCAGCCAGACAAGAGTTATATTCTTTGGAAATCTTGAAATTCGGATAAAAGGGAAGCAGGAAATCGGGTGATTTACATACATTTGCATACATTAACCATTCTTTATCATGCAACTTACGACTGCTTGCCAAGCTAAAAGGTGAACCTAACCAAATTTTAATCTTGGGTTAACAAATTAATCAAATTGGATTACAAAAATTATTTTGAGCAAAATATGCTGTGCTGGATGCAGTGCCCTCTTAACTTTTTTCTTGATATTCCTAGCGCTAAAAACTCTACCAAAACCTTATTTACAATAGAGGCTATTAGGGCATTAGTTTTGCAGCCTTACTTAATTTCTGAAAATTATCAAAGGGTCTTTCAAAAACATTGAACCGCAAAAGGTGTTTCTTCGTGCTCAAGAAATATATTTAAACTTCAAAATGGCTGAAAGAGATTGTTCAATGACAGAAAATGTCTTTTGTAGGTATATTGGCCGCCCTATTGGATTTATGCAAATTAACGAAGTGCCAAGGCAAATCATTGCACCTAAAAAACATTTGTCTATGCCAAAGAAATATACTTTCAACTTTGAAATCACAGAAATGGCTTGTTTAACCCTTTGACTACTGTAATTTTTTACACCAAAATTTTAATGCAATATTTTACCAATTTCTGTGAACTATTCTGTACGTTTTTTTCATAATTTTGGACCAAATGGATATCATTTTTCATCAGCTACATTTTTTATCAAAATTTTGGCAAAAAGCAGAAAAATTGATTGTGGTACATTTTATAAAGTTGACAAAAATAGACTTTGACGCCCAAAGGGTTAATACGTGGTATATGACAGAAAATGTCTTTTGTAGGAATGTTGGCCACCATATTGGATTTATGCAAATTAACAAATTACCTATGCAAATCGTTGCATCTCGAAAATCGTTTGTCAATGCCTAAGAAATATACTTTTAACTTTAAAAATCACTGAAATAGCTTGTTTAATACGTGGTATATGACCGAAAATGTCTTTTGTAGGAATGTTGGCCGCCATATTGGAATTATGCAAATTAATGAAGTGCCTATATGAAACATCATACCTCCAAAATGATTCCCTCAGCCAAATAACTAGTGTCAGACTTTGAAATCACTGAAATAGCTTGTTTAATATGTGATATATGGCCAAGTATGTTATTTTGTCAGATGGCTGGCAGCCATATTTGATTTATGCAAATTAGACATATTTCCCCAAGGTGGATTCGAGTAAACTTTTAATATGTTGTTTTGGGTACCTCACTAAAATGCATTCTGAAGAAAAAAATTCTGTTGCAATTGTGGTGGGTTAGGTGCCAAAATCTCGTAGATTGACTGGACTAATTGTGTAGTTTATAATTTCAGCATGTTTTTGTCCAGAGCTCTATTACCTGCAGCTTTAAATGGAATTGCAATATTGTTGTTCTGTAGGAGAATATGGTTTCTGGTTCTAAATCATGGAGATATGCCTGGCATTAATTAAACCTGTCAACACAGACTTAATATACATGGTGGCATAATATGTACCATAAACAGGGTGCAGTAATGACCATAATGAGGTCATAGTTGTGACCTTGGCATTGTGAACACCAAGGTGATATTATCAACACTCAGTATATTGTGCAGATCAACATAACTTGAGTTCACTGTTTTTAATTTTTTTACAAAATGTATTTCACTTTTTTCTATATTATAATATAACATGATCAGAAAAACATGAAACTTTGTCCTAGTTTAAGGTGGAACGTGCCTCGGGGACAGATATTCGGACTCTCAAACTTTTACAATTCTTTTCTGATATACACTTGTGGCGTTTCATTTTAAAGCTCTCAGTGTAAGAAAACTTGTCACTGGCTTATTTTTTTAAGTTCCAAAATTTTATTTTACTCCATAGAGTTAACACAGGAATGGCGGCCATTTAGAATTTTAAACATCAGTAAATCTTGAGTTATTTGTTTCTCTAGTACCCCCCCCCCCCCCACCAATGATTTGTATTCTCTTTTTGAATGTGAACGGTTGAAAGAGTCCTTAAGGAAGTAAGTCTTTCACTATCGAAGCACATACTACCTGTAGTGATAACTTTTAGCACTGGATTCTTGAAGTATAACATGTCTCTCACCTTCTCTACTCCATGTTACTTCCGGTAACGGATCTGTTGAAGATCCGCGGTCAGCTAGGCATTCCAGGACTACGTGTGACCCAGCTAACACTGTGATATTTTGTGGACCGGCAACAATTTGGGGTTTCCTTTCCGGATCTTCCGCATTCCCTGATGTGACTGCTGTTGAAGCCAGCTCTACAGCAAGACTTGCTTCATCACTACGTCTTCTATTGGCTATGTTTTCAGCTGTGCATCTGTAGCTGCCTGCATCACTGGCCTGAATATTGTGAATTTGAAGAATCCCTGAGGGTAAAACAACATACCTGAAGAAAAAAACAGAGAAGAAAAGATGTCAATGAAAACACTGAATCATTTTCCCAAAGTAATATCTTATTGCAATTTATTTACTCTTTTTGGGGGATTTTCTTTTATTTGTTTATTTACATATCTTTTTGATACGCCAACAGGTACTAGGCCAAATAACAGACTCTTACATGTACATGAAATAGCTCCTTGAAACAGACAGCTGTAAAGGTTTACACAAACCTTCCTAAAAGAAACTTTGCACCAATCGCTTTCATCATAATGAATAATACACCAAAGGTCACTTTGCAAATATTCAATGTTAAAGAACCAGATGACTTCAGATTGACATACATTTGAGAGTTCAAAAGACGGTTATCCCTAAGTTAACTCTATGGGGCAAAATTACATATACATGTTCAATGATTACAAAGAAGGTGAAAACATAAGTTGTTCCACAAACTGAAAAGCGAATACCAACAAGCAGTAGAGCAGTGAAGTGTTGTAAAAATTTGAGTTTTCAAAGATCTATCCCACATTTACATTTTACTACCTGCAGGATGAACTACTTTTTTCAACATGAAAGAATAATTGGTATTGATCTTTACCAGATACTTGACTAACATACGCTTTCCTTCAACAAGGAGTCTAATTTCATTATTTCATCACTCTGAAGACAGGTGTTTACATTTGCAATTCTGGGCAAAGAATGATAATAAGAGAAATATCAATATTATCAAAAACAAGTTGAAAGATAGCAATATATATAAAATTGCTTGCAAGTTTGTTAATTTGTCTATTTTTTCTGTTCTATCACAGGTGCACTACAAGAAGTGCAATGAAGTTAAAAGTTCAAAAAAAGGGAATGATCATGAAGAAGATTTAGAGAATATAAAATGTGTATGAACACAAAGCTACATGAACCCTTGGAAAACAGCACAGACGCGTGTAGAGTTCAGCTGAACTGAAAATGACACCAACAGTAGTAGTAAAATCTATGTGTCTCCTGTGAGTTCAAGCAGATCATCATCAGACAAGGGTACATCTGCATTAAATTCATTGACCAAAGGCATTGTCTTCTTTCCAGTAGAAGGAGAAATATTTCACAATAAACATATGATAACAGGAACGCGACAAATTTCGTCCAAGTTTTGATGTATTTCATCAGTGTTACATATCAAGCAAACACGTAGGAATGGAATTGTGACCTATGAAAAGTTTTTGAAGTCATTCTGGATTCAAAAGCAGTAAACCACTCCTGCCAGGCCTACTTAGGATTTCGGTCTCCGCACACAGGCACAACCTAACATCATTGGATCTGAACTCAGGGCTTGAGGAGATTAGAGATTTAGCAATTATTTATGAGAAAAGTACATGCATATGCATGGACAAGAAAATATCTGTAGCAAACGATGGAAACAGAGGTTCAATACTGCGGCTTAGCTTGATTATTTAATATTAGGTTTAATACGATGGCCAGAGCATATCTGAAAGTTCAGGTAACACAGAAAAGAATTAGGGCTACTTTAAAATAAGATTTTTATTCACGGGATGAAAAATCAATTGCTAAGCAGTTGATAGTTGGAGAAGAAAATGAACTTGTTAAGGTAATGAAATTAGATCATTAAATCTGTGGACTTAAGATAATTGAATAATTCAATATCTGCTTATGTTTTGCTTCAGAAAACTTTAAATAATTCTCTTAAATAATGAAGTAAAACTCATTTGTCACCATGCAAATGTTGGGATTAGAGAAACACATGACATAAACACTTCAAATTCAAAGCAGTTGACTATGTCTTTGCTAACTCTGTGGGGTTATATTAAATTTTCACAAAACCCACGATGCCAACCGGTTGCTCCCACTGGCTTCACAATGAATCTACAAAGGAATAGCACTGAAAACTTTGAGTGACAGAAAAAATGCCCCTGACCTACAATCCTTTCAACTTTTTACAGGAGACAAACTACAAAATTTATCTGGTACACATCCTTTCCAGCCTATTTTGCCCCAGTACCACTGTTCAATTGTGGTGAAAACAAAACTGTATCGTTTCAAGGTGACCTTCCAGTACATTCAATAGATTCACTATATTTCCAATATGCTGTGATCTATTGTCTGCATTGAGAAACAGATTGGTTTAACTACTATTGACAAAAATGTACATATTTTATGCCATATGAAGAACCAAGTGATTTGTAACGACTATTTCTATTTATATTGTCTAATTTTAGAAACAATGTCAGTTTCATATTAAAACACTTGAGAGTGGGGTTGTAGCACTTTTTTTATGTATGATGAGTTGCAAAGCTATTATTATCCAACTGAAACAACCTATATTCACTGAACAACCAGCAGATGGAATCAAATACAAAAGAACATGTCACCCCACATCATGCTTGTACAAAAAAGCTGGAATAAAATCAGTTCTGGCATGCCTGAGTATTTTGGTATGGCACAGGATATACCTTGATGGAAGGAAGCCCATCTGGACAAACACATCAAATACAATCCATCACAGCAACACTTCATCTGATAAGGAAATGAAAATAAAAAATTCATACCTGGTACTTAGAGGCAAGGCTGTCCTGTCCTTTTCCCAAGTATAAGCTGACTGAGGTATCGAGTCTGAAAAACAACTAAATCTAGCTACACGTCCAATTTCTGCTCTAACTGGTTTTGGCTGCACTGAGAACTTGGGCTTTGCTGCAAACAAAACAGAAAGTAGAGAAATAAGTAACATTTTTTATCGGTGGAGAAACAAGTAATGTTTATTGTTTTGTGATAGTTGCAATAAGATGTATTCTGACATTACTTTTAAGTCTTGTTGGTTCACATAGCGGTATGCATCAGACATTATCATGGCATGTATATAGAGTAATAAGAAGTTATTCACTTTTCATGTTAACAAAATAAATGCCATTAAACATTATATAACCGTATTCAATACATGTCATACAAAAATTGTCAAAATCTACCCTTTCTTTTTCTATTTAACGTACTCTTTCATGACATTGACAGACATAAATCCTTCAGATTTTTAACCTTCAAACTGGACTCAACTGGACTGAATATAAATCAAATACCATATGGTGATATGTCGAAATGAGTAGGACATATACCGTAAAATGCAAATATTATTAACTCATTAGAACACACTCCTGCCATAAACCACACAAATCCCTTATCATTGCGCTGTGAATGTTGTTCCCACTTCACTTCCTCATCAGAATAATTCTTTGCAGAAGATTTGTTTTGGGGATTCGTACAGCATGTCAATTATCCTACTCGACTATCTCATTTTGAAATTAATAAATAATATTGTATCAGAACACAGAAAATGACAGTGTATCATATTTCACAGGTTTCATCATTTAAACAGCCTGTTCTACATCATAACAGCTGCCTCTTTCAAACATGCTTGAAACAAATGCCACATCACTATAAATTTCAGCTTATCACTGTCTTCTCTTTTTTCTGATGCATTTGGAAAAAAACAGGTTGTCAAACAAGTAGATTTTGTCAATTTTTCTTGGACAATCGCCCATGGTGACATGCAATGGTCAAATATCTTTGGTTGTTCCACCAAAATTTCAGCATAACATTAAAATGACATACACAGTTGAACAGTTCTACAGCCATTAGGTACATCTCTCATCTCTCTCATGTTAGCATCTCACTGATGCTAACAACCTAAAACAGCACAGAAATTTCTCCGGCTATTCCACGCAATAAATATGTAGGCCAGGCTACACAAAGTTCACTAACATGGAAATTTGCTAAATCGAATTCTTCTGTGTTTTAAATGATATTTTAAATGTCAAGATGTGAATTGGTGAAAATTTCCTAAACTATCTCCTACCCATAGCCTTACCATTGTAGTCGTAGTTTGGTTTTTAGTTCTATTTATTTTGCATTGTTTTGTTTTCCTTTTTTTAATAAAATTGAAAATTTTTCATCATGGTAACTTGCAGATAAATAAACACTACTGCAGCACTCCTTTGCAGATAATTCCATATCAATGTTTCTTTTATATTCATTATTTACAGCAAAAATATTATCATTGTTTATAGCAAAAAATATTAATAATAAAATTTGGATGTCTTAGATTACATAGGAAACAGTATGTAAAATGCATGTTTCAGATTTAAGGAATGAACATAATTACAGGAGGTATGTGTCAGGATTTATGCAGAGTACATGTACAGTATATGGTACTTGAGCAATTGTGGATGGCGACGCTGGCAGGGCTAAAACTTATAACAGATAAAATGATGTGGTGTATGTGTATTTTACGTTCTTGTGCCATGAGGAATGGCTCATTTCTTTTTAAACAGCAACGATAACTTCAGCCCCCAAAACAAACACGATCCCACCTCATTAGGGAGTTAGACAAATAAACACTGCAAAACTGGGCTATCTGGATGACTGAACTGAAACGAGTTCATCACTATAGCCCTCAGCTACAGCGATCGGTGATGCTTGTCAGTCAAGATGTAGAATGAAAGAATATCACAAACTCACTTCAAAATAACTTGTTTATAAAATTCACTCAAACACAGGAAGGATTCAGTTGAAGCATAAGCCAATAGCAAAAAAGCCTCTAAACATCCCTTTCCCTACACTTGTTTTAGTACATTCCCATCTCTTTTCATGATATCATTGGACCCCTATACAACAAAACAGGGGTGGAACTGTTTTCATGATATCATTGGACCCCTATACAACAACTCAGGGGTGGAACTGTTTACATATCAGAATGTACATGGGCTTTGCTTCAAGAATTCACTGACCCTATATGACAATTGTAGACTGCACAACAAACACGCACAGATCTAATTTGATATTACCTAATAGATCTTTCCATGGTAATTTATCTCACAAACAACGTGTATTACATGAGAAACAGATACTTTGCCTTGCATCCTTAAAGGTCATTCAAATGATCTATCAAACACCCCGGTTTGCATGTTTCTTTATGAATCAGACTTATTGATGGCTTTTAAAATTTGATAAATGCCCTTTGGTTTATTGGCATTGACACACCCTGTTCAGTATAAGGTACAATAGCAGCATATTAATCTCTACTACTCTTGCTGGTCATAAGTGAAAAACAAAAACCAGTGCGCTTACAGATGATGGAATTTGGAAGATGAATTATCCAGTATGCAAGGAACGATAAGATTTTATCAAAAGTAAACAAAATTCTGATTGTAAGTCAGGAAGCAAATGTGGGATAAAAAGTTCAATGTGAGAAAACTTAATTACTATTCCATCCATAACTTCCCCTATTCCATCAGATATGTTATCATTTCTGTTGATCACAGACTTATTTTCATAAATTTTTTTTCTCTGCAGGGGAAATGTCAATTTTACTGGATACGAAATTTTGTGTTCATCAAAATCAACACATTCCCAAATTCAACAAGTACTACCCATTGTATCTGATATAAACCTGTCGACTGAATGTTTTTTTAACAAGCTACAAATATGTGTTGAGAGAGAGAGAGAGAGAGAGAGAGCAAAGAACACAAACAAAGTGTCCTATCTTTAAACTCTGCCAGCATTAGAGTTATAAATTTGATATACACCTGTCGACTGAATGTTTTTTTAACAAGCTACAAATATGTGGAGAGAGAGAGAGAGAGAGAGAGAGAGAGAGCAAAGAACACAAACAAAGTGTCCTATCTTTAAACTCTGTCAGCATTAGAGTTATAAATTTAAAGAATAATATGTAATGTTCTGTAATCTGTAAAGCTTTTGGTTGTTTTAACGCCAAGAAACAAGTACAGACGAATAATTCAATTCACTTGTCTTTCCTGCGACATGAAGAAGGAATACAATTTTGTCAGACAGCGACTGAAATTACATTTTACTGGACTTCATTGTACTTAATAAATTTATGTTTTTGTCAAGAGTAATACTTCAAAAATATGGCAAGTTTGTCAAAATTGAAATCAGTAAAATAGAATAATTGAATCATCAAATAGCAATAGATTTACTAGGAAACACTACCAAGGAAGGTGTTCAATTATAAGCTTGTAATTACAATGAAACAAAATCCAGATAAGCTAAGGTTTGGAATTGGAAATTTTCAGATGCAACTTGAAGCCATCTGAACCCCGATGAGTTTCTGGTACTTCATGTTTGGGTAATGGAATTCATCCTTGACAAGGGTTTGAGACAACAATATGGCAATGAATTCTCAGGAGAAAATGTCAATAGTACCCAGCTGTGCTGTTAATGAGACTCACTCCCCTGGGAACAGCTTTTTTCTCGGAACACAAACCTGCAGCAACATGATTATCACAATTCTTTAAATGCCAAAATTACCAGTGACGCAAAACTGAAATTTGCCATGGCAAACAAATTGCAAAAAAAACAAAACAATTTTTCCCTGATAAAGCAAATTATAAAGAGCAGTTTTTAAACCCAATCAAAACAATCATTACTTTTATAATAAAAAGATCCATCGAACGTATAATTATTAATATTTGTTATTTTAGTATTGACCATTTCTAATATAAAGTAGATAAACCATAGGAAAATATTGTTTGACCACTTGTTTTCCACCTAAAATAATTCAGATTCTCAGTTCCATTAAATGCATGTTCACAAACGTGGCTCAAAGTTGCCCTTTCGAGCATAATTACATTCTAATCAACCGTAAATTTGCTTCCTTGATAATAACAATTTTTTTCTCTCTCTCAAAGTTCTCCGAGTTAGCTTGATTACCATTAACAAAGAAGAAATTGAATTAGCCTGCACAACAAGCGTGCTGATTGAACTTAGATTGGATGCTGAAAAACACGGCATCAATGTCTTGTATAGACGCCCTGCATTGCAAAACACATGCCAGAAGTCGACAGGGAGTTCATTTTGGTAAAACTGTCATACACACCAATTAATATGCATCACCGAATCTAACAGGATACCATTATTGATTTTGTTCAGGTTTTGAGGGTTTCAATATCGTCTGACTCAATGAATCAGATTAATTTATAAATTAATGACTGGAAGGATTAAGTAAATGAATAAATACTCCTTATAAAGTATTACATTGAACAATTTACCTCCACTGTTACACGAATGTTTTTCTAGTCTCCAATGAATACACTGATCGTGTATGCAGTGTGCTTCAAAACAACTTCTCAGGATGTAATTAGGGTAACTAGCGGCTATGTCACTGGGAAACAGTGCCTATTTCACATCAAATCTGTTTTGCACAAAGCAAGTTTCATAGACCTTAGATTTCAACCTGACCTCACTCCATCTTGTTATCAACTCTTTTCTTCCTCTTTTTTGACAATTTCAGACAACAATTGCCATTTAATCTCCACTCTTCATTTCTTCTCATCGAATTAGCATTTATGTTCATCTGATCCTCAAAAGAGAGCAATTTCATACCGCCATGGGAGAACACTTACATGATGCAGTATGACCCCCTTTCACCCAACGAAGGCTGTTAACAACAGCTATTAGGGATTCAGGACACGATTTTACATTGCATTAAAAACATGAGCAGGTATAGTTTTTATCACTGGCATTAATCTGAAAGTACTGAGAGACAGTAGTCTCTTTGTAGTGTTACTGACATACAATTTTGATTGTTGCATTGTTATACTGTAGATATATATGCTGATATGCATGCTGCTTGTGTTAAATTGTCCTGAAGGAACTTACAAAATATGAGACTCTGCTTGTCAATATAGCTATGCCTGCTACCCTAACACACATTGATCTACAACTTCACACATTATATCACATACCGGTAATAGTCCACAGACATACTTCTACAAACACACCTTCAATTAATAATAATTAAACCAGTTTTCAGTAATTCGGCCATAGCTGTTTATGTTAAAGGCTATTTCATCCAAGTAAAATTAGAGTTTTATTTTCTATGAAACAAGCATCACATTATAATAGAAATGGCAACTTCATCAGAAATACCACTGTAACCTGATGCTGGTACAGAAGCTCGGCTGATAACTGGCAGGTTGTATTTCATAAAGCATGTGCCAGACAGCAACCTTTGGGCCGAGATGTGATAAATGACGGGGCAGGTCTTCAGCAAGATAGTGAAGACACCTACACAAGTACTTAGGTGAATAGATAAAATACTCTTTTCTCAACTGTCAATCACAATCTTTTCACATAAAGTGGGTTGATAACGACTACTAAGGTCTAATTTGAATTTCATGTGTCATCATGGACCAGTCTATCAAGTCGTCCTCTGCATCTTGCTGATGTTGCCATGATAAGCAAATGGAAATTCTGATCCTGAGTGCTGCAATTGCTAATATTCCCACCAAAATTTTATAGCAACATTTTTACCAATTTTCATGAATTTTTCTGTAAATTTTTTATAATTTTAGACCAAATGAACATCACATTTCATTGGCTACAGTTTGCTATCAAAATTTTGATAAAACTCTGAAAAAATTGACGAGTATATTTTCTAAAGGTTACAAAAATTGACTTTGGCACTCTAATTGTCATATTTTTCAATGCCTTATACTAGAATCGAAGTCTGTCAAACTTTTAATCTCTTTTAACAGGTTAACAGACCTTTTATTTTAATGTCGACAACAATTTCTTATTCTACTCCCCAAAGCATATTGAGATGCATAGCTTGTCGACTCAGCCTGTGTACATGATTGTGTAAAACTGCATTGATATTGTTGAAAAGGGAATTCTGTCTGCACTAGAATTCAGATGTGAACAATAACTGTATTTTACACATAAAGTCAATGTTTAAAAGTTCAAAAGTTTACGGCTACCATCCCTTTAAGGGCATACCCTTGCACACGATAGAGATTTGCTTTGTTTTTGAATATTTCTCACATACATGATTCAGAAAGAGTCTTTTTCACATGGTTGGCTTATGCAGCTCATGTGAGATGGGTTGGAATATTAATGTCTAGAGGAATAAACATCAAGAGCTATACAGGAAAAAAACAAAAGTCTGAATCAAATTGAAAAGCATACAGACTTTGTGTATGTGTATTTTAAGTTGTTGTGAAATATTGAAGGGCATTAGTGATAAAAGTGAGTGAAGATTTATTTTGTTTGGATCTATAAGGTAAGATATAATACAGCTCTTAAACTCTTCAAAAATCTCCTGGAAGACTCTTACAAATATGACAAACTATACTGATGTCACATAAAAATAATCTTGCAACAACAAAAAATGGCTTCACTAATCCAACATTGAAATTCAATTTACATCAAGCACAAGACATCAGTTTACATATACACATGGTGTTCTCAATGGCACAGAATGTTTGTTCACTATGGAACTTGTGAAAGTTCTGTAGTTTTCTTAGCATCAATGAAAACCTCATTTTCAACACATCAGAATTTCTCCCCTTCTACTAGTAGCAGTCTCACTGTTACCATACATGTATAAAGTATGTTATTTCAGCCAAGACATGTGAGCTCTAGATCTATAATGAAACACTTTCTCCTTGATCAGTACTTTGGGGTACTACATAGGGGCTTAACTCTACAATGTTGTTTATTTGGTAGAGGAAGTTTACTCAATAAAAGGTGGAATCTTTATTGATTTAACAGATATTTCTTTGATTTTCATGTACTCTGTGTCTGCCAATTATGCACACTCAGATTAACTTTTAGGTAAAGTGGCGGGAAGCTGTCAAAGGGTTTGAAATACAAGACTGTTCTGTCACCGATACACTGGGTGGTCTTGCTATGGCCTCTCTGTGTGAATAGATCACATCTGGAATACCCATTGTGGGCTCCCGCAGTGACCTTGAAATCCACAGCTTTAACTGTTTTGTCAATATCCAGTTCATGTCCTCAGATAGCCTGCCTAATCCTACAGCATTATGGGATTGCGGAATACTCCATTCCTGCTAGAGGTTGGTTGGAATGAACTTGCAAGGAACACACATAAGAGATTCTTGTTATTGTTACATGACTATACCTACACTTTCCTTGAAAAGTTGATTTTTCCCAACAGTCAAAAACTTTATAGTCAAACAATGAAGATTTAAGTTCAGATATTTTAACCAAAAAATATCCTCTACATTTCCGAAGCAAACACACCTTTCACATTCAAGATACTGCCCTAGGATCTCTGTGTAAGCTGTATGTCAATAATGGCAAAACTCTCTGGGTTTACCATAATCACTGCCTGTACTAAACAGCTGCGGCATAATTATCAAGTATTCATTGCAGAAATTTTAGAACGCCAGAGCATAACAATTGCTACTGATTTCATTCATTTGAACACTTATTGAGTCATGGAATCTACCTCTACACGCAAGCAGAAGCTCATGTAATATTCATAAACGTCACTCAAGAGTGCACAATCACCAGTGTACTTCAATCAAAACTTGACCCCGGTGGAGTAAACACTGTGGTTTAGGTTAACCCCATCCAAGTTCAAATAAGCAATAACTGTATTCAGTTTCCTGTGTGAACTACCTGGAAGTATAAATAATGCAATACTCCAATTGAACAGATTACCCGGCAAATCTTTAAGGCATGACAGTACAGCTGCCGGAACTACTTTCATAGCGTGCAGAGCATACCAGAGGCCATGCCTATCATTTCATGGTTGCCAGAATAAACTCTACACTTGGAAGACAGCGTAGTTTCAGGACAACACAAAATTGACAAAGCCACATTAGTTTTAATCTTTCTAACGAAAAGCTTTTTCGTACTTTGAAACAAGTAATTTACTGTTAAGAATTAACGAATTCTCTTGTCTGATGTCAGTAACATATGTTTGATACAAAATTGAAAGTACTTCCTTCACTAACAGATCCTAATTAAAATTGCCAGTTATGTCAGTTTAACAAAGCCTGGCTCAGAAAAAGTGACATGGGCCAAATGATGATTAATATGAATCAAACACACTATGTTTTCATTCTATCGGTTTGTTTTTAATCACTACTTCAATCAGTCAATATTCATGGTATTCTCAGAAAATGTCATCTCTAACATTCTATGTCAAATAATGGTAATGAACTGATTCCTTCGATTTCTAAAATATTTTACTGGATATATATGTACTCCTAAGAAATGTTTGGAGGGACTACAATGCTGTAACATTTCCATTGCCTTTGTTCTCCAAAAAAATCCTCTTTCTTTTCCTTGCCAGAGCATATTGAAATACAGGGTATTTACCTTACAAACACATTGCAGTTTGTAGGATATACTATTGAGGATATATGAATTCTAGTATGGACTACAATTTAGTTTTCAACAATAAACACTGGACATTGCACTGTGTTGATAAGTTGAGCACAAGATATTTTGGACTGGTTTTGAGAATATAGGCCACAAGAACAAACCCGTACCTCAGAAACAGAACGAGATCCAGTGGTTGAGTACCGTATCCATGATGAAATCGATGGAAAGATGCCAGATGCTTTTTATACAGGTAAAAACTGATGGATCTTCAAAGCATTTTACAGACATTTATTTGGCATATTTGTCACTGTATATTTCAAGAAACTAAGAGGTAAAGAATCCCTTAGGGATCTATGATTCCATTGGAGATGCTTCCTGTCACTGGGCAAGTCACTGACCTATTTGACAGCCAAGACCTCAGCTTTAATGGGTAACGCTTTTCGCCCTATGCATCTCAGTGACTGACGCTACTGCATTTGAAAACTACCATACTAATGGACATTGTTCATTCTGATTTATGCAATTTCAATTTGTTCCTTCATGCACTGAGTGCCACAATCAAATTCATAACATCAATACTTAATACCCAGAAGATTCATACCTATTCAGTCCAGGGGAAGGAAAAAACTATACCGCAACACAAATAGATAAACCAGGATTATTTTCACTCTTTTCATAAACAAAACAAAAAATCACATAAATATAGCAAACGCAATTATTATCATCATTTTCTTATCTAGCTCTTTCAGCAAGCTTTCAATATTGTGGTGGAAAGGGTTCAGTTTGAAATGCTGTCATTTTATTATCAGTTGCCAGAGTTGCTGTGTCATAATGAAATGACTAATTAGCAGAA
Source organism: Ptychodera flava (assembly GCF_041260155.1). Lineage (NCBI taxonomy): Eukaryota > Metazoa > Hemichordata > Enteropneusta > Ptychoderidae > Ptychodera > Ptychodera flava. The sequence continues at coordinate 35,577,182 of NC_091945.1, forward strand.
ATGACCCCCCAACTGCCCCTAATATTTACAGACTTATAATACCACCTTTAACAAGACGGCAATGTTGATTTACACATGGAATAGAGTTGTTGCATAATGCTACTTACAAACCTGTACAAATCACAGAACAGAGTGTTCAATCAACAAGCAAAGTTTAACAGCTTGGAACTCCTTTCAAATAGGATTCAATAAACTGAACTTCTCTCACAGTAATGCAGAGGTAACATTTTAGTTTTAAATTCAATGCCATTTATCATGCAAACATTCTGAAAAATATTAACCTGCGTGAAAACAGACAAGACGCCTTGATTTTTTTTGGTTTTTCTGTCACATAAAATAATTTTTCAGTGTAAACAGGTCCCAAAGTCCATGCTGTATGTGTATGTGTCAACAGTGGGTTTAAGTACCGGTACAGGCTACAACAAAGTGAAATGTGCCGTTGGCATTTTCTTTTTGTGGAAGGATAATTTACAACAGTCCCTGCATTGTGACTATTCAATACTCAATAAAGCACAGGACAATAGTTTTACGAGCCCATATAAATTATGAATATAAGGCATGTGCTTGTTTGAAATTCCTCCATTCATATTATCAGCAATTGAGATCTGACCCTTGCATTGAATCCGGTGGATCTAATCAGATACAAGACACTCCACTGGTTGTTAATAAGCCTAATACAGCCATCAGAGACGACCAGTAGATCTATGGATGCTTAACCTTCATTGTATTGGATACAGCTCCTCCTTTACATTAACCCTTTACCTGCCAGACAGTATCACTTCCCCATCTGCAAAGTCAGTAAAAAGGGATATTGAGCCTATGTATTTTAACCCACTTAGCTTGGTATGCAACTTATAGCAGCTTTAGTCTGTAAAAACCATGTTTACAGTATCTGTCTTCATGGACCTTCAAATCTTCAAGTCTTTGTTAAAATGCACCATATGGAACCTGATGGTGAAATATGAACTTGGCAGGTAAAGGGTTAACCCTTTTCCTGCCAGACAGAATCACTTCCCAATTGGCCCAGTCAGTAAAAAGCAGTATTGAGCTAAAATCATAACATACAGGTTTTTTGTATTTTCACCCACTTGGCTTGGTCTGTTCTAGCATACGATTAGCAACAGGCAGAGATACAGAGAAACTTCATTATTTGATTAAAAGTACAGAAGTAATGATTAAAACAAATGTTAATGCATTGCTAAATCATACCGAGATATAATCCTCAGATATAAAACAACTTGTAAATTGTCATCAAAAATTTCCACCTTTACTGGTAACATAACTTCGTCCTACATACTGACTTTACTTTAATTAGAGGTTCAAAGATTTCCCATCCTGTGACCACAGAAGGAATGTTTGGTGGGAAAACAGAAAACACTGTGCAGGTGATACATATTGTTCAAGAAAAGTGTATCACAGAGAAGTACGCAAATAAAATAGTGTTCTATTACACATGTCAAAGTCCTCGTAAAACTTTACACATTAAACATTTTCCTCTTGAACTATCAAATCCCTTACAATTTTAAGTCTGAAATTATTGATATTTCTTCTATTTATGGCTTCCTTGTTTATTTATTTATGAAACACCTTGTGAACCATGCTGCAAAATCTATCATTTTATTATGATACATATTTTTGCTAGCTAATTTTAGCATTTGATATGTTGAGCAAACAAATTTTTCAAAGAAACAGATAACAGATGCTGGGCTGATCCGGTAAGGTTCCACTGGTATAGGTATCAACGGGTACATAAAGCAAACAGAATGCCTGTTTCTACAGAATGAACAATGAAATACATACAAATCCATATATATAACTAAACTGCATCAATCTTTATTTAAAAATATGACACAAGCTGGAACAAATAGTTGTCTTTTTATTTGAGAGTACGAAAAATTTTTAGAAATAGCTATTAAAATTCAAAACATGCAAGGTACATTTCAATACAGTTGTATGTATTTACACAACCCAAGCGTGAATGTGACTTTTGACTCTCATTTGAGACAAGATTTCATCTGACTTTATCTACATATGAACTACTTCCGCTGATCAAAATACACAGCACTTAAAAATGATCAATTTATGGGAGTTAACCAGGTAATAACGCACTGTATATGCATGTACGCTCTTACAATTATTCTAACGCTATTACCATGTAAATGAAGTTCACTGAAGATGGTGTATGACTTCAAGCTGAGCAAAAATTACATCCTAACACAACAATCTAACAGAATTAAACCATGAAAACAGACAACCATGACTGATGTGATTCCTCTGAGGACTATTTTGTTATCAAAAGAAAACTTGACCCTGAACTGATCTCTTGCGAACATGTACAGTTCATTCTTTTTGAGAGAGAGAGATTTTTAAAATTCTGAGTCATCATATTTTGTATTGTTTTTGCCAGGGGCCAAATTAATAAGCTGTGCTGCTTAAACATGTGATATCCATATGGCACTTGCTTGTTTTAGAACATAGATATCTATGGTAGAGCTTTTGATTCAAAAATGGTGTTTTGTTTGTACTCTGTTGTTATCAGCTGTTAACTGTTGTTGTCTTGACTGCTGTCATACAGAAAGAATTTGGGTCTGTCCCCTATTTATATTGCCTTATTACTAGACATGATGATGTTTCCAGGTCTATCCTGTATAATTCATAATAGACAGGTTTGGCTACATGTTTTACGTGAACGTGAACGCGTAGAATTGGCGTTGGCTTACACATTCGCGTGTAAAAACCCATTTGGCTACGCGTTACGTCACCCGTTCTTGTGGCACGCGCAAGAAGTGATTCGGCCCGGCTGGGGTCCACGTAGTCTGTTTCCGCATCACAGGGATAGCTCAATGGTTTGCCCATATGCTGCGAATCGACAAAGAAATTGCACATAAAAAATAACAAAAATACATGAATATCTTTGAGGATGTCACTATAATATAACAACTAACAACATGCATGGATGCTTCACAGTTTATATCATGTTTTGATACCAAAAGATGAGAATAAATTTACACGTTTACAAATTACGTGAAAACAGCGGTCTCCATGTAAATACGTGACGATGGCTCCGTGTACGTGGAGAACGTACGCACAAGTCAATGACATCATCGCAGAAATTCGTGACGTTACGCGTTCACGTTCATGTAAAACGTGTAGCAAAACATGTCTATTGCCTTGTTACTTGAACCTGGTCATAAAACCTTCTCTATCCTGTATAATTAATATTACCTTGTTACTTGGACCTGGTCTATCCTGTATAATTCATATTGCCTTTGGACCTTGTAAATTCCCTATTGACCTTGAATGATAATGATTATTAGAACTGTTTAAATGTCATATTCAATATAATTTACCTTACAGACCAGTGCACAGCACAGCAGGTTGGTTAACCATATAAAAATTTCAATTAAAAAACCTGCATGGCTGTAATACATGCCATGTGAAATAATGAAATTCACTATTATACAACATCATGTAAGAAGACAAACCACCCTATTCAATTTATCGGAGAGGTTACATCACTATAGCCATTAAATTACAACGTGAAATGTAACGTGATGGGTATAAATAGATTCTTACATGTCTATTTTCTGAACACTGATGGGCACATTATTGTAAATTTATCAGCAGATAAAATTGATTGGATCAGTAAAATAAGTATCTTCACATCACGCAGAAAACACAATATGTTGTACAATACATGAAAGTGTTTTCTGTGACCATTTTACTGCAGGGGTGGTTCTGTAACACAACACCTATCCACACCACTTTCGTATTATGCAACATTACACATTAACCTGCTATAATGATTGAAGGAGCAATCAAGATGGAATCAAACAAAGATTACCTCACATAATTTCTTTCATATTATCTTTCTTTTCTCTTGTTTTATAAAGATAAATTTAAATTTTGAGAGCATGGTAAAAACTGTGTGCTCCACATGCATATGCCATCACTGTTCTCAACAAACTGGACGGCATACATATCATCAATGATACAATATATCTTTGCATAATAATCTTCTTTAATTTCAACCAAAAGTATATCGGAAAATCATGTGTGTTTCACCAAGATGTGATTTCACATGAACCACATGCTTCATCTTACTCATTATTTTTGAATTCTACCATTATGACATATGTCAGTCACACGCTGACATCGTTCTTGCACAACACTTCATGAGAAATCTTCGTAAAAAATACAATGGGATTACAAAAATAGAGAGAAAAATGCATTTCTATTCACAACTCTATGTTGCAAAACCTCTTGTCTTCTATCAATTATCAAGCAAGACTGTCTATAGCATTATAGTAATCTTAGAGAAAATACGCTACATTCATACAAGTGCAATTACTTAGGTTCTTTTTCTATTTCAAGATAATTGCTTCAAATTGTTCTTTCTGTCACTATCATTCAATCTGTTTGTAACATGATTTTTTGTAATCCATGTCAAAAGTGAAATTCACTGACCAGTCATTTGGCCATCCTTTCAGCAGAGACTTATAAAATTCTTCGTCGAAACAATCATTTGAAAGGATTATTCTTGGTGAAATAAAAATACAGTCACAGGTGTTGTTTCATTAAGTTGATCAGCTGGGACCACTGACTGGAATGAAATTTCCATCCCACTATCATAGGTATGTTTCATTGTGATAACACACAGTTCTGTGTCGATTCAAAAGGATATCACTGAATACTTCTTGAACACAGTGCTATGTTTTGCAGAGATGCACTTTTCCATCATCAATAAAATCCTGGAAGATTACATATCCAAGACGTCATCTTTTTAAAGCAACAGTTCTCAATTCCTGGCTGTCACATTAGCGCTTGTTGATGATGACTGTTTATGTAATGTTTGTTTTTTGTTTCCCTTTGAAAGTTACGTTCAGTTAATTAATTTGCTTGATGATAGGGTTGATGGAAAACCTGCCCCTTTAACCCTTTTAGGCCAAAAAAAAAATTGATTTGTTTCAGGTTACCGCCTGCATCACTTCGAAGTGTGGGCGTCAACTCTTTTTTTTCCTGTTTTTCATTTGCCTCTATGGAAAAAAAGGGGAAAATGTATCAAATTCCACCAAAAATTTAAAAAAAAATGAAAAAAAAAATCACGTCGCCACATCATTTTTGCCACATGTCAATTACCATAATCAAACCAATTTTACCAATTTTTGTGAATTTTTCAGCCAGTTTTCATAATTTTTGACCACATGGACATCACATTTCATTGGCTACAGTTTTTTGGCAAAAATCTGAAAAAATTGACTGGGTATATTCTATGGTGGTGGCAAAAACTTGACTCTGGCACTCAATGGGACAAATCTATTCCTTGTTTGTTCATCCCATCATAGTACAGATTATTGTTTAATTCAGATACTGATACAATATTTAATGACTATAATATCTTGTTTGATGGCAACAGACTGTATTGAATATAGTAAATCTTCATAAGCACTTGAATATACAATTTTTACGTCATTTTCAGTTTGCAGATTGGATTCCATGCTCAGATAAACAACAAGGGATTCACATGTTAGAATGTATTAAAGCAGTGAAAGTGTTTCATTCAACAAATAGCAATCTCAATTTTTGATCACCCCTCCAAAGATGCGATGGTACATCCCAAAACCAACTTGCATTTAGAGTTAGCTGTATTGTTGTTGGTACAGGTACATGTGTGCATTATTTAACAAAGGTGTGACTTTGCACAGCGAACTTCTATGGGTTCACATACACCTTCATAAGTAGAGGTCAAGATATTTTGTATCAATGCTAGCATGACAAAGAATTTCCAATGGTCACATTTCACCCAGGCTTGTTGACCTTTGTCTATCTGCACATCCTGAGGTGACAGTAAATGGCTGTTCATTGATCCCTGTAATACCTTTCTGAGACCCAAGCAGTAAATCTCATAAAAATTACAACATTTAAAGTGCCCTGTCCTTCTCCCCATGTATCCTGTTTTGTTAATTTTTGGGACAGGAAAACGAATGTAAACAAATGGGTATTGGACAACACCAAGAAAGTTACATACATGAAGAAAAGGAATATACATGGTACAGCTCCTACATTGATCTTTCAAAAAATTGACTGCCAGCATCAGATTATGATGCAATGAATTCTAAAATCATTTGATTGTCATGTATGCTGTGTATTGTGTAATTCCCCAAACAATAAAACCATATGGCATCATAATTTAACTTACATCACCAAATATACAAACAGTTAAATGTTTCTCAAGGTTTTACAAATTTGCATGAAAATCCTCTCATGTTACACGGTTTCAAATAATATATATATATATATATATATATATATATATATATATATATATATATATATATATATATATATATATATATATATATATATATAATATATATATAATTTAGTAATTATTTATAACGCTCTGCTTAGCATTGAGCACTGTAATTTCCCACAAGGACATCTGTATACATCTGTTCTGCTTGCAGTTGAGAAGAGACTCTGATGATGGATGTATCTGATCGTTGATTTCCGGCGACAAAAACAAACACATATTCACGCACACATATCCTCACATATATAACTGTAAATCTTTTTGCTAAGCACTGTATTGCAATGGACAGTAGGAACTGCAAAGTGATCAAGCAGGGGGTCTAGTAGTTGACAAGGAAAACATTTCAAAGCTATGAGCTGTTGGAATAATGAACCAAGCTGGACACTAATCTAGCATTGATACATGATACCCAATAAATCTTTTATCTCTCCAATGGTTGCACCACCCTCATACCCTGGTATTCACATTCACTTCTTTAAGGTCACCTAACAAGGGTGGCTTGGGACTTTTACATTTTTTGAACAGAAGGGGTGGCTTGAGATCTTAAAGTACTTGAAAAACACAGGATTCAATCTATACTATTAGAGACAACACGTTTTTTCTCAGGGGGGCTTTCAAATAGCATTTTTAAGCCACTAGACCCGCTAAGATTATGTTTATTTGCAAAAGCTCAGAATGGGCCCAGCCTTCGTAAGTCTTGCTAAGGTTTTTTATGTTTTGTAGGGCATTACAGCTTTGCTTCACATAAAATTGCTATGGTTTACTGTTTATTGGATTTCGTATCTTTTCATCACAGCTGTAAACAGATTCAATGATTGGCACACAACATTACTTTACTTTGTGTGTTGTTTCTAAACTATAACCCTGAACTTCAGTGAAATTTTCAACCGTCATAAATTCACTGAAATTTAACTCTAAAATGTGCTGTTTTATGAACATGTGACTAAATTACCACTTTCAACAACTGAAAACAAATGATAACCCACTTCAGAACTGAACTGCTAATTACTGATAGCTTTGAAATCAATTATACATCTGTTGTAATATTGAATAACACAACAATTAAAGACTTTTGTACATCTCTACAATTTATAGAGATATCTTTTTGTCCAGTAAGCAAAATTTTGTCAATATCATTTTGCATCAGATAAGGAAACATTAGGACATTCTAATACAGGGCATGGGTACTCTCAGTACTGTTGGGATACCAAAAGTGTCAAACAAAGCTACAGAGGATGTACTTTATATTTGAACAAACATATCATCATTGACAGTACACACTCAAGAAGTAATTGTAATTTGAATAACCACTTCTGCCATCATTCTAATTACACTGTAAATAAGGATGAAAGTATTGTGTGGGTGACAGAGCCACAACTGGGAGAACCAGCAAGGCACTTTGCATCTCTCGTACAAATGCAAGAGTCTGACGTTTGATGAATTTAAACACCCGGCCACACTGCTGAAAAGAATGAATGACAATACCTTGGAAAGCAATCACAGTATAGATATTTTGTCATATCAGGAAAACCTTCCACAGATTTTTGCCAAGAGAACCTTGCTTTGATAACGTGTATATGAAAGGATGCCGCCTTTAGGTGATAAGTTTCTCATGAGGCGTCTATTTATGTGTGGTATTGATCATATAGGTGTTGAGTACACAAACACTGCTTTTTCTATGCTAAATCATTTGCATGTCACAGAACAAAGAGGCCTGGTTTGTTCACTTTCACATTGGTTGACCACTTATTTCTCTAATGATTAAAAGCAGAGTGGCCTCAATTTGAATACTCTGACCACCGGATGGCTACTTTGCTCTGGTTATATCACTTCCGTACAATGGTATATTATAGGTAAACTGTACATACTTGTCCGAATCTCATTTTTATCTCTGCTTATGATAACAAAGTCCAAACAATCCATGGAAGATTTAACTTCTGCCAACAACAAAAGATATTCTCAGGGGTCATGCTGGAGAGCTGCTATTATCAGCACCATAATGATGTAGCAGATGAGACTTAATGTGGAACACAAAGATAAGGACAAAATCCAGTGTTGGATTAGGTAATGGGCGATCAGTGTATCTTTCCTTAAAAAAAATATGCTAGAGGTACAGGGATGAGAAAAGTCCGTTGGTATGCCTGACTTTCTTATGTAACATATCAGCTGAGAGCAATCTGCCTGATGGGCAAGCGCCAACAAGTATTTATAATGCCATGCAATACCATGCACATCAACAATCTGAGATCCTTTCATTGGTCAATTAGGGCCATGTGACTGACCATTGATACTCCATATAAGGGAAATTTTCAAGCCGGGGACTGTGTTTAATAATACACAATATATTAACTGACAGTTTGCAAAATATAACCTAAAGTGTATAAACTGGAGTAAACTGGGATTCACTTCATATCCTACACCTGTCCTGGTTTTAATAACACACGCAGACCATATGCAAATGAGTCATCCATGTTCTACACCTTATTTCACTTTTGCGTGTCCATGTTTCAGGCCAAACAAGAACGTCAAGCACAAAATTTGCACCCAAAAAATGGTAATTTTCTTTGATTTTTTATTGTATTGGAGTGAGAATTAAGGGCTTCATAGTGACCGTTTACTTTTAATTACTGACCCTGGTGCAGAAAAACCAAATGTTTAGATTTTTTCTCATCCATGCCCAATGATAAACATGACTGATTGATACGTCAACCCTTGATTCTTTCAAGATGTATTCATGTACATAGCATGAAACAAACACAAAGTGCCCAAAAGTGCTGCATATGATAATCATTGTTTGTTTTCAGATATATTCCTCTGCTGCCCTGCACACACCCTGGCTGCACCCCACCCACTAACCCAACACCTCCACCTCCACTGCAACAACAAACTTTAGTAAAATTGACACAATGTCCAAGACCACCACCAACATCTTGGAAGATACCATTCTTGCTTATGGTGAAGCCCTTTTGTCATGGTGTAATTAAGTCAATTCTCTTGATAGTCACTAAAGCTGGAAAGTCTTTTGTATTCATCTATTTGTAATGTCTTTGACATTGTAATTTCAGATATACCTGAAAACAAAGGAAGTCACTCATGGGTAAAGAAGAGGCCCCTTGCATAATACTGGAATTTCTGATCTGTTGTTGGAATACGTGTAGGATGAAAACCAAACATCATGGAGAAAAGAGAAGGGAAACCGTCAAAGAGTGACCACTTCCTTTCATAATCAATGTCAGTGTCAACCCTCATAATGAAGCCTATCTTGAACTACTGCTGCACTTGGCATCATGCCAAGTGTATGCACTCTGTTATTGGGTAGTTCCAATCGCGCATTTTTCCGATAAGATTAAAGAATGTATCGACTAATGGGGCCAAAGGTCACCCTTGATACATGGAAGGCCATTACCCTTGGTAATGTCATTCGGTAATGTCCGCTACCCTTCACGCACACACGCACCTGCCATGCATCATCTCCAGTCACCCTAGCCTAGCAACTCCATCAACCAAGCAACTGACACATTCTTAGATCATGAATTCACAAAAGTAATGTCGGTGACTGAAGGAGATATTAGAATATGCGTGTATATTCATGACACAGGCACCTGCCATTGACGAGGACATTGGCAATGCTTGTTGAATACTGCACACTAAAGCTGCTACACTGTAATTTCCAGGCAGCCTTCAACCATGACATATATGTTCTATCACAACTACCAAACAAACAATGGACTGATTTTAATATGACACAGTACGAATTGGAACCGTGACAGGTTCAAGATCATCTTGAACTTTTTCACCTATGTGTAACAGTTCAGTGGTCTAAATTTGATAGATGTTTTTGATATTTTCATTACTGAATAAGCAAACTTTATTCAACTCTGTGATTTTCACTAAACGTCCAATAATGCAGGTGGTTGTACGAGGTCATGGTATAGAGTCTGTGAATTATGAACCTAGCAAGGCAATCGAACATAAAAAAATTGTTTTTCACGGTAAACAAATTTGGAAATGTTACTTATACAATTCATAATGAGGAGACATTCAATGTGCAAAACAATATCTTCTTGAAAGAATAAACAGTACACCATTTCAATAAGGTACATGTATGTGTTTATTGAGGACAGTTTTACTGTGCCATGAATATCAACAAAGACTGACAACTTATATGACAACAGAACTGTGGGTGGTCTCATAAATTATCTTCTTTACATGTAAGACAAGATAAAGTTTGAAATTAACTTTTTCAACAAAAGCATCACAACAACATCATTCTACCACATTTTCTGGATTAAGATACATCATCGCAACACAACCAAGTGAACTGAGAAATTATGCAAGATGTCTCAAAGCTAGCTAGCAAATCAATAAATAGATGACAAAGTTTCTCAGGGGGTGTATATCTGGACAGACACAGGTATGTATTTGACATGACTGGCACAAATTTAACACCAGCTTACCACAAAATTTCAGAGCTTACACAGGTATAGCAGTAACAAACACAAACAATCTTTAACTCAACAAACAGAAGAACTGAAGTCAGTTTAATGACTTGCCAAATTTGGATAACGACCCCATATTGACATACTTGTTTGGTTGAGATGACTTTCTCTGCAAGTATTTTAATGGCGTGGAGTTTTTTGTTAGCGTGAAACAATGGAGAATAGGGTTGTTTGTTTCAAATGTAATGAACAACACATTCAATGCAATTGTGCGTTCATTAGCTCAGGATTAATGACATGCAAATTTATTGATCTCAGTATATTGATTCCTGGGATTTTTTCCGCAAAAGTGAGTTTTCCATCAAAATCTTCTGAGCAATTTCTCAAAGTTGTAAGGACTGCCCTAAAAAATACATTCCTTGTAAACTCTTAGAAACAACACAACATGGCAAATCATTCAGAAGCAAATGTCTATTTCATGATGGTAAATACAGTGTCTATGGTAAATTTGAGCTTCACAAGTTGAATGTCACATACAGGTCAATTATCAACATCATTCACTTTCCCATTCAGGTGTTTTTTTCCAGGATCCATACACTCATGAACTTTCAAGAAATTTTTTTCAGACAAGGAGTTTTTGACGTCCAAAATACCATTCTCTAAATATCATTTCACTTATATCATTTTTTATTGATTACTTTACAAATTATTTTGACAGTAACCCAACCCATCACCTCATTAGTTTTTATTATTTGTGGCTGGCCTATCAATTTTCCAAGACTTTCCAGAACTCATTTTCATTTTCACGAACTTTTCCCAGACTTAATTGGAGGTTTTAAAAGTCAAGGATTTTTATGGACTTTCTGTGAGCATATGGACCCTGCTTTCTGATTCTAAGCATTTCTACCTCCACTTGGATTGGAAAACACATGTATATTTTTATCTGGAAAACAGAATTGAGGAATTCCTGATATTACCCTCAGTCACACAGTATTAAAAGATATCTTACAGTTATCAATGATCATTCAAGTATCACTGTGTGAAAAAAATACAAAAGTCCACACTCATTGCAGAGTAAGGGAAAGAGAAATTCCTGAAAAAAGACACTGTTATCATGCTCCAATTGAATCAATCCTGAGCAGTGAGTAAATTTGCATAATGTATTTGAAAACCCGACTTTGACCCTGAACTGGCTTAGGTTGTATTATCTGAAAAGTAATTTCCTATCAAAGCCATTTCTGATAGCCAATTATAGCGGTAACTCTACCATACAAAAGAGAACTTCCGGCTTTGTTGATCTTGTTTTTGATAACTGATGACTATTCCCACGGCACATTTGTATTGAACCTGTTGCAGTTGTTGAAATAAAGCTAAAATGCACTGTTTGCAAGACTATGATGACAAGCTATGGTATTTGAACAAGCACAAATCATAGACTGTTTTTAAAGTCTATGCACAAATTCACCTAAACTCTATTGCTTGACCACTAAAATCAGTGCTGGACGTTTGAGATGAAAAAAACAAAGTACTTCATGCTATTTGCTTATGGCATTCTTATACAACAGGGCATTAGCTATTGTTCAGCTGAACACAACTTATGAATGCATATACCTCATATGATTGAAACTCACAAAATTATTTCAACATTGAACTCGATGATGCGATCATTTTACAAAAACATTATTGTTTGCAGATTGAACTCTGAACTCTATAACTCTTGACACTGCAGAGTGTTTACTTTCTGCCCACTTTTACAGAAAGCTTGTAATGTCAAGTGTTCTGCATCTGTTGCTGAACTTCACAGTGTTGAAATTAAAACAAATATCGCGGTTTTACACAAACAAAATCCCATTTATCAGCATACCTGCAGTTCGACAGAATCAGATAAAATGCATTATGTACACAGTGCACGCACTCCCTAGGGACGCAACAAAAGCAGAGCAGGGAGGTAATCCACCTTGACATTGAATAAAATTTGCCTAAATCCCTGGTTACACATAAATTATTGTTCCTTCAAAACATTTCCAAACACAAGTCAGATTGATGCTGGGTCAAGTGTGTATCCAATGACCTGCTTCATGCATTTCAATTTCTTTTTGTAATTTCACATCATACTATACAGTACAAAGTAAACTGAAAGGATGATATAATTGTAACCTAGCAACCATCCCCATGGAAACCACCCATTGGCTGGTCTCATTGGTACCCTTCAGTAATTTAGACAAATGTGAATGAACATCAGCGGACAAATCTAAGCACATGCTCAAGAAAAAATAGAGTTAACTACAGGATGTAGGTGACACTGACATATAATACTGAACTTGACAACAAATGGTGGCTCAGACCAATTTTTGGAGGGTAAGAAAGCTCAGTACCTGTTTTTCAGGAGCCAACCATAATTACTACTTCTCCTGAGCAGAAAGCACTGGTGAGACTCAAAGGAAGTATCCCAAAATCATGGATCTATGGAACTGAGAAACTGGTGAAATTTTGTTTTCCCTCACATTTCAACACCCTCCCCTTTCCTGTAATAAGAGAGACTTCTGTTAAGGCCCAGATTTTGTAAGGATTGTCAGAGTCATCTTTTGAATAAACAACTCCAGAATATCTAAGTTGTGTACAGAAGATGTTAATCAATATACAATAGTGTCCCTGCACAGAGAAAATTACAGAGCTGTATTTTGATACATCTTTCATATGTAAGAGTGGTAGAACTGTACTTTGAATCATCAAATGAGGCCATAATGAGCTGTTCACCACCTAAAATATGAAGTATACTTACACCATCGATCTTATAATGTCCATGTTTTGCAAAAATACATGAATATGTACGCCATGTAGAGGTATATCTAAGCCTATTAACTTTCCAATCCTGCATATGAAATTATCATGCCACAATGGCTATGCACGACTTTTATCAAAACACAATTTTTGGGCAATTTAAGAGTTTTGACAGATATGACAGAAGGCCTAATATTAATAAACAATTTGCTTACTCCTTGTCTCACTGAGGTGATCATGGATAGGCACCACTTTTACTTAATTTTTGAGAAACTGACACAAAGTCAGCATCACACCATCCAGTTTCTATACTGAGGAAGGCAATCTGTAAATTGCGGAAATGTTGGTTTCAAATAAAGATAGTTGGAGATTTCAGAATCTGGTTGAGAGCATCCATGTTTTCCTACCCAAAAATAAAAATTTTCCAATCTTCACACTTTCCCGGATACATTGATTCCATAACATCCTACAGGGAACAAAGCCTTGGACATTTTTGAACTTGATACCAAATCTATAAATCACTCGCAAGCAACAATTGTGGCATATAATCTTAACCTAGTTATGAGTTAACTTAAGCCATCCATGTTGGATAAATGATTTCTCAATCAAAACGGCACTAGCTTCCTTTCACATTGCTGAAACAAAGTTGTGAAAAATCAAAGCAAAAACCTTGCACGTGACCCATGGATATATTGCACTGCTTGTTGGAGCAATTCACACTAAAACATACAGCAATAAACATGAGAATCAACAAACTTGTAAATCACCAGCGACCCTATCAACAGTTTTACAATATGTATGTTTATCTTTCACAGAGCTATAAATGCATAAATGCACACCTAAAAAGCTATGAGATGACAATGTCACTTTTCTCCATGGGCAATCACTGTTTAAGCCTAAAACTAGATCCAATGGAAACATTTGAAATGGTTTGCAAGCATTGTCAATTATACGAAAATCTGTGCCACAAGTGGGAACTATTGCAGCATTTTCATTTACAACCATACTTTCCACGTTGATGAACTTGAACACCCACATAAAAATTACTGTTATTACCTGAATAAATCACTGATCTTGAACCAGTCATCCAAAATTGACATGTATATCTCAGGATCAAGTTTTATACACCCTCTCCATCATCAAATTTTACGCATTTTTTGTAAGCATGAGCTAACAACGGCCAATACGCATTCTGTCTGCTATATTTGCCGGTAGATATGCATCATACATGAAGTCCTGTAATTTGTGATAAATACTGTTTTTACACAAAGCACAATCTTTTTATATAGCTACCTGGTAATTCAAGAAAACAATAATCTCATCTAGGAAGACACTCTCTGTCAGAACAGTTTAAGTGGCAATATCCTGACTGCTGCTAAGCTACTGTGCATGCCAAGCCATAACCCTACTGCTCCGTCGTGTTGCCCACCCACAATTCATAATATCCGGGGTCAAAATTGTCAGTAAGCGAATATGCAGCAATCGGTTAGACAATCGTAATAAGAAGCTGAGACTCGCACTTGAGATTAGTATCACCTTGGTTGGAACAAATGAATGAATTTATGAAGCATGGCATTTTGTGGGTTATAGTACACAGACAAGGTTGAAAAATTGATAAAAGTCGCCATAAAACTTTACAGTAGTCATGGACTTCTGTCACAGCCAGCTGTGATCAACCGATATAAATACCAGAAAACAGGGGGAAGTTCCCGGAATTCATTTATTCCATGTTTGATCATCTTGAAAAGTAGGATATGAATTTGCATATCATGGAGCTTACACAAGTTACGTGATGGATATGAATACAGCATGACATGAATTCAATGAATGACAATCTATAATACTTCACGGCAAATAGTGAGACTCTGAACAGCTCAGCAGAGCATGCATTTGACTGCAATACAAATCATATGTCATTGATGGGACCATACCTGCAAATCCATTAATCAACCTATTTAAAGTTTTTTGGGCTGCTGTAACAGTAGATCAAGCTACTCACATAGCAATTGAATAACAAGTTCATGTGCATGTATGTATTGAGTTTATATATATATATATATATATATATATATATATATATATATATATATATATATATATATATATATATATATATATATATATATATATATATATATATATATATATATATGAATGGTGTGTGAACCTTTATACTGTAATGATATTTGAAGTTTGATGTTCCATTGTCAAGCTGCCAGCACAGAGGGCACTTTGTCTTTCCATCAACAGTAAAAGACATCAGCAGCAGCATACCCCACTCAGCTTACTGGACATTTTACAAATAGTTTAAAGGTTGCTTGTGAACTGAAGACAAGCTGAGTTCAATTTCTCACTCTGTACATACCTATCTGGTTAGCTTTGACATAGCACACTTGACTGAACACACCATCAAGCATTGGTGTTGATGGAATGCCAACATCGCATGGCGGTAGCCTAAACTGTCCTATCAAATCTTTAAGTTCACTTCCAGTTCAAATACTTCACCTGATCCAGGCCTCTTCAAGCATTTCCTGTTTCAACTCAATGTAAACTTGTAAAATTTTTTGCCTTCGAGACATGTGAATCTAGCTTCATGAATAATTCGGCAAGCAAACCCCCCTCCCCCACGATCTCCCCCTTTCCTGTACAGGGAAACCACTTGGGTATCACCAATGTTTCCAAATGTCATGAGTTCTGAGAGATAAGCTATGCATATCTTGTTGGCCAATTAGTGACACGGTTTTCAACTTTCTGACACCGACACTTAGAAGAAAACCTGAGAGAGAAAAATTCTCTCATTGTGAATTCTGCACGGAGCTTTTACTCGTCAGCTTGATCTTGATTCCAAATGTCAAATACACATTAGGATGTACACAGAACAAAGATAAAGCTCCCACTCTGTGAAATTATCTCACAATGGAATTAACAATTAGGGTATTCACTTTCTGCCATCACAGCATAATTATTTCTGTTTTAATGAAGTGTGTTACCTTTACAGAAATTTAAATTATTTCATATTGATGGTTTTAGTTTATTTCATTGATTTACATGCTTTTGGGTAATAAATTGTTGCATCAAATGCTGTGTGATCCATTTCAGCAGGTCAAATATTGACTGTTTTAGTTTCCATTTTAACCTGGGGGGATTCTCGGTTAGTACAAAAGAACTGGCCAAGCACAAGTTGTTTTCTAGAGATATACAGCTAAGTGAAGCACAAAGATTACTCATGATTTGTGATAGTCTCTCATTTAGCTCCTTTCCTCGACAATAGCCTGACCCAATTCTGCAACAATCATGGTAATTGACCATAACAGAGCAAGTGAGATTTCTCTCATAAACCCCCAGTGTAAGGTTTTATTCTGATGACCACGGTGAAACGGAAACTCCTCCAGTGGGATTTCACAAGCCAATGACTTCCTACACAAAAACAACAACTTCAAACGCCTGATTCATTACCATGTCATTTGCTTTTGGACGACAAGCAGAATGTTTCCATAAATCTCCAAAGGCCTGGTCAAAAATCTTCCCTCGTCTTCACTAGCTGCTATACAATTTTGCCATTTTTGTCACTGCAAAAGGTACTGCACCCATGAAAATTTCAATTCCTGATTCGTTCTATTGGCTTCCAAACTTTAAAACAAAGCACACTTGGGTATTTGGACTACCAAACTTTCACAGGGTAGAACTTTGTGTATTCAAATGCATTCACGCAGTATTTCAATACCACGGCACCATGGTTCCCACTGCTTGTGGGTCATGTTCACATTGTTTCCAAGGTCTTGGTTACTTATCAGGTCGCAAAGCTTCACCACACAACCCTTTTTCTTTGAGAGTATCAATTACTGGGAAGGGAGTATACACAGTCATTTTTCGTTGAGGCCAAGGTCAAGATTGTGTATCTGACCCTCTCCTTTCCTTTGACAGTTTTCATTTTCCAGGGTCATTCACTTTCAAAGTTACAGGCATGTGACAAAATTGGAATGTGGAGACTCATTGAGTCATTCTGCTTCAGTGCACCTGAGGGCCGGCCTACACTTTGTAAAAAGTGTTTATCTAATTGGTAAATGCATTTTGATTTTTTTGTCTGGAAGTGTGCGGTAAAATTTAACGTCTTCATCAAGAAACGAATAACTATAAAAGTCACAGAAATCATTTTTAACAGTAAGTTAACAGCATACATCTCTTTATATCGCATTCCTTTATGACACTTCACTTTAATAGTTCACATTTGATCACAGAACTAAAATTTCATTTATAAAGTTTCAAGCTAATATCAATGACAAGCTATTGATATATTTTTTGCCTGCATTCCAAAGGGCTTCCTGAAAGCATTTTTACTATGAGCAACAGCTGTATATTTGCTAATTACAAGATTAGGTTTTGTACTTTGTTTCCAAAGTTACTCCTATGTCTTAAACATCTGACTATTTTTGCGGCAACATCTGACAGACTTAAACAACATCTGATTCAGTGGGCTGTCTGCTGGAAACAGCTATACATGTACCTTATCAGTATCTATGAGCTTTACTGGTGAGGCCATATGCACAAACAGAGCTTGAACCAGAGAAGGGGCAACATGGAAATCCATGGAGCTGTGACACAAAAGAATGGTGTGGCCTAACTGCAAGTTAAAAAGTACTTGCTTGTAGATGAGAGTCAACAAAAGTCATTTAATCTCATTACGAAAAATGGAGAGCCATAAAGTTCATTGAAAGATGCATTTTATGAATCTTTACATGTAAATGGGCTTCAAAGTTATGTTATGAGTGTCACAACTATTTGGTCTGATAATTTACAGGTATAGATTCTGGACTGCGTTTGCCAAACAAGAGAAGCAGAGTTAATATTCAAGTGGCTACCAATATTGCAACTCAATTTAAAAATTCATAGCACTGATATATTTGGGTTATTGCCACCCTGGAATGGGAAAATGCAATTCACAAAAGGTTAAGACTGTTTATTCAAGAGAGGAAATCACAGGATTCAGACAACATCATTGCACTTACAGTTGTAAAATCACAGTTTCAACAGAAAGTGGGTCAAATTCAGGATTATACAACGATATGGAGGTAATGCTGTACATTTTCAACACAAAATCACCGCAGGCTTTTAAAAATGTAATACGAATCAATATTTAACCATAATTTTCTGAGAGATAACGGTTCAACAGCTACACCTTACATAACATCATTTGCAAATGCACAATGCCCGAGTAATAACTCAATTTACAGTAAAGTGTAAACAGTACGACCCATGACATTTGAGTTTTACCCTTGGCACACAAAGAGCTTGAAAATTTCCACAAATGTTGCCTGAGCTTATTGAAATCTCTTACACTTCATAAGGGCAGTTGCACATTCAAAAAATAGTCTCATTCATCAGTTATCCATATTACATAGATGCAGGTGGTGCTCATCAATCAACTGAAGAGGTCTTGACATTTCATTTCGTATCTTACACATGATTTTTTTTACCTGATATCAGACATTATACGGAGGCAATTTCAATATTTGACTTGTATTTGGATCACAGAGCACTACACTTGCAAAGCCTCATATCAGTGCCCATATTTCATTGAATTACATAAGATCATTCTCCTACCACATTAGGGCTTTTAACAACAAGAGTGCTTTCATAGATTCAATTGGATTTTGGTACCTGAAACACAGTCCCTCCCTTTGTAGAGGGATGGTGTCTGAAATTCGGGTTAAAATACTTCTGTTGACAAAGGCTTCCCCCTTGCTGCAAAGGTAAAAATTACCAACACAAATCTTCGGCAGAAACAGGTAACCGTCTGAATAAAATTCATAAAATATGTAAATTAATATCATTAAGTATTGTTCATCAAGAGTAGACGTGACATACCGTACAATTAAACACTGAACAAATAAAGCTTGAATGATGAACTCACTGAATATGAATGGGTTTTGATTCAATTTATGAATTGCTATATCAATAGAAAGGGACATATCAACCTTACAAAGCAATAAGTACATGCCTACTACAGCAAAACGACTTCTCTACTATTGATGAATTACAAAAATTGAACACAGCCCTGATTTTTTCCCTCTTTCTACAACATCATGAGCTTGGCATGGGATCACTCTTAACTGTCAATGTTTAAATCAAGGTCCCTTCGTCATCATGGAGAGACTGTCTTCAAACCTTGACAAACTGTATGTGACATACATGTACTGTATGCTTTAATTCTACTACAATGTCAAGTAGGTTCCAATGACAATTGCACAGCATAACAATGGCACTTAGAAAGATTATCCCTGGCAGTATATTTAGAAAATCAATATTTCAAAACATAGTAGCTATCAAGGTAACCATACCACATTACCAGATAAACTGGTGTTGTTCACATGAGGCGTGCTAAAACTATAGGTTCTTATCAGATGAACTATTCATCCATAACATAACAAAGCTTCATTTCCGAGAGAATCTACTCAACCACTGTTTGTGACAGTTGCACTCAACTGGAACACTGATAATTTTCAATTGGGCTTGATAATTAAAGCATTCAGAGGCCAAAGATAGCCTTGTTATCAAAAAAGTATCACATGATATCATCAAAATGGCTGCTACTATTCAGCAATAGATCAAATTGGATTCAACTAGGTCAGATAATAGAACACAACTGAAACCTTTTTTATCTGTAATGTAAACAAATAATATGAGATTGCAGGCTGAGTCTACTAAACAACTTTCATGATGTTTATTTTTCAGAACGATAGAGTTTCATATTTGAGAAGACTACCAGTAGGTTTCCCACACTAAAAGGAGGTTAGCCATGAACATGAGGCTACTAGGCCTTGTTACCATGTCAACCAATCTCCATCAGTTGGGGTGTCAATTGCTAATTTCCCCTGTGACTAAAAGTTTGTTTACATTCACTCAATGTTTCTTTTGCCAGGAATACAAAATAGGACATGAGCAACGCCGTAGCCACTGTTTCTCAATAACTCTGTACTCTGCAATCAGCATTTAAATATTTCTATATTTCAAAACAATGGCAGGAATGCAGAGACTGATGACTCCATCCCTATTCATCAACAAACAAAAGCGACTCCATTGGTCACTGACCCTCATTATGACAGTCAGAAGCTTACAAAGCCGCCAGAGAACTAACTCTCTCACAAGTAAATAATTAACTTGCACAATATTCAAAGACAAGCTTTGTTTTTTGTTCCTTAGTTAATTGAACACCTGCACCCAGTGTTTATCATTCCACAACCATGAAACAAATACTTAGAGCAGCAGTAACAACATTTGTACAGTAGACATGTTTATCAATCCTTGGAGTTTACGTATCCCTGGAGTTTATCTTTCCCTGGAGAGATTCCCCAATGTACACAGCACCCATAACACATCTACCCCTCTCCCTCTCTCTCTCTCTCTCTCTCTCTCTCTCCATCAACACTGAGATGAACTCATCAAAAAATTAATTGTGAAGTTAAGACTTGTAATTCTTCTATGAACTCCTACAGCTAAGCCTTCATTTTTCATGCAAACAACATTTCAACCATGGAACATGTAACTGTTTATCTATTTATTTTACATCCGTCGTGACGTTAAAAAATAGTCACATTTTAATGTGTAAATTTGATTACTTTTATTGTGATTTTGCAACAGCAATTGAAACATTTCCTATAAATTTAATGTGTCTTCCAAAACCTTTCCTTCACAAGATTACAACACAAATTCATAAAACATTTACTAGACAGCAGGTGTACCAACGATTAAGTCTAACACTTGTATCACTACACTTACACAACAATGAACTACTTGTACTACTGTATATTTCAAACAGACAACCTTGCCACTGAGATTTGAAATCATAAATGTTTGAAAATGATGCAAGTAACAATAAAAGTCACCCTCTGTGGAACAAAATTGTTAGAAAACTGTAGAGAATATGACCTAGTTTCATCAAATCCTTGACCTCTGATTTACCGGTACTGTAATGCAACTCAGTAACAGTTCAAGTTGATTCAACATTGTTCTTGTGAACAGAGATTATTAAAACCTTGCACAACCAGTTTATTTAGCAAATTGTTTATGTGCACGCAACGTTTATATACATACATATATATATATATATATATATATATATATATATATATATATATATATATATATATATATATATATATATATATATATATATATATATATATATATATATATATATATATATATATTAAAATGTTATAGGGGATTAGAAAACCCTGAGCAAAATCATTTCTGTGTCTTGTTCATTATGTTTTGGTACGTATGTGTATCTATACATATTTAAATGCAAACATATATGTGTGCGTATGTCTGTAACACTATATAATTTTCAAGCTGCGAATAATTGTCTCCGCCATAAAAAGAGAGATTATAACTATGAAAAGTTCAGCCCTTAAATGTGTTCAATGATAGACTATTTAAACTGTTAAATACAGTGAATTGAAGTATGACTTGGAGTTGATCCAACTGCCAGTATCATGTAGCATCAGCTTGACCTGGTTATCAAAGTATAGATATATCCATCAGGTGAATTTCCTCAAAGTTTTGAACCTCTTCCAGGCCCTATTGCTCCAAAGACCTATCTTTGGCATTCAGTGATCTGCTTTGCATCAATTCCATGGCCCTGCTAAGTAACAGTCTTCAATATTGTAGAAAATCTACTCTGTGAATATCTACAATGTAAATCTTTATCAGGCTGGGAGTCACTGAAAACAGCCCTAAAATTGAGTTAATTGTGATCCAATGACCCTAACTGAATAGGTGGTTTGATTGATGTTAATTCATTTACTTTACCTGAATATTTGTTTGCTTTTGTATATTATTTTTTTTTGTTCATTGATCAATGTTTTTGGCTTTTTTCAGACTTGAAAAACATAAAAGCCATTATAAAACTTGATTTTATGATTATTGCTTCAAGGAATATTGTGTCTAACTCTATAGTGCTCAATCTGAAAAGAATCTTAATTCATTCTTTTATTTTTGTTTGATACACTGAACCCAAATTACGCCAAAATAATGTCATGTTCAAAAATTTGAAATTGAATTCTGGTGAACAACCCATACGCTAAAAGGCTGTTATGTAACATCACATCGTCACAATGGCATTGTACATTTTCTAAAATAGAGTCACGTAAATGTGTTAAAGTTCTAAAAATAATGTGACAGAGCTGTGACTTTCTAATAAAAGGTATGGACGAATAGTCAAGGTAATCTCTTAGGGTATGCTGACCTAATAACATGGCTACATATCACTTTTGAGCTAACATGACATTGCGTCTAGATTATTAGCTGTGAATCACTGGATCTGCATTATAACAGGCTGACCATTGCATTAGATTGCCTAAATACACTTTCACCATATTTACTTTGGCTTACATTGCTGACTTTGGAACTGCCATATTTGAAGTGGCGGAAAATAGAAAATAAAATTTTAGACCCGTACCTGACCTATTACACACGTCACTAAATGACAGGAAACAAAAATAAACAGCCATAAAAAGTGGTAAAAACTCACCTAGCATGTCATAAAACTACATGTTTATACATATCAGGCATATATTGAGCCTCATTAAAATGCACACAGGCATAACTGACCACTTTAGACAATGAATATAACTGTTATCACCAGGCTAATTAACCCTTTGAGTGCCAAAGTCAATTTTTGTTGCCTCTAATATAAAGCAGACAATTTTTTCAAATCCAGAGAATTTGATTTCAGATTTTTCCAAAAATTTTGATAAGAAAATATGTAGCAAATGAAAAGTTATATCCCTTGGGTCTAAATTATCAAAACAATTAAAGAAAAAGTCACAAACATTGGTAAAATGTTGCACTAAAATTTAGGCGGGAAAAATTACAGTACTTGAAGAGTTAAACAGACTTTTCCCAGATGTTGGACACCAATAGTTTGGGGGACCTGGGTCGTATTAGAAATCTGCCAAACAACAAATTCATTCTATTCTAAAATGATCATAAAAGAGTTGATTTACAATATAGAAGGCAAAGATTATTTTTCATGAGATGACCAAGATATCACTGCTTGCAAATCAGGCATATTTCTACAATAACAGACAGTTTTTCTTATTACCTAGATATGCAATTTCAGTTTATATTGCTTGACCAGGCAAGTTACCGTAAGTTGCCTTACAAGCCAGTTGTCCTAGTACACATCAAATCTAAAGTCTGTGACTCTACCAATCACACTAGAGAAGTATACACACAAAACTATTCATTACAGAATTGTACATGTATCGCCAAACTGTTTACCATCTTATCTTGGTCTATTGCTTGCTTAACGTAACTATCATAATTATGTCACTCTACCTTCAGTTTCGTGGATACTTGGACTTTTTGTTTGAGTTCTGGGCATCTCT
Organism: Ptychodera flava; assembly: GCF_041260155.1. Taxonomy (NCBI): domain Eukaryota; kingdom Metazoa; phylum Hemichordata; class Enteropneusta; family Ptychoderidae; genus Ptychodera; species Ptychodera flava. The sequence goes on from NC_091945.1 coordinate 35,601,106, forward strand.
TTTCATTTATGAATTATTTTTCTTTTTTTTTTCACTAGTCTACTGATCAGGCAAGACTGAATGAAGAACACCACTGTGATACAATTCAACATGATCTTAAGGGGTATGTTTGTATTCATTAACCTGTAAAGGCACTCTCAAAAAAACACTGATTTCCACTGGGGGATGTAGTCCATTCTTCTTCTGGTTTGTAAATAATTGCAATTTTTTACTTTATTCTGCAAAAGTTAAATTACTTCACTTGCGTTATAATAAAGATTTCTTCCTTCCATATTTAAGACATGCACACAAACCCACATAAATTTATATTTTTGGATAAATTTGTACAAAACCTCTGAAAATTTGAAGTCACAAGCAATTTTGCAAGGCATCAAAACAATTCACTCCATCATAGTTAGCAAAATTAAAAAAGCAAGCCCAGTATACTCTCAACTACAGGAATAAATGGCAAATAAATAGTAAATAACAGTGCACATGTTAATTTTAAAACTTCATTTTGCAAAAAAAAGGAGAAGCAGAGAGAAACGCACTGAATGCGGAGAGAATTAAGATGATCACTCTTACCTCTACACTTCTATATTTATCCTATTTGAATATGTGCCACAATAACCTTGAATGTAAATGCTGAGTATGACATAGTAACACCCTTCATTTCCATTGCCCTTTATATCCTAATACCTTACTTACAAGTAATACTCTGTCCCTTGGCAATGTTACGATTCAAGTCCCCTTGACTCAAAATTTAATGAACTGCTAAAGTGTTGAAAAAGTAGAAAGGGATGTACAGTAAGGTAAAACAGACTATTGCTGTGATTGTGGGAGTTTTTTGACAGTCCAATTGCAGATAAAATGTCACAGAATCAAGGTCACATCATGGCCCTATCATATTACAAAGTGAGTGTTTTACTTTCACAAACATTAAAATGTTGCAGCACTTCGCTAACTCAAAGTTAAACCACAGACACTGTGAGTTCAGTCTGACAACTTTCACATTCATTTATAAACACAAGAAAACAAGACCTATCGTTTTATGTGGAGAGGCAACCTGTTTTCGTTTCATTGAAGTTTTGTGGCCGAGGCTGAGGACACAGTCATTCAGGAAACATGATATACCAGGGGCAATACAGTGTCTCATTGGTCCTTAATTATTAACATTCATGCTTGATTTGCAGTGTTGCCAAAGGCCCCAAAAATGCATGCAAGTTTGTGTCAAGTACACAATTATTCTCTATTTCCTGTCGGGCGACGGTTGTTTTTGAAATCTCGCACGGGGAATTTGGGTCAACTTTTTATTTTCCAAAGCAGCAGGTATTCAATGCGGGAGATTTCTGCTTGGATGAAGTGTTAACAGGCTTCAATATCGGGCAGAACTCATGACTAATGAAAGATAAACAACTTAAAATCAGAATTTACTCTGTCTTTTTATACTACAGTGAAGCAGACTTTATACTGTCTTTTTATACTATGGTGTATATTTTTGTCTAGTCCACAACATTAGATATATTTACCTTCTTGAAAACACAGAAAGACAAGTTGAGAAAATATCTTTCAAAGTTCACAGAAATGTGTGTTCATAAGCCAATGCTGGGTCTACAAAACTGTAAACCTTTGGCAAACAGTACTACTAGTCACTTCCATTTGGCTGTTACTAGTAACGTATCATTGACAAGCATCAGTTGTTTCACAGAAACCATTTCTGTTTTCCTTGATATAACAAAAGATCTCACAAGAGCCACTTAGTCATTTGAAAGTACTGAGTCTTCAAAGCAAAACTACTATTAAAAATGTACAGGATCATCTAAGGGTCAATCATAAAAGCTTGTTTATGAAAGATTAAAGTATTGTTTGCTTGAGATGTGATGTCACTGTTAATTTGACTGCTACTCATACAGTTCCAGATGGACATGACCTCACTCGTCAAAACAAAGTGGTTATTGATGAATGGAAGAAAGTGTGATATTTGTGGCAACTTTAAGGTTACCCCTAATCATTTCTTTCGGGGGACTTGTACCCTATGGGTATCTATCTATAAGTTATCCAAACTGCTTCATGTGAACTCAATTGACTCATGAATCACATCATTTCTATAAGTGTATGGATAACTCTGCTTTCTAACTTTTCATATTAAATACTTCTTCAATTTTCTTTCTGCCTAACAATATTAATTATAGAACATCTGAATAAAAAGCCTGATAAAGATTCCAAATGTGGCATTTCTGTAAGCTGATTTTGTGTTGAAAATAATATGTAATAAACAAAGTATAGCTGTTGACACCGTACAAATATATATTTATACTATTAAAACAGAATAACAAATTGGCAGTAATACTTACAAGCTACTTGAAGTACGGCTGACTTACTAACTATTGTACCGATTTCACTGCTTATACAACACTGGTACGTTCCTTCATCCGACAAAATTTTCTTCTTCTTATGTTGAATTGCAGCAAAAGAAAGTGAACCGTTCCTGAGTACATTGCGGTTGTCATCATCTTTGATGACCTGACCGTCTTTTCTCCACGTTATGTTGAAGGGTATACTGCCCTCAGCTGCACAGTTCCAAACAAACGCTTGGCCCTTTAAAACTACCACATCGTCAGGCTCTAAGGTAAAATTTAACTCTTTTGCACCAAATGCACCTGTAATGTAAATGCAAGAAGAGCACGCTTTAGTATGCATTTCCAATTAGTATCATTACAAAAATATACGGCCTGTCACATTTGTGTTAAATTTAACTGACCATATAAAAACACCTATGGAACCGTGATGGAATAAACCAAATTATCAGTCATGTCACCTCATTATTTTTTTCTCCAGAACATATTCACAACCTCGTACCTTCTCTCTCACATGTTGTTTTTATGTTAATTGTACAGAACAACTGCAAGGCAGAATTGCAAAATGATGATATACTTAGGGTCATGACGGTGTTATTTTATTCAACGAGCCTGGTTTGACTCGCCTTTCTAAAACTCTGGACACAATAGCTACACTACTTGAATGCAATTTCACTATTTCACAGCTAACTGGAATGCCTCCAATATTAGGTGCATTAGTTCATACCAATGGGAATGACTTAGATAAATACACTAGAATTATGCTCATAGAGCAATTACTGTTTATATTTCCATACAATCACAGATTTATTATTGGGGTCCCATGGCAGGATCAACTTCACAAAATGGATGTACTGATAGAGTGCACGAACATGAGCAAATGGATGAATTCTCCACTATCGTACACTTACAAGTCCGATCAGAAATCTCCCCATTGAAAACAAAAAAAAATTAAAAGAGTTCAATCTTTTGTGAAAGCTCGGGCGTCTGCAAGGTGCGACAAATACACGTAACAATTACACTGTAAAAACGACGTTTCAGTCAGATTACTTGAAACACCTTAATTACGATCTGCAACGGACCACCTAAGTCACTGCTGCGGATCGTTGTTGATTTGTACCGTGGAAGTCAACGGCCCATCTTCAACTTCGATATTCGACGTGAAAATGATTTTCATTCTTCTGATCATACGTGATGTAGCACACTCACCAGAGAAAACCCTCTGATAGCAATAATATCCAAGAAAAGTAAGAGAAGGTTACAATAGACACGAATCGGTATTACATATACGAAAACGTGTTCCTTCGAGTAGATAGAGCAGGGTAAAGCTGTGGCAGTATTGTTTACGTCGTCGAGGCCACGTTTAATGGTATGTGTACACCACCATCGGCACACGATCACGACATGCATGCACGAAAACGGCTGATCGAGTACACACAATTTCACTCTGAACGTTAAATACAACACAGAACAGGGCAATTCGGGAACTAAGTTTACTACTGACAGGGGAACGGAAGAGCCACACGCTAACAGTGTGGCACCCCCCCCCCCCCCCTGATCTTGAGCTTGACGTTTTTGCCTTTGGACATCATGGCCGCTCGCTCACTCACAAGTGTCCTCACATAGCCTTCCACTACCCACCACATAGCGAAGATGAGCCGGTAGTGTTGAGCTACGAAATTGCACGGCCCGAAAACATCGTGAGAGACTCTAGATCTGTCAGCATAATTAATTTACATCGGCATTTACAGGTCAGGACATTTCCAATGTCACTGTGGATTCCTACGAACAAGAACCAAGTGAACTCGAACCCTATCTATGCCATCACGTTATGTAGGGGCCATGGCCAAAACGAAGCAATCACACGAACCATAACAGCTCAACTTAAATTTCACGCAGAAACACATCGAATGTAGTTACATACCTATTGATAATAGTATAAGGAGGAAGAGTATTAGCCACGATCGGAGGTCTGAAGGTTGGTGCGCCATAAATAACCGTACATTGGAGTAAGTTTGTAGATAAAAACTTCACACAGAATTGCGGCTCTGTAACGATAAGTGGAGGAATACAATTACGATACACATAACGCACTACCAGATCATTATACATCCGCGTAAACAAACTGGAACTATATGTAAAGAGTGGCTCTTCCATTTGAAAATTGTCCACCCTCCCATATAATCAGATTTATGGCTATTCAGGTGAGAAAGAGTTATGACGTTCGTGATTGTATTTATGCGAAAAGCACGGATAGTCTTCTGCTGAAATTTCAATCATTATAACATACGTTTATAACATTTTCTGTCTACTCAAGTCGAAAGACACAATATCTACATACATCTTCTGAGGGGGTAATAGAAGAGTCACTACTTAGCGTACGAAGCCATACAATCAAGGAACGTATTTCGCGCGAAAATGCGCATGCAGCAAGTACATCTGAGTACAAGGACAAAGGGCCAAGTAAGGTTGAATAGATTAAAGAGGCTTTCTGATGGGAACAGACCCCAAGCGTTTTCAGAATAAGGTGGACCAGGCATCGTGTTCATAACATCTTGGACCTCACAATGTCATTATAAAAGCACTCACTGATGGCGAAGAACTTCAGAAGCAAATCGCCGCATTCGTGAGAAGGAACGATGACTGTGCCAGTGAGCGAGTGACTCTTGACTCCCCTCGCCCTTCTCTCTCTCTCTCTCTCTCTCTCTCTCTCTCTCTCTCTCTCTCTCTCTCTCTCTCTCTCTCTCTCTCTCTCTCTCTCTCTCTCCCTCCCCCCGGCATGGCATTAACGTATATATTTGTATATAAATATATTTGTGTATGTATAATGCTAACATTCAATTGAAGTATGCGTGCATATGCACACACATATACATGCAAAATGTACAGCTATATTCCATGTACCTTACGGTTTTGACGAAACGATAATCACGAATATAACGGCACTCAATGCATAACGGTATCAGTTAAAGCCAAACAACTGCTGAGAAGAGTCACTACATTGTTTGCACCTTGCCAGAAACAATGCCTTAAGGAATGAATATTAAATACAGTATGACGTCATGTTGAAAGTATGACCAATCAAATTCATCCTATTAATCCTCGGTGATCACCACAACGTCTGTCAATCAGAGGATGTGTGATGCACCACCAAGATAAGAGCGCCAATATACACCACAATAACGTTTCTTACAAATGGGGAAGGCAGGCGTCCGGTGTAGTCCTCGAGCTGGTTATATTAGGTGCACGTGTGGGTCTGTGTATTTTCTTGACTTTTCGGAGAAACACGGAGATGAATGCAGAAGCAAACTTGACATTTTGCATGGCTACTGCAACTTCATCGCGTTGTTTTCAATTGGCATGGCTATTAAACTTCATCGCATGGTTTTCAGTTAATTTTTGATGCATTCTACAGGAGGACTTGGTAAGCTAATAGTCTTGATTTCAGAGCGGAGCCCTTGCAAATAGTATTGTAGCATTGCTGTATGCTCTAATCAGTTCCTACATGACAGCCAATACTAACTATAGCTTAACCATGATACAAACAGTACCAGGCTGTTCTTGAAGAACAAAAGAATTTTGCATTGAGCTGAGTCTATCTACAGAGATGGTTACGTCATTCCTTGTCACTTGTTTGTTCAGCAGTTTCCCAACCTTTCAAAAATCCTTTGTTTTGCACAAATGAATGCATTCTATAGAACGAGGGTGTTCACAACAACACGATAATGAGGCATGTGTTTGTTTGTATTTGTTTATTTGTTTATTTATCACATGTACATTTCAAATGATACCATCCAATTCTGCCGAAACCACTTACGTGTTAACTCTGACAGCTATTGCCACTTTGAAGAACGTCGACCTGCACTATATAGTGTGACACAAGGATGCGTTCACAAAATATGGTGAGGGGGGCTGGAGGAATCGCGATTGAAATCTATTTTTTTCAGACTTCTTAAATGCCCACAAAAAATTTTCAAGGAAGCCCGTCTACATGATCAAATTTTTTCAAGTCCCCCCGAAAAATATCACAAAGCTGCATATATATTAGGAATGCACGCAGAGAAAAAGTAAACATGTATTGCGTAGTTTTGCTCGCAGATGTTCGATATTGTCTCTTATCAGCAGTTTATGCAGCCATATTACTACTCATTTTTAAATACATCAGTAGACTTTTTGGATTTGTCAGTCTAAGCCAACTTGAGTTAATCCAACTCTGGCCAGGTCGATGGCACCAGCTGAAGAGCACTCAAAATAACAATCATGAGAGAATATGCAAATTGCCAAATTGTGAAAAATCTAATTTTTTTTTTTCAAAAGGGCAAGAAATTCGATGTAGTCACTTTTTTCCATTTAAATTAGAGAGTCTTTACTGTTCAAAGTTATACTTTTGTGTTATTGTACGATGAGATGTCAAAATTGTCATATACTGCATGAACTTGAGGGAAGTGAATGGTTTTATATATTGACTTTAAGTGATTTTCGTGAAAAAAGTGAATATTTGTATGAGATCAAGCATGGTGACCCCATCTTTTTTCTCTAATATTCTATCATTCTCATATGCCAGAATTCAAAAATCTGGTAAGTCTCCCGGTCTTCCACGTGTTCCTGTCTTGCCTGATGAGGTGATTACAGGCTTTTTCACGGGATCCAATCTTGAAATACGATTAATCGTGCATGCCTCTGTAAGATTGGTCTTTCCGTTGTTCGAAACATACACGTAAGTTGTATAGGTTGAATCAGATTTGAACAATTGTATGCGTTGGCCAAAATAACACAGCAGCTTCAAGTTCATGCTGTAAGGCTGCATTCACAAATACTGGGTAGGAGGCTGGAGGAATTCAGGAGGTTGAAAGTTTTCGTGTAGTAGAGGGGAATTTGAACGGTTTGCACGGGGAATTTGGGAATCTGACAATATTTTGGCTTCCTGTAAATCGGACTCCACAGTTTAGGAGATAATTTAATAGAAAGCATTGTTATGTCATCCGATGGCTCTAATGTTGATAATGATTAAAACAAATTCCGGAACCGTGCTGCCGTTCATGACTTTTATTTTGAAAATATCTAAAATAGCACGAGTAGGAAAACATTAAGAAGGCCTTGTAACTGGGTACTGAAGCTGCAATTGTTAATATCTTCATACTTTGTTCTGTGTATAAACCAGAGTTTCTTGTTCCTCTTCTTGTAAGTTGTAGCATTTGTTGAAATGGGTACCAGTCAACTCGCACCTTTTCCAACCCGCCCAGAACCAACTCGCCCGATTCCAACTCGCCTGATACTATTTTGCAATTTTATGAGTACCTGGTACATATAAAAAGTTTTATTTCTGATAACAAATATTTCTAACATTGAGAACCACAGGTGCGGGCTTGAAGTATGTGCCAACAGGGAAAAGTTTAGTTGCGAATTTCAGGTTTTGCAAATCTCTTGAAAGAATAAATTTCGTTCGGCTTCTTTACGTATAGGGAAAGTTACTGCAGTTACTGGCTCACGTCTTTAGGAACAGCAGGACCGTCTTTCACGAGTTACTTGCCCGGCATGAGAATAGCTGGCCTAGGGCCATCGGGTTAGCGTACATGGAATCTACGACTACATCTCAAGCAACGGGCGAGTTGGCATCGGGCGAGTTGGAATCGGGCGAGTTCGTATCAGGGCGGATTGGAAAAGGTGCGAGTTGACTGTAATTCTGTTGAAACACCAAGTATTTACTTCCAATATCAACACAAGCTGCATACACTGGATTGCAGTCCAATCTAGTGCTAAAATATCAACAAAAATTGCAGCTTATGTCCCTTGCACATGCCACCGATGAAAATAAAGATAATGTACAGGCTGTGTTCAACAAGGTGAATACATGGGTATTTCAGAATGGTTTGAAATGTTTTCGAGGGTATTGAGGGGGCGATAATGAAGTTAAGATTTCAATCGTGATTCATCAAGCCCCCACCCAGTATTTCAGAATACAGCCTAATAGATATGTGTGTTCAGAACACGGTGAAGGGCAGCATCATACGACGTCGCTGAGAAAGGTTTACATTTTACCCGGTTTTCGTAAAAACGCATATATCTTTTTTTGCAAAATCGTGACAAGATATTACATTATTAAAATGTTATGTCGGAAATATCATATGTAGCGTTCGTGTTGAGTGAAACCAGGCTTGTGACACACCGGGTTTTACCTCCATTAAAAAACGAAATATCACCCTGAAGTGAAGTATCGGAGTACAACTGCAATGAAGGCGAGATCAGGGCACAGCCAAAGTGGAAATGCTACAGACTTATAGATGGAAAAAAAACAACACGAATACGATGTAAATAGCCAAAGGGCAGTGCGGAAATTGCAAACTTGCAAATTACGTATGGAACGTCAGCCGGGGTCGATGTGCAGCCACTCGGAAGGTCTAATCTCATACATGTACCCTCTGCATTGAAAGATTGTTGCAAAATAGCAATATTATTCGCACGACTGTGAAGACCTCTAAGTGGTCCCTGACTTCAAAGTGGTCCCCGTTGTTGTAATTGAACTGAAATTTTACGCAGTCCAGGGATTTTTCCATTCATATATTTGCATAAAGTTGTTAAACTTTGTAACATTGCCAATACTAATCTGTTATTTTGGTCCTTTTTGATATATGCGCTCACTTTTATTACTTTTTCAAAATTCCGATGCATTTTACAATGCGAACTGCACGTCCAATTTTTTCACCTGGTTAGGGTGTCTCATATTAGCATCATGGGAGATTGCGCTGCACACGGCACGGTCGAGACCAGCGACCGAGACCCACCGATCACTGTACGGATATATGCGGATGTCCATATGGTCTAGCAGTTTACTGAGTGAGTACTAGCTCAAACAGTCATTAATTTCAATCTTGTTGCTCGACGTTATATTTCATACTCGCATACAGGCGTTCTGTTTACTGGGTAGCTCTGCATGGCAGGGCTGTGTGTTACCGGCGTTATACGGCCTCCCACCACATGTGTTGGGAGCACAGGTGCTCCGTAGCTGGGTAGTCTGCTAAGTTGATCGATTTTCGGATCGATCTATTGATCCCGTAGTCGATGTGCCCGCCACTGCAACCTTAATACTCATTAGGTTGCAGTGGCGGGCATATAGACTACGGGATCAATAGATCGATCCGAAAATCGATCTACTTAGCAGACTACCCAGCTAAGGAGCGCCTGTGGTTGGGAGGTCGTATAACGCTGCGCCGCTAACATCCATGGCCATGCAGAGCTATTTACTGGGTAGTTTGTTTTATGCTACGTTCCGACCATGGTTCCGACGTTCTGTTCCGTAGACTTTTACTTTACGGTACAGAACATCGGAACGTAGCATAAACTACACTTATACAAACTATCCAGTAAACAGAACGCCTGTGTGCGAGTGCTGATTGTCTTCGTCCAAAATCAAATTACACTGTGAACTTTACACAGAAACATCGCACAATGAATGATGGCCCTGCGTACGATGCTGTGTGTTTCCGGCGTTATATAACGCAGAGCTAGAACTGCTGTACCTCTCTCGGGGGAGGGGGAGTACTTGTTCAGAGAAGTAGTAGAGGTGTGCGGCCGCAGGTATAAATACCAGGGCCCATTTTAGACCTAAAATCTCGTTGTTTTAGGACCCCATTTTAGACCTTTATGACCTTTGACCCAGGTCAACAGTCATAGCGTCAACATTTTTAAAACGGAAAAAGCAAGTATTTGCCCCGGCAAAGCCTACCACTGTAAGCTTATACTGCGTTTAGAGCTATTTTGTTGCTGGCCAAGCCATGATTCCGAAAAATCATGAGGAAATACTAACAAATTTTGTGAAAGAAAATGCCTTTCACTCTCACCAAATTTTGGTCCAGCTTCTGCAAATTATCAGTTATCTGCAGTTACAGTCTGAGTGGGTTTTTTTTGAAAGTTACAATTCACAACAAACCTCGCTGTTTGTCTGTAAAGCAATACTACTTCATATGGCCATGGTCGACCTGAATAATACTAGGAGCAGTAGAGCCACTTTGTTTGGGTATTTTCTATTGGGCAAAAATCTGCCATATGTAGAGTTCTGACAAATCAGTGACAATGTTTTAAAACAAAGTCCATATTTACTTTAAGCCAGGGGGTCTCTGTAATGGTTCCCCTGCCACAGAAAAGATATCCATGCTTTATTGAGTGCAGCTCAGAACCCTGCTAGCGAGATGGGAACAGACTGTTGAAATTTGTTCTTGTGTGGCGCTCAAACTTCAACCCCATTTTAGACCATGGTTTACAGTGTAATTGACACCTCCCCCCCCCCCCCCATTTTGGACCAAGTTGCTGAAATACCCACCCCATTGGGTGGCGCATATACATATTGGCAAGTAATAGAAGTGACCCCCCCCCCCCCCCCTGACTGCTCTTTGCCAACTTAGATTTTTTTTACCTGTCCGTCGAATCTTGGGGAAAGGGTTTTAAACACAGTTTGTCAGAAATTTATGATGATACTTGAAAGAATAGAAATATACTCCAACACCCGACCCTGGCCCACTAAGCCCCAAGGCTGTATCATGCACGCACAGGAAAGCAAATTTAGCACTTGGAGGCAGCCATATTGTCTAGTTTCCATGTGTTGAGTTCGTACTCTACATGCCTTTACATTGTTTTCATTGTAACTTAGGTCATTTCACATCATTGGTACAATGTACATTTCAGTGACTTTGAATGACAAAGTTCTTTTACGTCAAGGACTGTGTCATCAGTCTTAACTGATATCTAGCTGTAAATTCAAGCTGACAATCTAAACTGAATACAATATGATTGTACTCATGGAATTTGTGTCCATACACTTTTGTAATATATTGTGGTTTCAGTCGGATTTGAACTCACAACGTATAGCACCAGTCACCTAGCGCAGAAGCCATAGATAAAACCGCTGAGCCAAATCCCCAATCTCAGCCTCATGTGTGTTCAGCACACAATTTGAGTCTTTACGGTTACACCTATAGTGTACTCATTTATGTATTTTGTTATGTCTCCATTTCAATACTTACCGTAGTCATAATTTTACATATGTGCTTATAATGAACAGACCTGCTTTGAGTTGGTTTTTAGCTCATATTTGGTGTGTATATAAATACCAAAAAGAGATTATATTTGTGTTTCTTTCTTAATTTGCATACATTTTATCTTCTGATAATGATGACTGGATTGATTTGCTTACTGGTAATAAATTTTTCAATTTTAATCTCTCCAGATAACAGAGCTCTTGGAAATGATGTGGAAAGATCAGAGTTATCACTACTTGCTGATTTGGACCATGCCTACACGTTTTAACAGGCTGAATAATAAACTGATGACGTACTCAAAAATTGGAGACCAACAGAAAAGTAAAAAAGAAACAGTATTTCCCCGCACATACACACCATGATCATACCAGAAACAAGCATGATGCCATTTACTTAATGCACAACACACGAATGCCAACTATTTGTTGTAATCTTTATTTTCCTGTCATATGATTATTAGTCCCCAAGGACACCGTCCGGGGGGACTTATAGGTTTGGTCATGTCCGTCCGTCCGTCCGTCCGTGCGTGTGTCCGTCCGTCCATTCACACAGATATCTCAGAGACGCCTGGAGCGATTTTGTTCAAACTTGGTACAAGGATAGTACCCTACCTCATACAGATGCATGTCAATTTGTTTCACAATGTGATCAAATTTGGCCGTGTTAGAAGACTTTTTAGTTTACACCTCCATAGACTCCCATGTATAAGGCAGCTCTCCATAGACTCCCATGTATAAGGCCAAGAAAAATAAAAATTTAGTTTCTCATCATATTCATATTGCAAAAAGGATGCAGTGACACAGTTTTTAGTCCCCACAGATAAAGTCCAGGGGGCTTATAGATTGGGACATATCCGTCCGTGAGTCCATCCGTTCACCCATCCGTTCACGCAGATATCTCAGACACTTTGACAAAATGTCACATGACCTTGGTGACCTTTGACGTCAAATATACATATTTGTCCATAACTCAGTAACCACTTAAGTGCTAAACCTTTCATATATGGGTATGATAGGACACCTTATGACGCCACATATTGTACCTCAATAATTATGTGCATATCTAATTTTGAGCGAGCCAATAGAGCTGGAGGTCTGATTTTTGGTATATAGGGATAACTTAGCAATACAATTTTTTTGACAAAATGTCACATGACCTCGGTGACCTTTGACCTTGATTATACATATATATGCACAACTCAGTAACCACAAGTTCTTTACGCTTCAATTTTGATAGGATAATAGACCTTAAGATGTCACATCTTGTACCTCATTTATTATGCGCATATGTATTTCTTGGCTGGCCAATAGCTAGAGGTCTGATCTTTTTTCCCGATTTAGAACCATAACTTAGACATGCCTCTTGTTTCACATAGACCTATGTGCCCATAGATCTGAACATATACACTCCAGTTATACTTCTTAATGACCACATTTCCCTGCCCCATCAAGACATACTCCTATTACAAGTGGGGACTATGTCATTGTCAATGACTTGTTTTTTTTAAATTCTCGGAAAATCTAAAATCATGTTAAAAGTTTGAATTTAAATGCTACTTCTTAGGCTATCGACAGTGTTTTACACTTTTTTGGTCTTTAATGTGTCTTACTTGAAGAAAACCCTTTGAAAACTGAGGATAATTTGAGATTGGTTTACAACACATTTGCTGCTGTATGGGGCTTTAAGGTTTGGCTGAAACAAAATAGAATTTTTTACACCAAAACCCCTTGTCTGACAGCACTGATATTTGTTATACAGGTTCATAGGGATGATCAAATTGTGAAATATTCAAATTTTGATAAATCCACAATTTTCTATTTTCAGGACAATTTTTAGCTCACATTTGGTGTATACATGTATGTATATTATACCAAAAAGAGTTTTTATGGTAGGTCAGCGGTGTCTACATTTATGTATGTTAGTATGTGTGCATGCTATCTTCCTGCACAACGAAAACTCAAAACCGGCAGCACTACCATTGTAGTATTTGGTGTATTGGTGCACCTGGGGGTGGAGATGTGAATTTGTTCAAATGAAAGTGTCAGTCTTCAAAATATGATGATGAGGTAAAAAAAAGAAATGTGGTAGAAAACAGAGAAAATCCAGCAAATGCTTAAACTCTGTAACGGCAGTCTAGATTTTGTTGAAAGTCTGTATGCGGGATGTTTATGGTGATTTTCGTTAGTATTGTGGTGAAATTTTCATTTTTAGCTACTATACGATAGTCTTTTGAAGCTATTGGGATGGGTATCTGTCCGGCATCCGTTGTCAGTATGTATGTATGTCCGTTTGTGAGGCGTCCAGTCACTCAAATATCTTGATAACCGCAGTACTTACTGATTTGCTATTTGTTGCGTAGATGAAAAATATGATTTTAGAATATATTTTTTTTAATTTTTAGCTGACATTTGGTATACCAATGTGAGGTTATCATATAAGCTGAATCAGTTCATTTGCATCCGATTTGCATGTCTGTATGTCTGTATATTTGTGGGTATGTGCAGATGTATGTCCATCACACACAAAGGCTCCCATACCGCCAAAGCTACCATCTCAGTATTTGGTGTACAGGTAGATGCAGGGGTTGAGATGTGAATTTGTTCAAATGAACACATCAGTGTCAAAAATGTGCAAATGAGGTAAGAAAAAGTGAAATCCAGCAAATGTGCAGGAGGCATGCCAGTGAGAAATAGGCAAACTCCACTGATCTTGACTCATTTCCTGTCATTGTTTATGAACTGTTACATATTAACAGACCTGCTGCAACCATAGACAGTAGATGGGGGAAGACAGTTTATACTAAACTAAGAGGGGCTTGTTTCTGCTATGCATGTTGCTAAAGTTGACCTCCAGTACCAAAAGTTAGACCTCAATTACTTTTGTCATTCTTGTTTTTCTGGTTTAAATATTTCTTGTTGTTTTCTGGTTGTACTGTGCAGAAATCATTGCCATAACATCAACGTAGAATTTTCCTCCACTGAACAGATAGAAACAACATTTATTGTTGATCATTGGTAACCCATACTGGTATATACCAATTCTGATCAAATTTGAGCGACACCGTATAATTGCGGTATTTTTTCTGAAACCACTCATCTGATTATTTTGAAAGTTGGTATACATGTTTCTCAGGATGACCTCAGTCAAGTTTATACAAATTGAATTGAAATTTTCATATTTTTAATTTTAGGGCAATTTTCCGAATTTTTGGTCAACAATTTTTTTATTCAAAAACAACAAATCTGATAGCTTTGATATTTGGTATACAGGTTTCTCAGGTTGATGAAAATCAGTTTTATGAATATTGTGAAGATATATCGAATTTAGTATTTTTGCTGAATTTTTTTGTTATTTTTCTCATTTTAAGTAAAATTTCTTCTTTTCAGAAACCGCTAGCCCAATTGCTCTCAAATTTGGATTGGATGTTTACAAGGGTGTTACCCTTCTAATTGTTGAAGTTAAGACAAAATTGGAAATATTACTGTTTTGGGGCAATTTTTGTCATTTTTGGTCAAAAAATCTTAAAAAATATTTTCTTTTTAAAGCTCCTGGACAGACAACTTGTTCTCAAAATTACTTGTCTGATAGCTGTGTAATTTGGTACAAAAGTCCCGAGGGATGTTATTTGATAAATTTTCTGCTCAAAGTGTTTGGAAACCCCCAAATTTTTATATTTTAGGTAATTTTCTCAGTTTGTGACCTTAAATGACCTACACCAACCCAGGGTATGTTGTGAGAGAGTTTCGAAGGCTGTGAACATAATTTTGTCATATTTAATATCAATTTGTAGTAAAATTTGATCCAGAAAACAAAGTTGAAGTAAATATTTTCATTGCGAACCAATTTTTGCAACTTTTGCATGATAAGACACATAAGAACTGATGAGAAATTAGGATCCAGGATAATTCCAGATGTTGTAATCCCCCCCACAGTGGAAGGCATTTCACTATCTGTAACTGATTTAAGTGTTGTTTACATTTGAATAATAGCCATCATAGCATTAATTAAAACATCCCCAAGGTTGTAAATACATTTCCTGCCAGCTGGTTTTATGTAAGGGTGGAACATTTGATATTCAGGAGGGGGTAGGGGGTAGAAGATTGATGAGGTAGCATTACTTTTTACCAGATCCCTTGTACATGTTTTCCCACTCTTTATTTTTCCCCATTCTCCCAACTTTTCTTTTTGTCAAGCTTCTCTGGCTAATTTTTTTTGACATTTGCTTTATGTATGTAGGATCTGCTTGTCCCGTTGCTATAGAAGATGATATGCATGTTCCCAAAGACGACCTCCAGTACCTAAGTTGCAGACCTTATTTGCTTTTGGCTTTTGTCATTCTTGTTTTTCTGGTTTAAATATTTCTTGAATTTACCAATTCAAACCGAATGTGAGCACACTGTCCTTGACGGTATTTTTTGATATTGTTGAAAATATGCAAATTAGCGCCAAAAAGGCGTTTTTGGTAAAAAATCTACTTCTTCATAATCGCTGGTCAGACAGCTTTGTTATTTTGTATATAGGGCCCTTGGGATAACCCAACTTAGATTTGTTCAAATTGTAATGAAATATGCAAATCTGTACTTTTAAGGAATATTTTTGTCATTTTTGGTCAAAACTTTATTTTATCAAAACCGCCCATCTGACAGCTTTGATATTTGGTATTGGTATACAGGTTCCTACAGATGAACTAAATATGATATCTTGAATATATGATGAAATCTGCAATTTTGTATTTTTGGGGCAATTTTTCCAATTTTTGGTCAAAAAATGTTTTTCTTTCAAATTTCTTGTTTGATTGCTTTGAAACTTAATACTCTTGACTCAAGAGTTGTTTTCTATATGATTTCTTAAATTGTGGTGAAATTTTCATCTTTGTGTTTTTGGGTTTTTTTTTGCATTTTGGGGCAATATTATGGTCAAAAAATAATTTTCTTTCAAGTAAATGTTTTGATTGGTTTGAAATTTGTTTTTAATGTATCTAGAGGCAACCTCGGTTGAGTGTCTTCTAATTTTTGGTGAATATTTTCATATAGGCATTTTTTGCGCAACTTTTCCCATATTTGGTCAAAAATCATTTTCTCTGAAATCCAGCTTCCAATGGCTATGAAACTTTGTATGCATGTTGCCAAGGGTAAACATAGTTAAGTATACACACTCTGGCCTGCCTCATCAAATCAAATGAGAGCCAAGTATCATTGATGCTATGTTTTCCATTATTGATCGAAAAATCTCTTTCTCTAAACACTACTCATCTCATACCACTGGCTGATTTGTTCTCAGGGATAATCTTACTGTGATGTTCAAATTGTAATAATATTTTCAATTTTGTATTAGTGGTAATGCAGCTTTTTTGACATTTTTTGAAATGTGCTATCAAAGGTATCTATCTCCATAAACATATGTGTCACAAAAAGCTATTCTCTACATAGCACAACAGGACTGTATTGGCCTTTAGGTAATGTGCTTTTATTTTTGTGAAATTGATGCCCTTTATCTCATTTTTCCGGTTATTGAAAGTAGTTATTTTACTTTAAAGAGAAAAACTGCTCTTGTGCTTTAATCTACTGTTAAAATTTATATACAGTTAAGGCCAAAAAAAAAAAAAAAGCTGTTCAACGGGCGGGATGACTTCAAAGTTGGGTAGGTAGGTCGGATTTTTTTTTTTTTTTTTGATTTTTTTTTTGGTTTTTCTTAAACAGAACATATAATATAAACACTTTTTGTGTGTTTCATGCTTTTTCTTAGTCACATAACATATACTGGATATGTTGTTTAGTACGTTCATGATTTTTTCAATTTTTTGTTGACATGGGTTGGTTGTCTCAGAACAGCTTCTTTGCCTTCACTTCTACAGGTCAATCTACAGGTGCCGCCAACTGGTAAATTTCATGAATTTCTCAAAATCATCACAAAACCTGTTTTGAAGGCTGATATACCGATTTTTCTTATTTTTGACCCTGACCTAAAACTTGGAGGGGAAAGTGAGAGCTGTTCGTAACTGCCCTCCCACTGGTATACAGTGAAAATGTGCCTTCCCACTGAATTTTGATGCCCACTGCCCTCCGGTATCTACAGTCTGCCCGCTCCCCACTCCCCACAACAATTCAAGCTCCCCACTGCCCTCTCCCTACTACTGAAATTCCCCATTGCCAACTAGATGCCCCTATGCAACCCAGATCAACACAAAACCATGCAAGCAGTTAGCAGTATACCTTGGAACATTGCTCCCCTCTAAGTTAGGTTCTATTAAGCACGCCGCTTTCCCCTCCCTCTACGTATTTTCCGGTGCCCACTGTCAAAAATTTTCTCCCCGCCTGCTGAAAGTAATGAAATTTCTTCCCCGCCCACAGTAAATATTGATATTTTCTCCCCGCCCGCTGATTAATTTTGAAATCTGCCTGCCCGCTGAAAAACTTAGCACGAACACCTTTTTGCTTCATTGGCGGCACCTGAATCTAACGGAGCTAATTTCTGTGTTGGTGTCACCAGCCATATGAGCACGGTACACAACCAAAACTCGCGACTCAGAAACTGACGGGTCAGCCCCGGGGATGTCCGGGGTGACGTCGTCGAGCGAGGGAGCGAAATTAGACCATTCGTCCTGTGTCCAAGTCAAACAAATGTCACAAGGTTGACTCCTTGTGCATTCTCGACAACGGAAACACAAATCATGTCCGTCCTTACCTTTGAGAACTGCTGCTTATAATCACACATTTGATAGGAGAAAGCCATGACGAAAATCGGAACGAGTGATGACTCAAAGAACAATAAAGAATTTTCAAGGAACACTGAAAATAGGAACACTAGAAAATATAGACTGTACAACCACTCGGACGTGAAATAAACGCCGGTGAAACAATACAGTACAGAGTGTCTTAGCTATACGGAACACGTGGCGTAATAGTTTATTTTCCACGGCGTATTAACCCTGCCCTTCACCTTGACCAAATGTTTGTGATGCGCTTCCACCTTTACTCTTCAAATCATAGCCTGTATCAATCTCACTCAAGTCAATGTCATCGAAAAATGTGAAGGTCATTCATCTTACAGACAGATGTTCACTGAATAAGATCTCCGCGTTTCTTCAGATTCGTAAAGATTTTGGAAAAAAAAAAAAGAAAAATGTGGAGTGGTCCAAATATGGGTCGGTCGGGCCCGTTGAACAGATATTTTTTTTTCCTCGCCTAAATAAAGATTTTTTTTGGCTAAATAATGCTCAACGTCCATTTGTATGTGTGTATGAGATTGAGTTTATAAGACAGAGTTACCAGTAGGATTATTCTACAATACTACTGATTTATCACACATTTGGTATTGTATTGAAAAAATACATATGACACCAAAATGTCCGCAAAGGTGTCCACGGAAATTCCACTTGATTACATACTTCATCTGCTATGTTCAGCTTCTTTTAAGGAAAATTAAAAAGAATTGTTGACTTGAAAAATGTAACATGCCAGCTGTGAAGTATCAGGTATAATAGGAATATAGTACACTTCCTTGGATTTTTGTCAACTTTTAGTATTGCTTAAAGAAAATCAGTTTGACTCCAAAAGTGTCCTTTTGACTTCAAAGTGGTCTCCGGGAAAATCGAATGATTGTACACTCTGTCCGCTTTATTCAACTTCTTTTCCGTAATTGAAGCAATGTTCTAACTTGAAAAATGGAACATGCGACATGTGAAGTATTAGTTATTAATAGGACTATAGTAAACTTCCTTGGATTTTTGTCCAACTTTTAGTATTGCTTATAGAAAATCAGTTTGACTCCAAAAGTATCCTTTTGACTTCAAAGTGGTTCCCGGGAAATTCGAATGATTGTACACTCTGTCTGCTTTATTCAACTTCTTTTGCGTAATTGAAGCAATGTTCTAACTTGAAAAATGGAACATGCGACCTGTAAAGTATCAGGTATTAGTAGGACTATAGCACACTTCCTCGGATATTTGTCAACTTTTAGTATTGAATAAAGAAAATCAGTTTGACTCCAAAAGTGTCCTTTTGACTTCAAAGTGGTCCCCGGGAAATTCGAATGATTGTACACTCTGTCTGCTTTATTCAACTTCTTTTGCGTAATTGGAGCAATGTTCTAACTTGCAAAATGGAACATGCGACCTGTAAAGTATCAGGTATTAGTAGGACTATAGCACACTTCCTTGGATATTTGTCAACATTTAGTATTGGATAAAGAAAATCAGTTTGACTCCAAAAGTGTCCTTTTGACTTCAAAGTGGTCCCCGGGAAATTCGAATGATTGTACACTCTGTCTGCTTTATTCAACTTCTTTTGCGTAATTGAAGCAATGTTTTAACTTGCAAAATGGAACATGCGACCTGTAAAGTATCAGGTATTAGTAGGACTATAGCACACTTCCTTGGATATTTGTCAACTTTTAGTATTGCTTAAAGAAAATCAGTTTGACTCCAAAAGTGTCCTTTTGACTTCAAAGTGGTCCCCGGGAAAATCGAATGATTGTACACTCTGTCCGCTTTATTCAACTTCTTTTCCGTAATTGAAGCAATGTTCTAACTTGAAAAATGGAACATGCGACATGTGAAGTATCAGTTATTAATAGGACTATAGTAAACTTCCTTGGATTTTTGTCCAACTTTTAGTATTGCTTAAAGAAAATCAGTTTGACTCCAAAAGTTTCATTTTGACTTCAAAGAGGTCCCCGGGAAATTCAAATGATTGTACACTCTGTCTGCTTTATTCAACTTCTTTTGCGTAATTGAAGCAGTGTTCTAAGTTGAAAAATGGAACATGCGACCTGTAAAGTATCAGGTATTAGTAGGACTATAGCACACTTCCTTGGATATTTGTCAACTTTTAGTATTGAATAAAGAAAATCAGTTTGACTCCAAAAGTGTCCTTTTGACTTCAAAGTGGTCCCCGGGAAAATCGAATGATTGTACACTCTGTCTGCTTTATTCAACTTCTTTTGCGTAATTGAAGCAATGTCTAACTTGAAAAATGGAACATGCGACCTGTAAAGTATCAGGTATTAGTAGGACTATAGCACACTTCCTTGGATATTTGTCAACTTTTAGTATTGAATAAAGAAAATCAGTTTGACTCCAAAAGTGTCCTTTTGACTTCAAAGTGGTCCCCGGGAAAATCGAATGATTGTACACTCTGTCTGCTTTATTCAACTTCTTTTGCGTAATTGAAGCAATGTTATAACTTGCAAAATGGAACATGCGACCTGTGAAGTATCAGGTATTAGTAGTACTATAGCACACTTCCTTGGATATTTGTCAACTTTTAGTATTGAATAAAGAAAATCAGTTTGACTCCAAAAGTGTCCTTTTGACTTCAAAGTGGTCCCCGGGAAATTCGAATGATTGTACACTCTGTCTGCTTTATTCAACTTCTTTTGCGTAATTGAAGCAATGTTCTAACTTGAAAAATGGAACATGCGACCTGTAAAGTATCAGGTATTAGTAGGACTATAGCACACTTCCTCGGATATTTGTCAACTTTTAGTATTGAATAAAGAAAATCAGTTTGACTCCAAAAGTGTCCTTTTGACTTCAAAGTGGTCCCCGGGAAAATCGAATGATTGTACACTCTGTCTGCTTTATTCAATTTCTTTTGCGTAATTGAAGCAATGTTATAACTTGAAAATTGTAACATGTGACCTATGAAGTATCAGTTATTAATAGGACTATAGTACACTTCCTTGGATTTTTGTCAGTTGACTTTTAGTATTGCTTATAGAAAATCAGTTTGACTCCAAAAGTGTCCTTTTGACTTCAAAGTGGTCCCCGAAAACTTGGGATGATTTTACGGTCTCTCTGCTGTATTCCACATCGTTTAAGTTAAAGACAGTATGTGTTGACTTGAAAAATGTAACGTGCGACCTGTGAGGTATCAGGTATTAATAAAACTATAGTACACTTCTTTGATTTTGTCCAACTTTTGGTATAGAAAAAAGAAAATCAGTTTGGCTCCAAAAGTGTCCCTTTGACCTCGAGGTGTCCCCAAAGACTTGTGATGACTTTACGCTCTCTTTGCTGTATTCAATCGTTTATGTTAAAGAAAGAATGTTTTGATTTTAGAATTGAATATGCGACCTGTTAAGTATCAGGTATAAATAAGACAAGAGTACACTTCCCGTTTTTTCAAACTTTTAGTAAAGAATAAAGAAAATCAGTTTGACTTCAAAAGCGTCCTCTTGACTTCAAAGGTGTCCCATGAAAATTCGTAGCATAATGCTGAGGCCTATAGATTGCATTCGTGTCAAGGGATATCGCTTCAGAACCGCTGTTAATCTGTCCATAGACCTTTTCTGTAGTTTACTACGACACCAATCGGTTTTTTTATTTACCTCGCAAAATAATGAAATAGCTTAGTCTTTGAATAAATGAACATGTACCTACTTTATCTCTGACTATCTATGACTCATCTCCTACTTCCGTTAATTATGTTGAATGTGGCAACATCTATAATTTCAGCTTTTTTAAGAGCCGTCGACTGTTTCTGCTCGGTTCTGAACTTTTGACAGACCCAAAGTATTCAATTACGCGAGAGGGCAAACGTTGCAGAATTCGTGGACGTCGGCTCACGGGAAAACGGTTGAAAATACATGTTTATATTATTGAGGTAGCTTGCAGAAGTAGACAATGGGTCGTGAACTGACCAGTGTTATAGTACCGGTCGAAGTAAACTACCAAAAATGTCTATGGGCTGACTTGTGGCGATGAATTTTTGACCCGCAAGTGCGATTGATACGCCACAGCAATGCTGCAAATTGTATTTCATATCCGTTTATGTATTTACGAGCAGCGATTAGAATGACTTCCAAATATCGATATGACTTCAAATGAGTCATTTTATAGATAAGTCATGATTGATATAGACACTAGCCCTCCCTATTGTTAATTCTGTGCTCAGCCCTTATTTTGTACATTTTTCCCAACTCTAGGTATTAAATACTAAAATAGCAGCTGATATTACATCGGAAACGTCCGTGTGACAACAAAAGCGTCCATTATGCGGTAGGTGTCGTCAGACTTGAGTTTAACCCCTATCTTACCGGACATTTAGGATGGGGACCACTTTGAAGTCAGGGACCACTTTGAGGTCTTCACACACGACTTTTGAATGAAACCCCATCACTGATCCGGGGTCAGGCCTCACAAGTTTCGAGGATAAACTGAGAAGATAAGGAGAGTACAATTTGATATGGGGGAGAGCGAGCTGGAAGTTTTTTGGAAAAATTGTCGGCCACTCCATGAGAAAAACGATAAGTTACCAGAAAACCTGAAAGTTAAAATAGAATTTGCTACCACTTCCTTGGGATGAAGATGAAAAATATGTGAAGTGCTGAATTACCAAGAATGAGTGTCGAAGATAAATTTTTGTATTGTCAGTACAAATAATACTAAATATGTATTTCAATTGACCCTCTCGACAACACGTCGGGGTTTTTTTGTTATTAGCCATTACTCCTTTATCCCTCTTTCACGGTAGAATGTTCAGTTTTTACAAAACTTGGGATTGCAACTTTGATACTGACATTAAAGGGACAAAGTCGCCCATTTTTCATGAATTTTGTTTGATACAAAATACTACTTACATTGTTTGACATGTTGAAAGATAATGAATGAATGGGTGACCATGCATATATTCGACCCCGATTTTAGACAAATTAAGGGGCGACGTCAAAAGATCGATGTTTGAAAAAAAACTTAATTGCTTAAGTTTGGGGGTGGGGGGGGGGTTTGGCCAAATTAATTTCTGTGCAGTCAAAAACAATTTAACGTCTTTTTGGCAAATTTTACGATTTCAGGGCTTTTTTTGGTACGCTAAAACCGATCCAGTCACCCGTATTTTTGTTACTTTATAGTGGTTTTCAATTTTTATGTAATTCAATGGTACATTGGTATGTCGTTTGAAAGAATTAGTACAGGGTATGAGTCCGCAATGTTTTTCAATTTTAGGTCAGTTAAGTTAGAAGGGGGGGGGGGGTCTGAGGCCAAACTTAAGCAATTAAGTTAGATTTATTATATTGAACTTTTGATGTTGCCCCTAAATGAAACCAGTGCGAAAATGAATTAATGGTCATGACCATTAATTCACTTTCGCGATGGTTTCACGTATCGTGTCTAAAACAGGGGACGAATATATGCATGGTCACCCATTCATTATCTTTCAACATGTCAAACAATATAAGTAGTATCTTGTATCAAACAAAATTCATGAAAAATGGGCGACTTTGTCCCTTTAAAAGAATGGGTGCATATACGTTTCTTCAGTAATTCAAAATATACAACATCATGATTCAATTTGCTTTTGAGTTCATAAAAAATTCAGCTTTGAGGTCCTCCCACACCTACCCCTTTGACTGTTTGCCCAGTCTACAAGCTTTTACGATGGCTTTTCATGAAGAGTAATGCGTGCTATTTATTTCATCTATTTTCCATAGAATACTAGTACTCTCCCGGAACATAAACAAGTTTGATGACAGCCAAGATGATAAGTTGCACGAATGAAAATTGGAAATTGCGCCATCTTCAGTTGTACAAAAATGCTGCTCGAGCAAACTTTGAAAACAAATCGCTGCCATGATTAGCAAAAAAAATTCCTCCATCCAGCCCTTAAATTTGTTCTGTGAGTTCCTTCATTGTATCTTGACACAGTAAAGGTTAGAAAGAATGATTTACCACATTTTGAAAATCTCACAACCAGCCAGTAAATCAGCTCTCTATAGCTTATAGTTCGAAAGAATTAGGCGTATACGAGTTCTCTACATTAATTTTGCACAGATTTCGAACATTATTTGTCCTTCTGGCTAATCACACCTTCTTAAAGACCGAACGGTCCAAACAAACAGATGAGCAAGACGTTGTACAGCATTAAAATGGACGACCAAAGCGTAAAGTTATGTTTACATACCCAACTGATCACCGTATAAGTAACAAACGCATTCACAAACACCAGACAAAGCAATCAAACTACCATTGCATCATGGTAGAATCACATGGTGATACTTCACCCGTTTTCTCGTGATCTATCCGTAACGTGGCGATAATTTGGCAGCCGTCAAACACATACATTAAACCAATCACCGTAGACCATCCAAATACTTCGTACCCCAGTATGATTCGGGCACAACTGAAATTGGAGCAGAAGCGTGTTCTTAATTCGATTAATCTTAAATCTTCAATACTTCTGGGGAACTTGGTCAAATTTTGTGAACTTCCCGTCGAAAGTCGTTGAGTTAATTGTGTACATTACTATCGCCAATCAAGAATAACATACATTAAACTGCTTGACGTAATGCTAGAACCTAAAAGAAATGTCTTAATAAACAAATTAAGGGTTTTATGGGCGCAATCGAATGGGCTTGTCGAATGTTTTGGTACTCAGAAATATAACAATACCGAAGACCTGTGACATGTAACGAGATTGAACTGAACATGTTCCCGTTATTCACGACATGTAGTCTGAACAGCAGATTTCTGGAGAAGTCGTTGAAAGGCAGTATAAAAAGTCTAAAATCTGGTGAATATAGGAAAGCGCATAGACTTCAAAGCATTTTTCTCTGTTTTGTATCACCAATCTAGAAAACAACTTTTATCAGCTTTGGTCAAGTGCATCTACCCAAATCATTAGTTGTTTGACGTGAAACTGCAGTGTCCTTCAGTTCACTCACATGACTTTATGAGAATCATCTGTATATTGAGTCATGTCAAATTAGGGGCAGTTATCATTGATATTCAGCCCTTATAAAATACTATCAACTGTAAAAATTTGAATAAAAGCATCTCAAGGTACTCACAGATAAAATTTGGAAACTATTTGAGTATCAGTGTAAGAGAAGAACGTTTTGACTGAAAATGACAAAATAGCCTTTTAAAATTTGCATGTGCAAATTTCATCATTTTAAACATTAAAAACCCAACCATGCAATGAATGTACGACAGAAAAATGGAAATTTTCTGAACAGCGTCTTCATATAAGAAGTGTGAAGTGACGGACAGTTGGACCTTGAGTTTCCCCATTTCGAGAGATTAAAAGCTGACGAAATACATCGCCTCCGGTCGGTTAGGAAATGAAACGATGTAGGAAAACATATTGAATGGACAAAGTTGTACGTTTTGATAACATTTTGATTATTTTTGTTCCGTGAAACTCATATTATCTAATTTTTACCTAAAGTATGTCGATATACAAACTATTATTCCACGATGTAACTGTTGACAAAAGAGCCGGAACCAGAATTCGGTTTTCGACCAAAAAAATGGAAGATATGTGCGTACAGGCTGTGTAGCTGAACCCTATGGATTCCGTTTTGATTAGGGATTAGAACAGGAAATACAATCAACCAAGAAAAAAAGTCGGAAATACATTAAAAGTTACAGCATATAGACCTCTATGGTTACAGCTAGTTGCAACAGTTGCATTTCCTTTGTCGCAAAACCGGCACTGTCGACAGAGGAAGGAAATAAGGGTATGTATGCATTGGCATTTTATGGTAAGTTATAACTTTACAACTGACCAAAGTTCTTCCCTGTGACCTAACACACCAAAACACGGGTCATGACGTCATCAGCTGACATCCAGGAAGGTAGCATGTCCACATTCAATTCGGTTTGTGTTAATAACAAGAGGGGAGACAAAATCTCCAGCATTGCTCGTAGAAAAGACTTTCTTAATGATTTCAGGAAGAAATGTTTGATCTTGAATATTGCTATTTGTTTGAGAATTGCACAATTGTTGATTATAAGCGATAACTATTATCAGTGATACCCCCCTGAACAAAAACACCATTGATTACTACTATTTAATAGCAAACACAATTTAATGGCACATGGAGGGTAACTGGAAGGTACTATACATTTCATGTCATGCTAATCTTAATTCCATCATCCAAAAAGATTAAAGCTTACTTAAAATCATGTCAAATATGATCATCTTTATGATGGCTTTTCCTCTCTGTTAACAATAAAGCCATTTAAAGACAAAACAAACAAAAAACCAACAAAAAACAAAACATGACACATTCTCAGCGAGCCTTGTTGAATGGTGATACAACAGCGTGAATAGTTCGACTTCGAGAAATGGTAACGATTATTCGTTTTCAGTCTGTTTAATATTCATCATCACGCTACCTGTCCCTTTCAGAAGTTGAACTATTAATCTTTGTACAGTTTGTAAGTACGGAATAACTGTTACTTCAGTTGTCTGCGCTCTATTCTCATAGATATGGCGATTATACAATCACTAATTCTACTAAGCCCAGTTTCCGACTGTCTTGTGAGGTATGCATCTATGCAGCCTAGTCTCTAGACGAAGTATTTTTATCTTCGGAGACTTTTGGCCTTAACCCATACTCCCATGGCCGAAGGCCCAAAATACTTCGTCTACGGACTAGGCTAGTATCTGCGTCACTGCTGTTCAAAGTAACTGCCCTCTCATTGAAAAGACACAGAACGTATTCGAGAATTTCTATCGGCTGACTGATGCACAGTGCTCCGGCCCCAAATGACAGAACTGCGATTTTACCCGCATGCCAGACAATACGTTAAAATGTACGACAACGACGAATGAAATGTATTTCACATTTGCAAGCCGTGTTGGCGAGTTGAATACTAGGTTTTTAACACACTTCAGAAAGTAGAAAAAGAATACACATTTTGCTGGCACGGAAACATTGAAAAATAAATACATGAACTGCTGCTACTTTTTACTTCCCAGTTTTGATCAAATTTGGTACAAATTAGTATTAGGGCTTAAATTTGAAGAAGCAGACATGAGTATGAAAACAGGACAACACTACATTGTATTTCATAACATATGTTGTTTAAATGACACATTTCATTATCAAGTGGACTTTATCAAGTTCAAGGCAATCAAAGTAAAGCTATAGCAATGAACTTACACAGTGTCGCCCCCGGGGGGTACTCCTATAGAAAGGTGTTAGGGTATGTGCAGCCTGAAAAGGTCACTTTTTCACAAAAAAGTCACTGAACACAGATCACTTTTCATCCAACTACCCTAAATATGGATCAATAATGAAAAAAATATCCCCATACTTCAGGAAAACCGTCACATACCACATACAGTAGAATAACGGTAAATATCTCCCCTTGTTTGTCAGGAAAATCCCTAACAATGGGTGATATTTTTGGAATATTCACGGGTATATATTTTCAACTTGAGCGGCACACCCTTCATATGAAAATATTGGGAGCACTCCCCCAAGGGTGTCGGTTCTTCTCTGTCGGTTGATTGTGACGTCAGCATTGCCTAATGATCATTTATTCTAGTATATTTAACAATACTTTCGAAATTACAATTGGTTTGTTTCCTTCGATGTTTTCCCATCGTTCTATATTTTCAATAATCTAAATTGTTTGCAAAGATTTTCAGTAAGTATTTGTGACTAATTCACGAACACATACAACACAAATGATACACACATTGTTGGTCTCAAAGGAAGATTCAATACAGAGATACCGTGTATGATTCACTCTTCCTGTGTGCCTTCTCTATCAATAGGTTGTACAAAGATAATAAATAGCCAGAAATAACCTTGAATGTAAACTTACAACGCCGCTTTGTTTGCACCTGAGAACCGCAATACATGGTCCCGGGGTCATTGCCCTCGTATAATACTGGCATTTTTCAACAAAGAGAAAAAGATGAACAACTTCCCTGGATACCTTTAATGCGACAGGAAGTACCCGGTTTGTTTGTGCTGCCTCTACGTTGACCCTACCTAACCACAGGGGTAGTAAATGTGATTTGTTATCCAGGAAGAGATGATTTATAGTTCAGGGAATGGAGATTTAACGCTTTACGGAACAAATAGCTTTATTCAGTGATGACAATTGCATTTCGGTTTGCTTATGCTACAAATTTCGTTAGAAAGTTATGTTATGCTGTCAATTTCTAAGTGTCATAGTGATAACGTTTAAACCCAGCTGTAAGTTTTGATAGTCTTAACTTTCCTGTCTCTTTGTTCTGTCTGTAAAATGCATTTTATTTTGCTGCACCTGAAAAGATGTTGGGATCCCCAGGTTTTACCTTTCAACACAGCGCTCGCTCATCTGAGAATGTCCGATGTTATTGGTTGGAAACTGATTCCTATTCCTGGCTGTAATTTATTTGTCAACAGTAACAAAGCTTACTGTACACATCGGATTACAATGTAATTTGGGGAGAAGAAAACGAAATCGAACCTGTTTTATTGAACTTACAAACCAACTAAAATATTACTAAAATATTATTAAAGTTATAGCCACTGACCGTTGAAGTAAACACGAAAATATGTTTCATTCGATACTCAAAGGGGTCAACCCGCAGGTTCAATCACAGATTCAATATCCTGAAGTCATCGTTCCAGGGAGGGATAGTTTCCGAATTAAGCCGACCCAATGACGATCATTTCCGACAGATGTGGTGGGGATGTTGGATGTGCATTCAAAATCTGATTTCTGATTTATGGGCAAAGACGATGGCTCTATACTTTCAGAGGAAGCGTTCAGTATGATTACTTTCAAATGCTGATCATGACAAATGACGGCAAAGACAATGAACTGTGTTTGACCGACTAGCAGCGTTTTTACAGCTTTTTTCGAGGTCACCAGAAAATCCCTTTACACTTTACAGTTATCTTCATGTTGAACTCGTTTCTTTCATATTTTGTGATAGATCTTATCACATTTTGACTTTTAATTTATAGCTTTAGGGAAAGTAACTTGGTTTTCATCCTGCCTTCCTCTTTTTCTGTGAATTCCACTCGTCTCATTCTGTACTAGATTTCAAGAACCGTTACAGAGACCTTTGAAACTACGAACCATAATTACCATTTGAAGACCTGCAGTGCAATTACTCATCCGTTAATTTTCGGGTTGGGTTTTCTGTTCCACCCGTCACTTGACCAACCATGTGATAGAGAAACATCAGAAGAAAATGCATTACGAGGGAGAAATGTTTTGTTAATTTTAATCAGCCAAATATTGGAAATTCTCTGCACACCAATTCCATCATGTTCTTTTGTACTGAGTCTCATACGTATTAATTATATACCTGGCTAAAAACCAAGGTCTTTTCGTGGTCTAATAGTTTTATTATAACATGCAGGCAACCAACCGAAAACAGGGCCTTTTCCAAGGTCGGTTCTATAAGAGTATTAATAAAATAATGATAAATCACAATCATCTGATTCGCT
This sequence comes from Ptychodera flava, assembly GCF_041260155.1. Lineage (NCBI taxonomy): Eukaryota > Metazoa > Hemichordata > Enteropneusta > Ptychoderidae > Ptychodera > Ptychodera flava. Next base: position 35,630,657 of record NC_091945.1, read on the forward strand.
TGTCTTGAGAATTCATCGTTTTATGATCTTTCAAACCAGCTTTTGTGTGTCAGGGGTTTGATTTCGACACAAAAAACATCGTCCATCATAATAAAACGGCGCCAAAGTGTTTCTCGGTACAAAGACACTATGTCACTCCAAGAGACGGTATATTTAGAGGTTATTACTCGGTACGGTAAACGTCACCAGGATGGAGCGATATCGGCATGGGTATTTGATAAAAGCATATATTACATTACTGACTTAACGTTTCCCACCCAAATCAACCACAGTCACTCGTGAGCTATTCAGCTCTCTGACTATTCGCCCCATAGACGTGTGTACATAAGCGAGAAAAAACCCATATCTACACACGTCTATGGGCGCATAGTCCAAGAGCGGAATAGATCACAGGGGACTGTGAATCAACCCAGCATAAAAATGTTTGAAAACAGAAATCTGGTCACACGTTAATTTCTGAGTTCTGAATAAGGGTTTCGGCGGAGTTCTAAACTTTTATAAACGGAACATTTTATCGAATAAATTTCATCCTGTTTATAGTGTTTGAAATTAGAATTTAAAAACAGTTACTCTTTGTCCAAGGCAGATTTCTTGGTAAACTTCAAAACTGAGGGAAATGTCAATCACAAATATACATTGTCCCATGACGAGAATTCGTTGGAAGTGCGCGCATATTATGTTCGGTAAACACCCGATAACCTCCCCCCTGTTGAAACCTCGGCTATTTCTCTAAGCTGGGTTACCCTTGACCTCTTCCATTTAATCACCATGCTTGATTCACAGCTGACATTAATCAACTCACAATCACGTTCACAAGGCCGTGTTTAAGTGTACTTAACCAGATAGTTAATTATACCAAGACTTTTTGTAGATGAACAGGTCTGAAATCTACATAAAATTGAGGACTTTCGAGGGGCAATTATAAGCTTACATGTTAAGTATATTTCGTACCGTTTAAATGTTTGTTCCGGCAAGTTTATATCATTTCTAGAGAATGGACATATTAAAATTACATGGTGGATGGATGGGTTTTAGGTATGACAGATACTAACGAAATTCTGGAAAACCTCCATATAAATACTGAGTCCATACTGGAAAACCTCCATATAAATACTGGGTGAAAATTGTAACTGTCGTCCATATCAAACGTTCATAATATGTGTAAATATATATCATTACATTGAAAAGGATGTTGAAGTCTTCGTGTTTATATTCAAAAGATGGTATAAATAAAAGAAACAGTGCCCTACACTACATGTCGGTGCAAAATCTATTAGTTCCCATGGTACAAATGGCAGTGAAAACAAAACGCTCTTCGACTGCAATGTTGTGTCCTTGTAGTCAGTCAGTGAGATATTGTATCTTATAAATATATATATGTTAATAATGCTAAAGCGAAAACTTTGAACGGATTTGATAAAACGACATACATATTAATTACATTTTTAAAACTTTATTCTGGAAATTGCATGAAAATTGTGACTAGCCCCAAAGGGGACAAGTGAAATAATCGTTCCTTGAGAGAGAGAGTGAAACAGAAACCTTGGCCATTCTCTAATTGAGTAAAAGACTGCCGATCGACGTCCCACATGCACAGCGCAAGTTGTGTTTTATTCAATACTATAGGGGGCGTTCAGTTATCATGGCAGAGATGGGCTGGCGAAATTCCGATGGAGATTGGAGATGGATGAAAATGCACGTAACTGACACTTCGCACTGGTGAACAAAATTGTACTGTCGGAAGTAGACCAAAAAACTGTAGTTGAAATATGGAACACAATACTAGTAGTACTGAAAAATGTCACAAGTTCCAGTTTGCTATAGCTTTAACACAAAGAAAAAAATAGCATTGGCGAGCTAGGGGGAGGGGTGTCATGAAATTTTACCATCTTCTAAACGGAGGCGCAAGAATAATTTGCTGGTCCATCTTGACACAAGAACTGAACGCTCCCTTACTGTGTTGTGTCTGTGTCGTCTACTATGTGTGTGTCTGAGTGTCTGTTCGCGTAGGGATATCGATGAAAGTAATAAATCGATCATCCGATCTTTGGAAGGGGAGTAAAAATGGTTCAAAAAAGCCTTTCCGTGGATAATTTTCCCAGGCCTCAAAGGCTACACACATTAAATACCGAATAACACAGTCAAGGACAATTCTCCTAGGCTGTGAGAAGAATCATAACCATTTCGAAGATCAAATGAAACCACACGTAATACTTGTTGTACCGACTGTTCAAGTCTTTTAATATTAAATTAAACATGTACATTGACACCGGTTTATTTCAAGCAGTATTTAACACTGGTAAGGCCGTCTAGTAGACATCCATAGACGTTTTCAAGGGAAAGAATATCTGTTTGGTTTTTTCCTCCTTGTCTGTGGTTTGGACATCGCCCTTGACGCCGTTCAATCAAAGATCTGGATCCTTTGTTTTGACATCGGTGATTGGTCTGTATTTTTACGATAAGATGAATGTACTTGTTATCAGCACTGCAGAAGCCAAGACAGCAAAAACTGCAATCTGACAGTATCGTACTATCTGTATAGCCCCTGGAAATAATCGCAGTTAGATTAAATATCGAAAATAAAATCTCTGAGTTCGTATGGTCGCCATAAATACTGACATAGCTGGGCCTTAAGGCGCCCGTTCAAAGAAGGATTTATTTGCTGTTTTATATCATGCTATGGTCAATTTGTCCGAAACTCAAACTATCAATTATTGTCATTGTTGATTGAAAGTGTTTGAACAGACAGTTAAGCTTCTCTTACTTCTTGATTTGTTATAAACAGTACTTAGAGGGACAAGAACATCTGTTTGGTTTGTGAAATCGCCCTTGACGCCCTTCAATTCGTCTAAATATTTTCTAGTGAACTAACGCAAAAATGTAATATTGACATTTTAATACGTTTAAACTAGACTGTATAAAAGTAGAACGGACGAGAAAGTAGGATTTAGCCTATATTAAATGTTCGTGTGCCGCAAAGCGTATCACAGTTTGACCCTCGGTCCTGCAGGTGCTTATCCCAGTGACCCCATCAATAGATCGGTCATTGCCCTCTCCCGTGGGTCAACTGTGAAGCGTGTCACCGCCGAAAGATGTTGGCAGGAGGATTGGACAAAACAAGTTGTCGTTAGACTACATATCTCTGAAAATAGCTTAAACCGCATTTCTGAAGAAAAATGCATTCCAAACAACGAATGAGAATTGACCAGGTAACTTAAAAAACAGCACCTCGTTTATTGCATCTGCAGCTGTGGGGGTCGGTATCCACACGTACCGTGGGATTGGTTTGTCACAGGCGTATGTGATGATTAAGTGAGTTTATGGTACTTTTTTGTGACACTCATCGAAAGGTCTTAAGGAACAGAGCACTTAGATTCTGAAAAGACGAAGCCAGTGTTTACACTGTTGTAAAGTTCAGCCCTACTTGTTCATACTCGTTAACGTTACGATCTATACAACACGATGGACACTATTGAATTGTCAGATGGTTGCAGGTAATGTGTGACGTCATTTCCGAAGTCAAGATTTCTTGCGGACTTACTTTGATGATTAAACTCCTTGTCTGCAACTTGTTGCACGTGTCCCCTAAATAGAAGGCTGTCTTCACATCAGTGATGAGCTGTGTAAGATCTAGATTTCTCAATGCAGCTGGTTGTATGTGTTGATTACTTTATTTTCTTTCAGGAAGCAGTATAGAAAGCCAAAAAGACGGGAAATGTACAAAATGAAACCGTTTTTTCGTGTACTTTAATTCACGAGACAGGACTGTCGATTATATGTGGTACCAATGACGCTGAGAGGACTTTCGCTTGGCAATTTTGCGTCTGAAAATGAGATTATTTAATATACAGAGTGCCCGTGTTAACATGAATAGTTCGAATGAGAGTCAAGATACTTTCTGCCGTGAATTTTCATCGGAGCAAAGCAGGACAGTCTCACCAATACAACACTGAGCGTAGTTTGTTCCATGTTAACGTATCACAGTTCACAATTGTCTTCCGTCGGCCCGGGAGAATTGCCATGCAAGAGGTCGTCGGGAACACATGAACAGAATAGAGACTTTCAGTCTCTGCGATGCTTTCAGAAGAGTCCGCTGGCCTACATGCGAGTTTAGACTGCACCGCCGAATAAGACAACAATTAATTGATGAAATAGGGTGATATTTTGTCTTACTTTAAATTCGCATACATCTATGCAAGAAAAACGTACACCAAACGGTCAAAATTATCTCTCTAGACTTAAAAGCTCTGTTGGTTGTAAGATTTTGTATTTGCATAATATTCTGGGTTTTTCTAAAAAGAGTTTCTTGTTCTTCTTCTCAAGGTAGCATGCGTCTTGAAAGTGAAAGAGTTAAACTTTCACTCAGGGAATTTTTCAACCGTTTTCTTTTAAAATCAAGAATAAAAACTGGGTTGTGCAAATTTTTGTACTAGAGAAATAAATTACCGAAGATTTAACAATATTTGAAATTCAAAATGGCAGCCATCCTTTTGTTAACTCTACGGAGAAAAATAAAATTTTCGATTTTCGAAAAGCTGAGACGGTGAAATTTTTTCATGCAGCAAGAACTTTAAAATGAGCCCCAACAAGTTGTAGATCAGAAAAGATTTTAAACGTGTGATCTGAATATGTGTCCCAGAGGAACATTCTGCCTTAAATCATGTTGAAATGCTTGGCGTTCAACTTGCTTACACGGCTAGTATTTGTGTGACTCCAAATGCTGTTGTAGCCTACTGAGTTTTAATCGAGACTGGAAGTCATCTGTCAACAAATTATAAAGAGCCAGTAATTCTTACTTTTTGATAAGGTTTTCTTTTACTATTTCTGTTATCAATGTCAGCCATAATTTCTGGTTCTAGTTCCCAAAGCACGTTGAGATGCACATTATTCAGCCAGTCAACTCAGCATGTACATGTTCAGACTTCATTGTTATTGTTTACAGTCAAGTGAATTCTGGTTGGAACTAGAATGCAAAAGTGAACAATAACAGTGCATTTTATACATTTTATGTCGACAAACCACGCAGTGGATGTTTCAACATACTTCCGAAAGTAGAACAGAAACATGAAACTAACATAGAAAATAAAGATAATGAAAAATCTTCAAAAGTAAGAGTTACTGGCCTTTTAATAATATTGTACAATGTGTTTGCAAGACTAATACTGAGTAGGTAGCAGAAGAAGACAATGCACCGTTTACATGTTTCCTTGACGAAAGTAATGTAAATATTATTAAAAAATTGCAGCTGTAGTCCATTGAAGCTGATCGAAATATAAATGATGAAAGATTATCCATTATATTACCATGCCCTGCCCGTCGCATTTTGATTGGTCGAGCTGAACCACGTGACTGACCACAAATACACAGTAATGGTTTGTTTACATGCCCGTGAATATGAATAGTAAGATTAACAACTCAAAGTATCGTAACTTTACAGCTCAAACGTAAATCATAATCAATCACAAAATAAAATGGAGTACTTGTAGGTCAAGTTGAGATACTTTTTTTTGAAAACATCTCCGGATATGCCAATTTTTACAGCGCGCGTGATAGTGCGTCGCGTATTGCTCAGTTTCTGGGGCCCAGTTGTCGTTCGCTCCGGAAATTTTCGCAAATTTTGACGGTTTTCTCGGGTTCGCTGATAATATAATGGAAATAACAGACTCCGCTCTGACCATTAACGTTTATTTGTGGGCGCGGGCTCGAGGAAAGCCAAATTAACGGGCTCGGCAAGCCTCGCCCGTTAATTTTTGGCTTTCCTCTCGCCCTTGCCCACAAATAAACGTTAATGGTCAGCGCGTCGCCCGTTATTTCCATAATAACATCATACAAGGTCATCGTGTTGTAGAAATGTGTTCATCCTTAACTTGAAAAATTATTACTTCAAATCCATTTTAAAGACGAAAAAAGATAATTCAGCCAAAGGATTTCCAGTAAAAATTAGCAAATTTAACAAAATAAAAGGCCTCAGTGAGTCGAATACATAAAACATACATAAAAATGTATAAAGCATCGTGTCTTTTCCCCCGAACAACTTAACTTTTTCACAAGGATATATTATTCATTTGCATCTGTGCTTACGCGTATATAATTTCTAAAGTTCCATTAGCCTAAAGCAAAGGTTTGTATTGTCAGGAGTTTATTTGATTGTAAACTGCACATAAACATGTCAACTTGAAAAAAAAATCACGCTACACCCTCTCACCCTCGGAATAATTCATGACATCTTATATAATTGAAATCCGCAAAAACTCCAACGGTTGAAAATGTGCGCATGAAATCTTTGTGAAAGACATGCACTTGACACGAATCACAGACACTCACACATGTCATTTAGGCCTGCTGAGTGACAGACATGTAAGCTTACATCGGCTCCAATCCGATTACATTTCAAAGCAGAAATAGAGATGGCCTACTATCGTAAAGCTAACAAGGACAGTAAAGAAGAAGCAGCGGTGAGAGCGTCGCCATCTCAAAGTGTGATTTTAATCAGATTGACATCGGACCCGGCCCTGGCAACATCATTAGAAACCTCTAGTTTTAAGACTGAGGTGAAATGAAAGGAATACGAAGAAACTGCTTCATAAGGGCGCTTTACGAACAAACCCAAAATCTGTGCGTAATAGGCTTCTGTGCATGTTACACGATGGATGTAAACGACTTTTCTATTAGAAAAATGTGAAGATAATACTTCAAAACATTATTTGTTTTATATTAATTATTTACTTCCTCAGATCTGATGTTTGAAGTGACGATGGAAAACCAATCTAAATTCCTGTATACCTGAAGGCAAGAACAGATAGCAGATTATATAGGCTTATATTTATATCCGGTATTATAGAGATGTATTAAAGAATGGAGTGGAGTGATGTAAATAAATCATAAAGCCATCGCTATCTCTCTTACTTTACAATTTCAATGCATGAAACACCACTGAGAGTACAGGATTGACGTTGATATAGTTAGTTTGGAGGAGGAAAATTTGAATAATTTATTTCACATTGTCCGCGTTTAAAACCTTAGAGAGAATATGTAGTTGACAGAAACAACGCCCTCAAGCTTCAGTTGCAAAAGGAAAGCTAAAGTTTGAGTTTCGTTTAGACTTTGCGGCGTTCGTGCTAGTGAATTAGGGATAGGGCAGGAACTGCAATACGAGGCTGACAAACTGAATACTGTAATGTGGATTTTAAACCAGGAAAGAGTTTAATTCGTAGAAAATTGCATTGAGATCTTAGACTTCAAAAGTCAGTTGAATTAAATGAATGAATAAAAGTTATTGAACTTTACAATATCGCATATTATGGCGGCTGTGGTCACAAATTAGACATGGCCTAAAGGCGACCAGGATAAATTTGATAATCTAAGTTATGGTAACTTATTATGACACTTTTCCATAATTTTTTTCGCGATAATTATCTACCAATCAGTAGAATGTTCGAGGTACAACGGAATTTCTATTACAGTGCAGTACCGTAACGCAAATTGTACTTCTGGTAATAGTATAGTGAAGAATTTTACAGATTTACGTATTTTTCCCTTGTATTTACATCAAAATTTGCGAATAAATTTTCTTTCAAGTTTATATATCTTATTACTTTTTTCGATATCGAGAAGAGCGCTATAATTTTACTCGTTTAATTCATTGTGCTTCCTCTACAGTTTCATTTTCTTACTCCCTAGGCCTAAAGTATGGTCTTTATTCAGCTTGTCCATAGAGCTTTCACCGGGATATATGAAGTCAACTGTCGTTCTTGATGACTACGGGCCAATCTTATCATGACTTGTCATCAAACCTTATTATTCAGAAATGGGTTTCCGCATAAAGCTTCTTTTTCAATTTCAATCAACTTTCATTCGCGCAAAAATTAGACAACGGTTACACAATGGCACAAGTACTTGCCATTAAATAGACCTAGTTCAATGCTTATTTAATGATTTCTTTTGTCTTTCAAAGCATATGTAATATGGGATACACCTGTTACTTTTCAATGCAAGCCGCACTTTGTAACCATAGCCGGCTTCGACAGTTTATTACATAAACTCTTTGAACTTACGTACACTTATGTATCATATGCAAAAGCTACATTTGGAATCCTTGACATTAACACCTGAGCATAATTTTCTCATCTAAAAGAAGCCGTTTCAAGAGAAATTCTAGCATTTGCCCAATACCGCAAGAGGGCGCCTTTAGACCATATTATTTCAATAGTAACCAGCAGTATATACCAAGTAAATGAACAAGTGAACCTCATGGTGAACCTTACACCTCAGTGGTTTCAGCTGATGTTTGTCTTCTACAGCAGTTTTGCACATCCAACAACTAATCTTTTTCTAGGGTGTGTAATTAAATTGACAAAACAACAGGCATTATTTTGTTAAATATTTGAAGTTTTTTCATTTTTAAATTTTCAAATATTTTATTAATTTACTCTGCATTTCTAGATTTACGATACGATACGATACGATACGATAACTTTATTGCCATTATGTACATGTACATTAGGAAATTGTCTTGCTGTCGTCACACGAAACAACACAGCATCAAATATTAATTAAACACTTTAAAACCGGACAATATACGATAAAAAGTAGGACCAAGGAGGCACGAGTAAAAATTAAGAATATAAAATCGCATGGATATAGAATCCGTGACATTATTCGGTCAACCATTTTTTCACCATGAAATCAGAGAGTGAAAGTCGACATATGGGTAAATTTCATGATTTCAACGATTCACTTGACCACTTACATTAAAATTGGACCAAATTTCGATCCTCAATTTGTTCTGTTAGCATTCTATTTCTCAAATTCAAGAATCAAACGTTCAGCGCGGTATCTTTTGCGGCCAACCTTACTTGTAATCATTATTAATAATGCAAATGGGAATTACAAATTTGGTGAAATACTAAATTGTAGTTGGTTTTCCCGAGTACGAATAGCGACTTTACAGACGAAACCTCTAGTTGTACAATGTGTTAACAGCCAATCAAAAGTAGAAATTAGAAATTTGCACCACGTGATGATTCCAACTCAGGGAACTAACTACTGCATGCGCTAACTCAAAGGTAACTTATTTACGCGTTCGGGCCGCTAGGAAAACCAAACCTGCGTTGCCCAATTTCAAAAAGGTTTGTAATAAAAAGAAGACACAAGAAAAACTTGCATATTATCTCAATTTTTAAACATTCACTGACTTGAACCAAGTCTACCAAATTTGGTGAGCACAGTTGCTAAAAGGACTCTTTCTTTTGCTTTTGGGACTGTAAAAGACCGCTTTGACAAAACCCATCAAGTTAGTTATCATTTTAATTATGAAAAAACATATTTTATTTGGAAACCTAACACAGAGAGAAACAGTTTCACTTTCAGCTGCATCAATGTGAATGAAAAATGTCTTTTCGTTTTCCCCTTGTAATAAATCTTGTAATAAATGTGACTTAATTTAATGTGTAATGAACAATAATTTACGTTATTCTCAGGCTCAAAGAGACAACAGTATAAAGGAGTGGTCGTAACATTATAAAATTAATTTTACTGAAAATTAAACGATTGCAGCTAAATCAGAGAAAATGCACAACTAAAGCGAAAACTGAAACATCAGTTTGACCCCTACGCAGCCGCCACACATGCGCGAATTACGTCTTCTAAGGGGAGAACCATTTGATTTCTGGGGGGGTATGGAGGAAGAGGGTATGGGAGCAAATTTTTTTTCCTGTCAGAGTGACAGCAATTTTTTTTTCTACTGTCAGACCTGCATCATTTTTTTTTTTTCCAAATGGAGTAGCAGTGCAAATTTTTTTTTATTGGTCATCAAGTTTGTAATGTGTTGTATATAAGGGAGCCGTCATTATTGACGGCCTGAAACTCCGAAATTTCGAGTGACCCTCCCCCCTTCACCAACCATGATGAATTTGAGTAACCTCCCTCTCTAACTCTGAAATTTTGACCATTCCCCACTTAGAAAAGTTAAACACCAATACATGTAATTACAGCAACAGTAAAGACCTTTCAAATCTTGATGTACCCTGCTAGACTATCATCAGTTATCACATGATGGTTCAAAAAAGGTGAACACATCAAATGAAATTCAAAGTCACAATAAAATAAAATATAAAAGATCACGCAGTATCTAACCATATAGTATATTGTTTAATTTGGATGGATATTATGACAGGGTTTTCACTAGGATATCTGACGGGGCAGAATTTGAAAGTACAGGGGGAGAACATGAGAGAGGCTTAGGGGGAAGTGTCACAGGGGCTTTCCCCTATCTTACATGGAATTTTTTAAGATATTGATGTGTGCAATGGTGCAGTCTGGTGCAATCTGAGAGTTTTTTTAATTTGTTTACTAAGTGAAACTATTAGAATACCCCAAGGGGAGAGAGCACGAGAGGGGGTGTCCTACCTCTCGCATCGAAAATTTTGAGAAATTGACTTTGTTAATGGCGCAGTCTGGGAAGTGTTTCAGTTTATTTTGCACTCCGTAAACCTGTTTGAAAATGACACTTAACACTGATATTTTTATTACATTTTTAGCATGATCAGTGTTTGAGTCACAATATTCAACAACCAAACCATGAAAATATATTGTGAAAAACAGTTCTGTTTGCCAGAGACTGAAGACAAATGAATATACAGGAACGGAAAATCTGTGACCTTCTTGTGTCATTTCTCCAGCTGCCAGCTTCTAATGAAAAGCCTGAATATGGTATGTTTGCGATCCAGTGTTTGTGGTCAGAAAAACAAGGCTCACACATGTATTTCATCATATTTGTTGTTCCTCAATTTTTCATTGTCAAGGTACATCTTTCTAACAAATTCATATTGAGAAAATAATATTGGTTTTAACACTAGTTTATTGACTCCTGTCTTGTGTTTTAAATTTTCACAATTTACAGAAGTCAAATAGTCCCCTTTAGATAGTGCCTATGCCATTGAGATATGGCAACAGAAATCCTGAAATATGATTTCTTGGGTCAGAAAATGGAAGGAAAACATTGAGTGTACTGAGGTGTAAAGTAGACCCATGTAGTGCATGCTTATATCATAAGTGCTGGGAAAAGAAACATAAGAATGGCTTGTGGTAAAACATTTGCGCCGCCTATGGCGGCGCGCCGGCAAAGAATACATGAGAATAAGGTTTCCAAATTTTGCTTATTTCTGGTGCATTGTGACAATTTTTTTTTCTCTTCTGTCTGTTATGACAATTTTTTTTTCCTCAGGCCATGACAGGATCAATTTTTTTTTCTTCTCTCTCACCTGGTGACAAATTTTTTTTTCTCAAAATCCTCCATATCCCCCCCCCAGAAATCAAATGGTTCTCCCCTAAACCCCTCTCTTCACCAGCTGATACATGAAGACGTGTGGAAACTATCGGATAGATACTAAGGTAGTTTTTCCAAGGAGGAGACACATTGGGTCGTACTTCATAATTAATTTCCTATGAATTCAAGACTAGTTTAAATTTCCTTTGAGGTTCTGTTGGCCAGTTCATCACAAATTCTGGTTATCTTTATGACCGACACCCTGAAAACTGTCCACTGATGCATTTAAAATGAGTCAAATATGGCGGCTCTGCGACGTGCTGTAGTGTCGAACATCTGCGAGCAGAACTATGCAATACATGTTTGTTTTTTCTCTTCGTGCATTCCTAATAGATTGTAGATATGATAATTTTTAGGGTGATCTTGAAAAAGTTTGACCATATAGACGGGAGACTAGAAACTTTTTGAGGATATTGAGGGGAAGATCTGAAAAAACAAGATTTCAATCGCGATTTCTCCAGCCCCCAACATTTTTGTGAACATAGTCTTAAATCATGGTATAAACCCGTCTTTGAGTTTCATGCATGGACTTGCAGTTTGTGTACGCGACTTTACCAGTATTTTGCCTTTTCATTTCAAGAGACGTTAAAGTCGTGTAGGCTCACAATCATAGACAGAAGACAGGGTAGGCTACTGTTAGCTGTGGGTCCATAGCTTTGGTGTTTTCAGACGGGATTCCTGCCTTTTACGGGCTGATTTTGACTTTTACGATTTTAAACCCCGCTACAAAACCAGCCCATAGCACAGGCCCACGGAACGTTTCGTAGATCGTCGTCGGATGGGAAGTGACTGACACTGTGAGGCCGAAGGCCGAACCTCGGTACTGTATAAGATTAGGCTACGGAAGAGAACGTCGAAACGTAGAATAAACTACACTTATAGAAACTACCCAGAAAACATCACGCCTGTGCTTCGGCCTCACAGTGTCAGTCACTTCCCATCCGACGACGATCTACGAAACGTTCCGTGGGCCTGTGGCCCGTAGAAGGCAGGAATCCCGTCTGAAAACACAAAAGCTATGGACCTACAGCTAGGCTACTGTCTGTGTTCAAGCAAAATATGTGAGTTCATGTTTCACGCTCACCACACGCATAGACACGCACTGGCAGAGACGAGGCAGTCGATTAGTTATTTGAGCACAGAAGAGGGGAGACCAAAGTGAGGCAGAGTACAGTAGACACGCACATTCAACAGCTCCGATAAATTTGTCATTTTGAGTCTACAAGAAGACCTTCTTGCTATAATTCTTCGGCAACGCGTAGTACAGGCAAGTGTCAAAGTATGGGTATAGGAATTTTGACATGGAGAGCCTCCATTGGGACATTTACCATCCCAAAAAGTTGGAGAGGAATAACGGTTCCGACGTACACGCCATTTTCACAATGGTCTACAACCAACGAGTTGGCATACCGGATAGCTTGTTGCATAATTGTAGGTTCTTACATAATACTCGGTACCAATTGTATTCTTCACTGCAACAATCTGTTCCATGATTGGCTCATCGAATCTGGTAGAATAGGAATGTCTTTGCCACGTCAAGCAGAACGGTTTGAACTCGTGAGCGCAACAGAGGACAACTTGAACACGCCATGGGCGACATCCCACAAAGAAACTTTTTTGGACACGTATACTTTTTCTACTGAATTCCCTCAAAGTTTACTGACCACTATGCCAACACCAGTGAAGATAATTTGCGTCCGAAAATTGCTGCTTTTATCAGGAGATGTAGAACAGAATCCCGGTCCAGAGACGAGACAGGCAACTTTGACCCGTACGGGAGAATTGCGTTCGGCGACTGCAGCAGCAAGTACTGAAGAATCTGTCATGGATATGCTCAAGGACATACAAAATAACGTCAAAGAGCTCAAGAAAGACACCAAATCATTAAACAAGAAAATGGAGAAAGTGGAAGCATGGTTAAGTAACATGGAAGATGCAATTGAAGACGTGAGGAAAACCGCTGAAGGTAATAAAGAGAGACTTAAAAAGATAGATAGTCTAGAGGGAGATATCATTGGTAAAGTTGAGACAGAGATGAGAAATCTACGTACAGCTAAGTCAGAAATGGAAGATCGCTCTAAGCGAAATAACCTAGTTTTTCGGGGAGTAGAAGAAGACGAGCACGAGACGAAGGAAGTAACTGAACAGAAGGTGAAAACATTATTATCAGAGAAAATGAATATCAAAGAAAACATTGAGTTCGAAAGAGTTCACAGAATTACGTCGGGAACTGGAAACAACAGGCCAATAGTCGCTATGTGTAGTAGATATAAAGACAAGGACAGGATACTGGCGGAAGGGAAATCATTACGTGGAACTTCTATTTTTGTAGACGAACACTTTTCGGCTGAGACGAACTTTATTCGAAAGAAACTTTTCAATAAGCGGAAAGAATTAACAAGCAAAGGCTTTCGAGCCTTTGTTAATTACAAAAAGTTAGTTGCATATGAGGATGGTGTTAAACGAGTGTACACATACAATGAAAATACAAATTGTGTTGTGTGTCAAGGCTCTCCGAGATAGGGAGATGGCCAAGGTCCCAAAAATGTAACTAGCCTTGAGAACATAAGCTTCGTATCTTGGAATATTCATGGTCTGTATGCAAAATTTTCTGTAAAGTCAATCCGTGATTATTTGTTAAATTTTGATATTATTTGTATCATTGAAACTTGGCTCCATAAGGACATTCTACCACATGTTACACTAGAAGGGTATAATGTATATCACTCATGTAGAGTTAAACAATCCCGAAAGGGTAGATGTGGGGGAGGAGTTTCTGTTTTTGTTAAAAATTGGTGTGATAAGTGGGTTACTAGACTTGAATCAAACTTGTCTGATTCAGTTTTCCTTATGCTTGATGGAAATAAGTTCGAGTTGTCAAAAAGTGTAATTTTGGGTTGTGTATACATTCCCCCTGAGGGATCGAAGTGTTATGACATAGAAAAAAATGGTATTGAGCTATTAGATCAGCAGTTTTCAAATCTGAAAGTTAAATATCCAAACTGTAATTGGCTGTTGATGGGAGATTTCAATGCGAGGACAGCTAAAGCTTATGATTACATAATGAATGATTCAGTTAATTATATTCCACTTGAAATGGATAATTATGAAATTGACGATTTTGACATGGAGCGCAATTCAAAGGACCTTGTTATGAACTCTTTTGGTAAACGGCTGCTGGAAATGTGCCAGGACCACTCCATACACTTTTTAAATGGGCGATGGGGAGAGGATAAAAAGGGGGAGTTTACATGTATTGCTAACAGGGGGAACAGTGTCGTTGACTACATAATCGTTTCAACTGAGCTTTTCCAAAGTATTTCTGAGTTTAAAGTTGAAGAAAGGACTGATTCAGACCATTTTCCCTTATCATGCAACGTTAAAATTTCTATAAATAGAAATGTCCTCGTAAGGTCGAACCTTCAAATTCAATTCTCCATGATTTCTCTTTTTTCAAATGGGATGAAGAAAACTCAAATAGTTTTAATACAAATTTAAGGTCAAGAGAGGGGGTAACTCGTGTCAATAGTATTTTAGAAACAGAGTGGGAGTGTGTTGATGACCTAGTAGCACAAATTTATATTTTGTTCAATTGGGCTGCAGGAGATTACAAAAAGATTAATATGAAAGATAAAATTCTCAAAGAGAGACACAGCCTCATTGGTTTAATCATGAATGGAGACAGCAAAGAGGCTTATGTATCAGACACTTCGTAAATTTAGAAAATATAATGATAAGGAAAGCTTGATAAATTACAAAGATTCAAAGTTAAATTTCAGATCTATCTGCAGAGCCAATAAAAACAATACAGTAAGACAATTTACAACAACTATGGAAATCTGGGAGAGAGTAATAATAATATTTGGAAATTCCTTAAACGTTTCAAGGGAAGTAAACCACATGCCTCAAATATCACTGCTACAGAATGGGTGAATCACTTTGAATCATTGCACAATCCAACTTTACAGAAGACAAATTTTGATATTTCTGTGGAAGAATTTTTAGAAAATGCTAATATTTCCCTGGATGTTCAGAGTGGGGATGCAGGGGAAATACTTAACGGTAAAATTACAGACAATGAAATTATTTTTGCTTTGAACAAACTTAAGGTTGGCAAATCACCAGGTCCCGATGGCATTTCTAATGATTTTTACAGGAGTGCTTCAGTCAGTCTTCTTCCTGTGTTAAGTTTTATGTTTAATGCGATTTTTGATGCTGGCATTTTCCCTAAGGAATGGAGTAAGGGACTTATAGTCCCGATATATAAAAAGGCAGTTGTCATGATCCAAATAACTTTAGGGGAATTACTTTACTCAGTGCAGTTGGGAAAATTTTTACCTCCATTTTGAACCAGCGATTAGTTAAATGGGCTGACCTGGTTGGCTCTATTACAGAATGTCAAGCTGGATTCAGAAAAGGTTTCAGCACAATAGATAACATTTTCATATTGCACTTGATGGTACAAAAATACCTGTGTAAACCGAAGGGTCGTTTCTACTGTGCCTTCATTGATTTTAGTAAGGCATTTGACTCTGTTAACCACAACCTTTTAATTTATAGGCTATGTTTGGAGGGTATCGGAGGAAAAATCTTGAATATTTTAAAAGCTATGTATGCAGATTTAAAATCCTGTGTCAAAGCTCAGCATGGTATCACAGATTTCTTTCAGTGTTCAGTTGGCGTCCGACAGGGATGCATGCTGAGTCCCTTTTTGTTTTCACTTTTTATTAATGAGTTGGAAAGTATGTTAACAAGCTCAGGTAATTGTGGGATTCAAATAACCCAGGAGCTTTATGACTTATTTCTATTGCTTTATGCCGATGACGTAACAATTTTTAGTGACACTCAAATTGGTTTGCAACGTTTACTTAGAATATTAGAAACATTTTGTGAAAAGTGGAAGCTTTCAGTAAATATGAAAAAATCCCAAATTGTGGTTTTTAGGAGGGCGGAATTTTGAAAAGAAATGAGAAGTGGTTATTTAAAGGGGAAAGGATGCAAACTGTTAGTTATTATAAATATTTGGGTTTGTTAATGTCGAGTAGGAACGTGTGGGGCAAAGCCGTTGCTATGCTTGCAGATCAAGCTAGAAAGGCCATGGGAGTGGTATTTCGTATGATGAAAACCACAGGTGTTTACCTTACAAGGAATATTTTCGATTATTTGATGCCATGATCCTGCCAATTTTGACGTACGGATCAGAAGTGTGGGGGTATAGCATACAACATGTCGCTGAACGTGTTCAACTTAAATATTGTAAATATTTCCTTGGGGTAAAATCTTCTACAGCTGATGCATGTGTAATTGGTGATTGCGGCAGACTTCCAATTTTTGTACATACATATAAAAAAGTTATTTTGTATTGGTATAAGCTTTTAAAAATGCCACAGAACAGAGTAGCAAAACACGCCTATCAACTAGCCGTGTCTCTTGACACTAATAATAAAGTGACGTGGGCGACATATATTAGAAATCTATTGCAAGAGCACGGGTTTGGTGAGGTTTGGATGTGGCAGGGTCCCGGGGATTTTGATGCATTTCTTTGCCAGTTTATGACTAGAGTAACTGATGTTTTTAAGCAAAATTGGTTCTCAGAAGTGTGTACCAAAGAAACACTACGCCAATATCGTAATTTCAAAATATTATTTATCACTGAAGGTTATTTGACCGTCAATATGGATACTAGATTTAAAAGAGCTCTAGCATGTCTAAGAAGCTCTAGCCACCGTCTAGCAGTCGAAGAGGGTCGGTCACTTGGATTAGAACTTGAAGAACGAATTTGTAAAATATGCGAGTCTGGGGAGATTGAAGATGATATCACTTCACCTTAATATGTCCGCTATATCATAATTTGAGAAAGAAATATTTACCTAAGTGGTCTTTTGAACATCCAACTCAGCAAAAATTTTATTCACTAATGTCAAGCTCCAGAGACACTGTTATTATCAGTTTGTCAATTTTTGTTTATAAAGCATTTAAACTAAGGGAAGAATGTGTTTGACCAATTTTCTGTACTTCTCCTCTGTTTATAAAGTTGTATTATTGTATTTGATTTGCAATTTGGGCCGGAGGCCTGTAAAAGCAATAAAGTATATTATTATTATAAATTGAGCACAGAAGAAAAACCCGTTACGGAAAACAGACACTTTTAAAAGAATGATTGATTTTGCACAACGCCTAAACTTAAAGGAAATCCGTTTTGATAGTTCGCCCGAATTGAGACCTTTTTTAGTAACAGTAACTCAAGTTAGAATGAAGTAGTACAGTGGTTAGCTATCTACAATTGTGTGTAAAATAGCGCTGATCGCAAATGACGTCACTGTTCTCTCTCATTAATATGCATAAATAAACATTTGTCCGCATTTTCCGCATAAACGATGAAAATAAAACCTACGAGTGTTAGAATGGCTATTTAGCGTCACACTTATTCATAAGAATTGATGACTGAGACTACAAGCTGCAACAACAGCCGCGCATACAACGACAAAATTTGTCCGAATTTCAGTATATTTGTCCGAAAGTCGCGCGCGTGCAGCTATATTTAGTAACAAACCCGAAATCGCGATCAACGCTATTGAAATCCATTTACTGCAGTTTCTCTTTAATTTGTCTTTTTCCAGAGCTATTTCGTACTCTAGATGGTAGTTGAATTTCACTTGCAACATAAAAGCTGCAAAGTGTGGTTTAGGCCTACTCTGTTTCATTTTCATGGCACATGTGTCTTTTGGCTAACAGTAGCATGATTATAAATGCCAGAGCAACCGTCAACACCAAAGAGCACTTCATTTAAGTTGTGTGTGTCTCGTGAACAAACTGAGAGATTCCTCGTAAAATGCGTGAAACTCGTTCAACTCAGTGAATTTACAGGTGTAGAAAAGATGATCTAGTGTCTCGTTGCTGTTTTGGCAGAATGAATAGAATGGTGATTGGTCCATGCACCTTCTTGAAAGATCGTAGTTTGTGTACAGAATATGATGAAGCAGTTTCACGTGTTTTTGTGTCTATGGCTACCTTAAATGGTAGGCTATATGTGGGAAACCATAGTCCTGTAAAATTCATATTCTCTTTCGTAATAGCGTTCATTAATTGGACTTAATTCATCTTTACTGTAAATTGCGTCTCTGATGCTCTCCCTGGTAAGTTTGTGGGAGTGTTGAAAGTGACAATTAAAAAACACATAGGCCTATTCGTATTCATCTTTAAACACCGGCTCAACCAGCAATGGTTTTGGCCACTTAACTCTGAGACATGTGATTGCTCCATAAAGAAGGAGAACTTCGTTCTCTTGGAGGTTTTTGTTGGCTAACTTTTCCCATGATAGATACCCCTCCTCGGTAAGCAAATCAAATATTAATTCAAACCCTTTCTGTCTTAGCTTTGGATTATAGACAGAATTCCCTCCAATAAGAACATTTCTGTTGTTCCAGATTGTCTGACAAGTAATGTCAATCTCAGAGTCATTGACCGCGACATTGAAGGCCGACCAGGATTCAAGCATTTCTTGGTAGAATCTCGGTAGGGGCAGGCTGAGTGAGTTAATATCAAAGTTACACTTGAATAGATACTTTCCACCCACAGATTTTAGGCGATGGTCTAGAAAGAGCTTCCAGGGGTGTTCTATGTTTTCATCTAGATACCCTTTAATGAGGTTTAGGCCTATACGCATAAGCTTGTGTGTAGTTTTCACATCGGGAGAATTTAAGCCCCTCTCGAAATAGTTCGCCCGAATTGAGACTTTGCATTACGTCCCCAAAGTGAAATCCAGAGAATGATAAATCCCGGGGATAAATCCCTTCCAAGGATACGAATCTATCAAGGTAAGCAAACATTCACCTTCAGTTAAATCTGATAATAACCAAGCAGTCTACGAGGGTCACCGCAGGTGTATTTCTGAGTGCGGCCTCGAGCTTGTACAGTGTACAAACGCGTCTTGGCCCTGGTGACCAGAAATTATCGTCTGCTGGCCCGTCGCGTGCCCGCGCCCGTCGCGTGCGGCAGTGTGCGTTCAATTGTGGTTTAAATTACGTCATTTCAAGGCTCGGGTGTAGTCGATCGACCCCGACCGTGACGTTCGTGGGCAAATGCATGGATCGTGTTTACGTACTGACTAAAGAAGAGGTTATTATGCTAACTTTATTTTGGGTTTCTTTAGGAAAGGCGTCTGCGCTTGGTTGACGTCGCGTTCCGGGATCTTCCTTCTTGACGGGAGGTCAGAGTTCATGGGATAAAACGATTGCATAAAGCAAATTTGGTCGGTGAGGGCGTACTGCTAAATTCGCTTCATTGTGCCACAGAAGCCCATGGTCCTTCGGACCGTGTTAAAGACAACACTCGAGATGTGTCTAGTAAAGACAATTATAGGCCTATTGCGATTGCTACAGAAACATCAAAGATTTTAGAGTTTATTATTTTAGAGCGTTGTAAAGATTACCTGTACACAACAGATTTTCAATTTGGTTTCAAACATGGTCATTCTACTGACTTCTGTATAGCCTATATGCCATGAAAGAAATAATTTCATACAACACCCATTGAAACAGTCCAGTCTATGTATGCTTTCTAGACGCCACCAAAGCTTTTGATCGCGTTAACCACTGGTCCTTGTTTAAAAAACTTATAGGGAGAAATTTGCCCTGGTATGTAATTCGAATATTAATGTTTTGGTATCGAACACAGTCGTTTTGTGTAAAATGGGGAAAATCCTTTTCCTCACTTTTTACGGTGAACAATGGCGTCCGACAGGGTAGCATTTTATCTCCATATTTTTATTTAATATTTATATGGATTATTTGAGTGTTCGTTTGAAAACTTTAAAAAAGGTTGTAACATTGGCGGTCTTATTGTTAATCATCTCATGTATGCAGATGACACTGCTTTAGTGTGCCCATCGATCTGTGGGCTGCGTTCGTAATTTAGTGTCTCTCTGTGAAACATACGATATCGAACATGATATTGTTTTCCCCAAAAAAATCAGAATGCATGTATTTTCATTCCACGTAAATTTGCTCTTTGTATAGATAAGGTCCCACCAATTTATCTAGGGGTAAGATCTTAAATGTTGTATCCCAACACAAATATCTATGTGTTCTCAGAAAAATTGACAGACGACGCTTATATTACGAGACAAGTGCGTAAATTCTATGGCCAGGCAAATTCGCTGATTCGCAATTTTGCACTTTGCAATAATCAGGTGAAGGTTTCGTTGTTTTGCTGTTATTGCACAAATATGTATTGTTCTCAGTTATGGTGGCAATATAGTGTAAAGAATATGCACAATATAAGAGTGGCTTTTAATAATGCCTTTCGTATTCTCCTGAGTCTACCACGGGATTGCAGTGCAAATGGGATGCTTGTATCAAACAATGTTCCATCTTTCGACACTCTCAGACTGAACCTGTTGTATAAATTCTCCGTCAGACTTCATAATAGTAACAATAGCATCTTGACGAAAATAGTGAGCTCCGACGTATTGGTATTCTCAAAGTTTCATGAGTCTTTAAGAAACACCATGTATCTGTTATACCGGTAGTTGTATCTCACTGGTCTTTTTGACACAGAAGCTTTTCCTCTAGTTGCGCTTTGTACCTTTTACTTGCCTTTTTTTAACCTTCTTTGCTCTCTTTTTTATAGTTCTAATTGTCTGTTGTTCTGCTAGACAGGTGTCTACTTGATCTTTTTTCTATGTTATATGGGATGTAGTTTACAAATCCTGATTTATAAATAAATGAATAAATAAATAAATAAATAATTAAATAAGTAAATAAATAAATGCACGCATCCTGGCTGCATTTGTCCTAAAACAAACTGTGGTAAGTTCGTCAAGGAGAGTCAAGGCTAAAATAAAATCATTCCAACACGGTCTTTGTAAAACACTGTTCTTACTGCCACTAGCTGTGACTATTTTTGATTTATTTTCAGTATTTAAATCAACCCAGTGCTGTCAAATTTTCTGATTATGGCAGGCTTACCACTAACGCGGATTGGCATAAATGGCATTACCATGGTAAAGTGTCGCTAAATTTGGAATTGACCAGAACTGGTGTTCAGTGAGTGCGTGTGCGCGTCATGCAGGCCTTATTACAATCGATAACGTAGTAACTAACCGATAACGTATCAAACCCGATAACGTAGTAAAAATTTACCGATAATGTAGTAATTTTTCCTAACCGATAACGTATCAATAAATTTACCGATAAAGTATCAATGAACCAATAACGTAGAAAAGTCAACCGATACAGCATCAAAACAACCAATAACGTAGCAATTAACTGATAATATCTGATTAAGCTATTCATGGGGAGCGATAGATCGATCGATTTATAGATAGATAGATAGATATTAGATAGATAGGTAGATAGATAGATAGATAGATAGATAGATAGATAGATAGATAGATAGGTCGATCAATGCGACAGATCGAGCACTCGATCGAGCACTCGATCGATGGATCTATTTTTCGATGGTTGATAGATGGTCGGTCGGTCGATCGATCGATCAATTGATCGATAGATAAATTGATGGGCAAATCGATCGATAGAACGGAGGAGCTATCATTTCGATAGAAAGATAGATCAGTTAATCGATAGATCGATCGATCGATTCGATAAATTGGTTAATAGATAGATAGATAGATCTGTAGATCGATTTGTTATCACATTGTCTCGTACTCAATTTTCTTTTCTTGTATTTATTTTTTCCGTTAAGCGTAAATTGTTACAAATTTCCGCAGCAAATCAATGGTGTTTCGACTGTTTTCACAGTAGTACGAACGACTTAGTTAATCTAAATGTTGTTACACTGCTGGAATAGGTTTGGGAAGTTGCTTCTATTCTTGCTATAGTAGCTATACAGTTTTATTGTAGTTGGGTAAAATTCAAAGAAATAGCATAAGTACTGATGAAACAAAGGCAGGGCAATGGGCGGCTGTTGGTTTACACAGAAAACCCTACCGAGAAAGAAAACTATTACATGTATGTATCGGCTACAATTCAGACAGGAAGTATGGTTGTAATAGCAAGATTAGAAACAACTTTCCAAACCCATTCCAGTAGTGTAGCAACATTTAGATCAAGTTAGTCGTTCGTGCTGCAACAGAAGTTATACAGGCAAGTCATGGGAATACTTTGCTTCGCATATAAATGTGATTATCACAAAACATTTTTTAACAAAGTAATCGGACCAGCTACAAAACGGAAGACCCTTTTTTCCTTCGGGACTGTTTTTTTGCTCTAGCAGACCAATTGCAATACCGCAATCACCGACAGCCAACATCGCAAATTTCGCACACATATCGGATACGTCACCGACTGCGTATAAGTGGTTAACCAAAGAATGTTAATGATTTATTCGTACAATTGACGATTTTTAATGTTATTATCACTACTGGAAGTTGTGATATAGGGGTAGTTTCAACCGGTGTTAGATGTCGTCCATTTTCCCATTCTCGCAGGCCAGAGCAATAATTTCCGCTCCGCTGACCTACGCAAAAATCAAGGGTGATGAGACTCGCCGAAGAGGGCGTGGTGTACGACGATGCCATTTTCCGTGAACGACAAAAAGTCAAAAACTGCTGAACAGACTGCGTTGATATTTGGTACCGATACATAGACTGGTTCCAAGGTTCCGATTCCGAAAAATGGAGCCAAACGGAGCGGCGGTTATATAGTTTTGGGAAATTTCTAACCCCCCCTTTTTAACTAATTGATTTTAGGGGTCTTTCATATATGTAGATTTGGAATATACACCAATCCTGCATTGTGGACTGTTTTATGAGTTGTGATCGATTTATAGATAGATAGATATTAGATAGGTAGGTAGATGGATAGATAGATAGCTAGATAGATAGATAGATAGATAGATAGATAGATAGATAGATGGATAGATAGATAGATAGATAGATAGATAGATAGATAGATAGATAGATAGATAGATAGGTCGATCAATGCGACAGATCGAACACTCGATCGATAGATCGATGGATCTATTTTTCGATGGTTGATAGATGGTCGGTCGGTCGGTCGATCGATCAATCGATCGATAGATAAATTGATGGGCAAATCGATCGATAGAACGGAGGATCTATCATTTCGATAGAAAGATAGATCAGTTAATCGAGAGATCGATCGATCGATTCGATAAATTGGTCAATAGATAGAAAGATAGATCTGTAGATCGATTTGTTATCACATTGTCTCGTACTCAATTTTCTTTTCTTGTATTTATTTTTTCCGTTAAGCGTAAATTGTTACAAATTTTCGCAGCAAATCAATGGTGTTTCGACTGTTTTCACAGTAGTACGGACGACTTAGTTGATTTTAATGTTGTTACACTGCTGGAATAGGTTTGGGAAGTTGTTTCTATTCTTGCTATAGTAGCTATACAGTTTTGTTGTAGTTGGGTAAAATTCAAAGAGATAGCATAAGTACTGATGAAACAAAGACAGGGCAATTGGCGGCTGTTGGTTTACACAGAAAACCCTACCGACAAAGAAAACTATTACATGTATTATATGTATCGGCTACAATTCAGACAGAAAGTATGGTTGTAATAGCAAGATTAGAAACAACTTTCCAAACCCATTCCAGTAGTGTAGCAACATTTAGATCAAGTTAGTCGTTCGTGCTGCAACAGAAGTTATACAGGCAAGTCATGGGAATACTTTGCTTCGCATATAAATGTGATTATCACAAAACATTTTTTAACAAAGTAATCGGACCAGCTACAAAACGGAAGACCCTTTTTTCCTTCGGGACTGTTTTTTTGCTCTAGCAGACCAATTGCAATACCGCAATCACCGACAGCCAACATCGCAAATTTCGCACACATATCGGATACGTCACCGACTGCGTATAAGAATATTAATTTAATATTAATATTAATATTAATATTAATTCGTATAATTGACGATTTTTCATGTTATTGAAAATATCCACCGGGTGTATTTGAAAAGGGTAAGCTTTTAAGTGATTAATATGCAGGAACCTAATATAAAATTATGAGTGAACTCTGGTAAGGCCAAGAAAAATAAAAAGTTTGTTTCTCATCCTAGACATATTGCAAAATGACGCAGGTTATTTTTTTTCTAAATTTTTTTTATTTTTCAACCAACAATTAAGAACGCGCAAAACATGAAAACGACATAGGAATGTACGCAGAGATAAATGCACAGCAGTGCTGCTTTAGTATTTTTGTATAGCAACAGTTCTGTGGTTTTGGCTTTTAGTGCAGCAATGCAGAGTTTTGACAGCTTAATATAGCAGCGACATATGTGTACAGTTCTGAATGGATTGTTTGTGTCACTTATTTTGTTTACAATTCTGTTTTGTACAGTGCTGTGTTATGCACTATCGTCGCGTATTTTGGTTTTTTTTGTTTGTTTTCATTTTATTTCCTCATGAGCAGAAAAAAAGGTTGACGCGCGGCGGGTCCGAATTGACGCGCGCGAGGATGAGAAACGACTTCTCAATCGTCATCCTACTTCAAATAAGATGTGACTTGACGTGAATCACGACAGAAAGGATAAAAAGGAAATAAAAGCAATATGTTGTGTACAAAATCTGCTGACTTGGCTTGCTTACAGGAGTAACTTGCAAAATTAATGAATTTTGATTATAAGGAATTCAATTGAACTGAGTCCAGATTTACCTGTAATTTAGTCCCAGAATGAGAGTTACATTGTAAAAACTTATTGTCATTTTGATATACTGACGTTGTAAGCAACGAAATTTTATAATCGGTCATGTTGTAAACTTTTTTCCAAGTCCTCCCGACTTAGAAAGTGTGGCGATAAAGACACTCACATGTGTGTTGTATCTTTAATTCATCCTGCAGGAATATTTATTAATCAGTTCGCATTTCCCAAATTGATGGAATTCGATTCGTGATGTCTGGATAATATCATGAAAACAGTATACTCCAAGTATATGTAACTCTGAAGGTGTAACTGATTGATTTTTTTTAAACGAAGGATACAACACTTATTTATGTTCAGCTTTATCGGTCGATTGATAATTTATTTGTTGACTTGATGCATTATCAGTTGATTAGAATCTTTACTCTTTGACTTGGCTAGGTTATTGGTTGATTTGATATATAATTGGTTGATTTAATACTTCATCGGTTGATTTGATACGTTGTTGTTCACTTGGCTACATTATGGGTTGATTTGATCCATTATCTTTCTATTTATCTATCCGTCGATCGATCTATCTATCCATCGAAATATAGGCCTATACATATATATAGATCTATCAATCGTTCTCTTAGTCGAGCAATCGATCAATTCGTCCAATCATTCAATCGACAGAAAGATCGATCGATTGATAGATCAGTGCATCGATCGATCAATCAGTCGATCTATCGATTGATCGAGGATAGATTTATCCCTATGAATCTATTCCCATGAATCACTTGACCCAATACATTATCAGTTGATTTGATACGTTATTGGTAAATTTGTTGATACGTCATCGGTTAGGAAAAATTACTACATTATCGGTAAAATTTTACTACGTTATTGGTTCGTTACTACGTTATCGGCTGTAACAGGCCTTCCCAAAACAGATCCTGACACTTCTTAATTATTTGAGATATGCAAATCATGTGTTTTCTCTACCTATCTGCAATTTCCTATAATTTTTTGTCTTCATTTTTAATTGGTAGTCATAAAATCTTTCCAGAAACAGCTTCTGTAGATCTTTTGAATTTCACTTTGCTGGTTCCTACAGATGTTCACATTCAGATACTTCAACTTGTAAGATGCGAAAAAATTTGCTGTTTTGATATTAGAGTAGCTTAGCTTTAACATAAACAACAACAAGAATCAATAGTACTAAGTATTAGTCCCCTGTGCTGTAGTAAGTCAGTTTTAGTCCCACTAAACAAGTTTCGATATTCTGCGCAACAAATATATGAAACACACAATGCATACAAATAAATGTTGTAAAAAGTAACAATTTGGGTACTCAGTTGTAATGGTTGTAGTTTTCTTATCACATCAAGAAAGAATTGTGGGACAAAAGAACGTAGAGCTTTACTTTATTTACTTGGCCATATTATAAATAACAAACCCACAGTTGATTGTGGCTAGGTACACAGTCCTTGTTTGTGTCACCATTCCTTACCACAATTAGTGTTTCCTGAGTCTGAGTAATACACATGGAATTATATTACAGTCTTTCCCTGTAAAAACCAGCTGTCGATTGTACAATGCACATATGGTGTTTGGGAATTGTTTTGGTGATCTTAATGCACATTTACAGATAATTAATGTTTTTGATACATTTTCAGGTTTACTTTGTGTTTATTGGTGCTAATCCATGTGAAGTGTCAAACTCACTCTGTAAGTTTGGGATATGAAGAGCATATCACTGTAGAAGACACAAGTGATCATTTGGAAATCATAGTAATTCTAGTCAGACATGTAACCGCCTTGGTGTCATTATCAAAACAACAAAACAAACAGATGTTTACAGCACCAAATTTATCTTTGATTTTATTCATCTTAAACAACAAAAGAAACGAAAACACTCTTTGTCAAGATTTCTGTGAATAGGCATATTAAAATCAAATAGTTATAAAATCTTACTGAATTTGACACACTTTTAATAGGGTCTTTATCACCTTGTAAATTCATATTATTGGATATGAAAAAGCCAACAATTCATTGCCCCTGTATTTTGTACAAAAGCAGGCGGAGAGCTAACTATATTCAATATTTAAAATATTTTATGGCACATTTTAAGGGTTAATATGAAACA
Source organism: Ptychodera flava (assembly GCF_041260155.1). Lineage (NCBI taxonomy): Eukaryota > Metazoa > Hemichordata > Enteropneusta > Ptychoderidae > Ptychodera > Ptychodera flava. Next base: position 35,657,741 of record NC_091945.1, read on the forward strand.
GGTTTTGTAAAGCTGACATTGAAATGGCAGTGCTAATATCTTGTCAGCGTGATATAAGTAACTTCTGGTAGATTAGCTAGTCTCATTGGAAACCCCCAATAGTAAGTACCAGATGACACATAGATGTAAGTGTGTTCGCTGACTTGATACAATCCAGCAAAATAGGGATACAGTAAGTAAGCTGTAATCATGAGTGGTAAAACTTGACCAGCATGGACGTGACCTGTGGAAGAAGTAAAATAAGAAAAATCTGACAGAGAATGGAATATAATTCTTCTTGAAAAATTCAATTTTTTAGGGAGTGCTTGTTTTTTTACTTCCAGGGCCTTTAGCATTGTGAACTTCTGTATCAGCAACAGCTTCCCCTTTTCTTCACATTAATTTAAATTTAAATTAGTGTTGATTTCTTTATAAGCAATAAATTGTCATCTGTTTGGGATGGTGCACATGAAATGCTTTTTGTGAACACATAGCAATGATTTTATTCATTTGTTATGTTTAAGATCCATTTTCTCCTTTTCACATATCAAAGAACTCCACAATATCAGATATGTTACAAGTATTAATACTTAAAAGGTGTTGCCTTAATCATATGCATATTTGCACATGCATGGGTAGGGGGAGAAATGGAAGAAACAAAGATATCAAAAGACACTGAGTGTTTTCCCAACACTTTTAACGGGTCATAAAAGATGACATCCCAAAATTCTCCTAATTCCCCACATTGAAAAATGGACAATCCCTGAGATAGTGACTGATAACCAGACTTAAGTGATTAAAAGCTGTGTAAAATCCATTTCAAAATATTTCATCATTACTTTTAATACATGACAAAGCTTGTATGTCGCTATGGAGCTTCAATCAAAACAAAGAAAAGAGGTAAGAAGATATTTGGTAAAATAAAAGGCTGTGACCAACAGTGACTTTTTTGACAATAAATGAAGAATGCACCTCGGGGACAGATATTCGGATTCTCAAACTTTTCCAATTCTTTTCTGATATACCACTTGTGGGGGCTCATTTTGAAGCCCTTTCACCATCTTACTTTTTTGAAAATTTTATTTTTGTTCACAGATTTAATGCAGGGATGGTGGCCATTTTGAATTCCAAATATCGGTAAATCTTTGGTAAATCATTTCCGTAGTACCAAAATTTGCATGGTGATACCCGATTTTTATTTTTAACTTTTAAAGCGAATGGTTGAAAGATTCCCTTAGAAAAATTAGAGCAAAAGTTGAAGTCTTTCACCTTCGACACGCATACTACCTTAAGGTGAATAACATATATATATTTTTTGTCCTTTGCTATTCAGCGTTACCACAACATTCTGTCTCTATATATGATTTTCATGAGATTGGACGACACTACAACAACTTCACTACATTGAAATTTGGAATTTCAAGCATCAGAAAAATGACTCTTCTGATTAGATTTTAAATGGAGTAGCACAGTGAACAAGGGAAACTTCTGTTGTAAATGGATGAAAAGTTTGACAACTATAAACTATAAACAGACAGCAAAGTAAAACATAATTGCATGAGCCAAATATTATACAGAATTTGGAAAAATTGAAAATGCATGATGCTTTAGCTCTATTAACATTGTCCCTTTGAAGAGGTCGTGGTCCTGAAGTCTAATCTTTCTGTGGCAGTGGAAAGAATAAAGTCTGTATTTTGACATCATTATTCTGAATGAATGAAAGAATAGTACGTGGTTTATACTCACCAGACAAAACCAGACTGATGTCTTGTCTTGACTCTATGGCGATCTTTGCAGCCTTGGGTTGATGAGCTAAGAGTATGACTGCATGATTTTCTTCAATATTTGTCAATGCTTCATCAAGATTCATACCATGTCCTGTATAGCTACAATAAAGACAATAACAGTGAAGTACTAGGTTACATTCATAATCATTCTTTGTTGAGTATTGTATGTTATTCACAAAATATAAGCCTTACGTCTCAACGTATATATGGTTATGGTTTGTATTTTCTGACTAATTTACATATACTAGTTATGTCTCACCTGATTGTATCAGCATGAATGTCATCAATTCCTGCCAAATAAAACCAGTCTTCAGGTTTTCTTTGTTGATTATTTTCACATGTTGGTTGTGTAGACTCTCCACTCCAAGTGTTTTCAAGTGTTCAAACCAGCCATCAACATTTCCTGTGTAGTACTCATGATTACCTTGGTGATGATCAAATGTTCAAAAAGATAAAAAAGTATAGGTATGAAAATTTTGAGTATGACAATTATTTTGAATGTATTGGCTTATGAATATGGCTAATTCATAATGACATTGGAGTTTTATCATTATGTAAATCTTCAGTAGAGGATGAATTCCATTATGTAATGATCTGTCCAAAATATAGCTCTTAACAGAGAGATGTTATTTTCCTCAATAACTATGTGCAGTCCTTGTTTCGTTGATCTAGACCAGAAAGAGAAGTTCATTTACATCTTTAGTCAGTCAGATAAATTACCCCTTGTTCAGTATATTTCAAGTACCTTACTTTCTCCCCCAGCAGCAGCTACAACCAGTGTTTGTTAATCCTTGTATCGTTGAACTGTAAAGGTATTTTTGCCTTACCACACTTCTTAAGTGTGTTGTTGGGCAATAAACATTATATTATTATTATTATTATTATTATTATTATGCTAAAATAAATATTTGTCCAAAAGTTTTGACAAGACTTTTGGAAATAAAACTCATATTCTCAATTAAACTATAGAAATTATGTACCAAAGTATGCAATCACAAGTGGGAGGCTGGGAGGTGAGGGGTGATAAAGATATGTATGAAGACAAAGTTTGTCTGAATATCCATCTACAGCAGAAAATGTCATGCCAGCATTGCTACTCATATTGTGACAAACTTATATTCATAAACAGAAGTATAGTGAAAATGATGTGAACTATATGTAGTAGCAGTTTCCAGTCCATCACTGGTACTGGTCAGATAAGATCTCTCATCTCAGCGTTTGCTTTAATGGAATTGTCATCAACATTTTCTCACCTGTGACAAAGTACACACGATATTTGGCTTCTAAGTGTTTCAGTGGTTCAACTGCTCCTCTGAGATTGTCAATGGTTGAATCAAACAGATCACCAGTGATCACCACCAGATCTTTGGAAGAGATTGTTTACCAGAGAAAAATTATTTACTCAAGTATAAAGATGATATACTATAAATTGACTACCAAGTATTTAAATTTTATACCAAAACCTTGCTGTGCATTTATACTACTGAATCATTATACCTGTGTTGCATGCTTTTAAGTTGCTAAGAGTTAAATGAAACCACTTCCATCACCAATGGGCCAATCACAGAGAGTTGAATACAACTTTATCCTAATTCAACACCAATGGGCCAATCACAGAGAGTTGAATACAACTTTATCCTAATTTAACACCAATGGGCCAATCACAGAGAGTTGAATACAACTTTATTCTAATTTAACACCAATGGGCAATCACAGAGAGTTGAATACAACTTTATCCTAATTTAACACCAATGGGCCAATCACAGAGAGTTGAATACAACTTTATCCTAATTTAACACCAATGGGCCAATCACAGAGAGTTGAATACAACTTTATTCTAATTTAACACCAATGGGCCAATCACAGAGAGTTGAATACAACTTTATTCTAATTTAACACCAATGGGCCAATCACAGAGAGTTGAATACAACTTTATCCTAATTTAACACCAATGGGCCAATCACAGAGAGTTGAATACAACTTTATTCTAATTTAACACCAATGGGCCAATCACAGAGATTTTAATGGAAAAGTTAACCGTGAGACAACATAGCTTGACTGATTTCAATGAGTTTCAAATGCTCATTTGTTCTAAAAATTATTTTATTTGTGATTTCTTACTGATTTTTCAGGGTTTGTATACTAGAGTATACTCAGAAAACTGTAAGTGCTTTGAAAGGTCACTTTGATAATGAGAGTCAGGAACAGGATGAACTGCAATTTTCACCTTGGACATCAATGACCAAGACATTCACAATTCCTACAAAAAAGACTTTGCAAGTCACAAGCCACAGAGTCCTAACTGCCATTCTTACTAATTGTATATGAAACCTCAAGAAAGCCAGGCTTATTGGGAAAAACTTTCAAGACAGAAGCGAGATTTTCCCATTCTTTGCTTGAGGTTCAAAGGTTGACAAAAAAGGGAGTCATACAAAAGTGAAGTACTTTTAAAATAATAGTTTGCTAACATGAAAATGAAAAAAATTAAAAAGGAAAGTTTGAGATTGCTACATAAAGTTTGTCACCATGTTATAATATGTTTTTGATTTGTAGCGAATATTTGATGGTCATCTACTTTCATGTTCTACACTGGTTATGAGAGCGACAACATCAAACATGAAATGTCCGAAATTTAAAATAAACAGCATGGTTCTTTGGTTTCAGTAGAAAGTGTACAATACATTGTGCATAAATATTACAACGCTGAACACAGCCTATGAAGTTAGTCATCCTGGTCTTTTTCATTGTGGCAAATAACTTTTGTTTTAATGAAATAGTGAACGTCAATACCTGGTTTCCAAAGTCTTGCAATATCCACTGCTTTCATAAGTTTTGATTTGCCAACAGTGGCGCCAAGATGTATATCTGACAGTTGGCTGATCCTAAATCCATCCATTGACACTGGAAGATTACGCACAGGGATTTCCACATGTTTGGACCATGGTCCATCATTTGCTGTCTTGAAACCCATAATGGACAGCACTGTAACAATGGTAATCACGGCAACAGTCCTTGTGTGTGGATTCAATGTAAGACATCTTGAGTTCAGGATTCTCATTCGTTGAAGAACGCCACAAAGTGATTCAAGGATGATAAGAACAACCAAGATGCTGTCCAATAGAACAGCTACGCCAAGACAACAATATGAGAAATGAACAAACCAATGTGGTTCTGTCTGCACAAATAATATTCCTAGTATATAAGCTGACTGTGCTAGGATGAGAAATATTAAGACACTGATTCTCCATGCTTGAAATAACAATAATGTGATGAATTTAGATTTTCCCGGCCGTCCACTATGATATCCTGGTGACATTCCAGGTGAAACTTTGGTGACTATCTGTTTCCATGCAAATATTGCTCCCAGGAACATTAGATATTGTACCACAATCACTGAATTTAATTTGAAAAGTTTTGTACGCACCTCTCTGTCAACATACTTTGAAATTATAGCAGAAACTGTCACAAAAATCACTGGATCCAACAAGCCCGATCCATCTTACGCGCACAACCATATTGTATCAACTATAAACTGATTTCAACGTCAAGATAACAATAGGTCACAAAGAATTAAATCTGAGGGTGTACACTGTTGGCTGGTTTGTGGACTTGTATAATATGTCCCTTTGCTGCTGTAATTGACTGTTTTACCTGTGCAGAGGAGACATTTAACACCACTGAGCCTAGACATACCTTGCCATGCATTGGCTGCATTACTAAACTGCTGTTCATAATATGTTTGCTCTGTTTGACATGAAATGGTTGAGTCTTATCAGTTGACGGTCTGACATATCTTCAGTTGCACTGTACACTTTGACACACTGTTCAACCTTGACATCTAAAATTTTGCCCTACGTCCTTTAGACTTTACTTTTTGAACTTCTGGAGGTCATTTTGAAAATATTAAACTGTGAAAAACACTTCCTATAATCCATCAAAAATATATAAATATGGATTTATATGTAGGTGCTTTAAGTGTTATTTTTTTGTTTACATGATAAAAAAATCAATTACTTGCGTCTCTTTAATTAAGACATATTTGTTTTACCATTGATGAAATGTGATAAAATTGCAAATAAATCAACAGGTGGTTTTCCTTATAACCTGTTCACCCCATAGTCTGGTAAACAGGTCCACAATCACCATTGATAACAGTGAATTTGGTCCAAACCACAATAGTGAACGGGTGATTGAAAGAAACGTTCAGTTAATATCCTGTCACATTAGAAGTTATGAAAAGTAACCATCAATTAATTGTCAACACATTGACCATTGCAACCATGCACCATGTATCAAAAGTTCATGTTTCCAAGATTTTCACACCAAGATGTAAATTGCCATCCCTGAAACTAGTTTAGGCATAGGTAGTCTTTGATTCTTCTTCAGTCCAGATTACTATGGGTTAAAAGTGTCCGTTGAACAATGTCTACAGTCGGATATAGGTTGGTCAGTTATATACTAGGCAAATTAAGTATTACTGTACATGTGAATGGATAATGCCCTCCAATGCCTGTTCTAACAGCAGTATGATAAGGGGAAGAATTGTATGCATGAGAGGTAATCAGTTCATTGGTGCTAGTTATGCAGCTGTTGTGTGATCTAAAAAATTCAATGTTTCAGATAGGTAATAGTATTAACTGTTCTCTTTAATTGTTTAAAATATCTTTGGAATAAATACATTTGTTAAAATTCAAAGCATTATGAATTTGATGAGATGCTTCAAAGGACATATTAACCCTTTCACCCCCAGTTCCCTGTATACAGGTCCAACTTTACCATAGAAAACAATGGATTTGGGAAAAACCATGGTGGTGAAAGGGTTAAGTGATGTGTTCTTACACTATAATGTAACTATATTTTAATGGTAAGCTTAAATATTTTATTTTTGGCCAATAGACGAAATTCTATTTCTCGTTTCTAATATCTAAATTTATCAATCAATTTGCAAGTTACCAAATAAATTCTGTTTTGAAAATCTTGTTCCTCCGGACTTGTACAAACTTTTTATGAATTGCTTCAGTCCATATATTTCTTGAGGACTGGATGTTAAGAATTGTGTATTTGCATGTTAAAATTCCAACCTATCTGAAGAACAATTATTTTTCATAAAAGACAATAATGACTCATTACTATAAAAGGTCCGTAGCTGTAACTTTTGGTAATTTTCTAACTACTTCTCAATTACACTTGAAGCTCTTGTTCTACTCCCTGGTTCTACTTCCCAAAGCTGCACTGTTACTGTTATCGTTCACTTTTAAATTCCAGTCCGCTCAAAACAACACTTTGACGTTCTTTGAATAGTTGCTATTATACGAACTATGAGTTGAAAAAGGCAGCATTGTTGTAAAATGGCTCAAGGGATCATACTTCTTTTCTCTTTTACTTTAACTTAGGCTGCGTTCACAAATAACGATGGGGGGGGGGCTTGAGGAATCTCGATTGAAATCTTATTTTTTTTCAGATCCCCAAAGTACCCTAAAAAATTTTCAAATGCCCCCCCTCAATATGGTCAAAATTTTTCAAGTCCCCCACCAAACTATCTCAGGCCCGCATATTTGTAAAGGATGTGAGCGCAGAAAAATTAAACATGTATCGCGCCGTTCTGCTCACAGGTGTTCAACACTACCTGTATTAGCACTTTGTATAGTCATATTCCCAAGGCAAGTTCTTTAAATGCATCAGTGAATTTTTTAGATTTATTGGTCTAAAAGCCAACTTGAGTTAATCCAACTCTGGCCGGGTCAATTGCTCCTGTTGAAGAGCACACAAAATGCAATCATGAGAGAGTAGGAAAATTGTGAATTCTGGCTAATTGCCGTATTGCACAGTGACCTACCAAAAAATTGTTTCAAAACTACAAGACCTATATGAATTAGATGCTTCTCAAAATTGACAATCGGAAGGTTAAAATATTCCATCAAATAAATGTTTTAATCTCTGAAATTTTACGTGTGATAATCGCAAATTTGGTTAAAAAATAAATAATTCCATTTGGTCACATATTTTTTCTTTTAGTCTTTACTATTCAAAGTTTTACTTCTGTATCATTTTATAATAAGAGTGTGAAAATTTAGAAAATCAAGCATGGTGACCCCATCTTTTTTCTTTAATATTTTATTATTCTCATATGCCAGAATTCAAACATTTCTATGTTTTCTTCCATGTGTTGCTCTCTGGCCTGATCTTGTGTACAAGTGAGTTTCACTGTCATGAGTGTCATTTGACCAAAACTCTTCTTCAACTACCATGTACATCAGAGTCAGAGCTGTCTCTGTCACTGTTCAGGTATGCAGTGACAGTGACACTGCAGTAGCAGGGTAGTATCTGATAGTGACACTACCCGTAGGCAGTAGCTGTATTAACTTTGATAATTTTGGCAATATTTTTGTTCAGTTTTACAACTGCGTTCTTGTTCTACTCCCTACAGCATGTTGAATTGTCCAGTATTCAGCTTGCTATCACAGCCTATGTATGTGTACCATGCATTTGTATCACTGACAACTGACTGTCAGTCTGGACTCCAATTAAATTATCACCAAATACATATTTATATTTATATATACAGGCTTTGTCAACAAACTAAATATTATGTGTTTGAGCATGCTGTAGGGAGATAGCAAGAAACTGTAGTTGTTATATTGCATAGAAATATTGCAGAAATCATTAACAGTTGCAGCTTCCGCCCTGTTACGAGGCTCAAGTTTGTTTTTTATGACAAATCACATGTTTAGATTTTTTCGAGATAAAAGTCATGAAATGTGACAAAATGGTTCTAGATTTTGTTAAATTATTACTAACATTACAACATTTTGATGACGTAAAAAATGGTATTCATTTTTCATTGAATTACCTACAAAAACTTGAAAATGGAAAATGTAAAACTCAAAAGGGACCCAAAAATTTTCAAGTCCCCCCCTACAGGTACAGCAAAATTTTCAAGTCCCCCCCCTCCACTACCCCCAAAATTGTCGAATCCCCCCTAACCGTTTTTTGTGAACGCAGCCTTTAAAGTCACTTTTTATTCATGCGTCATTAACAAATGATCCCTCCTGTTTCAGTTCTGTTCAGCTCCTGGAACTAGTAATCCTACCTTTAATTTATATTTTATAAACTCAGGATAGCGTTTAATTAAGATTTGAAAAACTTTTCACTGAAAACCAGTATATACATTAAAATAAATTCTACGAATGTTCTCCAAGCAACCCTTGTTGAACGTAAAATATTTTATCATTTGTCGTTTACTGACAGTCTGTGACAGACACCTTGTGACTTGACCTGATGAAAAGGAAACAGAAAGAAGCTCACACAACTAGCTTTGTACTAACTGTGGGTCCATAGCTGTGGTGTTTTCAGACGGTTAAAATCGTAAAAGTCAAAACTACCCCGTAAAAAACACCACAGCTATGGACCCACAGCTAGCTTTGTACAGGTTCGATTTAGATCAGTTATGTTCACGGGATTAGAAATCCTTTTGGATTCTGGTCATCCCTCTATCCTTCCCTGGTAGCATAATACGAGTCGATGACATTTTTGAAATATTTATTGTTGGTGATGTGTCAACCTTGTCTGGTAAACTGCTCCACTCGTTTACGATCCTGCATGAAAAGAAATGCTTCCGGACATCCAGCTTTGCGAAAGGTTTGTGTAACAGTGTATTTTGTAGTTCTGGTATTAGGGACTGGTCAGTTTCTTCAGCCTGGGGGGGCCGGTGGATTTATGGGGGGGTTCACCCTGTTTTTGACTTTGGTGATAGGGGGGGTCACCATGTTTTGAAATACCCAATAGTGGGGGGGGGGGGGGGTCAGTGTGTTTTTGAATTTTGACACATGCTCATCATTGCCTAAAATGCTAGTGTCAGCCACAAATTTCATCATTCAGTTGTATTTTTCGGCGCGACCTTCGGGCGCGTAACTTTAATAATCAGTCATATTTCTCAGCATGCCCAACTTTAACATATCAAGCATACATACATCAGAGATATCTGTATGTTCAATATTTTTCAGCGTGCTCTTCAAGCTCATTACTTTAATATATCAGACATTTTTCAGCATGCCCTGGTGCATGACTTTAATATACGAGGCATATATATCAGAGATATCAGGATGTTTCATATTTTTCGGCGCGCCCTTCGGGCGCCATACTTTAATAAATCAGAGATATCTTGATGTTTGCAAAGTGAAAGTGTACATTATGAAATATGCATTTCATATGAAAAGGATGACAAATTCCTGATACTTTCCTGTTCTCTCTATGAGAATTCAGTATGAGAAAGCAACATGCACAAATATTTCACTATATATATTTGATACAGTGACTTATTTTAGAGATAGAAAAATGACAAGATATCTTTCAATCCGTGACAAATTACGTCCACTCCTTCTGATGTCGTGATTCTTGATATATCATATTCTAAAACACTTGTTTTGACATTTTCGATTTGAAATTTCGATAATCTAAGTCGTGACAATGCCCAAGTCCTCAAACGTTCACAGTGAATAAAACAGAAGGCAGATGCAAGACATCCTTCTTTTTATATATATCAATACAACGGCACCAGACTTTAAATCAAATAAGTCAAAACGTCTTTTTAGCGTGACCAATCACGTCCAGGTGATGTGTCATCTTTCAGCTGTTCTGGGCTATCATCGTGCCAACTATGTCGTTGGGCACATTGCTTTTATTCCTTCTGGTCTATACAAATTTAATATTCGATAAGGTACACTTCTTGCATGTGAGTTTGACCCTGGTTTGACCCACAGCGCCCTCTATCGTTAGTTTGATGGAAACGGGGCAGAATATATAGGGCAATCATCATTGCTAAAAAGCTTTAGCAAGAGAGTGAGATTGTTTAATGTTTCTTGTACCATGGACAAAAACGACAATTCTACGCGCTGTGTCAATGTCTTCGCGCTGTGTAACAATCTCCGCGCTGTGGGAAATTTATCTCCGTGCAGTGTAATCTCCCCGATGGAGGGAAAATCGATAAAGGGAAACCTAAGTCTTGGGAGTGTCACCATTTATCCCTTCTAAAATCGATATCCACCTTGAATAAAATGCAGCTCAAATTTACCACATGTTTGCACCCGCCAGCGACTGCGGCGCGACGAAGGAGACGTTGAAGTAGACGACATTTACGAAAATAAACTCGAAATCCCATGGGCGCGCAGACGTTTCGAGTGCGACACTGACGAAGGGTCGCACTCGAAACGTCTGCATTTTTATTCTCTGTGCTTTGCAAGTGTTTTATTTCCCGCTGGTCGGTCAGTATTTTACTGTATTTGTTTTAACTTGTTGCAGTTTACCCTCTGCGTTTTAGCAAGTATTATCTCTCGGTGGTCGACCTAATTTTTTACTGTATTATTTTTCACTTGCTGCAGTTTTAGCCCTCTTTTGAGGTCATTTGTAATTTTTATTGTGTGTGACAGCTTACCGTAGCATTGGAGTCTATGACTGTCTAGTATAGTTCTGCATGTTACAACTTTTTAATGCTCAGTAGAATGAAGAATGAATTAAGTGCAGTTGGGTGCAAAAACGACTAAAGGAAGAGCAAAAACGGTGTTAGTTTTTACCGTTTTCCCACAGAGCAGCTCCTTCGAAGACAGTGGCTAAAGAAAGTCCGGCGAGTCGGAGGTAATAGGGCCTAAAATGTTAAAAACTGTCAAGATACTAAGTTATGTTCTGCACCGTTCAAAGGTCTGCGAAATCGCCGATATAAACCGATAAATAATAGATTTCCTTGCACTGGGTCTCGACACGCCGTCTTCAAAATCACCAATATTAACCCGATAAATATAGGCGATTTCGGACTTTAACCCTGATACTAGACGATACTTTGTCAAATCGTGGGTAAATATCCAATGTATATCGGAGATTTAACCACCTAAGGGAGCATTCGTTTTACGGGGAGGGGGTCGGTGGAATTTGAGGGACAAATGAAAATGTAAGCTACCCCCCTCCAAATAAAATTTCTAAACTTTACCCCCCCCCCCTCAATTCATCAATTGTAAAATGTGACCCCTCAAAAAATCATCAGATTTGATTCATTAAACCTTTGCACCCTATGGCCCTGGGCACAGGCGCTTGGCACATTGCTGGGATAATATCGTATTTAATATGTAGAGTTGATTATTTAGTAAAAGAATCACCGTACGTGAGATATAAGTGTAGGCCTACATGTTGACTGGCATTATACCGAGTGGCTATGGCTGCCGGCTCGGGCCAGGCGAACGCACTGCATAATCATCAATGCGTAGAATGTCTACATGACTTGATTATTTAATAAAGAATAACGGTCCGTGATATTACTGTACATGTCGGATTGCTTAACCGAGCGGCTGTAGCTGCAGGGCTTTGGCCATGGCCCGGCTTGGGCCCGTTGTCCACTGCTGCACAGACATAAACTCAAGGCGTGAAAGCTTTTCACCGCCCGATTTCATAAATCAGCGAAATTCAGGATCTCTGAGCGTTTTCGGTGATAAAAACTGGTCATCGATCAGGTGGTTGCATAAACAATCGATCGACTGGCCCTTTTGCCTAAAATCATACCTTACCCTATGCTACTGGCAAGAAATCGTCCTGAAATCGGCTGGGCACACCAACCCAGCGCCGGCCATTTTGAATAAGCTTCCTGCAACGCACGCGTCCAATGAAAGAAGAGCAATTGATAATCTTTACGGCCCTGATACGGCTTTTGCGGCCCGAGGTCGTACGGCGGAAGGGCCCGAGCGTGCGAGGGCCCGTACGCCGTACGACCAAGGGCCGCAAAAGCCGTATCAGGGCCGTAAAGGTTTTATCATATACCTTATGAAATGGTAAATATGTAGTTTACATAATATTCAACATTGTTTAGGAGATAAAAATGCGTGCGATATCAAAGATTCATCGCCATTTGTGTAAGTTTTTCAGAAATACGATGACCGCTTCCCGTCGCGGATTGACATACATAATGACGTCATTTGTTTACCTGCAGAATTCTAGAACGCGCAAAGCAACATCCGTACTGTACGTGACCAACAGAGACCAAGGCTGAAATCGAGGTGTATGGAGGAGAAAAGCGTGTTGTCAGTTTCTGGTTATTTTTACTGAACAGGCACGCACTTACTACACACAGGATTTCACTAGAATTTAGAAATAAAAGCCGATGTCACCTGCACGGCCCCACTGTCGCCACGCGCAACTACGATCTGAGTGAGCAGACGTTTTCCTAATCTCGCGCTGGCCTTGTGTACGAATGGAACGTTTGCAGATAGCAACGCGCGTAGTAACCAGAATCGAAATAGTTCAGAAATGCACGCGATTGCCCATATTTGGGCACCGGGCCGGGCGTGATACGTAAAAAAAATGCACGGTTCTGAGGCGCTTTCTCCATAGCTTTACACAGGCACGTGAATGTAGGTGTATGATAAAAGACAATACGTCATCTGCCAAGGGTTGTATGCACAGGCGCATACATTGCATGCAGCTCATTCAAAATGGCCGGCGCTGGGTTGGTGTGCCCAGCCGATTTCAGGACGATTTCTTGCCAGTAGCATAGGGTAAGGTATGATTTTAGGCAAAAGGGCCAGTCGATCGATTGTTTATGCAACCACCTGATCGATGACCAGTTTTTATCACCAAAAACGCTCAGAGATCCTGAATTTCGCTGATTTATGAAATCGGGTGGTGAAAAGCTTTCACGCCTTGAGTTTATGTCTGTGCAGCAATGGACAACGGGTCCAAGCCGGGCCAAAGCCCTGCAGCTACAGCCACTCCCGACATGTACAGTAATATCACGTACCGTTATTCTTTATTAAATAATCAAGTCATGTAGACATTCTACACATTGATGATTATGCAGTGCGTTCGCCTGGCCCGAGCCAGGCAGCCATAGCCACTCGGTATAATGCCAGTCAATATGTAGGCCTATAGGCCTACACTTATATCTCATGTACAGTGATTCTTTTACTGAATAATCAAGTCGTATATAGACATTCTACATATTAAATACGATTATTATCCCAGTAATGTGCCAAGCGCCTGTGGCCCTGGGCTGAAAAATTAGGCCCTTCAAAAGTGTTTGCAAGCTATCCACCCCTTGAATTTTCATGCACAAAAAAACAGCGACCATCCCCCAGATGTCAAAGTCCGTATCAATAAGATCTTAATTGGATTATAATTTCCCATTTGACCTTTGACCTTTCAAAGAATCCTTTTTGAACTTTACAAATAATCACTGGGTTAAATTGTCATATCGGTTTTTAAGATCTGCTCTTTTAAATATAATATTTTTGTCACGTACATTTATATCAATTGTCAAACTTTTTTAAAGCACTGATTTTAATAGCTAGTTTTGTATTGTAAAAAATATATTCAAAGTTTCCTCACATACCACAATTTAAAGAGAATCGATATTTTTGGTGACGTTCCAAAATCAAATTTCTTGCACACACATGAAGTTGTAATCGCCCTAGTCTAATCAAGAACGTTAATGTCAATAATCAAGAGTCTATAAAAACACAGATTTAGCTAGTTTTGTATTTAAGGAAATTATTCATAGCTTCTCATAGACTACTCATAGATTTTGTATGAAGGACCAAGTAACATTTCTGTGAAATTCAAAAGTCAATTTGTTTCCATAACTCCATACAAACCTTTGTAAAATTTGACCCCCTTCCAATCATTGATTGCAAAATTTGACCCCCCCCCCTTAAAAACGGTTTCGTAAAAGTCAACCCCCTGATTTCCACCGACCCCCTCCCTGTAAAAAACGAATGCTCCCTAACAGATCTGACCACCCGACTACCTCTGTCCGACTCTTAGTTCAAAAATAGCATCCATGGCCGGTAGTCAAGAATCCTGCATGTTTTACATTATTAAATTTATTCATGCAAGAAATACATTTTTACATTTAAAGCATTTTTTCATTAAATGTCCACACGAAACTTCATACACATAATTACTAGCGGGACTTCGTCGAAAGGACCGATCGGATATCATCGGGAATTTCCGTGAGGGCCTTGCACGAAATACATTCTTTACATGTAGGCTTTAAAAAAATTTACTTGACGATCGGGACTTGGACAGAGGACCGATCGGACATCATCGGGAGTTTTTGCTGGTCTTCCACGAAATACATTATTTACAGCGATAGACGATACTCATAACTGGATTGTCCATATCGCGGGTAAATATCCAATATAAGCTTATATCGAAGATTTCATCACTTTACAGATCTGAGCAAGCACGACTTCCTCAGTTCGACCCCAACTTCGAAAAACGGACGTTACTACAGATTTTTCAAATCGCGGTAAATACTTTCCGATATATATCGGAGATTTCGCAACCTTAAAGATCTGGCCAAGCTCGCGCGAAAACCTTGCAAACAAATGAACACGCGATGTAACAGTCTATAATTAACATTATTTCTAAAAACCACTCGGCTATTTACTATCGACGATGAACATTTTCTATCCTGTAAATATTTTTTCTCATCAGATTTGTTACATATTTCATAATTTTCTCTGGTTGCACTCCTCGATGAACGTCGACTTTAGAAGTTCGATATCGCGATGCTCTTTTGTTCATGTTGTTTGCAGGGCTGGTTTTCGCCCGAGTGCTGATGGGTTGAATCAGATTATAACCATTTTCAGTAATAGATATCGAAGCCACCGCGATGAACTGCAATAAAACTGTTCACACTAATTACGAACGCTTCCCCCGCATACAGGCCTAGAGAGAAAATTGGGCTCTGCGTAAATTTACAAGCGCAGCTAAGGGACGATTCAGAATTTACTTCCAGGGGGAGGGTGGAGGATTTTCTATTTTCTCGGTGATTTTTTTCCATGGCCCCCCCCCCCTAGTAAATTATAGAAAAAATCTATGGCCCCCCCTCATCTTTCCTGGTTTTTTTCCATGGCCCCCCCTAATATATACATGCATGCTTGTACGGTACATTATAGACATATCCAGTCTAACAAGTTGCAGGAACTGTTGTGGACATTTAATCGATGATATAACAAATCATTTCAGGGTTATGTGACTATAAAAAGAATGATTTGCAGGGACTGCAAGTGGCACACTTTTGGAAAGGGTAGCAATAAACATATCTGGTTGTAAATTTCTAAAGAAAAGTTAATTACTAAATATGAATACTTTTTTTGTTATGTCTCACTGATACATATGATGCACACAAAGACAAGCAAAGATGTCAGTTAGAAATGGTGAACAGAAAATCAGAGGAGCAGATAATTGGCAAAGTGATATATATCTTGAAGTTTAATGGTACATCATTTGCAGATATCCAGATATTTCTGGAAAGTGAGATGTACATGTACATGCGCACGTTCAGCATACATTTTCATTTGATGATGCTGAATATTTGCAGACTCACGGTGAAAGTTTTTAAACATTAGGAATTAAAATCGGTGAAAGCCAACTTGTTTTTAATTTTCTCTTTTTTTCTAATTTGGTTACCATAAAACCAAGTAGCTGCCACTGAAAGCAAAAATGCTGAGGAATATTTTAGAACATTTCTTGGACAAAACACCTTATCCAAAACATGAATTCACATGTTATTCTGCTCATTCCATTCACAATCCAATGTTCATATTAAAATGCAGACAACCCTGTGTAAGTCAAAATTCACATTTTGTCAGCAGTATTTTTCAAAATTGACAGAGCATTCATATTTCAAATTTTTTTTACCAAACTTTAATTTTAGAATAGTCATGATGCGCATGTTTTCAGATGACACGAAACAATACATGTTAATTTGTTTTTTTGCCTTTTCTGCCAGTCGCCACTGTGAAATCTTTGATTATACATATCAGAATGAATGGGACACATAAGTATTAGCATCAATACACAATGTGTAAGCCTATCCACATTTCTCCTAGCGTCATACACACTGAGATCACTTCTTGGACTACAGCAAATTTCTTGTGTACACAATATTTCAACAATCCGACACCATAGCATTGGTGCAGTGCCACATGATCTTCTGGATGCACATACAGCATTATTGGAAAATCAACCCCTTTGTAAATTTTTCACCATATATTTTTGACAGTTATACATAATATTTTTATTTTCAACATTAAAAAACTATTCGCCGAAAAGCACCATGAAGATGAGACTGCCATAAATTTATTTTCAAAAAAGTTTATTGTAGATGTAAGCACTGTAAAAAGTTATGTAGAACATTTAAAAAAATTAGAAAGGGTAAAATTGATGAGAATGAAACATAGAAAAAAGGAGCAGAAAAGAAGAGTAGCAGTAGCAGTAGTTTACTCAAAGGATGAAGTATATTTGGGGTAAAAAACCTCAATTTTTGTATTAATGATAAAAATTAATTTAAGTCAAAAACTAGACAGTATTTTCTGAAATGTAATATTTCACTTGAAAGGAGAGTATTCATGTAGAAAAAAACTGTTTTATTTGGCATTATCCATCCTCATTTTAAAATTGTAGGGGTTTAAAGACTGACACTCTAATAATTGATAAAAATCATGATCAGCAAAATTAAAATGCCTTTTATTCAAAATGCCTCTTATTCAAAATGTAAGAGCTTTATTGCCAAACAAAACCAATTGATAGTTGTTGTGTTATATAGCATTTAAAAAACATAATGTGAAATTTCAGTTAAATTCTTTGGAAATTTTGAAATTGGGAGGCAAAAGAAGCCAAGAAATTGGGTTATTTGCATACATTTGCATAAATTCACAATTCTTTATCATGCAACTTTCAACTGCTTTACAAGCTACAAGGTAAACCCAACCTTAAAAAGACATTTGCTGTAATTTTTAGCATTTGTTCAATGTTCATGTCTGTGTATCAGCATTTGTTTGTTATTCTATCACTACATAGAACACCCAATGCTGTATTTAGCAACATACCAGTGTGAACATAAATGACCATTGTTATTGTTGATAAATGAATTCTAGTCTGGACTTGATCCGAGATCTCTTTTCAACAAAAACAACCCTGACTGTTCACTGTATGGTTTGTATTGACATGCTAAATACTGGACATTTCATAACGCTTCAGGGAGGAGAACAAGATACTGCAGTAGATGCATAAAACAAACCACTGTGAATATTACCGAATTTGGCAGCTAAAGGAGTTTAACTAAACATGTTGAGTTTATCTGTCACCCAGGTAGCGTCTATGGTTCTCTTTTGTAGAAATCAGAAATTCTGGGCAAATATTGAATTGATGTTTTTTTTCCTTGGCCCCCCCTAAAAGATTGTGGTATTTTTGTCTGCCCCCCCCCTAAATTTTCTTGGGAAAAATGGGTGGCCCCCCCTGAAAATCCTCCACCCCCCCTGGAAGTAAATTCTGAATCATCCCTAAGCACAGTCATCATGTACCTCAGCGAGGTGGGTGTGCTCAAAAAAGTAGATCAATGAAAGTTTTGGATTCAAAATCGGCTGTTTCGGCGGAGAAACTGCGGGCCGTGTTTCCGAGGTGCTACCAGCGATTTTGTCTATGGCAGTCAGCCGGGCTGTGGTGGGCGGCCGTATAACTCAGTAACACACAGCCATGCAGAGCTACGTTAAATGCGGCCGTACCCTTCTTAGTAGAGGTTCCCAGACACTTCGCACCAAAACCACTTCGCACCATACCATCTCGTCCCATACCATTTCGCACCAAAACCACTTCGCACCAAAACAACCTCGTACCAAAACCTCTTCGCCCTAAAAATCACGTCGACCAAAACCCATTGCGCCCCAAAAACCATGCCACTTCACTCTCCAATTTATCGCTAACCGTTAAAAGCTGAAAACAACCACTGCCAGTGAAGTTATAATCACCTTTCTATCATCCCAGGACTGGAATCTTGAAATTGTACAATATCGAGAAAATGACATCGCATCGTGCAATACCGCGCACGGCACCTGAAATGTACCACTTAGTAGTTTGCGCGTTTCTTTTTTTTCGAATATACCGTATGGTTTCATGGAAGAATAAATGGGTTCGTGGTAGCCAAGTTGTAAGTAAAAACAACGTTATGATACATCGTGGCATCTATGTTTTATCCTGTTTTAGGACGAGTTGACGGAACTATTCTTTAGTGAAGTGGTTTTAGTACGAGGTGGTACTTGGGGCGAAGTGGCGTTGGACGAGGTATTGCTGCGAATCCGTAGCCTCTGCATGCCACTCGGGTAGCTTGGTCATTGGAGTGGTTCCCAGCAGAACACGTCAAGGAGTGGCAGGGCTCGTTTTCGCAGCAAGACGAGGTAGTACTTGGGACGAGGTGGTTTTGGTGCGAAATGGTTTTGGGACGAAGTTGTGTGGGGCGAACTGGTTTTGGTGCGAAGTGTCTGGACCCCTTAGTAGACACCCGTCGTACTGCGTTGTGGCTATCGACACGATGATCGTGTCGGTAAGCAAGAATAAAAAGCAACTTAGCGACACGATCATGATAACTGCGATCAAATGCAAATTGTACACTTATGTCACCATTTTGCTTTATCAAGTGGTCTCAAATGTACGGCTTTCGAGTTAAAATAAAGTTTCCTCGTGTGACAAAAAGTGTGTTCTCCATAATTTAGCCTTAAGGCCCACGTGTTCAATTGACAATATTGCTGACATCGCTTGCTAAAATCCACTCGCCCGTTTTATAATAAACCACCCAAAAAATCTTGTTCGCGATCTCAATATTTCACGTTTTCGAGGCTAAAAAATTGAATTAGAGAGCATAACAAACAAAATCGCAGCTTGAAAGAGATAACAATACTTCTCTTATTTATTAATATGATGTTTATTTTCTCAACCATTAACAACAATAACCCGTTGGCACATGCTGAACGTTGTATGCTCTCACACACCGACGCGAGATAGCCTCGCTCCATAAGACGCACGTTCGAATCCCGGGTGCTACCACTGGTTTCCCCCCCCCCCTTTTATTTCCTGTCAGTTTCTTTGTAATTTTTCCCTTATCTCTCTTTTACTCTCTTTTCCCATTTTTTCTCTTTTTCTCGCTAAATTCATTGCATTTGACAATCTCCGCCGATCCACTGCTAACACCCCCGCAAGCTAGGCGCACCATTAATATAATACTACGCAGCACTCACAGCCGGTGTATGGAACTCACCATCATACTCGTTTTATCATGAAATTCTGCGATTAAATGTAAATTGTACACTTATGTCAACATTTTGCTTTATGAAGTGGTCTCAAATGTACGGCTTTCGAGTTGAAATAAAGTTTATTCCTCGTGTGACAAAAAGTGTGTTCTCCATAGGCGGACCACATGTTCAATTGACTGTCATGCATCGCTTGCTAAAATCCAATCGCCTGTAAACCACCAATGAAATCCTGGTGTTCGCAATCTCAATATGTCACGTTTTCGAGGCTCAAACTGCCAAAAATTGAATTATAGAGCATAACAAACAAAATCGCGGCTTGAAAGAGACAATAATATTTCTTTTATTTATATCGCTTATTTCCACCTCCATGACCATCGGTCACTCGGTGGCACATGATGAACGCCAAGTACTCTCACTGACTGAGGGAAGCCTCGCTCCAGTCGACGTACAATCGAATCTCGGGCGCTAGATTTTTTTTCTCCCTTTTTATTTTCTGTCAGTTACTTTGTAATTTTCCCCTCCTCTCTCTTATTATCCTTTCCCATTTTTTCTCCTTTTCTCGCTAAATTCATCGCATTTGACAATCTCCGCCGATCCACTGCCAGTAATTTGAGTCAAACTAACAAACCCCGCAAGCAAAGCGCCATACTAGTACACACAGCCATGACACAGCCGATATATGGAACTCGCCATTGCTCGTTTGCGACATTTCGAAGACAAAAGGTGGTCGTCAAAGTTTGAAATGTCATGCGTATTTTTTTTTGCATTTTAGATTATTTATGTGTATTTTAGGGGGTTGCAGGCTGTAGGGCCTAGGGATAGAGTCGCCATTGAGTCGCGGACATCGTCACCCAAGTAAACCTTCCGAACTCCATGACCAGACCGCGAACGTCTATATCTTTTTTAAGAAACATATATTCTCTATGTTTTTTGCCTTCTTCTGGTAAGTTCTGGACATTTTGCTCAGACGATTTACTATTGATGATGCATACTTTTAGGACTCTTATTAAAATTAGTTTGTTAATCAAATTACCCTTCTTAGATAGTGTGTAAATAAAATGATAACTATTTATGTATAAAATTTTGTAACAACCGATGACTTGTTAGGCAAAGACTTACCTTGCTGTGATTGATGATCGTGCCGTTTATAAGATTTTCCCGCTTATTTACACGATGATCGTGCAAATAAGTAAGAAAAACCGCTTATTTGCACGATCATCGTGCAAATAAGTAAGGAAAACCGCTTATTTGCACGATGATCGTGCAAATAAGCGGAAAATTCTTCTTATAGACACAATCATCGTGTGGATTATCCGTTTGTTTTTCTTATCTACACGATGATCGTGTCGGTATGTGTTGTTCTTTATCAAAACGATGATCGTGTCCTTAAGAAGCATTTTCCGCTCATTTGCACGATCATCGTGTAAATAAGCGGAAATATCGTCTAACAGACACGATCATTGTGCAAATAAGTAAGGAAAACTGCGTATTTGCACGATCATCGTGCAAATAAGCGGAAAATGCGTCTTATAGACACGATCATCGTGCAAATAAGTAAGAAAACTGTTTATTTGCACGATCATCGTGCAAATAAGCGGAAAGTGCGTCTTATAGACACGATCATCGTGTGAATAAGTAAAAAAGACACGCTTATTGACACGACCATCGTGTGGATAGGTAAGAAAAACCACGTTATCCACACGATCATCGTGTCGGTAAGCATTTTTTTTGGTCTATTCACACGATGATCGTGTCGATAGGCGCCACCGTCGTACTGACATTTGTTTAGCAGTGCTGTTTCGTTTATGAGTGTTTTCTTTCGCTGTTTTCGCATTCTGGTAGCTAGCAAGCATATAAAAACTGGAAACTAACACCGACCGCACAACAATTCCGTGGATACGTACAGCTACCCTGTATCCCGCACACGAGTACGCGGGTGCGGCCAATGAAAGCCGGTCAGCAGCTGCGACCGGTGTTCTGCCATCTATACTCGTTGCCATCTACACTCCGTTTGACCTTTGACACATACACTGGAATCTCACTTAAGTGCTGGGTGATCTCATTACCGTGCTCGAGCTTGAGTGGTACATTTTATAACTAGCGAAATTTTAGTTTTTTAAAAATCTTGATGGTCGTAATGTGACGTTCATAAAATAATTTGTATATATATGACATCTTTAACATTTTGAAAAAATCAAAGATTGAAGTTGGTGCTGTAGCAAAGCCTTTTTAGCAACATGATTGCCATGTATTCTGCCCCGTTTCCATCAAATTAACGATAGAGGGCGCTTTGGGTCAAACTCTGGGTCAAACCAGGGTCAAACTCACATTCAAGAAGTGTACCTTATCGAATATTAAATTTGTATAGGCCAGAAGGAATAAAAGCAATGTTCCCAATGATATAGTTACCCCGATGATAGCCCAGAACAGCTGAAAGATGACACATCACCTGGACGTGATTGGTCACGCTAAAAAGACGTTTTGACTTATTTGATTTAGTCTGGTGCCGTTGTATTTATATATATAAAAAGAAGAATGTCTTGCATCTTCCTGCTGTTTTATTCACTGTGAACGTTTGAGGACTGGGGCATTGTCACGACTCAGATCATCAAACTTTCAAATCGAAAATGTCAAAATAAGTGTTTTAGAATATGATATATCAAGAATCACGGCATCAGAAGGAGTGGACGTAATTTGTCACGGATTCTTTCCTTCTCATTGATGCAATTATTTTCCTTTGTGTCACAGGTTTTCTGTAGAAAATGCTTATTTATGAACAAAATAACAGTTAAAGAAGGCAGTTTTTGTCATTATTAGCTGTGCTTTTATGGTTTCAATGTTACAAGAAAAGGTCCTCTGAGACACTGTACACATCAGATTTGGCTAAAAAAGCTCTCTATGGCTCCTCAGGAGATTTAATTGGATGATTCACTGCTTTTTCGTCTTTGATATTAATGATTGACATCCATTTCTGTACAACAGTTCAGGACATCTGGTTAAGCATAGAAAGTGTGAAATACATTCACAGCTCATTCAAAATGTACTATATTCAAACTTTAAGATTGACACTTTGAAATTCCTATCTTACAACTGACATGTTAACAATTTCATTAAAACATAGAATGACTATTTAAAATATAAATATATATGTAAAATGTAAAATGATTATATACGTATATATATATAATATATATATATATATATATATATATATATATATATATATATATATATATATATATATACAAAATTTATGTCCACCTTATCTTTTACCTATATTGCGCCGGGGGGGGGGGGGGTCACCCTGTTTTCGAAATTTGGAATGGGGGGGGTCACCCTGTTTTCAAAATTTGGAATAGGGGGGTCAGCCACTTTTTGACGTCGGCAAAAAATAATCCACCGCCCCCCCCCCCCCCCCCCATGCCGAAGAAACTGACCAGTCCCTTATCAGACGTGGCTTTTCTCTGTACCTTTTTCAATCATGTTCATGTCTTTCTGCAACCGGGGTTACCAATTTAGATAAGCTTTTGTAGCCAATGGCGAAAATTAATATCACCACAAAATATATGTCAGACATTGCTAAGAAATCATCCGTAATCCATGGAAATCATAAAGGTCATCAGTAGCAGATCAAACGGGAATCGCAACGGGGACAACGTTACGCCGCGCTGGGCAGTGGAAGGGACGATCAGTGCGCCACCACAAAGTTATCCGTCGATGACCCTTCGTTTTATGTTGCTGAGTATATTGCGTCATGCATGTTGACCGTTGCAGACATCCGGAAGCGGGTAATTAATATTTCTGCGTTGAGACATGAGAACGCAGCTAGCGATGTCGTCAATATTTCACGTTTACGATCGCCTGTAAATCATTTCAGTCGATCTCCTTGGAAGCGCTAAAGCTGTGGACATCGGATAGATTTTTCGTTTTTGCATTAACAGTTTTGGTAACCCTTTGTTGTTTATCGTTCGTTCTTTGTTTGTGTCGTCTGTTGACGGCCGCCATTTTGGAGTGACGTTACAAAGACTGAGTCATCAAAACCTCTGACCCGTCTGTCCGATTGGCTGCGTTGGCACTATTACGTGTGACGACTAAACATATATCACTAAACCTTCAGACATCAGTGCCCACCTGATACACTCCAAACCCATGCTTTAAACGCGTGGCCACGTATTGGTACTCTCTCAACCGATCGTCCAAGGATCGGAGGTTCTAGTTATTATTACGACTCGCTTGTTCCCGAAATGAGTAAGGTACAGCAGTATCAAGGTACGTTTGAAAACTACTCTCCAGTCAAAAATTTCAACCACTTTTCAGTTTTTTCTGACGATTTTATTGTGCGTCCTGTGATATATTTTACTTATTGGCTTTATTAATAATGATATTCAACTGTAAACAGGCGAGATTGGCATTTATACCCACTGCACACCGCTACATGCAACACTGTCTTCGGTCATCAGGGGCAGGGTGTTGTGTGCCAAGTGTAAAAAAAAACTTTGTGAATCTTCGAACATCCATCGCAATAAGACGGCTAACAACTTGTTTATACCGATCAACTATCACTATAATTTTTTTTGTGCGTGTAAATATTTCGTCGAAAGCTTTAGAAATTAGTCATGCACAATCATGGTACGAACTTAGTTTACCCTCACCATGATCTTAATTATAAATTTTATGTCGAGTGTTTTTAACATTTATGTTTTCTTTCTCTCGCTCTCCCTTACGGTGTACTCTCTCCCTCCTTTGCCGAGTACAGAAGCCTCTGCCTGGTAAGTGTATTCCAGCCTTTATGATAAAGTTTATCACTTTTGGACTTTATCAGATGCACACAGACCAGATCAGGAGATAGAATGAAAACCGATATGAAATTACTGCAAAAGAGAGTCGTGGTAGTTATGATAACATTGTAAATACTGCTTTCGTGAATTTCGTGAAGGTCAAAGGAAGATCTGTGCCCATGAGTTTGGTTTCCGATCAAGATGCATTTCATGTACTGCACATAAATAGGAAACTCCCAGTGAAAATATAAAATAAATTTTCAACTAACCTTTCTGAAAACTAAATACTGTTCCATCATTTCTGAAAGTGATATTTGCAGTGATTTTAACATTGGGTATGGTAAAGCCAAACTGCTTCTTATAAACAGTCTGAGAACTACATAAACCTTTGTAAATGTTAAAGCTTGGCCACTACAAAGTAGGAAAAAATTCATGTTTTTGATAATTGTTGAGCAGGGCCAGATGTTTCCATGTTTTACATACATATGCTTTAAACTTGTTTAAAAGAGTTTTGATGATCCCAAGGCCATTCAATTTATCCATGAATATTATTGTTTAAAAAATATCTGCTATTGAAGGTATATGTAAAAGAATATGGCCATGTTAACTTTATAGAACTGTACTGGGTTATAATAGCTACTTTAATCTTGCAGTTTTTCTGTTCTTCACACTTTAAGAAAATTTCTCAAGATATGTTGCTTTTTGGGATTACTGTTTTGAGGACAAAAGTTGGGTCTTGCATCATCCCGAAATCTTGAGTCATGATTGTGTTTGGATTGTTTGGATTGTGTTTGCATATCTGTCCAAAACTTCATGACATTTGTTGAGAATTTAGGCATTTTGCATAAATCAGGCACCACATTCTCGTATCTGAAACTTCTAGAATTTACTATTCACAAGTTATTGAACTTTTTGAACTTTGGACATGTACTTTAAATGTGGACCCTATTCCCCAGGACCCTATTCAGGTCTTGCAAATGTTTCCGTTATCTGATGGTAAACAATGATTTAGACATGCTAATTAAGTTTGGCTGATTATGTAACTGTACAGTGAGCAAGTAATTAGCATACTTTTTTTAAACCGAGGTCACTGACCGTTTATTCAGGTTTGAAGGTGATCTGATGAAATCATACTTGTGTGCATGGTAGATATGTACCACATATTGAGGGCCACATTATCAGATTCCATAGAAAATTTTAATGAAGATCAACATTGCAGGTTCATGATTACTTTAATTACTGGTGTCTGATGTGAAAACTGTTCAAAGCAAACTCTGATTGTGTCATGTCTTGTAAATCATTTGCCAACTTTAAAATTAATGTGATAAGCTAATTGAAATATTAATTAAACAAATTTGATCAGCCATGTTGCTTATCAGCAGGGTTTTCCTAGAGTTAACAATTACAAGCCATAGCATTACCAGAGTTTTGAGTACCTGGGAATAGTTAACAAAGCTTAAAAATACATGCAGATTAAATATTATGGTGTTGAATTGAACTTTGCGGACCATGACACTTCAGCGTATGTGTTACTTTGCTGTACAGAACAATGCGGGATCATTGTCTGAAAATTTCAGTGGCCATTCACCTAATGTTAGCTGAACTTTGTCATGGAAAAACTGTACTTCACAAAATCGTTGTGAAAATCAATATTGTTTTTTCAAGCTTAATTCCATTGAAGGACAAAAGAATTAACACCAGCCTTGAAAGTACTTTTGGACATGTAAGCATAAACACAGTCCAGATCAGCAAAGGGAAAAGTTGTCATGTCTGTCTATTTTATATGAGAAGGGGTGGTATGGTAAAAAGTATAAAGATCAACTGACTATTGCAACATTTCAGATGAAATCTGAGGAAAAAATTGCTTTCAGATACAAATGAGAACCAAGCCACAAATACATGCCCCTGATTAAAAAAATATAGTAGAGAAATAAAACACATTTTTGCCCTTGTAACTTTAAATTGTACAGGACGTGTTAGTTATAATTCCTCTCATGGACAGCCGCTACTACCTCCGTGGGTGTTGATAGCTGATCAAAATTGGTAGTTTATCAATATTTCCTCATCTTGCATGGTGAACACACGTGTTCTTCCACAGTTTATTGCATCAGTGTGTTCATCACTTTATTCATACTATGCAACTACCATTGCAGTAATAATCTGAAAATATTTTTTTCTGTTGCAAAATAAAAAGAATCAAACGTGTGTATCACATATTTTATAAGGATATACTCATCAACAACTGATATGAATTTTGTTAGTGCCATCAGAGTGTGCATGGACACAAACAACTTTCTCTGGCCTTGACATGTGTAATTTACATACAATGCAGGTTGGCCACGGCTGCGGAGGAGTGCCGGAAGACAGCCAATGTTGATATTGAAGTATTGATTAGGAACTGTGAAAACTGTGCCAAGATGATTGAAAGCATTCAAGAAGTTGAAAATAATCCAGTCAGAAAGGTAAGAGTAGTTCTTGGAAGAAACAATAAAGAAAAAAAGGGGTGTCCTTGTGCTCCTTCAAGTCTTATTGATTGCAAAATACAATGAAGTTTAATGAAATAAATTCAAAAGATTTTTGTATAATTTTTCAACCCAGTTTTTTGACAAGAAAACTCAGATTGGACATGCATGGTCTGATCGTGCAGTGTCAGTTTGCACTTTTAGCTTTGGTTCTAATGATCAGCAGAAAGCTTTGTATGGTAATATGGCCATTGTATTCACAGCGGAAAAAACATCTTTTGACCGAGGTCTTTCAATGACCCAGTGACTCAAACCATGGTCAGTTGTAAAGAAATTAATTTTCTCATTATGATTTGAAAGGTCACTCCTCATTCATGTAAAAAAATGCAAAGAGATGCAAATATTGTGGGTGGCTGAAGATTGTTTGGAAATGAATCAAACATATGCTGACTGATCGTGTTCACAACATGACAGAGTGACTTTGACGCATTCTGTGTTGGGTGAATCTATATCATCAAGAATTTACAATAAATCTTGTTATATAATTTTTGAATGCCTTTGCATTGTAAACTTACTGTAGGCATTGCATTGGTTAATTTTAATTATGGTACTCCTGTTTTTAAATGAAACTAAGAAAACTTTAAATTTGTAATAAATGTGGATCAGAGTACAGAAGTCACTAGATCTGAATTCTGATTTTCATACACATATCATATCAATTAAGTTTTTGAAGCATTAATGAGTGAGATAGTCCCTCTATGTATATTGTGAAAATGGAATCAGATTTTAATTACAACCATGCCCTACCTTTTGTTGCAGTAACTGGTTCTCCATAAATATTAACCTAAATATTTAATTAATTACCCATGATAATGATACTCCCAAACAATCCATTGAAATGAATTTTCACAATGATTGACATTCTGGGCTACGAACGCCATGTGTTCAGTGTGCTCTCCAAGTTATTTTTGAACACTCTAGTTCAATTTACACTGTTTGAATTAAATTACATTTCTCTGCATCTCCAACACTAAAGTGATATTTTTTGCTTCAAAGGGAACTTTTGCAGTCAACTGAATGTCAATGTAGTTTGAGGGCACACTTGAACCTGTACAAAACCTTCCATAGGCTACGTATTGTTCACACAGCCATTTGAAATATTAAAGTAGGAGTTTGAATTTTTTTGTTACTCTGATATGTACCGGGACTTTTTTCTTCTCTATTTTGTGGCAGTTGCCAAATACTGTATCTATCTTGGCAGTGTTCAACTTTTGTTTTTTCCCAGTAACCAGTGAATGAGAAAAAAAATAAATCTGTTGGTGTTGAACACCAGCACACCATATCTAAATTTTGGAAATTGTGTTAAAGGTCGTGTAATGTACCCTAATTAATATCACAACATACAGAATGGTTTGTCTTTTCATCGTTGAACCCTTTCTCCCTATCTCCCTATATTAAGGTCCCACTTTACCATAGGAAACATTAATAGGGTTGTTGCAAAATAAATCTACCTCTTTCACCCTATCTCGGCTTTCACGTCACTGCAGTTTAACCTTTGAACACAATCTATTATTAATTCCATTTGCATTCCACAATAGCAGGGAGAGATAGATGCAAAGAATGGAACATTTAAATTGAAAAGACTATTTCACAAGGACTTATCAATATTTAAACATTTTCCATTGTTTTGCCAGACAGCTCAAGTGTACATTTTATCATCGGACATTTAATTTCTCAGTATAGTGTAAAGTATGCCAAAGGAACTATTCTATTGAAATGTGTCAATAAAACAATATGCTAAAACTAAACATATAAAAGGGTTATAAAGTATTTACCAAGCTATTCAGAGTGATGAATTTGAAAATTTTTATGTTGTGTTTAATTTACAGGCTGCCCTTGAACAACTTAGTGTCACAATTTCATGTCATTTGGAGATTTTACTGGCAAAGAAGCAACAGCTTGACTCATCTCAAGACAGTTCAATGAGCTATGCAAGTTCTACTGGTGAGTGTATCGTATACATGCAAAGAGGAAATGCTGTATTGTATCATGAATGAGAAAGCTGGCTTACTCAATTTGATAAACCCATGGTCAAAATGCAAGTATATTTCCACATTTGGGTTGTCAAACTATGGTCACTAGTAAACAAAATGTCTTATTGGTTGATGTGAGTTTTTCAATTTCATTGGAAACCCGGACCTTTTCAGAATAACAATTGTTTGCAGATCATAGCCTCTTATGTTACAGCTATCTGGATGCAAAGCACCATCACAACAAACACATACAGGCACTCATAACACTCATACATGTTTAGATCAGGTCAACGACACTTCATTAGGAGCTCAGTGACCATGAAGTCTACTGGCAATTATATGTGAACAGTAGTAGCTCCCAAGAGATTATGTAAGCCAATATAAATCATGTCTTTTGAGTTGTCACTTTCAAGGAGAATATAAAACTGCAAGTATGTATTTGTTAACACGTTACATCTTACAGTTATTAATAATTTTGCATAATAATGTTTTCAGAAAAATCAAAAGATTCTGCAGGTGCTGGCCAAAGAGAAAAACTGAAGTCAGCGATTGAAGAGACGATATTAAAGAAAGGGCATGTCAGATTTGAAGATGTTGCAGGGCTGAATGAAGCCAAACAAACATTGAAAGAGGCAATTATTATGCCTGTACAGTACCCGCAGTTATTTACAGGTGAGAGGCAATACAATTAGTGCGGTTATAGATGAAAGTAATTTTGAGGATTGGTACCCTGGAAATCCAGCACCCACACTCATCACTGTCAGATGAGAGGACAAAACCACACAGCTACATGGCCATGCCTGGAGAGGAATGAGTCAATGACCCCATTTTGATGTTCAACTTTTCAGCTCCTCTGTCAGAAACACGGAACTTACATGATAGATTGATTGACCATTGCATCTACTGTTTGCCATCTGTCATCTTCCATCAACTTTGTTCTTCTTCTGTGAAATAACTGCTCAAGTCATTATCAAGATGATAATTTGGATTTGGCCATATCATGAAAAATTTTCATGTGCAAAATTTTGAACAAGATTCTTATTTTTGGTTGAACATCATTTTCTCTGACAGCTTTCAAAGTGATACATAGCTTATTAGGGATGCATTTATTGAGAGTTATTAAAATGAATATGTGTATTCACATGTTTGAGAATTGTTTCTCATTTTATGTCAATTTTCCTTCAAATATCTGATGTTCCAAACAGCAATCAAATTTGGTTTGCAAATTGTCAGGGATGACTCATTGAAAATTATGATGGCTTTGCATTTTGAGGGCAAGTTTTCTCATTTTTGGTTGAAACATTGTTCACCTAATACCACTGGTCTACACCTTGGAAATTCAAAGTATAGCTTCCTAGGTTGAAAATTAAATATTTTTGAGAATTTTTTGTCCACATACAGTTCATGAATATAGGACTTGCATTCCCATTTGTTCAAATGACCATAACTTTTTTGTACCGTGTCAGCCGAAAACGACACAGACCCTCTTCAGTTTGTAATTGCGTCGTTCTGTTAGAGCTGCGTCGTTCTGTTTTGATCTGCGCTCTTCAGTTTGTAATATTGCGTCGTTCTGTTTGAGCTGCGTCGTTCTGTTTGAGCTGCGTCGTTCTGTATTGAACTGCGCTCTTCAGTTTGTAATTGCGTCGTTCTGTTTTGACCTGCGCTCTTCAGTTTGTAATTGCGTCGTTCTGTTTGAGCTGCGTCGTTCTGTTTTGACCTGCGCTCTTCAGTTGTAATTGCGTCGTTCTGTTTGAGCTGCGTCGTTCTGTTTTGACCTGCGCTCTTCAGTTTGTAATTGCGTCGTTCTGTTTGAGCTGCGTCGTTCTGTTTTGACCTGCGCTCTTCAGTTTGTAATTGCGTCGTTCTGTTTGAGCTGCGTCGTTCTGTTTTGACCTGCGCTCTTCAGTTTGTAATTGCGTCGTTCTGTTTGAGCTGCGTCGTTCTGTTTTGACCTGTGCTCTTCAGTGTCGTACTGTTTGAACTGCATCGTTCTGTTTGATCGTCGCTCTTCAGTTTTGTTTTGTTGTAATAAAGGGAAAGCAACTCCACACATCGTTCATATCTGAGTTGTTTGCATTTTGTGTTTGATATTGTGTATATTGTGAGTGTGTATCATGTTTGTATGTGAGTATTGGTTAGCCATGGCGAATGTAATAAAGGGAAAGCAACTCCTCACATCGTCCATATGTGAATTTTTTGCGTTTTGTGTATGATTCTATGTGTGTGTGTATAATGTTTAGCTGTTTTATGTAAAATGTTATTTAGCCATGGCGAGACGTACTCGTAATTTACGTGTCTTGCTGTTAACCCACATTGGAGCGGAGAACTGAACTAGCGTTACACTGAGACCCTTTGAAGCTACGTTTCAAAAACAGAGTTTTCTTCATCAGTCACTTAAAATTCATTTTTGATTCGTGAGACATGTTGAATGATTGATAGATTTTATTTGTTAATATGTTGTTCCACTGAAGTTTGTTGTTCAGTTACGGAAGCTATGTCTACGGTTTGGTCTTGTTGTGTTTGTGTATGCTCATGTGAATCGGAGTGCCATCTATTGTAGCTTTTGTGAAATCTGGCATTTGTAAGTGTATCGCATACTTCTGTTCCTTCTGTTTGCGATTATTGGTTGCTCGAAGGTTTGCAGCATGAAAAAAATATTTGGGACAAGATTTCACTGACGTTCTTGATCCAAGGCTTTAATAGTATAAAATCAGGGGCTTTTGTATAAAATACAGCAAAAACGGGCTAAGTGTCAAAGACACAAGGAAAAAAAGCTGGAGCAACGAAAAGGTACCTCGAAATTAAAAAAGTGAAATAGAAAAACATGAAAAGACATTTATGAAGTTCAGAGAGCTTTAGATGATATTTACGAAGTAAAAACACAAGGTATTATCAACGTGCTAGAGTAAGATGACATGAGCTTGTTGAAAAAAGCAATGCTTATTTTTTGAAGCTTGAAAAGAGAAATCATTACAAAAATCACATTCGTAAACTTCAAGCATCTACAGATTTAAATGAAATTTTAAACACGCAGAGAGAATTTTATCGAAATTTATACCAGACTACACATTGTTTTCCTGAAGAAAAACCAGAAGAGTTCACTGGCGATTTGCATATTCCTTTACTGTCAGAATTACAGAACAAATATTTGTGAGGGTTATTTGAGTCTCGAAGAGTGCTACCAAGCTTCGAAAAACATGTCCAGTAATAAAAGCCCGGGGAATGGCGTTTCTGGCCCTTGTATGGTAATTTAATTGTACTGAGTTTCAACTATATGTACACGTCCATATGGAGAGTTGTCAGTGTCAGTTTCCCAAAGACAAGCAATCATTACTTTGATTGATAAAAAAAGAAAAAGATCGTCTGTAGCTGAAAAATTGGGGACCTATTTCTCTTTTAAACTTTTATTATAAAAATTGTTGCCAAGGCCCTTTTAATTCGAATTTCAAAGTTTTATCGGAAATAATTTACCCAAATCAAGCTGGTTAATATGTGAAAGGTCGCTACATCGGTGACGCTGTTTGCAAGATTTTAGACTCAATACACTTTACAAAAGAAAACGATATTCCTGGTATTCTACTTTGTATTGATTTTGCCAAGGCATTTGACTCTATCGAGTGGCCTTTCCTTTACTTTGCTTTAAAGAAATTTAATTTTGGTGAATCTTTTATTCTATGGGTCAAAGTTTTATACTGCGATATTTCTAGTCATTAATAATGGTGTCACCTCTGGTTAATTTTAAGTTAGCAGCGGTTCAAGATAAGGTGATGCTCTTTCACCTTACTTATTTTTAGTTTAGAAATTTTGTCCATCGCCATTCGTCACAACAAAACAACTAAGGGCATTCAAATCGAACAAAATGAGTTAAAATTGCACAATAAGCAGATGACACCACTCGAATTTTATCAGATGTGAAATCTGCCTAAGCATTTCTCAGAATAGTTGACTCATTCGGCAACATCCCCGGCCAGAAGATCAATAAGGAAAAGAGTGACGCACTATGGTTAGGTAGTAAGAGAGATTGTATATACACACATTAATCGACTCAATGTACTGCATCATTTAACAAAGGTATATAGAAACGATGTGTGAAGTTGCCCTCACTTTCCTTCTTATAAAATTGCTCAAAAATGCTCAGGATGTAAACTGTCTGCTCTACCACGTGTGGCAAGTGATGATGACGACCACGAGGTAGCCTCGTCCAAGGGTAACAGTGGAGGCATAACCTCTCTCCCTGCTATTTAAATTACAGTAAAAACATGTTGTTACTGTGCACATTATCTTAGGGAAACAGTTCTTGTCTAAAAGTGTAGACAAAAAAGAAAATTCTTCCGTTCTATTTATTTATAATGGAGGTCAACAAAAGCACAAAGTTGAGAGAAACATTTCCTACAAAAATAGCACAACTGAAAAGTATAGGACCCGCTGGCATATTCTGGTAATGTACTTTGAATCATAGATTGAGAATGTCTTTTTTTTGTAAGTGCTATCCTTGTTCTTTGTCTTTTGTCTGTGTTCTGTTTCCGTTGTCTTTTTCGTACCTTTTTCTCTTGTTTGTAAATTATATATATATATATATATATATATATATATATATATATATATATATATATATATATATATATATATATATATATATATATGTCTAGTAAACACAATACGAACACAACCTTTAACACAATAGAACAAAGTTAGACATCCTAGCTTCCAGAATGAAAGAACAAACCTTCAGTGGGACAACATAGGAATACGTACAATCTGCCATTATACCACGAAATTTATCCACTGAACCTGACTTGAGGCGATTGATAAAGAAAGTCTGGCAAACTTTCGAAACATAGCGTTAGTGTCGTACGCAGTGTCTCAACTCTGGAGTACTGATGACTGCACTGACATTCATATTCAGCTGTCTCGCCGTACCTATTCTGCCATTGTACAGACTGCACTGACATTCATATTCAGCTGTCTCGCCGTACCTATTCTGTTCTGTACACAAGACAGTGAAACAAAAAATACACACCACCATACATTAAACGCAAACAACCAATATGTGAACGATGTGTGGAGTTGCTCTCCCTCTACTACCTATGACTCCACGGGCACCCATGCCAAGTTGCAATGGTATTCTCCAAGTGACCGTTCAATGTTTGTTACAAAACGTCCGTGTTATGCTGAAAACAAACTGAAGAATACAGATCAAAGAGAACGATGCAGTTCAAACAGAACGACGCAGGTCTAACAGAACGACGCAATTACAAACTGAAGAGCGCAGGTCAAAACAGAACGACGCAGCTCAAACAGAACGACGCAATTACAAACTGAAGAGCGCAGGTCAAAATAGAACGACGCAGCTCAAACAGAATGACGTAATTACAAACTGAAGAGCGCAGGTCAAAGTAGAACGACGCAGCTCAAACAGAACGACGCAATTACAAACTGAAGAGGGTCTGTGTCGTTTTCGGCCACGGTATTTTTGGGCCAATTGTGTCAGTGGAAAATGTTCGTCAAATATAGTTTTTCCAATTATTTTTTGTCAAAAAAATAATAGAACAGCCATTTCAGTTGCCTTTATATTTAATTTTCAGGCCCTATAATACAGCAATTCAATTCATTATTATTTTCAGCAGAAACTAAGAACTCTAACAGCCAGCTGTATTGGCCGCTAGGTTGCTTATGTCATGGCAACTTTACATGAATTGAGCAAAAGAAGCATGCTCACACATAAATCCATTGAACACATCAGAAAGACTGTCACCAAAAACTTCAAAATAATAAAAACCAACGAAGTGCGTGGCAGCAGTTTACTATCTAGGAAACATGAGACATAGAGACTCAGATATTTCTTGATTGTTTTTGATAACATTATAAAAATGAACATCATTCTATTTTACACCATGTCACCTGATGACCATGTGCCAATTTCCAACATCTGCAGTAATGTTTCTTCCTTAACATTTAACAGATACAAAACTATTTACAAGAAGGAGAAAAGTATGAAAATATTAGAATGAAAAGTCAGACAGTATTTGACCTTTGACACGGAAATGTTTGTCTGCTAAGTGTTTTCATCCTTGGTTTAAAAATATATTTTAGCCAAGGTTAAGGGATTGCATTGTTCATCTCAGCATTGCTAGGTTAAAATTGACCTGTCTTGGCAATGAAATGTTATGTGTTTGGTCACAAAAACCTTCATCTTTGTTTAACTATAGAAGCCATCCTTGACAAGAGAAAATATTTCAAACTCTCCTATTGAATTCAATTGAAGTACAATTCTTTGACTTGCTCTAATTCAGCCCTTGTACTGCCCTTGTACCGACTCGAGTTGGTTGTAGCAAAACAAGTTTTCATGGCCATGTAATTAATATCATTGACCACACACTTCATGAAAATCGACAGTAAATTTTAAATTTGAACTTTTCTAAAATATCCCATATTTTTTCAAAAAATCGTCGATTATTCAGACCAAAATACAATATTCCCATACAAAAGTCATAGAAAAATACACAACCTCTGAAAATTTGATTTTATTATTTGGAATATGTATAGAAGAGTTTATAGAGTGTAAATAGGAGTTATTATTTTGTAGATTCAAAATGTTTTTAAGAAGTATGTACAAGTTATTGTACATTCAATAAATTTTACACGTAATATTAAATTAAAAATTTGACAGCAGATTTCAGACTCTTTGATCCACAGTCTGAAACCTTCATATGATGATATAAAATAATCCAATACATTGAATGCAGACATTGTCAAGAACAAAGTATGGCAGTGTGAAATTTTTGTCTCGTTTATTGTTGTTTCAGGAGGTAGGAAACCATGGAAGAGAATTCTAGTGTATGGTCCACCTGGTACAGGCAAATCAAGACTAGCCCAGGCTGTGTCCTCAGAAATCAACTCCACATTCTACTCTGTGTCTAGCTCAGATTTGGTCTCAAGCTGGGTGGGAGAAAGCGAAAAGTAAGTATTTGCCATATGGTGCATGCGATTATCATTCAGCAAAAATTTAATAATTTGAATGCATATTTCAGTGACCTGTGTGCAGAATCAGAATCTAGGTTGATTGACATTCAGTACAATGACCTTCACTTTCAGCCATAAGCTGAAAGAAATGAGAGCCTATATACAGCCATGCATAATATGTGTTGACAGAATATTTGATTTCGAATGTCTTCAAATTACTAATCTGTTATTGAGAAGACTCAACTACAAGTCCTGCTGGCAATCAATGTACCAGTGCAGATTAAATATTCATTGTAAACCTTGACAGTTCAATGACTTCACTGAAGTCTACATGCTGTTTGCTGATGTTATTCTCTATACTTTCCCATTTCCACTTTTCAAATCATGTCCCCTTTTCTCTACTTTCCCACTATTTTCAGAAAGTATTCCAGCCATTTGTGTATATATGTCGATAAAAATTCCAATCTCTGTTTTCACCCAATATTAAAATCCAGTGCAAATTTTGAAATATGAGCTCTCACATTTGCAGCAAAAATTATGAACATATTACTGCATGAACACATTCACATTTGTGAATGTCATCTATTGTGTATCATAGTTGAGTGCCTTCGTCAAAGTCTTTGTAATTCTGTGTGTGTAGAAAAAAGGCTTGCAGATGTGTGTATTCATGAAACCTTCATTACAGTCATATGCATGCACAGGATTAACAAATCCACTGCACATTTCTGGGATTTCTATAAATGTCCTGTCATAATAAAATTGTTCATGGCATTTCCTGTGATACAAATTTTATTTCTCCATTTAAAGTGTCATCATTTCCTAGTAAAGCCTTTCATACATTTTAGATCAATGCCTTGCAACTCTCTGTATGATCACTTTAATTCGTGCAATGTATTTCGATGGATATGCATTATAATACATTCCATGTTATGGATTGCAGATTTTAAAAAGGAAGTTCTTTGATAAAACAGTAAATGACCACTGACGTATAACGTCTGGTCACTGACACTAACAGACATCTTACTGTGTCTTAAAAGGCAACACATCCTGGCAGAATTTACTGCATTCATCATTAAATATTTGAAATGGTGATTTTTTTTTCCTACAGCATTGAAAATGTCTGTGCATGTAACAGCTGTTAATATGATAACCAACAGCTATTGTGATTGCATTACCCATGTATCGATCCCCTCATATGGCTAAGGTTTCACAGACAGCACATAGAACTATGAGATCAGTTGTGTTCCCGTGCTGAGACTGTACATCTTTATACACAGCATCA
Organism: Ptychodera flava; assembly: GCF_041260155.1. Classification (NCBI taxonomy): domain Eukaryota; kingdom Metazoa; phylum Hemichordata; class Enteropneusta; family Ptychoderidae; genus Ptychodera; species Ptychodera flava. The sequence continues at coordinate 35,695,093 of NC_091945.1, forward strand.
CTCTGCAAATAATAATATAAATATAGCTATCAGAAATTTCATCCACCAATGATTCTATGGCTGTTAGTTTCCAAAATTTACAGTGAGCTTTGAAATCAAAGAACCTTTACTTATCCTGTTTCAAGTTGACTTTTCACAAAGTCTGTGCAGGGTAACACTTTGTAATAGGATGACCAACTGTTCCAGGCCTATACGCCAATACAAAGGTTGTGTATGATACGTAGCATTGATGAAAGGTCAAAACTCTTTGAAAGGTCCTCTGCTCTTTACACATATATGTAGGTGTGTCATATTTTGTTTGAAACAATTCAGAAATGGTGTAAAGATTAATGCAAAATAAACAATTCTGAAAAATTTGTCTATTATTTTGATCCATGAGTACATGGCATATTTACAGAAAGTGTTAAAGACATTTCTCATATAAAATGTCAATCAAAATTTTCATAAAAATGGCAAAAAAATTGTTCTGCTGATTTTGTTAGGAAAATGCTTTGTATAGAGATAATTATGAGAGTATAGGACATGTAATTATTAGTTAAGGGTATAGCAGTAAGCCTAGGCTAGGTATATTCTCATTAGAATATTAAATTTACACGTGACATCACTATCATAATTATATCTAAAATATACCAAATTTCACGGCTGTGAACTTACCAAAATTTTTCAACATTGATCAGATATGAAATCACAAGGGACTTTACTCTTATTCCATTTTTAGGTGGCTTTTTCACAATGTCTTTGTTAGGTATAGCCATGTAAGGGAGTGACACCAAATGTTGCAGACTAAAGGGTAGATACAAAGGTCATATTTGTATAACAGATTGATACATAGCATTGATGAAAGGTTGTCAACTCTTTACACGTACTGTACGTAGGTGTTGTAGGTGTTGCATACATTGTTTCAAAGAGTTTTAGAAATATAAAGATACCTGATCACAATCTCAAAAAAATAACTGCTACATCGATGAAGATATCATGATATGATATTGATATTAATTATTGATTCATATTGAATAAACAGCAAGCAATATTGTGAATTTAACTTTAGTAGAATAAGTGATGCATCTCTTTAAATGCTAAAGAAATTACACTAATATGTTTATTTGTGCTGTAAGCTAAAACTTGAAGACTTGGTGTCCTTCACTAGTCCATGTGATATAAACCAAGTTATTGGGACTTGTATACCGGTTACGGAAAATAGGAAGTACTGTATATGTTGAAAATAGATATACCTAATATTTAAATATAAAAGTTTTCAGTTACAAATACTTTAACAGGAGCCCCAATGTTTCCCTACTTGTTCACCCAATATTATTTATGATTTAATAACCAACAGATTTTTAATGTTGATCATATCTGGATATCTGTATATAGAGGTACATTGTCATGTAGGCCATGAGGGTCAAAGGTTAATCAGATTTGAAATGCCCTCCCATTCAGACTTGGAATGGAATCAGACAATGAGGATGATTCATGGCAGTATTAAGCAATCTTTTAAGATATTGGTTTGTGTGTTTCATGATTAACTTTTGTCCATTGTTCCATGGGACAGTTGCTATTCATAGTCAATACTCCATGTCAAGTACGGCCTACTGTGTGCATGGTACAAAGACTTTAGAATCAAATATGATAAAATGAAAAAGTTTGTATCAAAGACTCTGATGCAATATGTCAAACAGTTTCATTGTTGACTATGGGCAAATTTCTTGTCATTAATGTATATGTCAAAGCATCATATTCTTGTAGCATTTCTTACATGTATGCAACTTTTCTGGGAAGTTTCAACATTTTTCAATAATTTGAAAACTCTGAAAATTTTTGCTTTTGAAGTTGGCAATGGTTAAGATGAAAAATATGGTTGCATGCCAAAAGAAAGTCTATCAGTGAAATTTTTAGTATTCCTCTCTTTATTTTTAATCTTTTCCTTTTCACAAAACTTCAACCTACAAGAAGTTAGAATGCTACCGTAGTACACCAATCTCTGCTTGACAACCAAATCTATTAACCTTATTGTATGTGACTAGTGACAGGTTATCAGAACTTTGTGATGTCAATTGCATCATACTAATGCCCAGTTTATATGTTCTGTGTACTTGTACCTGTATCATGACCTATATCAAAGTAGACTGTATCTCACTATCTGGGACACTCAGTTATTAAACACTCAAATTTTTACACAGTACTTTTCAGGTCTGTGTGTGGGGACTCACGTTAAAGCCTGTGGCTTTTGAATGAAGTTTTCACTGTCTTATATTTGTAAAATACTAAAACTTAATTTTTCTCGTAGAGTTAACAGAGAGTTGGCAGACATTTTAAATTTAAAATATAAGTAAAAATTGAGGTAATTTGTTTGTCAGATATGAAAATTGGTATGTCGATCCTTCATTTTTTATTCATGATCATGAAAGAGAAAAGTTTAAAATTTCCTTAGGCGAAGTGTAAGTTTAAAACTTTGGGCTTCAAGGAATATAGCTTTACCTTTTCAGCCAAAAAAAGAAAGATCGTTTCTAGTCACCACGTGTGCCATTTCAGAACCTGCGCGTCATGGCTTTTATGGGTTATATGCTCATCAGTAAAGCTATCCTTGATATCCCTGTTTGCATGTCCAAAAATGCTAAAAAGACCAGATATGAACTGAATTGCCTCGCGTGCACATTTTGTAAAGTACTTCTTGGGGTATTGGCTTTTATGACATTACATTGTTTTTATTCCCGAAATTAATCCAATCTATCTAAATTTGACATTATCCCCACTGTATTACGCAATGAAAAAAAAGAAAAGAAACCATTTGAAAAATTATGATCCAACAATATCTGTCGATGCAAGTGCAAATGGCTGAGCAGGCTCTTAACTGGCAGAGGTCGCGTTTGCGTATAAATTCTGCATATTTCACATATAATTGCCATGTAGAACGAGTTGACCTACTTCACAGTATCTCAATGCGCCCAAAAACGATACAATCATCTGTGCCGCGCCGTGTAGCAGCAAAATGAGTTCGTGACCTTTGAAGTACGCGTTTCAAAAAATAAATACCCATGGGAACCTGCTCACCACGCCACGCAACTCATGTACAGCTGACTATGGTGCACTTGTCAGGCGATGGTCGATGATTCTGGTTATTGCCTATATTGTCAAGTTCAATGCCTAATTTACGGAAACACGAACTCTGTCTAGTGTATTCGAAGCTCTGCGTACAGGTTGTGCACACGGCCTCTACCACGTGCTGTCCTGTGGACAGTGTGGTACAAGCCGTCGGCCTACCACCGTACCGCCGGGAAACGCAGACCTATTGTACGCAGGAGCATGGCAGGAGCTAGCCTACTGCTCCTGATTTAACATCAATGCCAACATGGAAATCTCATGAAAAATTTGTCATTGTTGGTTCTGTAGCTAATACAATCTTGAAAAGCAACTTAAAAGACACAGACTGTTATTTTCTCGATCCGCTATCTGCGGACTACGTGCTGAAGTACATTGACTGTTCATGTCAACGATCGTTTCTCCCTCTGCAGAGTTTCTGTATCCCGTTCAACAACGCTGTACCTCGATCACACGATAGTGACGCTATGTAGCTGTGCAGTATTGAAACTTATCATAAAATGGCCACCTCGTCTAACAGTAACACGTATTGTCAGGATTATCGTACGGAAAAAAGACTGCAAAACTAAGACTTATGAATCTTCATCAGAATTGAACACATCATGATTGTACACGAGTATCAACCGTGAATGCACGTTGAGCTCGGCAGTTACACAAGCATGGTACGCTACATGCATAGCCCTACGAGTATGGCGACAGTGTCCGGCTTTGGCTACGCCGGGGGCTACGCCACCTACCGGAGGTGGGAGGCGGCGTAGCCAAAGCCGGACACTCTCGCCATACTCGTACGGCTAGCTACATGCACTGCCGCGATGCCGATCGTATGCATTCCAAGGCCTATCCCGGAATTTGTTTCACAAACAACCTCAAAGGAGAGCAAACATACTTCTATGGACAATGACGAATACAAAAGCAAAATCAAAACAGTGCAGCAGTACATGAAGTAGGTCATGGCCTTGGACTCTGTGCACGAACCTGATTGGACACTTCAATACCTTTGACCCAAAGTTATTATTCATCAGCACTTCCATGCCATGAGGCTAGGTAGAGAACGTATTACGTACGCAGTGTACGCTGTGTGTTAGGAACGCACACAGGGAATGCACAGCGTACACTGCGTACGTACGCAGGGCTAGCGAGAGAGTTGCCGACATCGACGGTTATTTACGAAAAAAGAATAAAAGACTGGCATTTTTGGAAGCGATCGAGTAGCTGCGGTAGGCAGGGATACGACTTGGGCCCAAGAACGCTGAATTTCGGCAGTAATTTGGCTTTTTACGTCAAGTCCAAAAATGGATTTGAAGTCACCAACTCAACGTACGGGTCTTTGCAGGGCTGTGGTGAGCGGGTGTCATACGCGGCGTAACAGAAAAATTAAAACTTTCATAACTTCATTAATATCCAAGCCACGCCCACCAAAACCTTTTCAGTTCTAGCCATTTGAATTCTGAAGATGTCTACCAAATTTGACTGAAATACGTTCAGCCGTTTTTGAGAAAATGGACCAACAGACAGACAGACACACAGACAGACATCGCTGCGACATAACCTCGCTGCGCGCATGCGCACGCGAGGTAAAAACGGAAGTATTATGCAGCCAGTGATAAAAGACAATAACTGTTGCATCAATAGTGCCAAACCAGCATTGTTAGGAATAAAAATAAAGAAAGGAAAAAAAGAAAACCGAGTTGCCGCATCACTTTTGCTGAATGTCAAGGACCAGAAACAATTTTTTTTGGCCTTAGATGAAAACAATTTTGTACGTTGCAATACCAGTATATCCAGGGTTGAAAAAAGTTGTTAATGCATGGCTAATTAATGAAACTAATCTATGAATACATTACTATCTGGGCCTTGCAACTAAACTACACTGAAATAGGAAGCTACTGTACTTTAGTTTGCCTGTGACTCCACCATGTCAAAATTATTCAAAACAGAAATGTTTAAGAAAATAATCCCACCAGATTTTGTGTATTCTTTAGTTGAACATGTTTCTTAGGAATTCTAGTGCTTTTAAGGTTATTACTTTGTTTTCATCATTTATTTGTACAGCAGTGAGTGCCGTGAGAATATAACAGTGTCCACAAATGCACAAATAAATCAACACAGTGATATAGATAATTCGGAAGAATTTCTGTGATAATGTGTCACTTCTGGTTTTCTGTTTATGTGTTAACTGTGTTGTCTAAAGCTTTTCATTGAAATGCATCGTGTTGCATTGAAATTAAAATGGCAATTCAGAAACAAATTAAATCATCAATACTCATACAAAGTGAATGTAACATTTCCAAAATTTTGTGAGACTTGCAAAACATACAAGATTGCTTTCAAAGGCCATATGTTGCTGGTGATGGAAAAGACAAAAATATCTACACTAACAGAGAGCAAATTTGAATTAGCTAATATACCATGGCAAATGAAACCCTTTAATAATATCTGATCATGATGTAATTAGTACCATAAGCTTCATTAAGCAAACACAAAACATAATTAATCATTAATGAATTGATTAATGACAAGGGAAAATGAAATCAGTGAAATAATGATGTAACTGTTATTTTTGTTACTCCTTCCACCAACTTCAATTTTGATTCTTGAAATTTTTTATGCTTCATAAAATTGTGAAATTTCTCATATGGTGAATATCAATGGTAAATAGCCCCACAGAGAAAAACCTTTGTTTACAGGTGATGTGATACTTTGTTGTTAATATCTCTCCATTCTTCCAACGAGATCCTTTTTTTTAAACAGAATTATCTGATTCCTTCCCCAGTTGGACATTTTGTTTTATATCCATGTAAGGAGACTTTTTAGTATCCATCCACAGTAGCTTCTAGAATAGAACATTCAACAGACATTGAATTTGACATTATGATCATATTTTCTATTAATATGATTCAACTTTATGATAAGACAGTAAAATTAGCCATGCAAGCAGTCAAAATGCAAACTTATTTTACAGGTTTATAGAGAAAATTTATGCCTTGTAAGTTGTTCTTGTTTGTTACCATGACAACAATATGCATGGCCATTTAAAATATTACATCTCTATACAAAACAAGGGAAATTGCTACAACAATTTATGTTTTGTCCAGTCAATAAAAACGTATGAATCAAAACAAATAAGATATTTTTCCAAAAAGTCCATTCAGTATGAATGACAAAACAAGAAAACTATCGCTGTTGGAACATTTAGTGAAATGCAATATGTATATTTTACCACGGTCCCTCCACAATCAATTCTGAGATGTATTCAGAAAATTAATTGAAATTATGTTTTCAAGAAACATTTCTTTAATGTCACTCAGCCATGAGCTTGTACAAATTTCATCAGGGATTAAACTACACAACTGATTTGGAATGAACATTTGAGCTCCGGCTGTAGTTTAAATTGAATGCATTGATCTTTACTAGTGAGAACAAGGCTTTTCACACACAGAGTGAAATAAACTGCCCATGCTGCATACATTGCCATCTGTAGTAAACAAATATTGCAAGATACTGATAGATTTGCATGCAGGGGACAATGCCCCTAGCTAAATGCAAATTTTGTTCTGACGAGGTCATCATCTATTTGCATCAATTTACATAAAAGGTCGTCGACCTGGTTACATGGCATTGAAATATCTGCATATCATTAGCACCGTGAGCTTGAAGTTGTTTTTCAGTGTCACTCCTAATGTACGTCTACAAAGTTTCAATGGAGAAAGCTTTCAACTTTGTTTGAATCCATAATGGTATACAGTATGGTTTTGACAAAGGCAATACACAGCCAGTGTGGTTCAAAGCATGGAGGTAGTAGGAGCCTCCTACTACCTCCATGTTCAAAGTGATCAGCTGAGGAATACATAATGAAACCCAATGGAAAAGAAGACTGCCAAAGTCATTATAGATTTGAATTAAAACATTTAATTTCAGTTTGGAATGAAATACATCTGTAAACACTGTAGGATGTTCCTCTATACTCAAGTACTCAGTGTTTTGTTTGTGGTCTTTGTTTGTTTCCAGCCATCTCTTCAAAGTATTTTGCAATTCTCTGCAATCAACTTTGAAGTTTAAACATCATCATCTTTTGCTGCAAAATCAATGTCTGCATCAGAGTTTATTTTTACAGGATATAGTTTACTGTAAGTCTGGGTAAACACAGTTTCAGCATGCCATTTGAACAAATACTTGTAAATGCCAATATTAGATCTAAACTCCCATGGCAAAAAACGTGAAGCACAGGTTGCCCCAGCTGTTGGCCCCTGGATGTTCCCTTGGCCAAAATCAACATCAGATAAGCATGGAGTGCATAATAGAACAACAACACAATGACCTGCTGAGGTCGCAGATCTTACTCACAAACATGGATCTTGAATCTCTTTACCCCATCAGGATGATACTTTCCCGTGGGTTTGTAGTGTGCAGTGCTTTTAACCATAGTGTAAATGTTATTACATGGTTAATTGTTTGTCATAGCCGTGTCTTTCAGTGAGTAATTTATAAATATTTATCCAGCATGGTCACCGCAAACATAGACACCATGGAGGAAAACACAATGCATATTGAAGTAGGCCCTATATGTGAAAAACACGAAAGAATGATGCAAATACAAAATATTGGCCAGGATTTTCACAGCTGTAATTGAGTGTCACTCTCTTTTGTAATTTGCAGACTGATAAAAGAGTTATTTCAACATGCAGCAGAGAGGAAAGGAAGATCGGTGAGTTGTGTTCATTACTTTGATAGAGAGTGAATGTAGACTCAACACTCACACACTTAATATGCACACAGCCACCAACACAGGAATCATAGAATTGAGTGTATGGGTCTTTAAGTAGGAATTGTAGTGGGTGTGAATGTTAAAAAGGGCCAGGATGAAAACTTAAGATGTCATATTTTGAATGGCCTAGATACTCTCATCAGTGCTGTTTAGTCAGGACAGATGTAAAGTCTCTTAAAAAATTCATCCAAGTCCAAAAAAACTTTGCATAAGCAGATTTTGTTGTGTGCTTTGAGAATAATAGATTGTGAATTCGTTAAGGATACTGTTACATTATAAGTTAAGTTGAAGCACTGTTTGTATTGATAGTGAGGTTAGTAATCAAATATATTTTATTGTCTATTCTCAGGTTATCTTTATTGATGAAATTGACAGCATCTGTCGCAAGAGAAGCTCCCGTGAAGAGGAGCACACAAGACGGATCAAGACAGAGTTACTCAAACAGATGGAAGGTGCCGATAATGTGAATAGTGGTGACCAGATCTTTTTGCTCTGTGCAACCAACTGTCCTTGGGAGTTAGACAGTGCATTTCTCAGGAGGTTTCAGAAGAGGATTTATGTCCCATTACCAGACAGGTATAAGTCATTTAAATGCAAAGTATGAACACTGTTGATGGCCTTTCAAGCAAGCTGTAATGTTGCCAGCAAAACATTGTATTTATATGAGATGAAGTTACGTCATGACATCATGGTCATAAACGTGCTAGAATCAAAACAGCTCCATTAAAGCTGCATTTTTCTATTATGATTTAACAGGAAGGACATTTCTCAATCGATGAAACAACAAAGACTGTGACTTGTGATTGTAAATTAGAAGAAAAAATAGGTGTGCCACATCAAAGGATACGGCAGTTTAATAAAATTGTCATTTGAATCCTGCACTGTTACAAGGGTATTAGATCATTGAAACATGGGATATGTGTATAAGCTGCATGTAGATGTCATTTATGGATTATATTAGTGCATTCATGTATGATTTATGAAATGATATCATTATCAAAGAAGTCATGTTGAAGTGTGTATACTGAATATAAACCAGGGTACTGCCCAAATTTTTCCCTGAAAAGTATACAGTAATTGAAAACCAATATTGTAAATTGTTATCTGTGTTGCAGAGAGGCCAGGATATCACTGATGAAGATCCATACATCAAATAACAACATCACAACCCTGACAGATACTGACTGGCAGCTCTTAGCTGACAAGACTGATGGATATTCCGGAAGTGACATTGCTACTCTCACATTAGCAGCGTTATTCCAACCAATCAGAGACATGCAGGATGCGGAGTTCTGGAAAAAGACAACAGGTAAGAAAGACGGCAGCTTGATGAGAGAAATCTTGGAATATGGTGGTCTAGCACCTCATCTTCAGGGACAATCAGTGAACATTCTCTATAATGGTATTTGATGAAGTACCTCACCTAAGGCAGTAGAAACAGCTTTCAAAATTTGCAAAGTCTTCTATGATTGTCACAAATGTGATGGCTCGAATAATCTAGATAGTTAGGGTAACATTTGATAAGACATTTTTCATGTGATGCCAAGTACATTACTGAAAAATAATCTGCAGCAGTGTGTTGTTGATTCAAGATGAGCATTTCTTTGGCTGCACTGTGCATGTGCACAGCTGTGTTATCTAGTCAAATGGTCATTTGCAATATTAAAAGTGGCAGGTACATCCATAAACGTTAAATGATGGATTCTTTTTGTTTTGGGGCAGAAGTTACATGCTTGAGTGAATGCACAGTGTTGATCTAACAATGGTAGTGTTGATCTAACAATGGTAGTGTTGATCTGACAATGGGTTTTGATACAATCTGTAGACTCTCTGTCACACTGATGTACACGTGATGCACATTGAATGAGTACACCATTGTGCTTAGTCTCTCTTTGATCGTATTGTATTGGTCTATTGATCTGTTAAGGCCAGGTTAAGGTGAAATTTTGCAGAATCAGCATTCTTGTAATTCATTTTATGACTGCAAAGGTGTCATATCTAACAAGTGGAGAGAGTAATATAGCTATAACTCTGAAAATAACCGTTATTGTGTTGCTGTTTATCGTAAAGCCAGAACTTGAACACCCATGAAGCCAACAAAAACAAAGGGTATCTTTGTTCACAATATGTAGACAATATTGATTTCTGCATTGCCTGTGTGAAGCTCTATAATATACCGTAGGAAAGTAAAACTTAATGTCCCCATAATGCTAGAAATAAATGTTGAGCATTGTTGTGTGTTTTGAAAGGATTGGGTTTTTGTGTCAGAAGTGACTTTAACGTGGAATTAACCATGTACTCACATTATTGTGATACACAATACAGTAAACTGAGTATCAGTAATGTTATATTTCACAGAGAGGCATACACTTTGGTTTTTGCAGCCATTGATTCATTTACATAAAATTAGCATATATTTCTTCTACATATAAGAAAGTTAATCATTATCAGTTTTATCCATTCCACCTTAAGGAAGTATGCACTTTGAAATTGATAGACTTAACTTTTGCTCAAACTTTCTGTAGTGCGCATTAGATCAATCCCTTTCAAATTTTGAAATCAATTAAAAAATCAGGGGTCACAGTGCAAAGTTTGGGACTAGGGGAACTAATTACTCAATGTTAACTGACTCTTGAAATTCAAAATTGCCACCATCCTAGTGTTGACTGTGTATGGGAAAAATTATATTTTTGATTTTCACAAAATTAAGCCAGCAAAAACTTAAGTTATACCAAGAGCTTCAAAATGAATGTGATGTGTTGTCCTCATAGAAAATTATGATTTGTGTCAGATGGGCTTGGTATCTCAGAATGAAATACATCAAAATTTACCAACATTCCTTATATATTTCATTGTTTCAGATGGCAATTTCACACCATGTGATGAGGACACTCCGATGGCAATCAGGAAACGTATGCATTTACTGCCAGCAGACAGAGTGAAGCCAAGAGATGTGACGTTCACGATTTCCTGACAGCATTGAAAACCAATCACAGCACAGTTACTAAAGCAGAGCTACAACAATTCGATGACTTCACAAAAAGCTTCGGACAAAATGGATAACAAACAGTCAGGGAGAAACTTCAGACTTACAAAATGCTTCCATTTAAAGTGTTGTTAAAACCAATGACAGAGCAATATTGATGTAGAAAGACACTCAAATACTGTTATTATCGCAAATCAACAAACTGAGTCACAACAATGAAGGCATCGACATTTAAGTAAAATTGAACACCACAGACATTGAAATAAACAATCACCACTGGGACTGAAAAATGGTGGCGTGTTCTTTGACACCGTGTACTTCGGTATTGTCACTGACTTCCATTCAAGTTAAACAGGTTTTGACTTGCGTTCAGTAATAGTGACTGTTTGCTTTGAGCATCAAAACGGGTATCATACCAACATCTCAACATGGATTTCTCAAAATCCTAAATCATGAACAATATGTGCTAGGGGCATTACCCAGACAACCTCACAAGAAGCCTGTGGTATGTGAGAATTACCATAGCAACATTCTAGAAACATACTGTGTTGGTTATGGTAAAAATAAGAATGTTGAGCGGTTAAAGGTCTGGTTGATAGAAAAGTTGTACAGTACAAACAAGGGTCTTTATGAAGCTGCCGTTTGGAAATGTACAAAGTTTGCATTACCCTGCAAATATGAATTGCAAGAAAGGGTTTTTAAACCTCCAATGAGTAAGGCATACTGCAAGTTGTTGTTTATCATAGCCAATTATTTTTTGAGAAGGAGCATAGATACTGTGTAGATATCAAAGTGTTTCAAAACCAATATGCAAGATTTCGCACAGTTGGTGTTGGTAAAAGTACCTTGCTTAGAAGTAGAGATCAGTATGGTATGTTGATGTGTGTACCTCTGAAAATGTACCTAAAATGAAGTATTGTAACTTTCATTAGTTAACTTGGTTACAAAGAAACTTACCTGATATGCATATATATGAATGTGTGTTTATATCCGTGTATATGAGCCACACTACATCCAGTGCAGGTGTTTTTTTCTCTACAGAAATGTGTGTTACTTTAAAAAAAATTTTGCATACTGTAGAGATAGAAGGGGCATTTATATGCAAATTATCAAGACCAAAAAATAAAACAAATATAACATTTACACTTTTAGACATACTGATATTTCAATCAGACATTTTATAGTATGTTTTGAAAATTATTGTTTAAGTCTGATAAATAAAAGCTTATCTCACTGCTTATACCACCTGGCCATGTTTTGACAAGGCATAATTTATAATCCCACATTAATTGAAACCGTCAAGTGGAAATTGATGATACTGTAACTTACTTACCATGCATGAACTCAAACAAAAACGTTGCAAACCATTTGAAATCAAGAATTTGAAGCAAAGTCCAAGATGCAAATTCCTTGACAGTGTTGAGAGATTTTCAAGATAATCTGTCAAGCAATGCGATAGAGTAACACATTTATAGATTGTTATGTGAAATTTGAACTTGAAATTGTAACTCTGACGATATCTTCCAGCTCACTGTCATACTTGTACTCAGTTTTTTTAAAGACAAATCAGTTTGAGGAGTGGTATCTTTAAGAAAAAGATACAATTCTTTATAAAACCAGTTATTTATTGGTTGAAAGTTGGCTTATCTGTAGACCTATTGGTTTATCTAGGCTAGGCCGACTGAAAAAAAATTGTCAACTTTGTGACATTTCTATCATTATGTATACACAGTGGTAAAAACATTTGCAATCATTCTTGAGATTGCAAGTAACATTGAATTCTACATAGCGTAGGTGTTACCAGAGATGCACTCTCACATCAAACAACACTCACTAGCAATAGATTTTTGATGATTTATGCTAGCTTGAAACTCAACAGTAATTTGCTGTGAGATAATTTTTTTCTTCAAATGAAATCTTTCAGTTACTGAGGAAAGACATATTTTTGAAAGAACATTTTTATTGAAAGTGTTACTACCTCGCAAGACTGGCTGTTTACCAAAGGAAAACTTACTTTAACATGTAGAAACATTTTTTCCTGAAAAAGGAACATGAACATGGTTATCAAAAGAAAAACTTACTTGAACATGTGAAACTATTTTTTCTGAATATTAAAGCCAAAACAAAGTTGCTGACTGTCTTGTTTTCTTATTTGTCAAAAGCATTTGGACTAAGGGGGAAACAGGTTTAGTTATATCACCACAGAACAACATCGCCAGGATCGGAACTAATTTGGAATAATTGGATCTTCATAGTTTTCAAATTTCTCAAAAGTATTAAGAGTCCTATAGCTGAATGTTGCAATATTACAAATTACTCATAAAAACAAGTGCATAATCTAAGCAGAATAGCTTACATTTGCAGATTAAACCGACATCACTTCACTATCCAATTATCCAAAATTAGTTTCAATCGTGTTCATCATATTTGTGATTTTAGTATTCACTTTTCCGATCACTTTTATTGGTGAACGTTAGATTTTTGGATTATATGGAAAGAGGTACAGTTTTATCAATGAAAACAGACTAAATTAGGTACATTTTATCAAGTGCTATGTGTCTAGACTAGCATAGATGTTACATAATGTAAATTAAATTACTTCCAATATAGCAAACTTTGGCCTGGAATACTTGACCTGTACCCTGGCAAAATTAAACCCATGGATACAATTTTCCAGTGGATGAAGTCAAAAGTCTACATTTTTGGCCAAGTACTTAGGTCAAAATTCTACATTTCCTATAAAATGGAGGTCAAAAGGTGCATATTAGGGGTTAGAAGTTGTGATATTAACAAAACAGGTCAAAAGTCTACATATCATCAACTTTTCCAAGGTCCACGGTCTACATGAAGCAAAAATGTTCAGGTCAAAACTGCAGTAAGTATGTGTCAACCTTTCCGATGGTGGTGCACCTAGCACTATCAACCAAGCACACACACCTCCCCTAACACGTTTCATAGGCAGAAAATCTGCAATAATTATACAAAATATGATTAAATAAGCATTTTAGAGCAAACATTGTGGAATGCTAGCATGGGATAATATGTATATTGAATAAACATAAACATGCATGACTATGTCTTCAGAGTAGAGATGGATTCAATTCTTTCATGTAGCAGTATTGCATGGAAATCATACACAATCTGTCAATAAGCTCTTGATGCAAATCAGTCATTTTCATGCAGACAAAATTTAATTTAAACATTGGTTGTGCTATTTCTGTACACACCATATGACCTGCCCACTGTACCCTGGACATAGGAATATTTATAACTTGACTGTTACTTTGTCACAGTGTATCAACCTGTCTGTCTTCTCACTGAGATTATTTTAGCTGGTTGGTGTGAAAGTGCACCAACCGGCAATACTGTGGCAACTGGCCTATGCTATTATGGCTAGATGTATATATGTATAACAAAGGGAGTGTGAAAACTCACTGAAAAAAATTTCTTCATATTTATCTTGAGATTTATAGGTAAATCTGTATGGATTGATAGAAACAGTCTGAGATGTCTGTCTTTTAACTATACTGAATGTTACAGCAATATTATTGACTTAATTTTAACATGAGTTGATGAGAGTACCACTTCACATTAGCATTAAAGCTAAGTACAGTTAGATGATCTTTAGAATTAAGGGTTGCCTGAAAAATTTACTTTGCAAATTACAAATGGCTGCAAAATATGAATTCAAACATATCCAATTTAGAACAGTAAACTTTCCACACTTCCTGTATAAACAATGCCTGTATACATATTTCATGGCAGTATAATATCACAATCAGTCTGTTGCGCACAGGAAATGTAAACATTGTCCACCAGCAGACTTCAATTGGTCTACAAGTAACAATTTCTGTCACTGATACACTGATGAAGAGGGTAAGAATGAATGGTGAATAGCCCTTGGCTGAGTCGTCTCTGCTGTCCGGTCATAACAGCTTCATCATGTTTATGTAGTATAGCCATTTTCAGGGAAGGTCCCAGCCTTATTAAACACCCTTTTGTCTAGTGAAGTTGCGGTGTCCTATCAACATATTTGTATATTTGGTTTCCACAATGTCAATGACTAAAAAAGATCAGTCGCTGTAAGTTTTGATAACATTTTTCATGGTTTCAGAAAACATGTTTTCTTTATTCTTCCTGAAGTCTGTTGAGATAGGTAGTATTAAAATTGCAAACAGCATGCTTTGCATATAACATACAATGTTATTGTTGACAAAAGAGTTCTAGTCCAAACTATAAAATTCAGTTGTCAACAATAACATACACATAACATGCACACATACAGGCTGTTTTGAAAACTAGAATATTTGTGGGACTGTTGGCCTTGTAACATACATATGATATGCAATGTTATTGTTGACAAGAGTTCTAGTCCAAACTAAAATTCAGTTGTCAACAATAACATTGGACATGTAGCACACATACAGGCTGTGTTGAAAACTACATTTGTGGGACTGTCTGCATTGTGACATGATTTTTCAGGGCTCGAAATTAACTTTTTTCCTGGTAGTCCACTTGGGCTACCATTTTCTGAAGTTGGTAGCCCAGTGACAATGGCTGGTAGCCCATGCATATTTTAGTTTAGGGTTTTTTTCATTAACTAGAGAAGAAAAAGCTATTTTTCAAGATTCTGCCCATGAAGTGAATTTGTTAGTCATTTGATGTGAATACTTGCACACCTTTATTACCCAAAGGAAACTGGTATAATTGACGACAGTGACACTAAAAAGTTTGGTGACCTATCATTGTATTGACAACCCGTTTCATTCTCAGAGTTGCATGCCAATTTTGATAGTCGTCATGGCAATGACCACCACCTTCTCAGCAGGGCTAAAACAGACCATGGGCTTTCTGTAGTAGGGGGAGTTTGTGATTGATACATTTTGATCAAAATGCAATGAGAATACGTTTTCATTGGCCATCATTTTCTGTGCCTGTCATCCAAGTACATCAGTTGAGATATTGAAACTTTGTTGCAAAGTTCCATCGCAAGGTCGTCTTTGTAATTTGCAAAACAAAGTCATAGTCTGGCCTTACTGTGTCCAGCTGGGTTTGACTGCATTTAGCTCGTCCAAAAGTGAAAGTCTGGACATGACATGTTTTTTGAGCACAACAGGATATTGTCTTTCAGAAACAGAATAAAAGATGAAGAATGCATTGAAAGCTAATTTTAGTGATCTCAACATATTTTCCTCTTGAGTGTGTTTGTTTTGCAAAACAACTGTAGTTTTGAAGAGCATTTCATGATGGGATAGCTGTACATCACTTACTACAGTTAGTAGCATGGAGTGTAAATAAAGCTCCATTATAGAATGGAGGTGTATAGCTTTTTGAGGTCGTGATGTACAAACAAAACATTGTGACCTTCCTCACACATGAAGATAAGAATTATTGATTTACGGCGGGGTCATTGATGCATTTACGAAACCCTGGATCAATATTTATAGTATTGACATTTGATGGCGTTCTTGTTTCATAACACAACGGGTGACAGGAATTAGGACGATTCAACATTGTATGAAATTTAGCTTGGATGTTCCCTCGGATAATTGCTTTCAATAGAATCAAGCAATGAACAATTGCTTTACATATTACGGATGTCAACTATACCTGCTTTATAATGCCACATTTGTGCCTCAGAGCTGATGGCAGTATATCTAAATTTCTGAACTATGCCATGGCTTTTGATAGGAATTTCATATTGATGTTTTTTATCACATTCTAGGTCAGCAAATTCAAATAAAGTAATTTTCATAACACAGCAAACACAGGAGAAAGCATGGAAGATTCGGATTAATTACATGGATTATTTTAGCTACATTGCAATAACATACAAGTGGTTATCAATGATGATCCAGATCCATTGTATGATATTCTTTCCTTTTCAAAACCATTTCACTGCAGACATATACTGGCCCTAGTCGCTTGACTCTTCTTGTTCCTGGCAGCAGTTGCCGGCTGGCCTAGCAATTACATTCACCCCACTATCTGCACAGCATCCTGCTACAGTATACTGCTTCAATTTCACGATCACTTCACAACTCACACAACAGCCTGCTGAAGTTTTTTCATTCAATTTACTCTGTTTTGATATTTAAACGCCTACAGACTTGGAGCAAGTCTCTGTATCAAAAACTGTTTGGTTGAATAGAACAGTTCCTCTTCACATTACTGTTTTTGTATTAGTGTTACGGTGTTATGAGATTAAGCTATAACTGGCCAACACAGAAAATTGTTTTCCAAAGATGTCATGAAAATACACGAGAAATCAATACCATTCATTTTTCAAGCATTAATACTTTATTTGTGAGTCCATATCACAAAGTTAAAATGAACATTCTTCTAAATGAAAAAATGATATCTAACGTTTAGGGTGTTTTAAAAAAGGCAGACAGATATATTACTCTGGTTAACTGAAATAACTTGCTTCTGAGAGTATTCATGTAGAGATACTTTTGCAATAAACAAAGGTTTTAGTTCACAACCTAATGGGGGCGCTTGCAGGTCCATGTGGGTACATTTATACTGTGAATCAGACTGCTGGGGGGAACATTCTCTGCCAAGAATTGCAATATAGTTCGTTCATAAAATTTGTAATAAATATATTTGTCAATTTCATCTCTTCCCTTTCTTCTTTTTCTTTCCTTGACCTTGGCCCTGTCCTCCTGAATCTGCTCCACTTTGTTTCTGTGTCCTTGTTTTCAATTTAGGAATTGTTTCACAAAGATACAATAACATACTCTTTTCTGTGTAAGAAAAATAAAAGAACAAACATTAATGGTTAGCTCATGACAAGTGTTTTGATGCAGATCTTTATATCACTAGTGTAAAAAATAAGTTATCTATGAATTTAACATACATGTATTTGATCATTAAAGCTCCATAAGCTGTATCTTTTGGCTATTTTTTCAGAACTTTTTGTTTTGTGGTTTCCCTACGCTTTCTGCATTGAATCCCTAAAGTGTAATTTAATGCCAAGTATTTAGCATATCAACACAACCTTTATGAGAATAATCTACATTGTTATTGTTGAAATTTGTATTGAAATCCGGACTAGAATTCATTTGTAAACAATAAACAATGATCACTACACACATACAAGCTGTGTTGACAAAAAGAATACTAGAAATTTGAGCATGACAAAGGGATTAGGGTCAGACACGGTAGTTGATATACAGCAGAAGCAGAATACTGAAAAACTTGCCACAAGTTACAGCTTATGTCCCTTTAAATATCAACATATAACACAGAAGTATTCCTCTATTTCATAAACCCTATGCATTAACCTTGATGATACTTGTTACTGGTATATATAATTATTATAAAGAACAGGTATCTTCTGGAAACATAAACACCCCTTTTCTTGAGACAGATCATGGCTTTTCTAGCACTTTGTTTACATAGTCTGTCAAAAGATACCTAAATTCAAAGTGTACTCTCTTTGTTCACAGCTGAATTTGATTTAGAATTTAAACAATTTGCTTTCTTAGAAAAAGTGAGTAGCATAATTTGTCAAATCTAAAGTATTTAATGATTCTTTGGTGAACAAGTACACAGTGTTGTAGGTTATAATGAACAGTTTATGAAATGACAATGATTGTTGCTTTCATTGATCAACAATGAAATGGTAAAACACTGCATGTACTATTTCTGTGAAGAATTATCAAATCAAATTTTACCAAAATTGTTCTCTAACAAAATTCATTCACAAGAATTTCATTGCAAGAGTTGCATTGCTCATCAAATTTAAAATTTTGCTTTTCACATACACACTCTTATTTATGGATTGTTTCCTATATCAATCAAGGATTAGAATGAATAACGCTATCAAAGCAGATTTCTATGCTTAGGTTGTAAAAATTAGTTCTAGGATAACAATAAAGTAGGGCAGGTAATAATCACCAGTCACTTCTGTCTGTCTGGTAACTTGAGGAAAACCAGAACAACTACAGCAACACTACTAATTTGTTTTGCTGTTTGATTGTTGTTCTCTCTGAAATACAAGGACATTTCCTCAAGATATTAGGTTTGTTTGAATCATCATCTTTTTCATTATTTTGAAATAAACAACTTACTTGAGTGAAAGTGTTCATTTTCATATAGGTGACTGCCATCTTCTTTTAACATTTTAATTCTCAAACGTCCCCTGCTCTGAACATCTCTGTTAGGATCTCTTGGATACATCTTATTCTGAAAAAATCGAAAAATCAGTATCATTTACAAACTGGACCATTCAAAAATGTGATAATTTCTCCATCTGGCAGGGAAATACAGTATACTGTACACAGTTTCTCAAAAGTAAGTGACAGAATCAATGCCCAGCATCTTGGGTCCGGTATGTCAGGAGTAAAATCATCTGTCCACCAGGTGTATATCTGTTTTTATGCTGATTTAACAAAGAAATTAACGGATGAATCAGAGAAAATTTTACAAGACTGCTTCATATCAACTCAGCTAATATGATGCTTTGCTCTGACTGTGCTGTTACAATTTACCGGTAAGTATTGGAAAAGTTTTTGACTACAAAACCATACAACAGGCATCTTTCCTAATACATCAAAAAATTATCAATTCATTTTTTTTTCAAAAAGTCTCCACATGGATCTCAGGTAAATACAGGTAAACAAGTAGACTTGATCTATGAAGAATGACTATGGAATTACAAATTTGTACATCTGTACTTCTGAGAAGTTCACATGTCACAATGCAGACACCAGTGTGAGCAGACATAGATGTTTCTCTACTGGAACCTGAAGATCTTCTGACCTATGGATGATCACAATCTCAACCCTCCTCACTGCCCATCACACTAAATGAGGACTTTTGGCAAGACATTGCTCAGTTGCTGTTAATAAACTGTCAATTATTTATTCTAAACATCCATTTAAAAGCAATCACTTTCAATCAAAATATTATGTCTTACGAAGGGCAGTCTGTTTATTGCAAAATTGCTTTATAGCAAAACTCAACAGATGACTGAAGTCACGTTGAACTGCTTGATTTTTTATTTCAAGTCTAACTATGGGGCTCTACTAGAAATAAATTATTTGAATCTGCAGGTAAAACCTAGTTACTCAAATTCAGCGTGCGAAATTCATGCTAACCTGATGGCCTGAGACCAGCTATTTTCATGCCGGACCAGTAACTCCTGAAAGATGTCCTGTTCCTAAATATGAGGGCCAGTAACTTTCACTATATGGAAAGAAGTTTACCCAACCGTTTTGCTATGCTAAATATCTGACAAAATTTTTCAAAGATGCAAAATTTATTATTTCAAGACATTTGCAAAACATGAATTCGCAAACTGAAAAGACTGATCGGTACTGCATCTAGGCGAACTTGACCTCACCTCATATTTTCTCACTTGTTAAGCATGTGTTCCGTTCGATATCTCGCTGTGGTCATAAAAGAGTCATTGTTTAGCGTATTGACCGTGTCGAGGTCAACTGAATTTCCAGGACACCGTGACATTGCACTTTTATATTATATCGGATATTACAGCTACTAGACAACACAGTATCTAAATTAGAATTGTTTGGTCAGATATGTGAGTTGGTGAAATCTCCAATTTAGGATATTTACCCACAGTTTCAGACAAGTCTAATATCGTATAATTTAAATTAGAGTCGGACTATGGAAATCGGGCTTGGCCAGATTGCGGGGCCAGATCTGTAATGTAGTGAAATCCCCGATATAAATTGGATATTTACCTCTGATTTGACAAGTACAGTATCGTCTAGTAACGAAGTTTGAGTCAGATTGAGGAAGTCAGGCTTGTCAAGATCTGTAAATCTCCGATACATTATTGGATATTTTCCCGAGTTTGAAAGTCCAGAATCAACTAGTATCGATATTGGAATTCTGAAATCGCCGATAAACATCGGCGATTTTACATAGACCAGACATGCCCGAGACACAAGGCAAGCCATTCTAGTATTGATATTAGAGTCCCAATTGCCATGAAGTAAATATCTGTGATTTCACAGATCCGGCATGTTGAGACGCAAAGCATTCTACAAGTGTCTAGTATCGATTATTAGAGTCGCTGACATGTATCAGCCTGAGGTAAAATATCGGCAATTTCGCAAACCTGGCATGCGGCGACAGAAAGCAAGTTATTCTTGTGTCGTCTAGTATCGATATTAGACCCGATATATAGATTGTTATGTATAACAGAAATATTTTGGACGTCAAACTTCGACACTAGAAAGTAAATGTCCGATATTTAAACATTGTGCAAAATCGCACCTTCATCGTGATTTGATTTTGATGGCCATTTGCCTTGGTCACCTGTAAAGATTACTTTTTATGATTCGTCTTTGAACGTGGGTTTCGACACTTCAGTATTTTTTCTCTTCATCAGTTGCCCTAATTTTTTGTATTCCCTTCCTTGGATTTGATGATAGTCATCTTCCCTCAAAGAGGAGAAGCCAGAATCGTTTTTGAAAGAGTCAACTGTTGTAATGACTCCATTTGCGTGTGATCTGGTGTTTGTGGTGCCAAAACTTATCCATCCCTGATCGGAGTTCTGGACGCTTAGCTTTTTCGTGTTGGGACATATTTCAATTTCAAGCCCACGCTTGCGCTTGTTTTCTCAATTTAGAAATGTTTGTTGTGAAAAGCTGTTTTAAGAAATAGAAATGTTTTACGTGTTTGTGCTTATAACCTCATATGTTTTTTGGCACTCAGATCAGTTTCCCAAACTTGGTTTTGATAGTCATCTTCATTTGCTTTCCTTTGAAAGAATTAAAAGGCACAAAAAAAAGTTTGATGTTAGGTTGTTGAAGTGGTGTCTTTTTATTTTTTCAATCAAATATTCTAGGCCCCCTGAGCGTGGGTAAAATATCTGCATTATATTTGGATTTGACCTGAGGATCGGACCAGTTGATTTTCTTCAGGGCCAGTGATTTTTTAAAGCTGCTGGCCCGCTTGGCCAGTAGAGATTTTGCATGAGTTTCGCACACTGCCCATGTTTGTGCTTGGCTAAGGGATTGATTGAAGGTGATAGAATAAAATCTGCAGTGACATCACATAATTTGAAAAGAAGTAGCGGCCATAAGGTGTCATACAGTTTACAAATCAATTCCAGCATCAGTCATTGAAACTGACATTACCTCAAGACCTAATTGTATCCCAGATGCTAGTAAGACATCTTTCATTTCTTGAACTGTTGGATGTTCAACTGCTTTACTTTTGGGTATCCTTCTCCCTTCAGCCAGTGTTTTTTTACTGTTTATGTATGCTGGGTACAGACAAATCCATCTGTCAAATACAAGAAAAAAGAAGTCAAGGTTAGGTTATAACACTTAATAAATAAAGAATGTCTGGCAATAGTTAAATCATAACTTATGAAAAGAGGGCAATATCATAATTCCTTGCCTCCCAAAGGGTAGCGTCTTAGGTCTTAGGTGACAACGTTATCAATAATTTGGGCATAACCAACCACCTGCCCCAAAGCAGGCAACAAAGGATGATATTGCCCTCACTGTCATACAGTATTTACCTTCATTACACACATGAGTCGACGACAATAAAAAAAATCTTACACATGCACACCTTATGGTGGAGAAAAAACAGGTTGGTGTTGGTATGACAAAAGTACATTGTTGTTTTGTTAGAACACACATCTCATGTTAGTTGCTTGTAGTGATATTTCCATTCATTTGATTCTTCAGTTGTTGACAGATTCTGTTGACAGACTCCATTGAACACCTTGTAGAAATCAAAACAACTTTGTCTATGAATTACTCAAAGTTTTCATGCATCATACAGTGTAAGTAGCTGGTGAAAAAAATCACTTAGATAATTGATTTTTCAGAGAAATTTCACCATTATATGTTATTTTGCATAGTAGAACCATCCTCTGGATGAGTCAGCAGTTGCTGCTGTAAATTTCAACTTCTTGAGAACTGTATCTGCATGTGTTGTCCAAACAATTGTGTTAAAGTGGATATTGTGTGTTTTATGGTCATTTTGGTGTCATATTGTCTATCTGCATCAGAATCCCATCCAAACTTGACCAAACTGCAAATTTATCTCTTGGAAATATGTCTAAATCACAAGTACAAGTTGTAAGCAATGATTTGCTATGTGCAGTACTTTTAAGTGAATGTTAAGCACTGTATCAAAATACTTAATCAGGCAAGATCAGCACATCAAACAGCGCAATAATCTTCAAACTATGTAATATCTCTATTTCCTCAACATCACAGCCTAGTGTCTGTGCCAATCACAAGTATTCTGATGACTTTAGCATAAATTTCAATATCAAACTATAACCCAATCTGATGACATTACAAGGTAACAGTACCATTCAGAATGACTTGTCTGTAAACATTGAGCGTGTGGTATCCGTGTTTCTGGGAGCCGCCATTACCAGAATTTGGTAATGGCAGCTCCCAGAAATGTTTTCGGAACGTGATCGACTTGTTTGAACAAATTTCAAACCCCATAAACGACAAGGTTAGTGTAGTATAGTGTTTAGTCTTCAGTAGTGATAAATCTGTACGACCAAATGCAGTAAATATGTAGCATTTCATATCAACACGCCTCGCCCAGTGCAATGCGCTTATTTGGAACTCTACAGGGCCATCGGCATTGTAGTGCTACTGGTGAGCGAGGTCATAAAAACCAAAACTCCCCGACCGCCTCACCGTAGTGCTACAATCTTGCAGCTACTCAAGGGTCTATGTGCTAACCATGGTCTTGCCATCAGCACCGCCTCACTGGGTAACATGTGGGGTCAGATGATAGTTTGAGGCCAATAATGCTTGTTAATCAATTCTATAGGTGTCATTTGTACAATGTATATATTTTCAAGAAACCAACATAAAAAATAGGATTTCAAAATGCTGCTAAAAAGTGCTATTTAGATAGTATGCATATTATGGAAGTTCCCCCACAATTGGATTTCTCACCTAACTACTTTCAGCGGAAGGCACTATCATTATGGCATACATTTGTAAATTTAAAATGGCCTGTTCTTTCTACAAATGCGATGGAGGTACAACTACAACGAGAATCTCGCCCCTACCTCCATGATTCCAACGATTTCGACTGAAGCTTATTGTTTGCCCGATTTAATGTGTTGGGGTGGGGAAATGGTTAGATAGGTATTTCTTATCGGTCATGGTCTACATTCCACTGTCAGACACTGTCGTATGTACTATTACCAATAGCCAATACGGAGGTCGTGACGAAAGACGTACGTACCCTGTACAGTAGTCAGTACAGGCCTGCGGGCATGAATGGGGCTTCAATTTCATGCGGAGTACCTCTCACCATATGGTATACACTGGCTCTTCCCTAAACTTTCGATTATAGCTAGAAAATAAAGCATGTTAGCTTGCAATACCTAAAAACCATCCCATATATCATGAACTCCACTTACTTTTCCTTCTTTGCTTGTTCCAATGTGAGACGAGGTTTTCCAGGATTCTCTTGGTGCGCCGCCATCTTTACTAGGAAATCTCGTGATATACGAGAATTTGTTGCGAGACTTTTCAGGACTTTGTCGAGTTTCGAACTCGCAACGCATTGTGGGTGGTCGATTGTTGCGTCACATATTGCTTTCCACTCACGAAGAACGCGAACGAATGGAACTTTTACAGGTGATGGCGAATTAATGTTAACAACAAACTAAAGGGGAAGCATGTCGAAAAGCGTAAGTGAAGTTTTTAAAAACTTATCTTTTCGACTTTATTAGGAAGTGCTGAGATAAAAATGTGAATTTTTATAACTTCTGCCTATATCTTGTTTTTTAGCCAAGGCCAAGTTCTGCGGCAACTTCTGGAGATGAGGACTCTGATTACGATCTCGATGGCCCTCCTAAAGAATTTAATATGAACACTAAAGGGCAAATCTGCCAGAAAGTGCACATAAACAAGATTAAAGTTGGGATAAGAAGGCATCCTGGTCATTACACGGTACGGAAATTAAAATAGTTTTACATCTTAAACTTTTTGCTAAAAATGAAAAAAATGAGTTTCCTGTAACTTTTTCTCTGAGAAATAAGACAGATCATAAGATTCCTGTCCCTTTTTCTTGTTTTCCAGTGAAATCTGATCAAAAAGCGGAAAAAGTTCATGAATTTATGTTGTATCTTTAAAAAAGTTTGGCTCAGCAGTTTGGTACACTACTGACAATACTAGTTCCGATTAAAGGAAACACAAATAATTCATACTTTTGTATTCCAGTACATGATATTATTACCATAACTACCCTTTCATATTTCAGTCACCATTAATAGTTTGAAAGAGAGTGATATTTCGACATTTATCTATTTTACTATTCACTTTTTGTTATTCTTTACTTCCGTGTATACTACAAATTTGATCGTGTGTTCCCGGCGTTATACGACTGTGGTGGGATACCGTAACGCCGGGAACACACAGCGTGGTACGCAAGGCTATGTTTGGGCCTCTTTCTGTCCATGTTGTGCTTTGGCTAGCTGATTCGGTTTTTGATGACGACATCAAATACAAGTAGTGTAACAATGTATCTCGGTTATTACGAACGAGACTATTAAAGTTTATGTATATGGTTGGGGAAATATCAAGCCAAAAACTGTAAATTGCAACCAATTTCTCATCAACTCACTGAAATTCATTGGGTCAAGAAGTGGATATGTCGCGACACAGTCCCTCTATCCGCGATTATGATGGGGTATGTCCGTCGATAACCATCTGAATAATTGACATATATGTTTGGCATTGGCTATCATTATATATTGAAATCATTCTTAGACTTGGCAGAATAATCTTCTTTGGTTTGTAGATTGGAACATTACGTTTTGCCCCCGAAGGCGGCAGCCTTATCCACTATTACAATGGTAAGCACTGGGAGGTTGATCTGGGTGATAAACCCTTAGAAAGATCAACAAGAAGACTGACAATTTCTGCTGTTCATGAGTGAGTATTGCACTTTGTTTTATGACAGAATAATTGTGCTTTATAAATATTCATGGTTCCTGAGTTTGTAATGCTTTAAGGCCAAAATTACTCTCAAATTTGTTGATGTTATGTTAGGTAATGTTTTTAAAATGTTTTAAGACAACGGTAAGAATGTTGAGAAATACTCTTGATAAACATGGAGGAAAATGTGTGCTCAACAACATAGAAACTTGATTTGCAAAACTAGTCAAAGGAAACTGAGAAAAAAAAATCATATCATTGTTAATTGACAAATGTATCTTTTTTCCTTGCTTTTCACATCACATGATCAGGTAACTGGGCAGATTATTTCAGTCAAGTGAGTACATTAGAGTGATGAATCCAGAATTAATTTTAAAAGTGATCTTTTCATTGGATATGGTATTATTTTATGTTTGTTGTAATATTTACAATGCATATAGATCATTAGATGACGAACAAAGACGACGAATTGCAGAAGAAAGAGAAACAATGCAGAGAGCATCCATCACTTTAAGACCACTCAATAAAGAGTTCAAAAGAGCCATTAGTAAGAGTCAGGTCAGTGCACCATTCATTTTATGAAGAGTCTTTATCTCTGATATAAATTCATTATCTCAAAGCTTCAACATCAGTGGCATGATTTTAAGTATGATTATCAGCCCATCGATAATAATTTCAATCACTCACACACACACACATACACAAAGTGGTTTTTTTAACATTACATAATTTGGGCATAGTTTAACTGAAAAATTGTAATGTTTAAAATTGGGGACTACCAAGTGGTAGTGCAGTATCAACCAATTCAATTGTTTTTTGTGTAGAAATGCCAGACAATATTCTTGTAATATTATCATTTCCTGTAAACTTTCACAAAAGACTTGAAATTTTAAGTAATTTTGAAAAGTATACATTCTTGTAATATTGTCATTTCCTTTAAACTTTCACAAAAGACTCGATATTATAAGTAATTTTGAAAAATACTTTCAAAGAGTGGGGTCATCTTGCTAGATTCCAGATAAAATGACGAGATGAATCCTTTCTGTGTAAAAGAAGTCACAAGAAATGCCAGTTCATCAGGAGTTTTTCATAGTGCTTTTGATAAAAATGTGGTTGCAAGTGGAATCATGCTCGTAATCATGTTTATAAGCATGAAAATATGTTCTTTTTCTACATGTACCGAAAACTTTTTAAGTAATATCATGACATCACAATGCCATGTGTCATGGGCACTGGAGATGTGATTTTGTATCTTGAAATATTGAATACTTTATTCGTAGTCTTCACTAACGCTCATTGTACAGGACATGTATGATAAACAAATAATGAAGCAAATCCAGGACCAAGAAGACCTGAAGGATGAGGCACAGAGTGAGCTCATCTGGAAAGCCAATAAGAAGGTTATTGATGAACAAATTGAGGAAGAAAGAGAGCGTCGTTCATCCATTTTAAGTGCTATGATACATGGTGACAAGGCAAGTGACCATATTGCCAACATCATGGCATTCATTCTTTAGTAACCTCTCCGCAATTTGGTCCAACTTTCTACTAGCCTTTGTCACCAGGTTGAGTCCATGGACAAGAAAATAGGTTCATGTCATTAAGCATCAGCAAGTGATGGATAAATGTACACTTTCATGTCAGAAGGAGTCAGAGACACAATGAAAAATTAACCTCTCTAGATATATCTCCATATTTCATATATTATGACTTTTCATGGCATATGGCTGCTGTATGTTTCTGTAACCAACATTTTATTGTTGATCTGCAGAATCTATTTTGTCATGAGCAACAAGCATTTCTATTTAAATCTTATTTTGCAAAATTTTTCAGGATGAGACAGATGATGAGTTCAAAGCTATCGTTCATGCCATGGCTGAGACAAACAGAAAATGGAATGATGTACAGGATGATCTCATGGGAGCAATATCAGAACTGGAGGTAGGACAATTACCCTGCATTGATTTAACAGGACTATCACAACAAAATGGTGTTGTATGATAACATTTGAAAATTTGATTAGAAGTTCTTCTACAAGTTTTTATTTGAATTGTCATAGAAGCATCCAATTGTAATTATTGTGCTCATGGAGCTGTAGGTTGCAATAGTTGATATGTCACGCAGGTTTTTACATGTTGTGTTGTCACGGTGACTGTTACTTGTACTGTAAACATCTCAGTGTATGTCTGATTGATTAGCTGTAAAGAAATTAATGGACCGAAAGCTGTAATCTGTAACAATATTTGAATAATTTCTTTTCTAGAAAAACATTCTTTTTCTATCCTGCATATCAAAAACATGATATGAACCTTGACATCAAAATGCAGAGTTATTGTTATCAAATGAATTCTAGCCTTGAACAAAATTCAATAGTCAACAATAATATTTCCAATTATAAATACTACAAACATCAGTATCATGGACATGTATGCTTGTCTGATCAGGTAAATATGTAGCCTTTATGCTTTGTTTTTAACACCGCACAGAAATTATCCTGAACTATGCAAGATATAATGATATAATGTTGACAACTCTTTTCATAATAGTAATATTGCATGTGTCCCAAAATTTACCATTTTCATCAACATGATCATCATAATAAACATCATCGTCACACACCTTTCCTTTCCATTTCCTTGTCATGTGTCAAAGTGTTGCATCATCAGCTACATCAATACACCTATCAACACATGATTTATTAACACGTTTTACAATATAGGATGTGAGACTTGAAGAAGACCATGAAATTGATGAAAGATGCAAAGAGCTCAAGGATAACTTTGTCGCTTGTTTCAATCGTGCCTCTGCCTTGATAAAACTCCAGCTGACTGTGAGTACATGACTTTTTAAAATGTTTGCTGTGATTTAAACTGCTAGGTAACTTGAAAGTGATCCAAGTCTTTTGTTGTCTGTTCCTGCACACTGATGCTGAACAAAATACTCATGAAAATATACAAGCATAAACATTTATTTTAATAGCCTCATTTTCATCCTTACCAAAGTCAAAAAAAGAAAAGAAAAAATTGGTCTCCAAGCTGTTATCAACATCCTACCTTAGTCTTGATTCTTTAATGAGATTTGAAATTTATAGAGTTACCAGAAATCAGCTGTATCTTACAGGGATTTTGTTTTCATAGTTTGCATGTATGTTTCAGCAGCAGTGTATGCATGATATGGGACTATGTGTACATGTGACTCTTTGATGTGCCATAACTTCACAGATGTTTACTCTGAATAAACTGTCATAATAGTTTATTCAATGAAAGACAGTAATCTCTTTGATTCATAATTATTTGGTGAAAATGAAAAAATAATGTTTGAAATTAACTCTGACTTGAATTGTGCTCATTTTAATACCTGTCATTCATGACTGAGATTCAAACATTTCCGGCGTTACAATATGCCAACAATCGAATTTTGATTTCTGTTTATTATTCTTTGTAATAACAGGAAGAATCTGAAAAACGCAGGCGAAAGTTCATGTCAGAAGATCCCAATCTTGACTATGATGCACTGAGACGTCGTTCCATGTTTTTTAGGGATTTGGCACAGCAAGAGATGATCCGAGTTTTTGCAGGAGTGATGGTAGGGTGTAATAGAACATATTGAATTAGCTAGAAAGAGAATACCTCAATGTTTACGGTTTTGCTATATGATATAATGTAAACAATTTTGTAGGCATAAATCTGTCATGACGGAAATCATTTTCAAATCTATGAAAATCACATCAGCATGACATATTAGTTAACTTACATATTTGTTTAGTCATTAGATAGCTCAGCTATTTTTTGTTCAAACTATTTCTTTGTCATCCATGAATTTTCTGATATTTGTGGTTCATGAGTGTCATTGAATTACTGTTTATGTAGGTTACACATACAATGACAGTTTGTGCAGTTTTGAGAACAGTCTTGGATGTAAGTGATACATTCAAGGGATGATCTATACTTAGTTAATACAGAAATAATTGCGAGGGTAAAAGTGTTTGAATCAAGAAATTGTAGTGAAGATTTGAGACTTCTGATAAACCCACTTTCACCCTATTTTTCAAGTATATTGGTCCGTCCACTCTATTGAAAACAGTGGAGATAAGCCAACATCTTGAGGTGAAAATTCTGTAAATTCTCAACCAGGTTCAAATGCACATTGTACAGCAGCCAGTGCAGACATGAGAACCATGGTAGCACAAGAAGCAACTTTGTCTTTCTTATATTTTGTAATTTGCAGCATGACGACACCATTAAGGAAGAAACATCTATCGAACAAACTCGCAAAACTCAAGAAATGTTGCTTGAACAGATGGTTAGAAGGTAGGAGCCTTTGTATTATTAAAGTACACACCAGGGTGTAAAGTATAAATGCAATCAATCAATGCATTTGAATAAACATTGTCATTTTGATCTTAAAAAAACAAAATAATAAATTCTGATGAGCTAATCTATGGGCCAACTGTCTCCAGTGCCTATATTAACATAATATTTGCTCTAACTGGGTCACTTTTAGTTTTTAGATCAACAAAATAATAACAGCAGTCATAATACTACCAACAAAAGCCATAATTCTATAAAAGATGGCAATATTGTCAGCTACAAAGGTGATTAGAAACAACCTGTTGTTTTGTTGTGGGGATCTAGTATTTTAGCCATTTGTTGCCATTTTGGGATTTCTTTTTTCATCACTCTTGTTACCACTGATATTTGACCAAACAGAAACTAACTCCATCACTTAATATACAAATTTAGTTCATTTGCAATCACTTGTCTAAACTCTAGCTACAATGCCAAGGAAGCAGACCATGAGATGGCAGAAGAGAGGGCTCGGCGTATCATGGAAGCTGAAGGAGAACTGGCTGGGGAGATTGACGCCATCAAAGAAGATATGAAAGACATCATGGTCAGGGTTCAAGAACAAATGCTGCTCCTTAAATTCCATGGACATAAGGTAACCTAGTAAAAATTTGACTTTTGCATTTGTCACTTCTGTCTGTGCCATATAAACATGACTGTACTCTATTCTTCATGTACTGGCAGCTATCTGGAATTTGTTCTGGGTTGCATGCACAAATACTGGGTGGTGGGGGTGGGAGGGTTCTGATTCCATTCAGTATCTTCCAAAAAATTTTAAATTCCCTCTCCCCTTGAATTCCTCCAGTGCCTCCCTCCCTCCAGTATTTGTGAATGCAGTCTAAGCATTGAAAGATGAACTGTATTGACAGCGAGTGGTTCAATCACCAGCCGGATACTCCGTTCACTAATGTTGTGAATTTTTAGCTTCCACAGCTAGTACATAGAACAGAATCTTTGATTGTCAACAGTCTATACTCATATCCAAAAGAATTACATTTTCATGGGTCCTGTAATGCACAGCTTTTTGTGTAATTATATTTTCAGTACACCCTCATTGTTCAATTGAATAACTTCATAGCAACGAGTCCCTTTCACAATGTAAATATTTCTGTTCACTTTAAGAGTTGAGCGTCTCTCAAGATAAACGATGTACGTGCCAGTGTCAAGTGTTCAGTCAGGATCTGGGAAAGATTTTTACAAGATAGATTTTTTTCATGGAATATAATTTACTATTTTCATTCATATCACTTATGTACTAGTTTTCACGATGTACAGATAAACGTTAAAACTGAAAGTTTATGTCATCTTGCATTGTTTTAAAGAGTAACACCTGTTTTGGCTTAAAGTAAGTGTAAATAAACTTCAACAGAATAATTTTATGCAATAAGTATTGAAAGAGACATGAATGGATTGAAATGAATTCACAAACTGCATACTCTGGTTTTTGTTCAATGTAGGTCAAAGCTCCTAGATACCATGAAAGCTATGATTTCCAAGATGCTGAAAGTGAACGGGATCACAAACTACGCACCATGCGATTACAGTCACGCAGAAAATCCTGTGTTGTGACGTAAGTATAATTTCATTGATGTTACAATTGGCATAACAAAAAGTAAAACCATGATTATGAAGAAATTTCACTCAAATGTATGTTTGACCAAATGGTGATTCAGTGCTGAAAGTATTGGTTTCAGTTCAGTCTAGAAAAGAACCGAATATGGAAGAAAATTCATTGCAGAATTGTTGTTGTCTCTTTCCTCAACTGATGGCAAGTAAAACCTCAAATTTTTGAAAGCGGTTGAACTTTGTTAACTTTATCTGATCAAAGACATACCTCAAACATTTTATGTTTTACAAGTTGATCTCATAAATACAAATTCAGAGCGTGCTAGAAGAAATGAGACTGTGTAGTAGGGGGATAGAGTTGTAACATTTAGAAGACTTTTGCTTGTCACCATCAGCTCAACGTGAAAAGGTGACAAGTCACTGATCAAAGGAAGTGTCCACACCTTGTATCATTAACATATTTCTCAAGAACATGCTTTAATGTACAGTAGTGCACCCTATTGTGAAAATGGTCACCTATGCTGATTTTGGCTGATGACCCGTTGAGTCGCGATCAAAAATTGACTTCTAGAAATTTAGATATAAAAATCATGAAAACATAAAAGATACATATACAAACAAATATCACAAACGAAACCTGGTGTTATGTATTTTTTTCTCTTCTCTTCTGAATATTTCAACAATTAATTAACTGCTGCATATTTTCATTTTCTCAACAGGGATTAACAACTGAGGGAAGGATACATTGTGCACTGCCATGCCATTCTGTGGTGAACTAAGGAATGACTCTGTGGATTTGCTTAATGCATGTTAATCAGTAAAAAATTCCAATAAAATCTCTTCCTTGAGCATTAAATATAGTTTTGTGCATAATATGAATTACAGTCCAAACAAGGGAGTGTATGTACCCAAGGGCATGTGACCATTTACCCGATGTCAGCTCCTGCCTTGAGGTTTCACACTATACGTATATTATTCCCTTGTTTGGGCTTGAAGGATTTATTACATTGAATCCTATGGAGTGTGAGATGTTTGATATGATGAAGCATGTAATAATCATTTATTTTGACCATGCAGGCTTGCCACTTTGAATAGCAGCTCTACTTGCTTTGTTTACAGCAACCGTCAGTGTCTGATAAATCATTTCAAAAACTTTCTTCTGGAGCATTCACATACCAATAGCCAAAGAGATGTTGTATGGCGCCCTCTCTCGACCAAACAATCACTGACAAAGTCTTGAAAATATATGATTTCATTGAACAGATGTCACAGGTGTGCCACACCATCATATCTTGCTTCAGTTTATTTATATATGTATAATTTCATTTGGTGCACACTGTGAACTTGTAAAGTTCTCATTATTCCCTTTATTAGGGTAGAGACTTAGCCCTTCAATTTGATAGTTCTGTTGACATTTCAACTACTGAGAGTTGGAGACTCAAGAAGTTTTGCTTTGTTGTTTGAGTTTTTGGACCAACAGTGATTTAAATCTTTGACAACTCACAGCACAAAGCAACTTAGACAGGATGATATTGGTATCTGTACTGTGCATATAGCTGATGAAAACGTAAATGAAATTCTTAAATCTTGACTGTTGTTGTGCTGTATAGATATGATGATATGTGTTCGGGAAGAACAGGTCACAGACTTGCAGTCAGTTGGAATTTACTCCTCAAGCTTGCTGGTATTGTATTACTTTTATTTGATCTTCAAATTATGAAGTAAATTTTTTATTTCAGTTTCAGTGATAACCCACATCATGGCGAGATAGAAATTGTTTCTGGGGATTGCCATTATTTTGCCATTATTTTGTCAGATAAATAATATCAAAGGATATAACACACAGAAGAGACTTTCTTGCTTTACAATTTGTGACGTGATGAGGTTATTTGACACCAATGGAGTTGTACTTCTCAAAGGTCACCTCAAATTCAAGGCAGTTCAATGACTTTCTCCGCAAATTTTTTGGTAACTTTTTGAGTTCCATAATGCAATTTCCAAGGTATCATTTGTACATGGTATCATTTTTAATGATATTCTACATATCATTTCTACAGTGTCATGACCGATCACTTCATGATTTTTGAAAATCCTAGGCGACATCAATTTTCCAAGACTCCAGGACTCAATCAATTTTCAGGAACTTACACGGAGGCTTTAGAATTAAAGGAAATGAAACACTTTCCCTCTCACTACAGAACAAATCAAAATGACAAATCACTCACATCATCACCATTAAACAATGGCAAAGAAAGACCAAATCAAATCTACTTCCATGACAACAAAGCAATCTTTTTTATTATTATGTACAAGTTACAATAATAAATATTCTTACAAATTCTGGGATTAATATTTTTTCAATGTTCAAATTCAGTTATAGAGGATTGATCTTGCAAGGTACTAAAGAAATACTTGTTTTTTCCTCAAAGTGAAGGAACCCTCCCGATGTCAACTAAATGCAACAAGTTTTGCTATACACCGGGAAAAGTACATTTCCACAAAAAAACAAGGAAACGAATACACAAGTGAAAAAAATCGAAAATTTTACAGCTTATGTACGGAGACTTGCATTATAATTTAAGGAAAAATTTACATAAAAGGTATTTGAAAAATACCTCTGCAGTCTTAACTGAACAAATATTGAAAGCAGAGAACGGTCAAACAATCTGGGTTTTATTGGCAATTCTTATGAGCCCGGTTTCCAAAATTTTATATGTATCTACCGTTTTCCTTCTCAATGGATTGATCTTATAAGTATATTTAGGGAAGAACCAGGGACAAATAATTGAAAGCATTTCAAAACACAACTACAGTGTACACTAAAATCTATGTCTACATGATTGCTCACTTCAGCGCTCTCTATCATCTACAAATCACTATCTTTTCACTACACAATTGTATAAAAGAAATTATTTTTTGGTTTTTTCCTTTTTTTTGATGACACAAAATGTCAAAGTATGTCCACTGTTTATCAATATATTGTTTTCTGTGAAGTCATGACAATTGTGTATTTGGGAACAGAGAATATTTAAACACAGGGTTAAAACATAAACACCACAATCCTACGAACATTCCATACAGCTTCATTCACCGTGTTACAAAAAAAATCCTTCATACAACAGCCATGGTGCATTAACAACAACGCACGGAATTACAATACACTTAAACAGAATGAAAATATCACTGAAATGAAACTGACAAACAACAACTTTGGTCATGGAATATGATTTTACAAAATTCTGTACAGAAAAGAACACTAGTTACCATGGCAATATTGAGCTGTGAACTTCGGAGAGAAATTCAAATTTGAAATGAGCACACAATAGCCTGAGACATTGAATAAACTACAAACAGGCATGTGTCACAATAGCCACTATATTGGCTGCACCATTGAATGGTTTAGATTTTTTATACAGTGATATGAAGTAGTCTCAAGAAATAGTCTTAATTTCTCTTCTGCATTCATGATTTACATCAATTTTTTAAACATTCTACCATGTTACACAATGAAACAATACACACATTTGGAAAGTAAAGTACAGTTTATGAAGTCTCCTATGTTGTACTCTTTGGAGTCTATTATACTAGTCATACTGATGTAACAAGGTAGCTTCTTGAATTACTGTTTTGGTTTGTTTCCTCCTGTGTGTTGTCCCCTCCTTTGAGGTTGCTGTTACTCGTTGGCTGTCTGCCTCCTCGAAACCCCACTGGCCTTGGGATCATGGTCCGTCTTGGCGTGCCTTCAGGACTCATGGGTCTGCTGGGAGGTTGACTAGACTGTTGAAAACTGGGGCTGCTGTTCTGTTGCTGGGACTTTGATGGCAGTGGTCCACTGTAGTTGAAAGGTGATACCATAACTGGTTTCACTGTCTGTGTAGCAGACTTCTCATTACTTAATGGTGGTTTTCGAGTTGCTGGCATCTTTTGCAGTCTGGGGGATTCTGGCTCAACAGTAGAATCCTTACTGCCCTTACGTTGCCAACTACTTGACACTTTCTTTGTTGGAGAGTTCTGATCTTTCTGTTCTGAGATAGACTCCCCTTCTTCATTGTCATTAATTAAGATAAAAGAATTAAGTCTATTTTCAAATTTGCATTGACGCGTTTCCCGGGGTGGGGTTGGTGGAGCTGCGTCATCAAATACAGGTTCAGGTTCTGTCAAGATTTGTTCATCTTCGTCATTTTCAAATTCTTCAAAATTAAAATCATCTTCTTGCTGCTCTTCAGCCTCTTCCTCATCATCATCATCTAAGTCGCTATTGGAAACAAGCTCTGGTTCTGGCTCCATTTCTATACCCATGATACCTTCTGCCAGCTCGTCTGCCAAAGCACCAAAGTCTTCACTATCACTTCTTTGGGCCACCCCACAGGAACCTGAACCGAAAGCGTTTTTTGACTTCTTCTTGTTTTTCTTTGGTGATCCCCTCGGTGATTGCCTCCGTGTTGGGGATGGTGAAGAAACATCTGAATTACTCCTTTCAGTCTCACTTTTTGAGTGCTTCGATTTTGGTCTGTTACGCAAACTCTCTTTGTCTCTGCCTGACTGAGATTGTCTCTGCCTGTTGTGGTCTCCAGGTTTGTGAATGCTTTCTCTCGATCGCTGCTGGTCTGGTGTTGCCTCAGCAGAAGTTATACTTTGAATGCTGCTACCAACAGATCTATTGGATATTGGTGAAATGGGAGAAATGATTCTCTGAATACTGCCACTAGGGGAACTAGCACTGCTACCAGTTCTAATGGAAGATGGTCTTGAGGCAGTTGGTGAGTTGATTGGACAATCTTCTCTCTTAATCCAAACATCATCAACGCTTGTGTCAGATGCTGGGGATGATATGTGTCCCCCATAGTTTATAACTGGAATGTCATATTCGTTTTTTGACACATGGCGTTTCCACTTGTTCTCCTTTTTTGGGCTTGAATGACTGCTGCCTGATTCTG
Organism: Ptychodera flava; assembly: GCF_041260155.1. NCBI lineage: Eukaryota > Metazoa > Hemichordata > Enteropneusta > Ptychoderidae > Ptychodera > Ptychodera flava. Next base: position 35,731,704 of record NC_091945.1, read on the forward strand.
ACCCACTGTCCTTCTTGGAATTTGATCCAAAGCTTGATGGACTCAAAATCTCAGTTTCTGGGCTTTCCACTTCTCTTGTTTTCTTCCAAGGGTTGGATTTACCCTGAGGTGATGTTATCTCTGGTGGCTGGGGCTCATCAGGGCTTGGTCGACGCCAGGGACTAACTCTCTGGGTGTTGGACTTTTCCTCTGCTACATTTTCTTCACAGTTTTTTGCAGCATCATCAGCAGCTTTAGCAGCAGCAGCAGCGGCGGCGTTTTCAGCTGCTGCTTGCATCGCAGCTTTAGAAGGGCTGTCTTTTGTGAAAGTTGTTTGCTTGACAAGTTTTGGTTTTGGAGGAAGTTGGTCCACAGCTTTGGATGTTGCTGGTGCATTAGCCCCTTTGATAGGTAGTTTGGAGACTGGTTTCCCTATTCTGGAACCTCCCTGCTGTCCCTGCCTTGCTCCTGCTGTGTTCTGTTTGGTCTGGTTCCCACTTCTAGCTTGTGTGTTTCTTCCAGTGGGGGTCCCTGTTCTACCAGTAGCCTGCTTTCGCTGCGTTGCAGGAGACATCGTTCTAGGACTTGGTGCAGAGATAGAACTTCTTGGTGACCTGCTAGCTACACTACTTGATACACTGTCCTTGGAGGAAGCCCTGGATAGTGAGCTTTGCCGCGATGTGTTTGGGCTAGGTTTGGCACCTGTACTTCTTGCATTACCTGTTGCTGGAGAGCCAGATCGACTTGCTGCTGCACTTGAAGTTCCTGATCTGTTAGTATTTGTTGCAGGACTAGCAGTTCTAGCTGGATTCTTTCCCCTTGTTGCTGGTGATGTCATGCGAGATGTTGGTGTGGCTGTAGTTCTGGTTGCAGGGGATGTTGTTCTGCTTGGTATGTTGGTTTTAGCAGGTTTGGTCACAGCTGAAGTGTTGGATCTTGTGGTTGTTGTCCTCATGCTGGCAGATGATGTTTTGGCAGTGGTTGTATCAGCTGTCTTTGTTGCTGTTGGTGGTCTGCCTGCTGGTGACTGTGTTGCACTTTTGTTGGCAGGTGATGCGGTCCTTGGAATTGCACTCCTCCCTGCTGAAGGCCTAGAGGTTGCTGTAGAGTTGGTTGTCCGTGTGTTTGCAGCAGATGTTTTTGAGGTAAACCCTGCAGTAGCAGTTTTTGCTGTGGGAATGCCACTCTTTGGGGCAGGAGACACTGTCCTGGGTGGAGTAACACTTTTTGGTGTTGTCCCCGCACTTTTAGCCGTTGCTGGTGGACTATTTGACCTTGAACCAGGAGTTGGCGTGGAAGTTCTAGTGGCTGGAGCACTTCTTGCCCTTCCCCTGCCTGTACCTCGACCAGCAACCGCTGTTTTATTTTGTTGTGGTACCCTACTTCCTGCTGCTGTCCCTCTAGCTGCTGGTGAGCTGCCACGGCCAACAGGTGATGAGCCTCTTCCAGCTGATGAGGTGCCTCTACCTGCAGGAGGAATACCCCTGCCTGCTGGTGAAATACCTTGGCCAGCAGGCGTAACTGTTTTTGCAGTAACTGTGGTGCTTCTTGGGACAGAACTCGATCTATTATTCTGTGAATATGGACTTCGATATACTTTCTTTCCACCCTTGATTCCTTTTGGCTCTGGTTCACTTTCTTCTTGTTTAATCACAGCTCTAGACTCACCAGGTTTCATTATCCTTGGACCCCTTCTAACAGGTTTCTCACTATCAGCCTGAGTTTCTTGTGGACTCTGCAGGGTTGCTGCACTTTCATTCTGATCTTCTCCCAGGCTAAGTCTCTCAACTTTCCTCCAAGAATTAGCCTTCACTTCCTCCTTGGGCGACTGTTCTTTAGTAACTGTTTCTGGTTCTGTGGCAGATGCCCCTTGCTGTGACCCTTTCCTTGTGACAACCTGTCTTGGGGGGAGCTTACTCCCTTTGTTTGGTTTTTGGTTGGCTTTCTTCTTGGGCATGGCTGCATTTATTACATCATTTAAAAGTGCCTGCTCATCTGGTGAAGGTTCAAAGTTCAATGATTCCATACTCAGAGAACTAAGTGAGCTGTTTCTGGAGAAACAAACAGGTGTGTCTTCAACAGCAAAGTTTCTGGGTGATTCTTTGCCTTTCCCACGTGGCACAGCCTCTTGCTTTCTTACAGGTGTTGGTTCCGTAACCTGCTCTTTCAAGTCACTTGGACCTTCAATATCACTCAGCGAACTTAGACTTGAATTCCTGGAGAAGCAGACTGGAGTACCTTCCACGGCAAATTTGTGAGGAATTTCATCAGAGATACGTCCTGGAATGTAAGAATCTTGGGTATGGTGTTGATCAGATGAATCATCATTCCCTGCTGATTGTTGAGTGGCTTTCTTGCCCTGATTGACACGTTTCACACCGGTGGGAGTTTTCCTGAAATTTTTCATCATAAGCTTTGCTGCTGGCTTCTCTAGTTTCTTTGAAACACCCACATTACCAGACAGGTCCTTCTTGGCTTTGAGATCATTCTTCAGCAGAGACTTTTCATTTGAAAGATCGACATCATCGTCACAACTGAGAGAGCTTAGGGAATCATTTCTTGAGAAGCAGACTGGAGTTCCCTCGACATTGAAAGCATGGGGAGAGTCAAAGGGTGACAATCCAGAACTTGATGGACCTTGAACTGACATACCTGCTGTCAATTTCTGGCGCTGTTCTTGTCCTGAATTCTCCCTTCCAGACACTCCCCCAGAAGACTCAGCATTGCCATTGACCACATCTTCATTGTGAGGAGAATCTATGGTCAAATCACTGAGAGATGTGGCTGTTGAAAAGTTGAGAGGTGTTCCCTCTGTGCAGTACGTTGTCATGGTATCTGGAGGAGTACCAGTGGTCCATGGTTTTGCTACAGAGGTTGTTGATGAAGGTGCTCCACCACTTGTAGGTGGTTTCATCGTTGCACTATCTTGACTCTTGGAAGGTTGTGGTATGACCTGAGTTGGCTGACTACCAGGGCTGACTCTCTTTATTGCACTTTTCTGACCAGGCTTCTGAGATTTTCTTTTACCAAGGTGAAATCCTTTTGGCTTGTTTGCTTTAGGTTTTGGCATGGCTGAATTGATACACTCTGCTAGAATATTGCTGTCATTCTCATTCAAAATAGAGCTTGTCTCTGATTTAGGATCGTCTTGTGTTTCTTCTTTCAAATCTGTTGGGTTGCCAATGGACATTTTACCATCATCACCTTGCTTAATATCTATGTCATCAATACTCAGGTCACTCAGTGAAGTGGCAGTTGAAAAATTCAGAGGTGTGTCTTCAGTACAGAAGGTCTGAGGTGCATCGTGGCTGAACACCTGTTTACTGAAGCTGACATGCTTTGTGGTGTGAGGTGTTGACGGTGACTTCTGCATCTTGGAACGAACTTTGGTCTTTGGACTGGTTAGTTTCTTAGGAGGCATAGCTGAGTAGATGCAATCTTCCAATATGCTCTGCTCAGCTTCTGTGGTCTCTCCTGACAGATCCACTTCGGTTATTTCTTGCCGTGAGTTGTTCAAATCTGTTCCAACTGTGGCAGTAGTACTGTCATTTTGTTTTGCTTTGAGATCAGGATCCATTGGAATCTTTTCCTCTCCTTCAAAGCTAAGTGAGCTCAGACTTGTTGCGCCGGAAAAGCCCATTGGTGTTCCTTCAGTGCAAAACTGGAATATGCCATCTTCAGATGGTTTTGGAGGACTTGTAACAGGTTCCTCACTGATGGTTTGTTCCTTGTTTTCCTTAGATGGGTTCTGTGATGATCGTTTGGAAGGTGGTGGCATTGGTTCACTTGGAGAATCTGGCAGGTCACTAGGGCTGACTACCTCACTGGCACGGTGGCTGCTGTACACAGAGCTACGGTCATCATGCAGTGAATGTAACTCAAAGCTACTGAGAGAGCTGACAGAGCTACATCTGCTGAAAACCAATGGTGTCTCTTCAATGAATACCTCTTCACCTTGTCCTTCTTTCCTGTCTTTGTCTGAGTGATGGTCTACCGTATCTGGGGTGTATGTCCCTGAACCAGAAGCCTCTCCAATACTGACAGATTGGTTCTCATCTTCAATCGTACCTGAAGACTTATCTGCTCCTTCTATTTCAACATCTACTGTTGCATGCTGATCATTGTCAGCTGGTGCTGGCTGTTCCGCTGGTGCACTACTCTCCTCCGCCTCGTTGCTGCACAGAGAACTCAGAGAGGAACATCTTGAGAAACACACCGGTGTGTCTTCAACGCAGTAATTTGTTGGTTTGTCTTCATGTGGTTTCTTTCTGCCATCAACTTGATCACTTGGTTCGCTGCTTTCTGCTGGTTCAGCAGGCTGCATAGCGCTGTCATCGGGTGGCATATGCTCACTTTCAAATGAGTTAGGGAGGTCTGTGGCATACTTTTGAGAATAGTCCGTTGGTTGGTCATCAGATGCAAAATCATGAGGGTCTTCGTATGAACCGTTGCTTTCTGAGTACTGGGCACTAAAGTTGGTAGGTCTGCCTGCATCAAAGTCTGCTTTATGATAGGGTTCATTTACAGGCGGCCTGTACTGCTGTGGATACACATTACTATCACAATACATGTGTCCACTGGCCATGCTTTCGCGGTGTCTGTGTGGCATCTTACAATCTTGACACTGCACTGTGTAATCACTTGTTGGCTTGCCTTGGATATTCTCTTCTGAATACTGCATGTTGTAGTCTTCTTGCTCTGTGTTCTGCATCTGTGTTTGGTTAAATGTGTGCCTGTACTTGTTTGGTGTATCACTTCGTAGCATCCTGTCATAGTGACCGGACACATTGAGGTAGTTTTCACGACTGGGGTTGTTTCTGAAGTCTTGTTTCTTAGTATGCTCATGCCGGAAACCTTCTGCACGAGCAGGAATTTGCCTTCTAGCTGTGATGCTTTCATCAGAATACTTCAATGCGTAGTCAATTGTAGTGTCCATATCTCCTTCCATATCGTGTGATGCATTCTGCGCCGCACTTTGGTAGCCATAATGCTTGTCAGGATGTTTGCTCAAAGCATTCAGTGTACTGTCTACAGAAAATGAGTGATCTATGGGTGGTCTATGATATGGCAGTCTGGTGTGAGCCCCCAGTGGCTCGCTGGTGGTACTGTTGATACTTTCACTTGATGGCCTTTTAACATACATGTGGTTGCTTTGACTTTCCATACCAAAACTGTAAGAGTTTGAACGGCTTGTAAGGTTGGAGAGGTCAGAGTTCATGAATGTCAAGGAGTTTGAACGTGTACAAATTTTCTTCTGTTGAGATTTCTTGCTGACAGCTGTGTTGTCACTGGCCAAAGGCTCTTTCTCTTCTCTTTTCTCCGATTCAATGTTGTTTTGAGACTTGATCCCAGCATGGATTGCAACTTCCTGCATCACCTGGTTTGAAAAAATGTGACACAAAGGAGTTAGATCAGATTCGAAAAGGTTCCATCGAATGATAATGGTGTTCCCTGAAGTATACATTTACTAGGCTTGGAATATAATTTTTGTCTTAATTTGAGTCGTAAGAGTATTCAAAACCATGATATAATCAATATTTTTAAACATGTAGTAATTTTGCAATCTTCAATGTGCATTAAGATCAGTACTAAATGCTGCTCTTAAGCATATAAGTTACTCATCCTCAACTTGGCATAGAATAATACAGTACTCAACTTCCCTATCAAGGTAAGTAAATTGGAAATTGCTACAGAATATTTGAAATTCAAAACAGCCACTAAAAATCTGTGTTGAGGCCTTATTTTTATCTAGGTGTTTAGTTTTGATGATTGGCTGATTAGACAGGTGCCACTCTTACAGTGGTTGGCACTGATCCGTTAGCATAAGGCGAACTAGACATATTGTCTAAATTGCTAGGTGGTAATATGAGTCAATCATAATGCAATCAACTCTAAAAAAGCTGAAACATTGTTTAGCAGGAGGTCAGACATGGTCAAAACATCACAACCCAATCCATACACACCAGGTCTGCTATCCTAAGGTACATACCAGCAATCCTAGTTGTTTTTGCATAGTTCCATCGAAATAAAGTTTGTTGATTTGAGAAAATACTTATTTATTTATGATGCATGCGTGTATGTTTTTCAGATCAAAAATTTGTAAATGCGAAAAGCCTTATATTTGACAGCAAGTAATACTTCCCAGACAGCAGTCTGTGTGTAGATATGTGTGGTTGTGTTGTTCTGACTATGTCTGACCACCTGCTAGACAATGTTACTACTTTTGCAGAGTTGATTTCTTTGTACTTGACTGATAATACCGCCTAGCTGATAGTTACGCCTATCAGTGTTGACAACACTCCATTTAGGCAATATGTCTAGTTAGTCTTATGCCAACGGGTCAACGCAAACCTCTGTAATTTGTTGTCTATTGAAATCATAGTATAAGTATGTCTGTTGTCAGATTATGGATAAAAGAACACATCTTTAATTTAACAAAAACAAAATTTGCAAATGATGAAAACAACCATCATTTTTTAATTCTTAATTTCAAATGATTCAATATGGTGTATTAATAGATTTAGACAATTTTGTGTTCTGAGCTATCTTTGAGGTGTGTTCCACTAAAATACACAGAGTACAAAATTAGGCTGCATTAAAAAATTTTTTCTTTCGTACATCACAACTCAAAAATATGGTCACTTGGCAAGGAACAATTAGTTTATTTCTTATTGTTTTGCTTCCTATGACTTCCTAAAGACATGGAGAAAATGTTGAAGTTACATTTTATTTTGAAAATGAGAAAAAGGTTTATAGTCAAAGGTGTATAAAGAATACAGACTTAAAGTCAAATATATAAACGTACACAGAGCACAAAAATTTTCCTTACCTTTGTGATTCGGCTCTTGTTGACTTTACTTTTACTGTCCCTTGTCTTTTCTAGCGATTCTTTGTTGTTGTCCATTTCCTTTCCTCTTTCCATGGTTTCCAATTTTGTTTTATTATCTTTATCTTCCTGCTGTTTATCAACCACTGGAGAGCCATCTCTTGGATGCAACAACCTATTGTCAAGCACCTGGCTTGGCATTCTGTTCGCTGGTGAATGACCTCGTGGTGACCTTGACCTGTGTCTGTTGTCTTGGGCCCTGGCCAAGTCAGTGCCCTGAGCAGGCCCTGATCCAGCCTGGAACATCCTCTGTTTGACTCGTAGAGATAGTCTCCTCGGCAGACTAGGAATTCTAGCGAGGTCCTTCATGTCTATTTCTCTTTTCCCATTTGCATCCCTCTGATGAAGCTTATCAAGATCAGGGTTGTTTTCTTGAAGATTTTTCTCTATGTCTGCCTCTAATGCTCTTTGTTTTCTTACATGCAGAGAAGGCATACCATCTTTCTGATGAAGATCTCGTTTCATGAGCTCAGGCCGAGCAGTCATTAGATTTCGAAGAGCAGCAGAGCTTCCCATTGCAATCATTTTATGTTTGGAATTCACCAGGTTACGCAACATACTGACTGCACCCATCTCCCACAGTGCTTCTTGGTCCTGGGCGTTCCTGGCCGATAAGTTCCACAATGTTCCACAGGCATTGCTTACGATTGTTAAGCTTGGTGATGCTAAGTGTCCAAGCAAGACTTGAAGGCAGCTGTGATCTCGCAATATCTGCCGGTAGTCCTCCCTTGTTGCGATGTGACTTGACACGTTGCGGAGTATTCCCCCAGCATTTTCAACCACGGTTAAAGTTCTTGATGGGCTTTTATAGTTCAATGTTTCAACAAGGAAAGCTAGAGCACCTTCCACTTTACAGATGTCAGCTTTATTCTCTGTGCAGTGTGCGGACAGGTTCCATAATGCACTTAAAATTGATTTCAAAGTTGATTCTTTTTTAACTTGAACAGCTGACTCCATCAGTGCGGTTACTGAACCCACTTCTCGTAAAATGTTCTTGCTCTGCAAGTCGGCCCTCCAGGACAAGTTCCTCAATACACTAGCCACAACTTGTCTAAGGTCTTCACTGTCTGACTTTAGCTGTGCTACCAGAGCCTGCATGCAGCCTTTCAGCGAACACAGCAATGCTTTATTGGCACCATCTCCAAATGTAAGATTGGTCAAAGCCATGCCTGCATATCGTCTCAGCGTATTACTATATTGGTCACTGCTGTTACTGTTGATCTCATAATCCAGCTGTAGTAACTCTGCTATGGCTTGGAGACCACCTGTCGGAACATTGGAAATAAAATGTACTATAACCGCCTGTTGGAACATTTGAAATAAATGTACTTTAAACTGCATAATTAGGATATATTTAATGGTATACTTTTGAGTTAATTCCTCTCAAAACTGCACATATATACTTTGGTATTGTTTAACCTTCACAAAGACATGGGACAAGAATATTCCACACAATGGTGATTCCTATTACAAGCTTCTCAAAAATGCTTCCCCCCACCCCATCTCGTCTTCAAGGAGCATTTCATTTGAATTTATAGTACAAATTCTGGTGGTGTGAAATAGCAGTAAGAGCAAGGATTAATGGATACTGAAAGTATTTTGCATTACATGTATTTTCTGGTAAACTTTGGATAAGTAGGCTTATAGATAGGCCCAAACAAGACACTCCATTTTGGGTCATCATATAAAAATGTTTGTGACCAGCAATCTTGACTTGTGCTACTCAAAGACAGTATAATAAAATTAGTGCTATGTTGGTTGTAAAAGTTTCTAAAACAGTTGTTGGGTGGGCAGTAATTGCTACTGAAGTTTGAAACTCACCGAGTTGACACATGGCACTTCGATGTTCTTCATCAAATGATAACTTCATCAGAGCTGCAACAGCTGGTCCTGGATGGTGATCGATTGTTGATTGTCTGGGACCTACAATGTCACACACAAAGCAAAATCAATCTTTCTGCCGTCATTCTCTTCCCATTGTGATTGAAAACAATGATTTTGTACTCATTTGGTTTTTTGATCAAAATATCTGATGATCAGTTGTAGATAATACTATTCATCAAACACAGTGCAACATTTGCTTTGGGTACATATTGTTATTGTATGCTGGACGTCATGTTTGTTATAGGTGATGTATTCACAGTTGTCTTCTATATAAATGTTGAAACATCAGTGAACTGATTGGCTTCAAAGGAAAAAATATTTAGTTGAAGACATTAGCTTCAAGAGGATTGGAATAATTCAAATTTGGCAAAGGAAACAATGAAATAGACAATAAGTGCTATGTCGGTATATTTTCCCAGTTGTACCAAAACATCATTTATATAAAGATTAATGAGACCTTAATGACTGGGCAAATGATGTTGACAGTTCAATTTTCTGACAACATGCACACTTCATATTGTTATAAGTATATCTATCTTCTTTCCCTTTTTCAGCGATGGGTTAGGTAGAAAAGTTTTTTCAAACATGCTGAGCAGTGTGCTGTCATCTCAAAGGATTTTCATACTTTTTGAGTCAATTTAAGAATTTTAATAAGAAATTTCCTATAATCTTACATATTATGTCTATATTTTTTGAGTCAAAGGAAGACTTGGGGAGTCAGTTGCAAATTACATTGGCTTAGAGGGCACACTAACACTGAGTGTCCTGTTCAATGACATTAACCCTGCTTACTGAACATGGGAAGGGAGATGGTTACATATATTTGATACTGATAGTATAAATGGCTGACTTAGTACCAAAACTGATCATTTGAATACCAATGATTTTGCACAGGACAGTAAAAGTAAAGTTCTTCAAATGTATGAAAGTATTACATTGCAATTATCTAAATATGATATGATATCTGAAACATGATACAGAATTGGCAGAATAAAAATTAATGTGAATATACATTCTGTGACCTCTGCATGACATAATTTCCCGGCAGTCTCAGTGGTGTAGTTGCATTCAAAATTCAGTATCTTGCTGTGAGGAAAATGCGATTTTTGGATTGAAAAGAATTACAGCAATTATTCTCAGCACAGGATTTCATGATTATGATCTGCAGATACAACTTTGGCAATCCAAATGGCAGACTCGTACCGACAATTATACTTGAATGTAAGGTCATGTAAGGGTCATGGAAATGGCAAGTTGGGACTTACAAAAATATTATGGGTAAAAAGTTGTGGGTAAGTTATATCACTGTATTAGTGGAGCATTGGAAAAAAATTGCAGACACATACCATTAGCTTCTGTTTTGCCGTCTTGTTGTCCATCTCCGTCTCTCAAAGAATCACAATATGCACGGATTTGCTCCAGTAATCGTAGAACCCTGGCTTCCTGTCTTCCTCTCTTTTCATCGGGATGGGAATGTACAATATTGTGAAGAGCAGCAGCGGCCCTGGCTCTTGCTTCCTTACTGCCACGGGTGTCTCCAAGCAAAGAGTCCTTCTCTGGTCCGTGTAAGAGCTGTATTAGTAATGGAAGGCAGCCTGCCAAAACAGATAGGATTAAAGTAGTTATATAAAGGGCATAACAATCTGGAGGGCAAAGCTGTATCACTGAATAATCAGCTAAGTCAGCTTGCTAAGGCTTTTGACTCCAAGTACTATCGAAACCTATGAAAGATTCTCTTCAGAATACTTTACTATGTCTACAGATTTTATGACGATACTTTTATCCGTTACAATCACTATGATGAAAGTATACATATTAAAGTTTCAAATGTCCATGACATGTCAACCTTGGAGATTATGGGTCATTCATTATCCTTCATTAAAAAGATTTAAAAAACTGAGATGAATATAATGTAAGTATTTCAGTTTTACATTTTAAGTCATTTCTACTATACTATGTCCCTAGACTACTGAAAACTGCTGAAGTTATTACAAATGAATGTTTTCTGTTCTTTTTTTGAGCTTTTTCATGTTTGAACAGGAGAGTTGAATTAATTGTAGCATGGAGAGAGGTAAGGTTTATATTTTGAAAAGATGGTTTCATTAGTGGCACTACAAATGAACATACTAGAGAAGAGGAAATCTCCACAGGATCTACGTACAACTTGGATGACTTTACCAATATTAATGTACTTGAGGAGCACAATATATTGTAATTCATGGCTATTTAATGTTAAAATTGAACTTAGTGCTTGTCAATAGTTGTACATTTTCCACTGTACACAGAGGGTTTTGTACATCTACCACTGTACACACAGGGTTTTGTACATCTACCACTGTACACACAGGGTATTGTACATGTCAGTGTCATACATGAGCAATGATATGATTTATAGACCAATTCCAATCCAAAATAAAACTGGAATGATACGACATTTTTTCAAATACTTCTTCAATTTGCAAGTTTCTGTAATTCTTCGATCAATTGAAAAGTCACTCTCAGTGACTGATGTATTTACATGAATTACAAAAATCTGACACTGATTTTCTTTCCAGGAATAATTTTCAATTTTTCATATTGCACATTTTTTATTGTGCAATACTGTTGCTAGTTATGAGATTCTCAATTTTCAGTTCATAAAATCATGAAGAAATTGACAGGATTTGCTGTGGAAATCCTGATGTACCCACCTGATTGTCTCATTGCAATACAACTGTCCTGTGAACTTGACATTGCCAGCAATGTTCTTGACATGTCATCTTTGTCATGAGTTCCCAGCATTGACAGCAAAGAATACACCATTTCAACCTAGAATTGATACACAGAAAACCATACAACTACTATGCAACATACCTATGTATCACTGCCTGGCCCTAATGTTGTGGGCATGGCGTCCTCTCTGTATCTGCATCTCACTTCAACAAACCATAACAACTTATTTTTATAGATCAAAATTTTTAATTTTATTCAAAGACTCTTTTATGATAATTTTTTCATATGTTACAAATTTATGTTTAATATCTGTGTGGTGATTTAAATTTTGCATTTTCTGTCCCCCAAGAACTTTGAAACGTTTTGTGTACATGCAAAAGTTGACGCACCTGTAGCATACTGGGCTAAATCTTTGTTATTAAAGCAATTTGCTTTTCTTGGGGCCCTCACAGCTTTGAGAAGCAACTGGGCCCTTTGGGATATTGTTTATTTATAATATTGCCATTTGTGACTCCTTGTATTCTTCAGTTTAGCCTAAAACGTTTCCTGTTCATTCTAATTTCCTAAACTATTCCAATAGAAATATAACTGAAATTCAAAAGCTGTATGATGATGTATCATAAATGGGGGGTGAGGGGTGGTGTTTGTATCACTGACAAAAACAGTTGTACCTCTGGTGTATGCCACTACTGGTGAGTTGCCTGAAGACAAATGGTATGTTCTGGTCAGTGACACCTACTGACTTTATGACAAACTTTAAGTAATTTGGCAATTCATGTAGATGAGGACATATCAGATCTAAGTAATATATTTAATCTGGTAAGATGTAATTCAATTGACCAGTGTACCATGACTTTTTGTTGAAAATTACAGCAGATCAGTTTAAAATAATGTCAACCACACAGATAAGAAACAACAAATCTTTAAACCAAAACTTCACATGTATTTTTTGGGGCGAAGGGAGGATAAACAGATTTATTCACTTGGGGAAAGTTCCTCATTTATAAATATAGCAGAGTGTAAGTATGGCATGCGTGAGGCTGTTTTTGCAGACAAATAACATATTCTCACTGTAATTCAGTCTAAATGTTACATCTTGTGTTGTGTCTAACAGCATGAGGGTATCCAGACTTTGATATCACACAAGAAAATTTTGTAGTGAGAAGTTACATAAAACAGTATCAATCTAAATATTGACTGTAGTTTGAGAAAAAATCAATTATGGTGTGAACTGTATTTAGACCATGAACAAATGATCTCATTCTTTGAGATGACCCAAATAATTCCATATTTACTGAACACGTTTCACTACAAAGTCCTTCAAGAATTTTGGAAACACTGAAATAGAGCATTCACTAAATTGTATTCAATTGCCATAGTTTGCTAGTCAGTTCGTACAAACATTTTTAAGGAAATACTTTTCTTTGAGCCAAAATAGTTCACCCCTAGGCTGTTTTGAGGATTTCAAAAATTGCCTTTCGTAAAACAAATAATTGCTTTATGGGACTGTAACTGCAGAGATATTTCTGTGAGAGATAAACTGAACACACACAAAAATGCAATTACAATTATACATGACTGTATTCTGTCTGAATAAAAAATTTTGTGTCAAGATATTTTGGGCAAATATAACTATAGAAGTAGGCTGTTGAGTTCAGCTATTATTTTAGACTGCGATTTTTTCCAAAAATCTTACCACACATCATATCTAAATTCAGTTTCATTACTACATGCAATTGTTACTATATTAAACATGACTGACTTTCATAGTCTTCCTGAAAAATGCACAAACAACATGCACTGGATAAACAGTCAAGTATCTTACCATTCTCTGACTTGTTTCAGCCTGTAGAAGCCGTTGTACACTCACAAATATTTTTCAAATCTTATGGTATTTGTGTTGCAGTTGTTTGAACCCTGTCACTGCTGAACTAATCTACAAATCCCACTTATGCCCTATCTTAGCACTGTAAGGAATATCCACAAATGGAAGAAATGTGGTTGGTTTTATCCAAATTGTGGTCAACAAGGCCTGAAAGGATGGCCTGCTTTGATATGGTTGCTGAACAGTGTGTAGAATGACTGATGAGAACTGATGGTCAGAGACGCTACTAATCTCAGCAATGAAATTTCATCAAGGTCGCAGTGACTCCTATGAGGTATCATTCAACATGTGTACCTCAAAGACTACCGACTAATTCTATGAAATTTCATACTACATGCTCACATGTATGCATGCAACCTGTATATGTCTGTATTGCAATTCTAGAAACCGCTGTTGAGAACTTTTGTCTACTTCTGTATCGTCCTGTCAAGTGACAGATACCAGAACTTGCAAGCTGACTTCAGCTTTGCAGTGCAGATTAGAAGGTCAGTTTTGTGAAATGGCCGCAGCATTTTTTCCCCTTTAAAAGACCACACTCAATGAGCAACCCACTTCCTAAAATTTCCCCCTCCTGATCCATCCTCCCCTTTGAAATGGTTTAACCTTGCATTTAGTTCATTCATGAGCCTAGACTCCAATACAGCGTGATGAGGTAAAAACATTAGAGATAGCAATTCAATATTTATGGCAGATCCCCTTTGCTTGGCAGTAATACATCATTAGCAATATATCATAGACTTCTGATACCATGTCCCCGACACAGTCACACATTCAATGAGCGAGTTTTTTAAATGCCAACAACATGCTCACCACTAGAGCCATAACCCTAGTTTGACCTCAAACACAAGCGCCACACATCTAGCCAATCATCAATCAATTCAATCTGGAATTTCATGGAATAATTTTTGAGGAGAAAGTCCGGAAAATTTCCTTTCACATGTTTAGTTTGTGAAGGACAATTTTAATTCACACTAAGTGGTTTGAATGGATTGTTTATAACTGTCACATCACATGACATTACTTTTGATTTAATTTTTTTACAAAATAAATCAATAGTAACGTCATGGAAAGCATAACAGGTTCATATATACCACTATGTTGAACTTTTAGAGGCTTGTTTTACGTTATTTGGAACTACTGAATTTTTAATATCAAATATTGTAAGAAGATATGCCTATTTAATAATATGGAAATTCATAATTTGACCTTTGACTCCATACAGTGATACGCTTGTTGATTGGCCAGATGTTGTGAGAAGTCTGCTGATGATGGATGGATGAAGTCAGTTGTTATATCCCGCAGTTCAAGTGATGAAATAGTGTGTTAAATGAAATGAGCGATGACACACCTTAGTACCCAGCTGGGTGTTACTCAGTTTCCGAGTTCCAGAGCAGGATGAACTAGAAAAACTGACCATACTGGCTGTTTCCTGGTGATCAGAAGACAATCTTACAGGTGTGCTACTGCGGTCAATGGGCCAGGCACCATGGTACATTGATTGTGGAACATTTACATTTGGTGTTGGCATGGAGCCATTATCAGCCGACAAGTGTGCATAGGGGTTGCCGCTGTTGGTTGCATAGACATCAGATGTTTGCGTGGCTATTGTAACCATACGGGTGCCATTGACCGTCGTGACAACAGTGTTATGATGGTGGTGGTTTCGGTCTTTGCCGTCGGTGTCACTGAGAAATCCACTGTCCCTACCACGGACAATGGGACCCTACAAATAAAACAATGTTGTTTTTTTTGTGTGAAGATGGTGAGGAATGAAAGCACAGAGAGCAAACAAACATACAAAAAGAAACAGCAGGAAAAGTGATAAAGCATACAGGAAGGTGACAGAGGAGGAAAGAGGAAGGGAATAGATGTGGGAGAGGGTAGGAGTAAGAGCTGGCACTGGTACTGACAGAAAAATTGAGAAAGGGAGAATATTGGGCTGGGAAAAGAGCAGTAGACACAAAGAGCAGAACAAACAACAATAAACACTACTGAACAGGTACAAAAGTGCAAGCCAATGATACATGGTAGATGAAATTCTCATACTGAATTTTGTGACTGCAGAAAGAAAATAATATTTGGTATCTTTGTCATTCACTCATTTCTCAAATATCTATCAGCACTTATCATCATTTTGTGCTATGTCAACATATAATAAGCAAACTGTAAGGTCTTTTTCACAATTGAATTGTTGCTTATTTCAGTATAATCTCCATATACTTGTCTTCTTTCTGGTGTCATGGCAAAAATTGTACAATAGAGATGTATAGACACTGCATGCATACAAAGACTGACCTGTCTGGTGTTGATATCTGAGGTATTGACTCCATGATCAACATGTTGTATCTGAGGACGACTTTCGCCTTCATTAGCATTGCGTTCAAATAAGTCACAGCTACCAGAGTCTCTCCTGTCATCTTGATCCTCTCCTCGACCCTTCAGAGAAAACAAAAAGTCCATTCCAGTTTTTTACAGAGAAATTGGATTCTGCAGGTCAATTAGTGAAATAACTGTCAGTGAAATGCATGTATCAATCTCAATTTCTTTTTTTCACAGAACACCTGATAATTTGGGTCAAGGCCTTTTGCTCATTTTGAGAAATTCACAATTTCAAGCAACTACTAAACAAATTCAAATCTGGGAAAGAATCATAGTTTGTGAAACAGATCATAAAAGATACTTTTTCTATAAAATTGAGCTTTGCTGACATCCATTTATTTATTCCCGGTGGGTTTCATGGCTGAAGCATGAAAATCAGAACATGTATGTCAGATGTTGGCAGTGATTGAAAATACAATTTTTTCTGTTCAGAGAGGACACTGAGCTTTGGTAATGATCGTCGGAGACATTCCTTCTGGTAATGGAGCAACGGTAGGACTGACTGACGTCAAGTCCTGTAGACTGCATACTGCATGTCAGTACTCGTTTCACACTTGAGATGAGAGATAAGATGGATTAAGGGAGCCAGACAGCATTTCATTATTGACATGTTCATGACAAGTTCTGCCCTTTACACAAAGTGAGTGAGTCAGACTTCAGCTGCGTGTGTTTAGGGCTAGGGTCAATTGGAATACAAGATGACTTCAGTTGTGTTTTTTCAATCAATTTCAAAAAAGAGTAAAAAAGAGCTAACAATTCAATGGAACTGCAACCACTCCTTCACATGAAAAGTGTTTCAAAGACTGCACTGATGATAACATTTCATGAAAAAATTATGTCACACTCCATCACCTTTCCCTGTCATTTCATGCTTATGTTTGCTTGAGTGTATCAGAGCGCCCTCACAGGCCAGTCAAGCACAGCGTTTATTTGTGTGACATGCCATTTACAAGTCATATTGAACATCCATTTTTGTTATTGACAACAAAATTTCTTGAAGGTTTAAACCATGACAATTTTAGTAGATCATGATTGTTACAATAAACTTGCATATCAAAAATTAAAAACAATGTGAGCAAAAACAAATTTTATAAACACAGCATTATGCTCAGGCCATTGGGCTATGTACACATGTGTCTCAAAATAGTGACAATGTCACTGGTCGCTCCCATATAGTTATCAAAACAAGCTAAAATCAAGCTAAAAGATTTTTTATCACAAATAGAAACAATTCCCCCAATAAAATAAAATTATACAAATTTCACCAGAATTTGATCAAATCTTACTGACGTCACCCGTAAAAACCTCTACACTAAGTTTCAACTCAATCGGACGTGTGGTTTCAGAGTTAAAAAAAAATTTTGATCAAAAATGAAAAAAATAGCCAAAAAATGCAAATATGCAAATTTCACCACGATTTGCCCAGATTTGAGAAAGGTCACTCCTATGCACTTCCATACCAAGTTTCAAATCAATCAGACTTGTGGTTTCAGAGAAGAAGATTTTTTGACCAAAATGGGAGAAAATTACAAAAAAATTCATGAAAAATAGCAAGTCCAAGATACTGACCCAAGATGTGCACAATCATTTCAGGTCAGCCCAAAGTACTTACATGCTAATTTTTCATCTAATCTGCTCAGTGGCTATTGAGATTTTCAATAAAATGTAAACTTGTAAACAATATACATATGGCTATGGGAGCTAACAAACGACCCAATGGTCGACAGAGCTCTGCTGTGTTATGAAGAGAGCAACGTTTTGTGACATATGTATTGATGAAGAAGGTTGAGATCTTTGATAGCTCATTTCAGGATGGCCTGACCTAAAATGGCAAAATTAGCTGCAAAAATACAAAATTGATGATTTCATCATAATTATGTATAAAAATGTATACCAAATATCAAAGCTATCACATGAGTAACTTTTGAGAAACAAATATTTTGACCAAAAACAGCAAAAACTGACCCAAAAATACAAAAATTGAAGATTTCATCAAATTTCACTACCGTACTCGTCCGAGTATAAGCCCCTGCTCGTGTATAAGCCCCCCTACTGATTTTAGAGGATTTTAGAAAATGCATTACATCCGTGTATAAGCCCCTACCCTAGTGTACTCAAATACAGAAAGGTTAGGAGAGTATATTTGGTCATTTAACTTGGTAAAATTAATTTTAGATAATAAAGAAACCATTAAAAGATGTTAAAACAATGGGAAACTGGAGTTCCCTTGACAATATCGTAAGGAAAATGACACGTTTTTCCAGTACTATCTTGATTCTTTGACCCTACTTTCCCCCGTCGCCTAAATAGAATAGTCTCACTCACGTCCGCCATTGTTTATTTTCATTCATGGCCACGATGTTTTCATGCTTGAAACATGCAGTTTCTTTTGTTTGAAGCAATTATCCTTTCATTTGTGAAGACTTTTCCTGGTGACTATTACAATTTTCACTGCTATGTTGTTGTTTTCACAAGGTGTAGACAGTTTGATATTGGAATATTGAGTTGCCTTTCCGTGTGGGCAATGCATGCCTGTTCACATACTGTTGATCAGCAGCATACGTTACGTCTTTGTTTCAAGTTTGGGTTTTTTTCGAGGCTGAAATTTCACCAAAATGTCACTTCTGTATTCAGAGATTGTACAATCAATTTCTTTGGATGTCTAAGTCGATTTTGAAAGTGATAGAAAGATCGAGTGGTGTTGAAAAAAATCGTGCATAAAATTAGCATAAATTAAGCGTCCATGCCAGATAACATGGGTTGCTCGAGTATAAGCCCCTCCCCTAGTTTTACCGCTGTTTAGTGTTGCCGAACCGGGGGCTTATACTCGGACGACTACGGTATATCACACTAAGAGAACCCCCAGGAACCTGTATACCAAATATCAAAGGCATCAGACAAGTAGTTTTGAGAAACACATTTTTGACCAAAATGGCAAAAATTGCACCAAAAATACAAAATTGCAGATTTCATCATATATTCTGTATATCATATTTAGTTTATCTGTAGGAACCTGTATACCAAATATCAAAGCTGTCAGACGAGCTGTTTTGATGAAATAATTTTTGACCAAAAATGACAAAAAAATTCCTTAAAAATACAGATTTGCTTATTTCATCACAATTTGAACAAATCCAAGTTGGGCTATCCCTAGGGACCTGTATACCAAATATCAAAGCTGTCAGACAAGCGGTTTTGATGAAATAAATTTTTGACCAAAAATGACAAAAAAATTCCTTAAAAATACAGATTTGCTTATTTCATCACAATTTGAACAAATCCAAGTTGGGCTATCCCTAGGGACCTGTATACCAAATATCAAAGCTGTCAGACAAGCGGTTTTGATGAAATAAATTTTTGACCAAAAATGACAAAAAAATTCCTTAAAAATACAGATTTGCATATTTCATCACAATTTGAACAAATCAAAGTTGGGTTATCCCTAGGGACCTGTATACCAAATATCAAAGCTGTCTGACCAGCGGTTATGAAGAAGGAGATTTTTTACCAAAAACGCCTTTTTTGGCACTAATTTGCATATTTTTGGCAATGACAACTTCATTTGAACAAAATCTCATCTACAGCCCATCATCCATGTACACACCAAATATCAAGATGAAATGTGCAGCGGTTTTGGAGTTTTTGATGTTGACGGACAGACATACAGACATACAGACATACAGACATACAGACATACAGACATACAGACATTTTCCTAGCCTATAAGAATAGCTTCCATTGCCATATATACATATGGCTATGGGAGCTAAAAAATTACTTTATCGATAAACACTGTAATTTCAAAAACATGAGAATATCTTATGCATTAGTTTGGAGATCAACATGGTTTAAAAAGATGGTAATGAAAATGTCTATGAATAAACAATGAATAGACCTTATTGAATTGCCATGTTCATGTTTGATATACGTTGATTTATGTACATTTCCATGATAATGAAGTGCCTTATTTTATCTTTTGATGACAAACGTCCACAATCACAGTGTCTCTTTCCTTCATGATAATTGATTGCTTCCGTTCCTTTGTGTCAACCTCTAACAGCAACTTGAAGACAGATAACGAATTTTGCTTTGTCAAATTTGAAACGCAGACACACATGACAGGTCCATATGACTCCTGACATGTTCTGGTTTTTGCCGTTCTAATCCTAAAGAGACAAAGTCTATCGCTCTAATAATTCCACAAGAAAATGAGGAGTTGTCATGGTGACAGACCAGAGAACTAATTCTCGGATATGAACCAAATTGAGGTCATCACACACACATTTATCATTGTTTCCTCTCTCACTAAAAACGCTCTTCCCATTTTAAAATTATTCAAGGAGAACATTGACATCTCACCTCTCTTCCCATTTCATCGTAGTGTTGCTGCAGACGAAGCATTTCTTTTTCCAGAAGTCTCACCCTATGGATCCTAGTTTCATATCTGGCCTGCATGTCAGCAATTGCACCAAGCCTCTGTTGCATGGCCTCTCTAAGCTGTTTGGCCTCATACTCTAGCTGTCTTCTTGTCATGTCGTTTTGCAGTGAATACTATGGTTAGAAAGAAAATGAAAGATGCATATTTCACTGTGCTTTCCAACATCCATGCACATGTGAAACCTACAACGTTCATCTGTTTCCTGTTTTAAATTTTGAACACAGCTGATAACGGCATCAATAATTACCAGCCCAATACTGGACAAGTTGTCAAATTCTCGGCAACTTTCACATCTCTCAGCAACGTAATCATGCAACACAATTCACATGTGTGCAAACGGCCGTTTTATGTGAGGCACCTGCATGCTCTTGAAACCAAGAATCCCTAACCCTGTTAATCCAGTTTCTAGGGGCAACGGGGTTCATAGGGTGACCCATAATCAGGGTTTAGTACTAAATAAAACTCCAATAAGTGTTAAACTGTACAGCAAATCTAATTTAATCCTTATGTGACAAATCACTGGCTGGACTTCGGACAACATCATCTGAAACAGGTGTATCCTTTGTATGATTTAAAACACCACATGGACCAACACATTGAAAATCTTGGCCTTGTACATAAACTGATCATACAAAACCAGTGTTCATCCAAGTTTCTCTTTCAATATTATCACCAATATTGAAGGAATGGGAAAATGTCAACTATATTAAATTATACTAACATATGGATGAGACAGCAGTGTGTAATTTTAATGGCAATACAATGAATGGGATGGTTTCGATCCATTAATACAGGCTGTACTATGTTCAGTCAGTAAATTTGCCAATTGTACAAACAGCACACTGGACAAATAAATGCACAAAACACATGAGCAGTCAATAACTTATTTTGCTCCTGAGGGTAAAATCAAAGCCCTGACTTACTGTAGTTGATGTGTGACTTTTTATTGGTTTTCATCATTCAATCACATTTCAGCCTTTTTTTGTTTAATTTACTCATTTAAAACATGCCATTCAATCTAACACAACAGCAAATTTTTGTTGGAAATGTTGAATTAACCACCTTAAAAAGACTATTCCCCTGAATATTATTGATTATACAAGACATTGCAGTCATGTCTGTTTGTGAAGTCAAAGTTACTGCATTCAATTTTACACTTCCATCAAATTAATGGACAGCTCTTTCCTAAATTACAGCAAATAAAAAGGCTGTACTTTTTTATATCTTCACAATTGACAGGTTGCCAGACAAAAGGTAGCATTTGATTTTTTGTGCTGTTTCTCCTTAGGGTTTTTCTCTTTGTATCAATAACAATTGGATATTGCCGTAGTGGCTGATCGGAAAAGTTGGATGTGTGGGAGAAAAGTTCATTATCCATGAGTCACTCTCCAAAAACAGTTGGTGGGATGGGTGGACGTGGGTACATAGATGAATTTTCTCAAGGTATTTTGCAATGTTCAACAGTACTGAGGTGTCAAGCCTTATGAAAGAAAAGATGTTGTCAGTAATTTATAACGATGTTATTATGTATAACTGTTTATTATGCCAGCACATTTGCAGGGATAAATAGATCATTAACGAAACAATTACATACATAGATATTCTTCCTGGAAACAGTCTGCAATAATTTTTTTTTCTGTCATGATTACAACTAGCAGTACAAAAAGACTACTTACTTTCCTTTACAAAGCCAACAGCTGAGCATATCACAGAACAACAAGTCAAACTTGAGCAACTTGAACAACTTGCTCAAAACAGCTGTGTTAGCTGTGTTATATGACACACTAGCTTTTACACTAATTATTTGAAGAAAGATGAAAAAAGCACCAGGTAGGATACTGTTTTGAAAGATCACATGTATGTAGGTAATCATGCTACAGGTATGGTTAATTTTAATCTGGAGGCAACACAAAACAAAGAAATAAATATTTTCTAGAGCATACACCTTTCAAAAGGACATGACATTTAGAAGATGGTTTCTGATCTTTGACATTTAAAGGAAACCAAAGCAAGAGAGAAATACAATCAATAGGATCGCTAATGCTCATCTTCATGACATCAATCCTGCTACAGGCTGACATGGTACTTTGAGGTTGCATCTTTGAAGCAGGTTGAACATTTAGGACTTACAGTTTCTGTTATTGGCAGACTATCGATTTTCTGAGTCAGGGATTGCATCTGTGTGTAGTACCATTCCTTTTCTTTCTCTTCCGCCTCAACATCTCGCAGAATTAATAACCTGTGAACAAGAAAAAAATTATGTCAAATTTCGTCAAATCTCTATCGTCTTAACACTATACATTTGCTACTGTGGGAATGCCAAGTTTCATTAGCTTCAAAGCCATCTAATTAAACACGGCAGACATCACTTAAATCTAAATATGAGAAATTGTCAATTTTTAATCAGGGTCAATATCTAATTTTATTTATTTAGATTTCCTTTTTCCCTACTTTTAATCTTTTACTTCTATTCTTCTGTACATAGGTCAAAGTTCATAATCCGTTGCAAAAAAAAACTTGTCAAGTTTCAGATCACTTTCAACAAAACAAAGATAATCCTGCACTGTCAATTTAAATTTTTCTGGTTTTGATAAATGTATCAAGAAGTGTCAACATTCTGATCATGCTTGTGTACTTGAGATTGTTGTAAATTCAATCATAAGATGTCTTATGAAAGAAATAGGGCAGTACAAATATGAAAAGAGATAACTGGATAATGACAAATACGGCTGGAACGATGAGTTGCTATATGGCAGACTACAATACTAAACTGACTTCAAATCTCAAAATCAACCACATATTCATTTGAAAATACCCAGCAGATGACTAGAAAAGCTAAAATCAAATTGTACTATACCCTACTTTCATAAAATATTGCCGTATAATTGGCATATCCTGAGAACGTATCATCATTTTGCCGTGATATTCTTACTAATATTTATGATGACAAACCAATATGCACAACATGAATCAAGAATATCAATAAATAAAATGTCATTTCATAAATCTGATGTAATGGCATACTATTGCTGCACAAATGTAATATAACGTGACAGACATGTTAGATTAAGTAAAATGCATTCAAGCGCAATATATCACAAAATATTTTACATTAAGCAATAAAAAACTGATATTTGATTTTAGGACCATGAGTTTGTGATAAAATAGGGAAAACACAAACTTATCGTATGACATGAGGTATTATTGTCTAAACTATTACAACACACTATCTACCTATGCTCCGTTTTTCAGCATGTCATGTTTAAACAAGAAGTAATATATCATGTGAAACTGGGGCAGCTCAGGTTTTGCTGTCTCTGTTCCCGTACTTCTGTCATTTGTCTCATTTCACATCTAGTGTTTCACCAACCCTAGACAGCCATATTTCTAATCACATGGCTACATACCTAAGTCCATGACATAATGCAAAAGACACTTACCGGAAAATTCTACCTTATTGTCAGTTTAGAGATTACCTTGAGACTAGTAGGAGAACTGATGACAAGCCCCTGACTCTTAAGCTCAGCTTAAAAAACCTTAAATTGCCCCCACATGACAATGGAACACAGTGGCATCCCATGGGTGCTAATACTGACATGTACATCATCTCACGCAGAGTTTAAACACCTGCTTGCCATTCCAATGAAGGATGAAGAAGTCAAACCATTTGAAACAGAAGAATAATTAGCATTTCATACAATATTGATTTGTGTGATTCTATATCATCCTATGAATAAATTAAAATCATAAAACATTTTGGATGACAATTTCACAATCGTTAATAATGACCAGACTACCAGGTATTTAATATTTCATATGTCTATTTATTAAGATAATCTCAAAAACACAAGTCATTTTTTATTTTAATTGGAAATGTTGTAATATTTCATTCAAAAGGGCCCCAAAGTTAAAGAATTCAGATAACTGATGAGCAAGAAACCTTTAAATTACACTATTGTTTCTACTGATGCTAATGTTGACATGTATTCATGGCTACTTGAAAATATTGATACTTAACAGAAATTAATATTTTAATCTACTGATTTTGATCAGTGTACATGGACTTCTTCAAAACAAACTCATGAATTTAGATTAAATATCAACCGAGCAAATGCTAACATCCTGACGTAGCCATGGTTGGTGAAATATTGTAATTTTGTTTCTTTTCCAAACTCCTGAATTGACATTTGCAATCTTACAAACAGCGGTGCCAATACAGTACCTGAGTTTTAGTACATAATAAAAAAATAAATTGTGCAGGTAATGTTTGACTGTAACATATTTGAAATAGTCAAATGTCAAAGGATACAACTTATGTACAATTACAACCCAAAATTTATCAATGATAACAAAAGTATTAGTGTAAATATATCAAAATAACAATGTTGATTAAAAGTTGATACCTTTGATAATTATGATTCCTCTACTTCTATAAAATTCTGTTAGTAAAATTATCGCATACTGTGACTGCATAAAACCTGTGTTAAGATGAAACTACAGTAAAATTATTTACTGTACTATGACTGCATAAAACCTGTGTTAAGATGAAACTACAGTAAAATTATTTACTGTACTATGACTGCATAAAACCACTGTGTTAGGATAAAACTAATAAATTCCAAGGGTATGTATTTTCATTTTATCAACCACAAATGGTTCACTTACAGGTATGAATACATATATAAAGAATTGTATCATTCTTTAAAATATGCATACCGAATACTGGCCAATTATAAAATAGGACATTCATTTTATCAGTAAAACTGCCATCGTAAAACTATGACAGGTTTCAGATATGACGTTTTAAGAGACCTATGGTGAACTGCAGAGGACAATCATAATTATCATATTGAAATAATGAGCGGCCATTCTTTCAGCGTGCACATCTATGATAACATGACTCAATCTTTGGCATAAAAGTTAACTTGAAGAACCCAATTTAAAAAAGTTTCACCAAATACTTATGAGTCAATAAATCATATATCTCTGTTAGTCATAATCAAGATGAAAATAGTAAATAAAAAAATTCTGACTTCATCGATGAAGATTTATGACATGTCACCTTGCAGACAATGGCTTTATCAGACTTAATCACACACTGTGGAAGACAATAGTGTCTGTAATTTTTAATTTCACATTAAAGTTTAATTATGGCCATGAAAATTTCTGATTGATTGCTCTCAATGATTACAGCTTAACTGCAATCAAGGTTGACGTCATTGATTGCACAGTCATTTCCATTAAAATTTTAATGTGATTATTAATATGCAACTAAATTGACCAGACAGAAATTACCTGGTATGTCCATCATTAAAAATTTCTGGTATTTTATTAATGATGTGCCGCTGTGCTTGAAAGCTAACCACTTGATAAGCGATACTTGGAAACGACAATGGTGGAAATGATACAACCAATGAAACACCATGATCTCTTGACAATCATCACAGAAGTCACCTGTTTATGGTAACATGCAAATTTCACTAGTTTGTTTTGACATAAATGTCTTATGACACATGTCTTGCAAAGTCAACAAGTACATGTACATGATCAGAGTTGCACAAACAGAATTTTTATGTTAGTAACAACAAATATTGCACGGTACATGTGGGATGGCCCTTACATGGAACTGACATGATGTTCTAAAACGGTGATGACTTTTACATACAACGATGTAAATATTTTGGCAACTGTAATGGTTCTATTCAAAATTACATAAACAGCATCAGTTTAGATGATGACCAAAATTGTTCAGACAAAAATGATTTGTGATGACACATGAAAAAACCTAACTTTAAATCTCGATTGTGAATGTATAATTTGTGGTTTCCTTTATAAAGAAAAGATTGATTTGATCAAAGACAGCTCCATCTTAATATCTACAAATATGTGTTAAACATCAACTGAAATCATCAACCCTCGCAGTTCCTTGAATAAATCAGCTACCAGTCTCTACACTTGTCCCATTTCAAAGACAACACTGCCAACACATAGATACAAACTGTGATATGGATGAAGTAAATATCAAATATTTCTACATCATAAATGAAACAGATTGTGAGTTAGCTTCACTCTCTTTGATTTTCACAAGGTTCTGGAGAAGATACCAGTAGAGGAAGTAAAAAGATCGTAGCATAACAATGTTGACAAACTACATGTACCAGAATAATATATACAGACACTGGTATACACAAATACAACATTCTTAATATCAGTACTTTATTTCTTTAGGAACATTGGCAATAAACAATGAGTTGTGTCAAATTTTATAGTTTTCAGAAGAAGGATTAAAGTTTAATATGACCAGCTTTTCCACAGGGGTTCCATATAATGTTTGCTAACATGAGACAGCTGCCACACTTACTGGAGTTATTTCCATAAATTTAACATCCAAATATCGCAAGGGTACACTAAATCCTCATTCAGCTTTCCCTTTTGCCAAATATTTCATTTATTGTAAAACTTTCACACATCTTTGTAAAAATATATCAATGTATTTTGGGGTAAAATTTTAATTCAGTATCTTTTACTATAGAGCAGAAAAAATTATGAAAACATGACAGTTTTATGTTAGGAATATGTGCATAACCAATGAATACAAGAATTAGAATTTAAATCAGTATCTTTTACTATAGAGCAAAAAAAATTATGAAAACATGACAGTTTTATGTTAGGAATATGTGCATAACCAATGAATACAAGAATTAGAATATTCCTTGTTGTATCCAAATGTCAATTTGACACAATGTCAGAATGCATAAAAGAAGCAATAATTTTAACTGGCAGGCATCCACCAAGTCAATGGTTTTGACCATGAATTATTTCTCACCATCAACTCATGGTAATTGGACACTTTAAAATTTGCATTTGAAGCAAGTACAACCATTAGCAAACACAGATGAGTGGCAAATTTGCACGGTTTGATAGACATGACTGTCACCAACTCAAAAACCATTGAATTATGACCTATACCACATTTATGGACACATATTCATGCATATAATGGAGCTATTTTAGTCATTTTCTTTCATAACCTTTCCCAACAATTTCCTCATTCCTTGAAAAACCCTAGAAAAATTATGAAAACAGTCAAATTTTGACAGCAGAACACTGCAGTGAACGGCAGACTTGTACTAAATTATTGATGCAAGACTGGCGGTTATTAAAAAGCTATTTTTCATTTTGACAGATCAATATTACATTGACTGCATCACCAAAGTCTGTCAATAGCTGTCTGGATGAAAATGTTGCCTGTTCCTATCCTTGTAATACAAGAATGGACAATTTCATGAAGTCTGTTGTACACAGTTCACTCTCAGCCAGCAGATCATACAAATGAATAATTTAAGATTGACACTCATCATGAAACTGATATCTTCTTTGCTTAGCGAGACAAAATCTAAAATAATTCCATTGAAAATTCTAGTTCTTTTAAGGTTAATATTACAGACTAGAACAGTCATCAATGCTGCCAGACATAAGAGTTGTCAATACCGAAAGACCACAGTGATGAATTCTAATTCCCCTCCAGTTTGAAATCTATCAAAAATTTGATGGCTCAGTGCACCCTTCTGCCTTCCTCATATCCATATTATTTTGAATTGACGGAAATGGGTTAACTGAAATTGATCTGGATGAAACTCTCGACGATTACTCCAGCTAGATTATTCGGTGAATGCAGAAGCAGGACCCAATTCATATATCCACATATGGGATGATATCTTGTATAAATATTTAAATTTAAATGTTGACCACATGGCACAAAAAGAGACCACAGGTCAATGTTATTTGACAACTAACCTTGCAATATCTACTTCATTTTGTATCAGACAATGCTTTAGTAAGGCCAAGGTAATAAGGATATTATTTGTGAAGTTTCCATAGAAACATCTCCATTTCATCACCAGTATATAGAGACTGGCCTTGCACAGAGTGATTACTGTACTCATGCTACAATTGTCCACTTTTTATTAAATTATCAGAGGCTATTATTAGCATCATAGCATTTAGTTACAGATGTAAATGAAAGATACATGCTTTTGTGTTGTAATTTTGTTGGTTTTTTTTCAAGTATCACAGATACCTGAGGATAGAGGGATTACTTACATAGATCACTGGTCAATCCCTGCATGATTTATGTATGATACTGCATGAAAAATGGTGCTGAAGACAAATCCAAGTCAAACAAAAATCTCTCGAGTTGCCATGATCAGTTCTTGGCATTTTGCATGCAAATAGATTTCCACACATAGTGTTCATCAAAGGCATCAATAACGTTTCAAATGTTACATCCAGAGGCAGATAATTTGGCCCTCGCTACAAAAGTTCATCCACAAATACCACAAAATCATACTGATAACAATTTTTTTTTCAGTTCTAGCTTGAAACACCTTGGTTCTGTGTAATTACTCAGTCCAATGAAGTACTGCTTCATTGAGTTCCTCTCCACAAAACTGACATTCTACACCCATTTAACACACACTGATGACCTACATATTGATGCTGCAAAAATCCATCAAATCAACTCCCAAAAATATTTAAGGACCAACATTAATTCACATTCATATAGCAAAATAGGTAACTCACCCTACAGTCACTTCAATATAACACCTACATTTACACCATTGCTGATATTTTCCTTCTCATAGACACTTGATCATCTCAGGTATGATATTTAAATTATCCAATATGGCTGCCTGTTCTGATTTCACCATGGCAACATCATGTCTCCCATGTTCAAATGGTACATTCCACCTATCTATCATATTGATATTTTCTGTTATATCCTGACCACTGAGTATTATGTTTTGGAGATAAACATTGTTTTGTATTTAACACACCTCTTTGTTATCTCACTACTGACTTCTGAATCCATTAAATTATTCAGAGATAAGGTCGTAGACAGTGACTGATTGGTTGATTTTCAGTGAGTTCACAGATAAGAACAGTAGTGGGCCAATGGTGCAACACTAAACATCATGACATTATTACAGATGGCACTGCTAGGATGTTACATTTCTCACTCTCTTTTGTTTGTGTCAGACTGTGAGGTCAAGTTACCTAAATATTAGAACAGCATCATTCGGCATTGCCTACATACAGTATTTAGTAAATTTACAATATGGTGCATGTACCACCAAATAAGTATCACAAAAATTGAACAATAAAAATTGCATTTAAAATGATGCAGGGTCGAATATATTCACTGAAGTAGGTAATTCCGACTGAGGGTTCAATTTCATTGTAAGTGATTCCATTTTACATTTTTAGAACATTTACAGTATAAAATAATTACATTCTGCAATCATTTTGTGCATTCCCACAAAGTTTTCTTTGAAGTTTCAACTGATAGAAAAAAACATTCAAGCATGAAACCGAAAAAAATAGAGTAATTCATTAAAGAAACACTCAACAACCATCTCCTCATACTCAGATATCAACATACCATTGCAAAAATAATTATCAAGATCTCACTTTGACTGGTAGTAATTTTTTTGCTGTTCAATAAATCTAACTGGGACAGAACCACACAACAAAGGAGTATGTAACCTCCAACCCTGAACACGCTTTTGAGGATGAATTAAGAATAACATCAGAATTCTCCAATTTCAATTCTCCAGCTGGTACACTCTCTTGACAATAATTCCATCAGTGAATATTCAAACTGAACTTATCTGATGAATTCCACTGAATGATAAAAGGATGTGCTGATATATGGACATGGGAAACTATGCTAAAAGGTGTAAATGTTGTAGATAATATACATCATACAATGACTATTAGTATTGTCCTATCTTAAACAACATTGAATTTATCGAACAGATGTTGCCCATATTTCTGAAAGAACATTTTGCTTTTGAAAGTTGAATAAAAGCTGAAAGTGATGTTTTCAGAAAGAGACATGTATTTGGTATCTTTGATATTATATGGACACACTGTGTATGTGTTTCTTGGTCTTCAATTATTGGTGTTAAAGTTGATATGATGAAACGAGTACTCATGTCAGTTGAAGCAGCATGGTTTTGAAAGCCTTCTTCCATAGCTTTGTGAAATTGACATTCCAATGTCATAGCGGTCATGTTGAAGTAGTTGGTTAAATTTGAAAGTTTACCCATGACCATGAACAAAAACAGGTGTACAGGACTCTCATTACAGTACCACAATATCATTTGAAATTCTTGAAATCTGATTCTCTACCTTGGAGTCTGAACACGGAATTTCCTTGAAATCAAACCCTGAATAGGAGTTTTTTTCAAAGAACACCAGTTTGTACGAAAAAGGGTTTACAACATCTGAGACACCTTGTTTGGATTTCCACATAGAATTAAACCGTTTTGAAGTTTGAACTTGACCTTCTGTCTTCACATAAGCAATTTCTGCAATTTTAATATTATTGGTCAAATAGGCTGACCCTGAATAAATTACCAGCGAAGGTCATGTTTATTCATGTGCAAAATTCAACTATTCAGTAAATCAAAGAAATTACATCTTTAATACCTACACTGATGATGCAGAAGGGACAATAAAAGCTTGTCAAGGTTGACTTTACTAGAGATATAACACTCATGTCAAGGCTTGCATCTCTGTATTCACTTCTCATGTAAATTATGTACTATGGTCGATGTGTACTTTTATCACAATCATGCCATTTTAAAAAATAGTTCTGATAGCACAGCTAAAGCTGACAGAAAAACACCACACATATCACAACAGAAATATTCAAAATCGACATCTACAGAATATCACACTTTTAATTTCTAATGTTAACCATCCTTTCACCTCCAGACACATTTTGAAGCATATGGGACAAGAGAATCATATGATTCCATAAGTACGTCACGTCTTTCAAATCAACCTTTGTTTATATTCTGTTGCATATCATACCGATTTTAATAAAATGCTCATGTCAATCTTTATTCAGTTGGTACACACAAACATTTTTGAAAATGCTTTAAAGTTATATTTTATGGAAAGCAGAAAACAAAGGCTCATGGGAACTGACATGATGACATCATGACAGGTGTGTATTTCAAATGCTTGCTATGACCTTTGACCCATTACCACTTCCTGAAACGTTTCTGGTAAATTCTTCTGATGAAGATTCCCTAACAATACCTGCTTGTTACTCATCACTTCTTTGAAATTAGCCAACCTACTCAGTTATTAACCAACCCACTCAGCTGTCATCCATCAACCTATATGACTAGACTGCTATTCTTTACGTTTCCAGACAATAACCTGATCATGTTGGTTCTGATGAAAAATTTAACATGAAAGCTGATAACTTATATTTTGAAATTTCCATAGAGATCTGTTTCTTGCCAATAAAATAACACTGGTGATATTTTTATAAGCAATTTAACACTGGCAAGAGATATAAACGGATCTATCGGTACTGTACTCACCTTTCATTATCCAACTCATGGAGCCGGGCTAAGATTTCCAGCGACAGTTTACTGCGAGGTGTACTTCTCCCCGATGAGCCGCTGTGGTAACTCCCTGTACTTGTGCTAGCGGAAGACCGACTGGAAAAGGGACTTTGAGGCGTTTTTGGGCGTAGCTGGACACCATTGGCAGACATTTCAGCAGGCAGTTCACCTGGAAAATTCAGATATCATAAAGTGTTCTCAATGGTTCTTTATCTATGGTAATTATTTCCAGTTCACTTCACTAAGACAATTGAAAATTATACAATTATTGGCACCACCTGGCGTAGAAAAATTCCCTCCTGATTAATGATGCTGCACTGTACTGCTGAACTCTGTCAGAACATTTCTTTGACTTCAATTTCTATTTGTCTAAGCATATTGATTATTAAGAAACCAGTGCACTTTACACAGAATTGTGCACTTGTTTGAATTTTGTACTATATTTATTTATGATACACAGGTGCCATGATGTCTGGCAGTGAAGAGCTGTAGGAGACGTGGTCTGAATTATTCAGTAAAATGAATTAAAAAAAAACATGTGAAAATATACAAGTATACCTTTATGGCTATTACTGTGGCTGCAGCTGTTTTGATGGACGGCTAGTGAATGTTTATAATGCCAAAACGTTCACCCTATAATCAGAGTTTCATCAAAACTAAGAGGAAATTTTCCTTACTGTTGTGACTGACACAAAAATTCATTTTGGACCTGAAAGCTTACAGATTCTAGAGGACACTTTGATAAACTTTATGAGGTTTTAATATCATATACATAGCTAGGTTAGTGTCTAGAGAAAGGAGAAAATAAATTTAATAGTGAGCAATTTGACAAACAAGCACTAGATTACTCAGTTATAAGGAGACTGGTAGCCTGGTAACATGTTATGGATCAGTTGTGTTCTTGTCTGTTGGATATTACTAGCATGTCTCCACACTACAGTATAATATATCATCCTTTCTAATATTCCACAGAACCTAATAGTAAGACTTCTATGTTAATTGTAGCCACTGCAGTCATTTGGAGAATAATGTCAGTGTTATTGCAGCATTTCTCAACAGATAGTAAGATTTCTTCCAAGAAAATTGTAGTTTGTTTTCATCCTTCTTTCTGTCATATCAGTATCTGATCATGGACCAAACTTTCACTGACTATCCATTGGTGACTGTCTGTTGGTGACTATCTATTTCACAAGATGGACAAAGCATACACCTCTGTGTTGACAACACATGAAAAGTATGCCATCTCTTACCTTGATGAAATTACACTTGTTATGTGATGTAATTTGTACAGAATGAATTGGGCCTGAGTATCATGATGGTATAAGTAATTAGTGATTCACGCCTCCATGACTCAATCTGCTAAACACTGGTTTCTTTCATAGTTGGCATACTCACACATCCACTGACATGTCCACTTTTCAAACGCATGTAGCCAAATAAAATGAATATTTTGATGCATTTTTCTTTTGTTTTTGTTCTGTTTGTAAAATGCATCTTGTTCTGTTTCCCAAATCATGATAAATGACCTAGCCCTCAACTTGTCAATACAGTTTCAACATCTGTTATGTTTGATATTATTGTGAGTGGCTGAATTGAAGTCCAGACAATTCATTTTTCAACGATAACTTTGCATGTTATATACATGTATGAAAGCAGTGTCTTGGAACAGAGCTCATATTTTATATTTCAACATATTTTAGGGAGAAGAATACCAACACGTCTTTGTTTTTAGAACAAAATGATGATAATATTATTGTCAAAAGTTGTTGCTATTGTCCCTACAATGTTCCTTGTATTTAGAAACAACATGTCACACACAATTTGAAAGGCTTTCTTGTCATGCATGATACACCAGCTACTTCCTGTCTCTCTTTCTTTGTCTTTCTCTTTCTATCTCCCTCCCAAACTCTGTCTACCATAGCATAAGATGTTAACTACCTAATCATGCATGATGACACGTCTCTGTTGGTTCTTACAATATGACACTGTTCGGAATATGATAATAGGTTTCCTGTACACTTTGTGATGATAGATGCTCCAATTGTTGTGGAAAATTCAATTTTCTTTGATATGGAAATTACAGAAAGATGCTATTCCTGTGAGATCGATAACGATGAGAAGACAATAAGTGAATCGAATGAACTTAACATGAAAACACCTGGTGTTCACCCTAACATTAAATTCGTATCATAAAACAGTATTGAACAGATATACTATGCTGATAATGTGAAGTGGAACAGCCCCTGTCTCTTTCAGAACACAAGCCTCGGTAATTAATACAAGCCACTATTATTCTTTTCAAAAGAGCTGTCAGATGCCTTCATCTGGAAGATGCATGCATCAAATAATCACCAAGGTATTCTACCTATTCATAGGTTAATAATGGTGTACATTTCTTAAATTTTGGTTTCTTTGCCGACTGATGTTCTTACTTTGTCTCTAAGAAGGTGTAAACATCCAGGACCACTGTAACATTTGATGGAATTCATTGATACCTGGGAACATCACAACATTTTTTACCATGTCAGACGGACTTTGTTACTTGAAATATAAAAACACTTTTTCCTGACATATACAAGCTATCACAGCATTTCTGAAAGTTGTAACATAGCTGCAGAAGGAAAATTGTTGCATCTCATACAGAACAGAAATTAATCAGAACATAATAAACAAGATCATCATGGTGGTGTTCTGTTATGTAAAGAGCTACTTCCCGGAAGCTGCAAGTTGTGTACAATTTTCGAAATGTGCTTTGTGTTTTACAGTGAAGGAAAGCTTAGGAAAATATGATGAAAAATTTTAACAGTTCCGTGACAAATTGTAAATTCAGAGGTTCCGATCCTACAATTGCAATTTTATGTTTTCAGAGCAGCATTCAGCCTTTTCATAGCTTATTCATAGCATCTTCTCACCATCAGTCTACAGTGTTTCCTATCTCCAACCCCTCCCCCTTCCAAATAGCTTTCAAAAACAACATGACCCTGCACACTTCCATCTCCTAAAAACAAAGCTACATCACCTGTGAAACACGAGTACAGCCATTCCGCATTTTTCCTTGCATCAATCCCAGACTGGAGCATACACTTCCTTGTAAACATAGTTACCCCACAGTAATGACCAATCTAAATGTACATATGCTCAAATATAAATTTCACAGCTCATCTTCTCATAAGACACTATCCGCTTCAAAATGACAGCATTGGCTCGCATATCAGAGACTAAATGTAATATTTGCATTGTGTTTTACGAGATCATTTTAAATTCATATCTCTTTGATGGACCATGGAGATGCTATCTGATAAATTCAGCCATGTTCATAATAACAAGTAATTTGGAAATTGCAGTGACAGGTAATCAATCATACAGTTTTCATTCTGAACTGGATGTGTGGATTGTTACTTTCAGAACAATATAGTTAAATAAAGACATACAATATAAAAAGGAATGCAATTCTACTCTTGTAATGCATCTTTGACTCCACAGAAATTCCCACTATCTTACTAGTAATCAAACCATGCCACTGAAAATAACTGCAATGCAAATGATGAATGGAAAAGGTACAAGTAATTGTGGCATGAGAAATACCCTGGCTGACTGCTGGCTTTCATTTCTGAATGTTCAGAGCACTGAAGTGGTAGCCATTTCTAACAGCAAACGTTACCATTGAAAACGTAGGGAACTAATAATTGAACACGACTGAATGGATAGCTTGTTATGATAACTGATGTACTACCATTATTGTTTATTCTAGGATGGCTGCAAAGCGTTTCGGGTCGCTTGTTATTTTTTAAATTTGCCAAGACATCATTTACAAACACTCAAAAATATAATTCATGCCACGGTCTGTTATGGGTAGAAAGTTGTCTGATTCATGCCTTGTGAAAAGAAAAAACCCTGACCTAGATGTACAATGCACACCTCAATGGTAAATCAATCTTCACAACTATTCTATTTACCACTACTAGCCATTCCCATTAATGAAAAAATTTCCCATTTACAAGGAAATGTTTCTCAGCACTGTACGTAAATGGACCGTCATTGATTATGTGTATAGCTCTGAGTAGATTCAATGCATAACTAGGCTACTTGAGATTGTCTTCTTGCATGTGAATGCAAGATGAAAGCTTCATTTTGAAGTTGCTGACCAATGAACTAGAAATTCAAACTTGGAAAATATTCTTAATGAAATGTCAAAGCAACAAACAATACCTTGCAGGATACTAAAGAAGTAATGGGTATGCTTTGCACAACTGTGTCTGTTGCTGCTCCGCTGTGCCAGTGATTAACGCCTGATTATCCAGTTTTCCAAACTCTTTAACGAATCTCTCAAACTTTTGCTATGCTTTTCTGTGAATTTATTCCTTTGAGAGTCATCCAGGGCAGAGGTTGTCTAGACTGCTTCATTAATAATTAATGTATTTTAACTTAATCCTCCCCTACTCAAATACTGACAGGCTGGAGGAGGAACTGTCTAGCAACACAGATATTTCCAATACACCTTCAGCTGAGTCTGTGAACTGTTAGATTTACAAATACCTTAAGAAAGTCTTGACATGGACAGGTGTTAATAGGTTTTGAGGAATTAATAGATGAGCTGGTAAAATATGTACAATACCAAGTAAACTAGACCGACGATATTTAGCTGAATTGTGATTAATCAAACTTCCAAACTGAAATGACGAATTCCATGAAAGATAGAAAGATTGTAAAGTTAACTCAAATTTGACAAGCATACTTGGTTGGTATTTTAAAAACCAACATACACGTGAAATGCCTATTTGTGTCTTTGTGTGCAGCACAGCAGAACAGGCAAATGTATAGCCGCT
Source organism: Ptychodera flava (assembly GCF_041260155.1). Taxonomy (NCBI): domain Eukaryota; kingdom Metazoa; phylum Hemichordata; class Enteropneusta; family Ptychoderidae; genus Ptychodera; species Ptychodera flava. The sequence goes on from NC_091945.1 coordinate 35,768,119, forward strand.
TCTATAATCAATATAACCATTGAAGTAGATCATCTATCTTTGTAAGGTTATTGTCATTGTTGGTAAGTATTGACATCTACACCTGAAAATCGATATGACCTGAAACTTTTTTACCAAAGCAAGCCAACCAAAACTTTTCAAATTCTCAATCATTGTTCACATGAAAGTAGTATCTGGTATTTGTCTTCCTGTACTTCACTCATTCCCTCCCATTTCTTTATATATAGGTCTACTTTCTTTCTACTGAAACTTGTAGGAACATACAAAAGCAATGACACATGTGAACAGGTATTACTCTCTACACGTCTGAGATTGTTAGTAGCCATTTCAAAAGCAGCAACAGCCAAAGAACAGCCAAATATTCAGTCTGATAACGTTTTGCCTTTAATCCAAGTTTACGTTATACGATGTCATCAACTCATACCCTATCAACACACCCACATAATGTTAATCAAATCTTGATATAGCGCCCTCTAGAGTTATCCACAACACCATACAGAGCACAAAGAGGTTTGTCTTACTGTTAGAGTTCTGATCTCTACTGTCAGGCACATTGGCAGCGCTTATAGAAGCATCTTGGTTTGTTTCTTCTTCTTGCATACTTGTTTGGATATGAGTTAAGACATCTTTCATGTTCGATGCTTCACATTCTAGCTTTGTAAGATGGCTGGAGTTGTCTTGAAGCTCTTGGCGGAGATGCGAGTTTTCAGCTTTCAGTGATTCCACTTGTTGAAGTAACTGGTCGTAAGACGACACAGCCATCTTCTTAAATCTGAAAGAATAGGACAATAATACATTTAACAAATATCATCTGTAATTCATAAATAAATATTGAAATATCAATTACGTGACAATGGCAGATATCAGGCTGAAAAAAGCAATGCACAAGCTACAGGCTATTTTGTTTTTGGTTATGAAAGCGTCTGCAAATTTAATTGGTTAAAATCTTCTCAGGTAATGGCTTTGAAGAGAAAACCGCCCACATAAACTAATGGTGTGCGGTACATTTGTCTGAGATTGCTTTGAGGGATCACTGTGGAAACGTTGATATCATGTTGAAAATTGCCTGCCACTATCTTCAAAGCAGTCCCTGCAATCCAATCCAATCAACGATGGTTGGTGAATATTCTGTATTTGATAGAAATACTACACCTTTAGGAAATTTCTGATCCAACCTACAAGACATACATATGCCAGAAGTCCTGTGAATGTATATTCTGTTTTTTTAATTGAGATACAGCCACTTTTTAAGACTCCTTATTTCAGACAAAAAGGCAACAAGAAGATTTTATAGCCATGAAAAAAAACAGACGTCTATGCAGGTCTGACATAACAATCACACAAAATCATGGCAAGTAATGTTGATAATACCGTGCAACAGAATTTTGGCAAGTTAATTACCAAGTTGCATTGGATAAACTGTCGATCAAATTGGTGTGTGGAATGTTTTGATGAGAGTTACGACTGCTTCAGTTTTGGTGGTCTTATTTCACACTCATTACAGTGTAATAATGTGGAGAACATCCAGTATTTTGACAATTTTGCTAATTGAACAATGGTACATCATGAAATTTCAGAGTCCTGTTTTATTTTACTTGGGTCTTGTTTTTGGAAGAATACATTTTTTAGACAAGCTCTTTACATATACAATATACATGTATGTTGTAATTCTTTATACAAGACGTACAGTTGTCAAGGTTAGCTGTGTACTGTATCATTTTATGTTTATAGGCAAGGTTAGCTAGTAAACAATGACGGAACATCAATAGGAATCTTTATCAGCTATAACATACAAGACACTGTTTACTGATTTGGCTGACAGTCAGCTATAGGACACTGTACACTGATTGGTTGACAGTCAGCTATAGGACACTGTACACTGATTGGTTGACAGTCAGCTATAGGACACTGTACACTGATTGATTGATAGTCAGCAATAGGACTGTTTACACTTTTGGTTGACAGTCAGCTATAGGACTGTGTACACTGATTGGTTGACAGTCAGCTATAGGACACTGTACACTGATTGGTTGACAGTCAGCTATAGGACAGTACACTGATTGGTTGACAGTCAGCTATAGGACTGTGTACACTGTTGGTTGATAGCCAGCTATACTTGTTGGACTGTACACTGATTGGTTGACAGTCAGCTATAGGACACTGTACACTGATTGGTTGACAGTCAGCTATAGGACACTGTACACTGATTGGTTGACAGTCAGCTATAGAGCACTGTACACTGATTGGTTGACAGTCAGCTATAGGACACTGTACACTGATTGCTCGACAGTCATTAAACATATTTGAACCAAATATGGACATTCCTTTTTCTACTGTCCATTCTTATTTTAGAACACTAAAGTTCTGAATTTTATGAGATAGCAAAAACTACACATGAGCGAAAATGTCTAAAATATGATCGTCTACATATTTCCTGTTGCAAAATAACAATTTGTCAACATTTTGTGAATTATGTTTTCCACAGAGACTGTCGCAGTTTCCTGAATGTTCCGTGGGCTGAACATGTTTACCTTCATGCATATTAATGAACCTAAAGCTTCAAATTGTGGAATACCCATTGCTGTAGTGTACGGGTTATTTCAAGAGCACCAGTATCTAACTAACACATCTTAAAACCACTTTGACCCTCAGGAACAGCTAAGAAATGAGAAAGGAACTCTAAATGGCCAGCAGAGGACAAATAGCCATGCATACTTGATTAGGCTACTCAGCTGAGATTTCAAAAATCCTTGGAGAGGAGAAAACTACACTATTATGTCTGCGAAGTTGAAAAATACTGATCATCTTTTTTTTGAATAAAAGTATAATACTCTCTCAGATATTAGTTTTTACTTCTTTGATTCGCTGGATAGGTTTGTTGCAAGAAATTGACCTCAAATTCATAGGCATTCAGGATGTATCAGAGTTATAATTACGGAATGATCAATTTCCTAATAGTATCTGGAAAGATCACACAGCTCCATTGACGGTTTCTCTATGGTTACACATGCATGAGAATACTTGGAATGTTATTGGCAGATGAGTTTGACTGTTAACCGTTGATTTGACTAATATTTTGTTTCAGTTGGTTTCTCTTTTCAATTTAATACTTTGGGTCAAACCATGTCTACCAGTACCAGGTGTAAAGGTAATAAGAAGAAGTGACATGAACTGAATTGGTTTGGGATAACAGTCTGACTTGGTTTGGGATAACACAGTCTGAATTGGTTTGGGATAACACAGTCTGACTTGGTTTGGGATAACACAGTCTGACTTGGTTTGGGATAACACAGTCTGACTTGGTTTGGGATAACACAGTCTGACTTGGTTTGGGATAACACAGTCTGACTTGGTTTGGGATAACACAGTCTGAATTGGTTTGGGATAACACAGTCTGACTTGGTTTGGGATAACACAGTCTGACTTGGTTTGGGATAACACAGTCTGACTTGGTTTGGGATAACACAGTCTGACTTGGTTTGGGATAACACAGTCTGACTTGGTTTGGGATAACACAGTCTGACTTGGTTTGGGATAACACAGTCTGACTTGGTTTGGGATAACACAGTCTGACTTGGTTTGGGATAACACAGTCTGACTTGGTTTGGGATAACACAGTCTGACTTGGTTTGGGATAACACAGTCTGACTTGGTTTGGGATAACACAGTCTGAATTGGTTTGGGATAACACAGTCTGACTTGGTTTGGGATAACACAGTCTGACTTGGTTTGGGATAACACAGTCTGACTTGGTTTGGGATAACACAGTCTGACTTGGTTTGGGATAACACAGTCTGAATTGGTTTGGGATAACACAGTCTGACTTGGTTTGGGATAACACAGTCTGACTTGGTTTGGGATAACACAGTCTGACTTGGTTTGGGATAACACAGTTCTGACTTGGTTTGGGATAACACAGTCTGACTTGGTTTGGGATAACACAGTCTGACTTGGTTTGGGATAACACAGTCTGACTTGGTTTGGGATAACACAGTCTGACTTGGTTTGGGATAACACAGTCTGACTTGGTTTGGGATAACACAGTCTGACTTGGTTTGGGATAACACAGTCTGACTTGGTTTGGGATAACACAGTCTGACTTGGTTTGGGATAACACAGTCTGACTTGGTTTGGGATAACACAGTCTGACTTGGTTTGGGATAACACAGTCTGACTTGGTTTGGGATAACACAGTCTGACTTGGTTTGGGATAACACAGTCTGACTTGGTTTGGGATAACACAGTCTGACTTGGTTTGGGATAACACAGTCTGACTTGGTTTGGGATAACACAGTCTGACTTGGTTTGGATAACACAGTCTGACTTGGTTTGGGATAACACAGTCTGACTTGGTTTGGGATAACACAGTCTGACTTGGTTTGGGATAACACAGTCTGACTTGGTTTGGGATAACACAGTCTGACTTGGTTTGGGATAACACAGTCTGACTTGGTTTGGGATAACACAGTCTGACTTGGTTTGGGATAACACAGTCTGACTTGGTTTGGGATAACACAGTCTGACTTGGTTTGGGATAACACAGTCTGACTTGGTTTGGGATAACACAGTCTGACTTGGTTTGGGATAACACAGTCTGACTTGGTTTGGGATAACACAGTCTGACTTGGTTTGGGATAACACAGTCTGAATTGGTTTGGGATAGACAATCAAACCATATTTCTCTAGGGTTAGCTCATATTGCAGTTCATAAGAGATGCTCAGAGTTGATAAATATGTCAGTGCCACAGAAGCAAACCAGATATCATATAATATTCATATCATGTAAAATTTATGGCCAATTTTACCTGGCATTTGATGACCGAACTCATTAAAATTTTATTTCATAATATCAAAACTTCAAAGGAAACACCTAGTTGTCTTGAAAATAATCATTTGGTTTCATTTAATATGAAGACACATACTATAAAACACAAAAATATGATGAAAATACACTGATCATTCGAAAACAGTTCACTTAGAGTGAAAGTTGGAGTGTTCAATATTTGAACTGCACTGCTACAGAGTATTTGCATGAATACAAGGTTGATCTTTGAGCTGTATCCCTGAACTATGCATAATAAAAGCATGCCACTTCTTATCTTTAATGTTTAAACTCTTCCTAAATGCTTGCAATACCCTTCAGACTGTTTCTGACCTTGAGGGAATGAGTTCATGCTGACGTCAAAGGAACTGATCAGCTGCCACTGGCAGACATGCTTATCAATCCGATCGTTACAAGTCTTATGGTTTCCACCTTGGCGGCTTCCATCAAAGACGGCTCAGTGTTATGCTCTGATGTAAATAGCATCAAATTTACAGTTTATTTTCAACACACTGAACAGCTCTATTGCACAGCGAATGTCTGTGTAATATAATACAAACATTTACACAGTGTCTGTCATATGCTATATGAAAAGAAATCCCTTTTTATCATAGAGACACCACATGTTTGAAATGAAATCCAAACACACTTTCAATCATCATAGAATCACTCAGGCAAACTAGCCTGATAATCAAAGATGATAGAAATATTTATCCACCAATGGGGTTATGTGTACGCTAATGCAATGGTCAAATCTTTTACCCAAAGTTTGTTATGTAGACCAACAAACACCTTCAAAACGATAGGGTTGGGCAAGGGGTATGTTGATTAAGTGGGTAGATGAACTGTTTGGTTGGTACTGTGTATCTTTTTTACATCTGCAACTTGGAATTAAAAGTAGGAATTAATATTTCAACAGAACACAAATAGTTAAGGACAACTGAAAGGCGAAGCACTTGATTCAAGACAGTGAGTACATGGCATTTCTTTATTATGCATTCTGAACACCTATGTGGTGTACACCTTTAAGACAAAAATTCTTAATTTTTGACGATGTTGAAAAACATTTCCTTCTCTAATGGACAGTAATCATGGAATTAGAATTCTTCTTGTGAAACAGATATTTTTTCAGAAGTGTTTAACTTCCTACAAAATATCCTGGGACTTAAGTTAGGAAATGTTTACAGTATCATAACAGTCACAATTCCCTAAGTGGACAGGATATGTGGTTGACCTTTCTGCCCAACAGGTCATAACCTCCTTCTCTGCTATTCATCAGTACGGTACCTAATTGGATTTCTTCTGACCTTCCCTTTCTAAACTAAGACTACTTGAAGTAGTTCTCTGCGGTGATTTAGTGGTTCTGACTGAAATCTGTATCCCAAATGTAAACCTGACTGTATAACTTCCACATCCATTAGTGGTTGGTTATCTGTGAACCACCTTTCCTCCAAGACTATCCTTCCAGTGTTGCAAAGCTTGCACTGAGTGTAGCAAGGTGTGTCTGCCAGTTTGTTCCAGTACCAGCTTCACTTCTAAAGTCTGCTAAAATACCTATTGTTTTTAATGTTGTGGTTGTACCTACCCGTACCATTTCTAAAACAGATACCGGTATAGGGTTAAACTACACACTTTGTGTATTGTGTAAACATGGAAGTTTTCTTATTCTTGAGTGTTTTTATCAACTTTGTTGACAGTCCGTTTTTATACACATTGCCAGGTCCTATTCTGTGAGTCCCTACATGTCTCTTCACTGTCGGAATGCAAATCAGTATTTCTGGTGCAGATCTTGGGAACTTACAAGACAGGTTATGACCTTATAATTCCCATCAAATACTGATGACAATCTCAGTAGACAGAGTAGGAATTGAAGTTCAGAATTCCCTGTAGCAATGTAAGAAGACCCCTGAACAACTGATTTCAAACATTAAACACAAACATGCTTAGAATGCTCACACGCAAGAGAGGTCAAGTTCAAGCTACATGTATGCATTTAGCCATCTCCATTTTATATGAAAATTATCACAGACAAGAATCTTCATTTTCACCCTCTAAACATCGGAACTACTGTAGCTGTCATACAGTAGTACACATTGTACATATGAATTTCAGCTCTAGAAGAATCATGGCATGAGTTTGTTGTTTATATTTTGCAAACCCAACTAGGGTGATCTGACCTATGCCATCTTGTTTGCATGGACATGTATCTCTAACACCGTCACATTGATCAACTATTCTTCCATACACAGGTACAACAGCAAACCAACCAAACAAAAATTACTTTAACTGACACCTCTGTGTTGATGACACATCCCTGTAATTTTCCAGCAAAGCAAAGCAGTCATCTATGTAGTCTCGCAAACTTCCCCACTCAACTCTCTTATCCAAGCCAATGTTACACTATCTGCACTTGTGTAAAACATGAGTAGCGTTCTTAAGTTTATACATCTTTAAATACTGTTACGCTTTCTCAGTTCCTGTCTGAAATAGGTAATTGCACACCCTATTAGGATATCAGATCAAAGGGAAGTACTACAAATCTTTTCCACCTACTACAGTACTTGCCCTAAAAGTATCTTATACACATATACAATATTACCTTGTAACTCAGGAAGCAGACTCATAGTGAAAATAGCATATTGTATCATGTGAACACCTGTCTGATTGAAGTCTATGCAGCCAGTCCTGACTTCTACACATACTGTGACTGTCAGTGAATAATATTTTCATGTTTGACATCATTGCATCAACACTATGCATTGCTGTGAAAAGTGACAGTATAAAAGCAACATGACAGAGCATGATATGAAACAGTAAATTCATAGACTGGTATCAAACCTGTGACACTGTAATCCCACTGGGTTACCTCAGTTGATGCAGACACATCTGCTCTTGACCACAGCCTTGATTGTCAATGAGTGATTTACATGTGAAAGAGAGTCAATGGAACTGACTGTCTGAATAGAAACAAGTACGTTTACCACAGGGCTGAGAGTTTCTCCATCAAGTATGGTAACTCCTATCAGTACTACATTTCTTTGATTTTTTTCTCACGCTTACAAGACGATGGGTGATAAGAATGTTGAAAACAGATATCCAAAACTAAAAGTCAACAATTCTCAAATTTCCAGAACACGGACTCTGAATCCACAAATACATTGATTGAAGTGCTGTCCTGTAAAATAGAGATCTCCTATGATCATTGTTGTGCACCCTTCAACTTGGCTGTTGACAGATGTCACAGTACTAGTGAAACTGACTACAACAATTGTTACACCTTTCTGATTTTGCCAGAACACACACCTGAACCTACTTTACCTCTGAGACTCAAATACCTGGAGAGTACCACTGCTCACGGGTTGCTCTTGTTCTCAGAAGAGCACGGCTGTGAAAGGGAAGTTGAGTTTCTATAGAGTGTACATGAAAAATGAGATACGGGGTGAGGCAAACATTGACCTGACATTGTTAGTGGATTCTGTGACTCACTGAAGGTTTGCCACCACTTCCTAGATTGTGTGTTTGGTTGTACAGAATTTCACCAAGATAGATGAAACATCAAGTAAAATGTCAAGGGTAAAATGTCTAGAGCTTTAAGTTACACTGTGAGCAAACAATGTCAAGAATGAGAGTTTCTTCTGTGTTGTACTTAAAGTATTTAGCAGTGTAGTGGATGTTACCATGACAACTAATGCACTTGAACTTGTTGGATGTTTTTACATTGACTTTCAAGAAATTCTTTGGCGGCTCAGAAGCAAAGCAAACAAAAGTATTTCAACATAAATTTGAACCTTAAATAAACATCTGAATCTTTTTTTCATAATTCTATTACAAAAAAAAGCTTCCATAACACAAATTAACTCTGCGGTATGAAACAGTCTAGCTTACACTCTGTTTGTCTTTCTCTGTGAGTTTGTTACTATGCCTGAAGCAATTCCTATGACATGTCCATATCGATTTCTCAATAAAGTATACACAACCAAGGAAGATGTACTGTGAGCAGCACATAAAACTCTTCTTCTGATCAATCTACTGCAGCTGACACTGATTGATGGTCACTTTCTTCATAAATCTTATCAGAAAAGTATGTTTCTGACATCATTCAAACAAGTTATGGGTAATAACAATCATCGTCAGGTACAATATGATCTACATGTATGACATTTTTATCAATATTTTTGTGATGAGTAAGTTCCAAATATAATAGTTTTTGCACAGGTACCTTTGTACATGAGAGTTGAACTGACCAATGCACTGCAAAAAGAGGGCCATTACTTCATTCTACGTATATGTTTGGTCTTTTCACTAGTCAAGGGTACATATCTGACATATTTAAGCATACACTGCACAATAATGTATATGTACCCAGGAGTTGAACATCAAGGGGAACATACACAAGACAAAGCACTAAAAACATACCGGAAAGCTTCAGTTGATGTGAATTTGATGCAGCCCACTGTAGTTACATGTACGCTAAGTTTGGTCCACAGTAATACATTTGTACTACAGTTGGACTTTGAAAGTACACATATATATTGGCGCATAGAGGGTTACTCACCCAAAACAAAGTCAGTACATTGGTCAAAAAACAACACATAAATCAATAAGTGCTAGGTAAACCCACATTCCCAGATAGTAGCACAGTGTATCATAGTGGTTTTCAAGCATTTGAAATGCCGAAGATTTGCAGTACAAGAAGGTGACAATCACAAGTAATTTTGTCTCTTGAAATTGTCTTTTTAGAGTACTGACATATAGAAAATGATCAAATTTGAATAAATCCATCTGAAATCTGAACTGCAGAAAAGGCTACAAGGGCATATGAAACACACTGTATAATGCTTCCTATCTGAGATTTTGATAACACAGCTTTGGGGGGACAACAGTGTGGATAGTATGTTGGCTTCCTATTACAAGAGTTCCCTGGGATTTCCAGGTGACTTTCAGAACACTTTAAAGATGAAATGTGATCACTGGAACGTGCACCTTATTATCCATCCTGATAAGAAACAAGCAAACTTAACAGAGATGTATGTTCCCAATTTCGATTTGACACAGTGTAATTATTTCTGAAATTTCTTTTGTAAATCGTTTAACCGAGAACACCTGATCCATATTTGGAATATAATGGACAAACCACAATGGTATTACCTGATTCTGATTTACATAATTGTTGCCCTGGATATGACCCATACAACAACATGACAATTCAATATCATCCCTTCAAAGTATTGAACAGTTTTGGCATAAGATAGTAATTGGTATGGATGGCATACAATGGTAAATCTACATGGCAATGATACCAACAAAAGATATGAAATAAATTTGCTAATTCATAACAAAGTTTCTCAGGTCAAACTTTCTTTACTATTCATTATGATATTGTTCTCAGTGTCAGTCACTTTAAACTGATATGATATCATGTGATGTGACAGGCAGTGACAAATCTGAAGCAATCTGCCATTCTCAAGCCATTTGAATAATTTCTTTGAAAATTACATTTCCACCACGGTACAGCAAACTAAGGTATCTGTTCAGCCTGACCGCGATTCCAGAATATATTTGGTACTACTACCACCTTAAATCTGAATTGTGTAGACTACTCAACCTTTGCTAAGACACTGGAAGTATGTTACTGAAGGTGGTACATTATTCTCTGCAAATTCAACTATGCTGAGTATATGACAATATGGGCTCCCTGGAATTGCTATGGGAATCAGTTGCTTTATCATGTACATGTTATCAGTGTTTTACGTGACTGAGCTGCATTTCTCCTGAGGAAAACTTACTTCCATCGGAAATTGAAAATCCCAAACAGGGAGAAAACTGCAAGTCAAATTCTTAAAGCTGTTTCCTGTAGATCTTTACATCCCACTTTCATCATCCAGGTTCAATTTCATCAATGTTGATTTCAGTGATTCATTGGCATGAACAAAGAGAGTCAAAAGTCAATAGTTTTCTTTTTTTTCATGTTCATGGCATATTTTAATATTTATTGATTCATCTGTGTATACCTAAAATGAACACACATTTCTGGCAAATTAAAACCTAGTCACATATCGAAATTCGCAGTGTGGGTTCATGACATGGTCTATATCAATATCAATAGTTTACACTAAACTCCAAAAAGCACATAGTCAGGAACATTACTAGGCAAATACTGCATGATTTTGATATTCAATAATTCCCAAAGTTCATTGAAACAAGTTAAGCCTCCCCTTTTCACCGTTAAAATCATCTGAATTGATCATATCCTATGCCACATGGACCAATCCATTTGTATTGACAGGGTGGGGGTTGGCTGCATTGTAGCTATGGAGATGCAAAGTCAAAGGTTACTTATTATTTGAAATATGATGTAAATTGCAGCATTAGTCATATCTATTACAGTATTGAACATGTGATACTATGCAGGCCGGCTAATGTAACCGCTAAATGGACCGTCATTTCAAAGGATTATGCTGCCATCAATATGCAATCAACTTCTTACAATTGTATCAGAGAAACTTCACTTCCTAGATTAACAAATACTAAACCCAACCTGATTGATAAAATTGGTGTATAGTGAATGACTCATACACTGTACAGTTCAGGAGGCTATCACTGGGAAAAGTGCATGGAAGAGGCACATTGACCCAAGTCACTCACTGATGAGTTTTATTACTGAGTGCAGCACACACTTTCAGGCCATAGTGCAAAATGCTTCAAGGTGATTACTACCAATGTTGATATTACTGTGGATTGAGAGATACTACACACAGACCTAAATTCCCAGTAGAACATTTGAATGAAAACTGTCAATGACATCTGCTTGGTTTTTTTCTGTAATTTCTCTCCTTCACTTTCACCCATACAGACTCATCTTGATGTCTAATATCTTCTAACTTCCTTTCTATGTGTCTGTTGCCACTATTCTCTGCTTTCATATCTGACTGGCCCTATTTTAACTTCAACTTTGAAGGCTCTCTGGAAAAACTAACAATAACATTGGTGTCCTTGGTGGTTGGTCTGAGAACACCTCCATCCTTCCAAGGCAAATCATAATTTCTAGATGGTATCAATACCAGAGCTGGTGCGTTGTAGTATGGCAAGCTTCAGTGAAGCAAATCTACATTTATTAATGTAAAGATGTTGAGCAATCTACTTCTGTGGATTGCATTTATACCACAGTCACACACTTTAAATTTTATTACAAAATGGAATGGTTTACAAGAATTTTTGATTTTCATTTCTCTTTTCTGACAGACCTAACATCTGCTCCGATGAAGAGTCGAGAAAAAATTTTAGGAAATGGGTCAAGCTGTACAAGTGTCCTACACAATGCTGTCACAAAGAACACACATTAATAACCGTAAAACCAATGGCAGCCACTGAATAATTTCTCAATATCTGTCACAGCAAGATTGATACATAGTCATGTTTATACCTTCAAACCCGTTTTAAGGCCCCAGGTCATTTACGCTAGATTTGATCAATTTCCATCCCATAACAGTGAGTGCTGAATCCTGCCTGTATTGTGAGGTGCCGCGAAACACAATGACTCACTACGCCTGTATCATTATCTCCACCACATTTGTAGCAAGCCCCAAGATACCACTTTGTGCCCAGTCACAGAATAAGTCATGACAAATCACATTACGATTGCCGGCATAATTCTATAGAAATAAAATCCAGCCGATTATACCTAGAATGTGGCGGTATTCTTTCTATGATATGATACTGGCACCGGGTCAGTTAACTTGAGCAAGAAAATACAGCTTCTTTGGCTACTGACATCCTCCTCGGAATAACAATGTCTTATTTAGCAAGCAGGAGGCTAATACACATGTGGCTTTGAGCAAAGAAAATGTGACTTATGCAGCCTTCTATGCAAACAATGAGGAGCAGTGGATCTACAGGCTGGAAATAGATAAAGCTATCTAGTTAAGCAATGTAACGAGACATTGGTCCAATATTGTCAGATAAAATTCATCACATGTGCAGCACCAATTCCAATATTGCCAGCCATCCTTGCATCTAGACATATCTATGGAATGTTAAATCGTTGAAATTATTACAGTACTCTATTTTTATCCACCTGATCCATTATATTCTACCAATATCCAATACCTCCAATATCTTGCGATATCATTCATCTTTGTATTACAGTCAACCTATCATTTGGCCATATGTTACCTTCTGTGTTCTAACAGAGCAAAATATGAAACAGATATAATGTACTGACCGGAGATAATATCATATAAGCAGTGCCAAGATAGAATCTATACAAAATGCTATGTCATGTAAAATTATCGTAAATACATTCTAAACAGACTAAATTTAGTACCAGTCATTCCTAGTGTACTTCTTTCTTATCACCAAATATTATGCACATAAATTTGTAACTTATCCAGATCCTGCCATGATATAAAAATCCATCCTTGGAAAGACATGATGAAAAAATCATGAATTCAAACAATTTCCAAAAAGTGGTGGAAGAAGTTCAACAAATGCCATTGAAACAGTTACATGAGGTGATTTACCATTTCTCGGCCTGTATTTTGGTCTGTGCCTATCAACACAATCAAGGATGCCATTGAGAAACTTCTCCCTGATTGGTCCATTAAATCCAACCTGCATCACATGACGTATCTTGGATAGACTCAACTTCTCCATCACAGACACACTTAATAAGATAGATGGCAGCAGATAGTGAGTCTGTGTGGCTAATTTACTGTTTCAGACTGTGCTAGCAATATAATTTCATTGATGTAAGATTTCTCTATTGCCTCTGGGCTATGCCATTTTAAGGCATGATATTGATTGAGCTTTGCAAGCCAGTAGGAACACAATACCTATGCCAGAAAATTGGCTGTACTTTCAACACACCTGTGTACACTTCCACTCTAAATTACTTGAACTGGTGAGGCAATCATGACAGAAAATGACCTTTTTAAAAATTTATAAAATACATTCAAAAAAATAATTTTCATTCATCCATAAGTTTTGTTTCTTCTATTAAAAAATTGATGAGTTACAAGAATTTATCATGTCATTAATTCTTGAAAAGTAAATATACCATACAAATTACAATGGAATGATAATGACAACAGCATAATCGGTTGTGAAATAATTATTTCTGAAGGCGGCCTCCTCTTCCTCTAATGAGTGAAAGTTAAGTATTACCAAATCTATTGGATGGCCTAGTTTATTATTTACACCAACACTGTACAAAACACAACATCAAATGCACAACTTTGCATTTGAACTTTGAATTTCAACCTACATTCACACTCCATTAGGGCAATACTGCAATGGCTTCATATCAAAGACATGCTGTCAGGCTTTTAAGACCAGTGACCTGCCAAATATTTTCACTATCTTTATACTTGTATGCAACGACAGTTTTGTAATCAACACAAAAAGGCCTTAGTTAAAAGATTAAACTAAAGACACTGCCAATAATTAACATTGTTGGGATGGCTGATTGATGGCTATTTTAGCAGAGAATTAATATCTCAAACTGCTACCTACGAGTAATCACCATCAACCATCTTGACAAAATATATCGATATACAACTATAACAGCTATGTTCCAGCTTCATCCATCTCTACCATCTGTGTCTTGTGATTAGAATAGAAAATCAATCCAGTTTCAAATTGGTAGTCAGTACACATGAAATAATTGTCTTGGAAACCATTCCCACCTTACAACCGGGTGAAATACATTGATTGGTTGCTATGGAAACTTGCAACCGAGTAAGTACCCAAATGGTCTGCATAAAAGGTAAAAAATTGACTTCCCAATAAAAATATGCTGCAGTACGCAGCATTCTATTGGTTGCAAATTGAGTCAATATGACATTAAGAGCTTATCATTTTTTGGTTACCGGGCTAGAATTTGACAATATATATTTCAAGAAAGAATCACTGATAACTTTACATATGTAAAATCATCCTACCATCTTTTTAAAATATAATGAACACAAATACCTGACACCAATGCATGGAAAATACCAGCTTGGAGAGACTATGATATAAAAAGATATTTCTAACAGTCACTGCATCGTACCAGGATCTAATATTACTCACTGTTTCATAATGTACACAGTTATAAGGTACTCACATATGTTGCAATGCATGTTGATGTCAAATGATGTACGTGCACAAAGATTTGTAACCTGTTCATCCCCAATTCCCTGTAAACCGATCAACAATCACCATTGGTTTGGGCCAAACCATGATGGTGAATGGGTAACATTATAAAGTTATCTGTGTCCTACACATTGAATTTCCTGGCATTTGTATTTCTGCTCATCAAATGTTGGTCTGACCTAGCAATCCACCTACACACGATACCCTGAATACATATTTATTTGCTAAATAAGTGACATTTTACAGGATTCTGATGGTGAAATAAATTACACCTAAAAATGTCAGATTATTTTCCATGACGTGATATATGATACAGCATTCACATCACTCATTAGATGTTAGATAACCTGAAGAAAGGCAGTTTTCTAGAAATCACACTTTGTATTCAACGGACCAAAAATTCACTTTTACTCTTGCAATTTAGGGCTTCTTTGGGGTCACAGTATCCTGTAAGAGTTATGGTACAAAAATACATGTATGGGCACTTTTATGCTGTGGTAAGGTAAGCATTGTTCAAAATATGCGGGAAGAACACATTGGCTATTCACTAAAGGGACAGTCCCATAAATCTGTTTTCAGCTGTCTTTGCCCTTCAGTCAGAATTCTACCATGGTAAAGGAAAGTAACAGAGAGTAGCGTGTGATGCTGTAACTTCACAACACACATATACACCTTTCTGAACCATAAAGGGTACCATAAATTGGTATATATTGATAAGTCTCATGTACACTTAAACTCCAAATCACATGTTCAAACTAGAATTAGCATGGTACTTTCCCTGGTTTGCTCATGGTTAGATAAGCAGAGACAAAGATAAGGCTGACATCTATGGCACAGGTGATTAATTTTGTGAAAGCAGCTATCTCTCATCACATTATCTGATGAAACTATTACCTGTATGGGACTTCTAACTTATCCATTGCATGTCCTGAATGTGGATAAAGAGGTCTTCCCATTTGTTGATACGCAAAGACTGTGCAAAACTGTTGACAGTAGGACGTGTATATGACCGTACTAGACAATCTAAACAATGATGCATACCAAAACTTGCCCGCCAGTTACAAATATTTCTCAGTAAATTCATTCATCTGAACAAATGCCATTAAATCTTCCATCCACTAAGGACTACATTTACATAAATAACAGCTTTAGAAAGGAAAATTTGTTCAAAGAGGAAAAGCGAAACTGTAATTTGAACCTTGAGGTTGTCAAACAATCACAGACAGCTAAACCATGTCCTATATTGAGTGTATGGATATCACTATGGTGTAACATATTCTGAAGCAAGTCTGCACTCAAGATGAACTCACTGGAGCTGTTTGATACTGTATATGGAAACCGAATGAGTACCCCATCATTTCCAATGTACTCATGACATACTGTATCTCTTTGTAGCTTTGAACCATCAATATTGAAATAGACATCTGTGTGACCTTCAATTGCACTGTTCATATTCCAAATCTCAATTTCCCCTTTGGAGAGAGTTATTTGCATCAAGGCTATTGGTCTATATGTCAGAATGCCAAAACTTCTTCACCTTTTGACATATTTGTATTATAACAGCCACATCACAAAATACAATTTCAATATTTGAGGTGCCCTTCAAACCAATATGAATCTACCCTAGATATCAAATTTCTTTTTATATGCAACACATCATAAGAATTTTCTTTGAATTGCCAGTAGTAATATTTACGGAAAACCATTTTAGAACATAATCATCTCATCAAAGTTACTACATTTTGGCTCTGTTACAAAATTTCTGCATGTCTTCAAGAATATTTCCCTAGGATACTGACACCTCACTGTTCAACTGTTATTTTGAAGCTTGGTGGACCCATGTTACTTTCAGTAAAATTCTTTCATATCGCACATTTCCATGTGTTGGAGCAAACAAGGCCGGTAATGAAGGGCTATCTTTTATAGATAACACCAGAGGCAGCCAATACTTACGTAGTCCTGAAAATACTAACACAGGACTACATGTAAGTGTAACTGTAGCTGTTTAAATCGTACATACAGTAGTCAATCAGGTGACTACATAGTGACAGAGTAGTGATGGTGATTGTTGCAGTGGTGATAAAACTAGTGATGATAATGTTTGTGGATATGGCGGTGCTGCGTGTAAATAGTTGTGTAAATAGTGTAGCATTTTGTAGAGTACTATGATGATGGCGTGAATGCATGTAGTAACATGCGTTCTATGAAATTGGCTTGTACTTATGTGTACATCTAGTTTCATCTCAAGCCTTGTTCCCTTCTCAGTGACTTCACAGATTTATGGAACATTTGGCAGGGTTTGAAATACTGTTGACAATCTGACACAGCCTGCCTGTATTTGTCACTTGCATTGATCACTGTGTTCTGGTGATACTACTCATAATTTACATGTAACAAGCCAAATAGCATGTAGGTCATCCACTACTTATCAGTGTAAGGGTGGGGGATGGAGCCAAGACTACCCAGGCAAAATAGCATGTAGGTCATCCACTACTTATCAGTGTCAGGGTGGGGGATGGAGCCAAGACTATCTAGAGTTCTCAGCTCAAGCTGATGGTTATCACATGATTTACAGTGTACTCCAAACATTCTTGGATGTGGAAGACATACCACAGATAATAACAACATAACAAGAGATAATGGATTGCCAAAACAACTGTAGCCTTTCATATCCAAACAAGATTCAAGACTTAAATTATTGCCAACAAATGAAAGACGACAGCTAGGTATTCTCTTCAAAATGTTTCTATTGATTTATCACTAATTAAAATGACTGTATATCAACTAGTTGCATGATGGTCATGTATGCTTATACATGTACTGAACACTCCATCACTACCGACCACAAGATCTTCGGAAGACAGAATTCTCTTTTCAATCAGGAAAATATGTAATAACCCGCATAATCTGGCAAGCAGATTGTTAAAATAGTTAATAAGTGGGGACATTTATACAAATATGGTTTACTATTGGTTTGCTTTCAAATAATCTTTACATCAACCTGCAAACAATTGATAATCATTTTTGTACAAAACTTTCTGAGAAACAACATAGAATGTTGATAACAAGTGTTTCACTCCAGAGCCAAGAATTTTTGTGACTATGGTACCCATACATGCCTAAATTTACCTTTACACTGCATCATTTGCAAGAATTATCACTCTGGTTTTCTATCTTTTCAATAATTTATTTCTTCTTTCCTTACAATCTTCACTGACATAAATTTTACATTTATTTACATATTCATTTCCAAAAACCAATGTTACACACACACAGTATTCATACATGTAACCTGTAACTTACACCCATCTGTGTCCTGTCAATGCATAAAATGGAAAATGCAGACAGCTAAAATCAAACATTTGAGTGAAAGCACACCATTGAATGCTGAACTGGCCTGAGGCAATACATAACAGCCATATGGTAAAATAGTAGAGCCAACCTACTTTTGAAATACAATTAATAGAATTAAACCTGGTAGATTTTATCAAAGTAATATTGAACACACAAACTTTCTGAATTTATCAATGAACCATGTTGATCATTGGAGAATTGGCAACCTAGTCTAACGAGACCATGCAGAAACTGTCAATATTCTACATGCATTTGAAAAAATATCAAAGTGAAAATCAGTTTAATTCATACTGATGAGGCACATAGTAAGCCTTAACAAGAGAAAATGACTGCTAAATTTGTCCTGACATTGGCACTACTAGTGTTTACAGGGCAGCAATTACCGTACCACACACTGCAAACAAATGAAGCCAGACAAGCTAAAAATATCAAACCCTGAGCAAACATCACTGCCATAGGTAGAGCTGCTTTTGATGAACTGAACCCTAGTAAAAGCAGGTCACACTGGGTCACAGATAAAATGGAGATGTGTCAAGACTAATAAAACACCACAATATGAACCAACAACCCATCTCTTATCTCATGGCAAAAATAAAATTTTTTGAATGGAAGTAGCCATGAGGAATAGCATGAGGAATGGTACACATCAAAAATGTATCCTAATATTATATGACATTTGAATCCAAATTTTGATGAATTTGTAAATAGGTACACTTCATCACCAGAATACTGTAAAACACTTTGATAAGCCGCATGTTTTTTAAGCTTTTTTTATTTTTATTGCAATCAGCTGGTTTTAAATTTGGCTGAAATGACATCTTATAAAACCATAGTAAAACAGTAAAAAGTTTAAATTAGGGACATTTTAAATTAGAGGATTGAATGACTTAGCTAAATTTGCTAATTTTAAAAAAGATGTTGGTTTAAAAAGGCATGTTTTACAGTTTATCATGAATGTACCTGACCTTTCATACACAGAACAAACAGAAACTTGTTGAAAACATTTTTTTCAATTACAGAAACCTTTCAAAATGCATCGGATAAAATTGAATCAAATATCAAAATTTACCATATTTATATAAATACTTACATAACCTCAAAGCCTAAAGCTACAAATTACTCGGTATATTTAAAATAGGAAGAATGTTCCATAAACATTCATTTCACCAAGATGGTCTGCTGTGTTTAACTACCTGCATGCTGTAATAAAGGTTTCTCCAGACAAATTTCTCAAGAAGCTGAAGACATCTTCATTTGTGATAAATATTGACTGTTCTGCTCAATACAGAGCTGAGGAATCACTTGAACCAGTGATTGCTTTCCTTGTTCAACATACTGAGATAGCTATTAGCTTTCCATATTTCAATCATTTGCTCTGTTGATTCTGTACTTCAAGTGTTGTTAGTTCTCTTCTCCACTGGACATTCTGGTAAACATGTAAAGGTCAAGATATCTGCAAAGAACTTCTACACCCACAACGCCACTATGAAGTTCACGAAACTTGTCTGTCTTAGCATTTTATCATGATATATTTGAATACAAACTTACAACATTGATGAAATATTCCTGTTAAATGTGAGCAATCTTATAGTGGCTGTATTTGAGGACAAGTGAAGTTAAATGTGTGTATAAAATATAAATTGTACATGTCTGTCACATGTGTTTATAGTATACATGTACATAACCAAAGGGTCAGACGTACTTGTAAATATAAAGTTGAAACGTGTTTCTAACATGTTTTCCATTACCTTGACACTTGTTCTAGTTTCCAAATATTTTCAGGGGTGAAAAAACTTCAACACAACTGATGACAAAATTATTATTCCGTTAACATAACAATGATTAATTTTAGTTTTAACACTCTGAAAAATGAAAGCTTCTATCATAAACCTACACATTCACACGTACATAATTATCTTCACCACATCTGCAGTTACCGGTATAACACCTTATTATAATTTTTTTGCTGACTATACCAGTACTTGTATAGTTCGTCAGAGTAAGAGGTTTCTCTAAAGAAGAAAAACCTCTGTAATAGGAATGACTCAGTGTAAATCCCGTCCTTAATTCCCTAGGGTCAAATAAGTCTAGCTAATCTTATCACTGGGTTCTATCAGGTTATTTTTCTGTTAAAGGGTACAGATTTTCCCATTTTCCACATGGAAGATTGCATTGTTGCCATCAAGCAGAAAATGTACTCTGCTTTGTGCTTTGCTGCATTCTTTTTAGTCTGGGAGCCACTCTCCACTTTGAAAGGACACAGTTTTAAGCTCCAGGAGTGACATCCCGAGTGATACTTTCAAATGGTACATGGACAAAGAGTACCAACATGATTACTCTTGAGAAATATACAATACAGGTTTAGATAAACTCAGCTTTTGTTTTCCTGTCTCAAGACGATGATATATCCATTCTGTGAAACACTCTCTCCAGTTTTGGCAAAGTTAATGAAATGAACCACTCTGGGTAAATTGAACTTTCCAATTATCATACTAATATAAAGTGTGTGATGTAATAATGTAGTATGTCCATATACAAATTTTCTTTGTGATTTCAGTGGCTCACGTCTCTTCTTTTTTGTTTGCTGACAATACACACATATACTATCAGAAATGTTTGAACCAAACCTATTTCTTTTTCAGTTTCTTTTTGATTCCCATGCAACTTGCATTCTTAATCAAATGGCACAGCTTAATAAGACAATTCATTGCCTGAAGAGCTCCAGAGTCCAGATTATGGAATAGCTATTGGGTTACATGGCAGGATGTATCATGTGGGAGCCTGCAGTTAAATCAAGATTCTCATTTACAACCAGTCTGATCTCCATTTCAGAATCTGCATTCAATCTTTTGAAGTTTCCACAGTCTGTGTGTTTCCCCCAGTGGGGAAGAAACCTATTCCTGATATCTTGCAAGTGCACAATGCAGAAACTGACACATTGTATAGTACCTCAAGGCTTTGATATATCTTATTTCTATGCAAGACTTGTCCTTGGAGTAAGATATCAAGGCTGTTTTTTCTTTCCAGTACCTGGATTTTGTTCACACCTACATGTAAATATAAGTGTTCCTTGAAATTTGCTATTTTGCCAGAATTTCCTCAGATTGCAATACCAAGTTTTCTTACAAAAATCAATCTTTCAATAAGTCCAATGAAATGCAACAACACATTGTGGAGTCTCCAAAAAAAAGTATGTATGTAATGATTTCTCTTGTATCTGATCTGCACACTAATTAAATCCGGGTAGATTTACACTTAAAATTCTATGTCATTCTGCAATCAAATTGTCTATTTCATGTACATTCTTCAATCTATGTCTTTGTCTTTCAATGAATTTTCTTTACTTGTGACAAAATTTTGATGATGATGATAGTTTGATGCAACAGTAGAGAGGTACTTAAGGTGAAATATTCACTCATCCAAGCCATCCATCTACAGAGATCTGACATGCCAATGGATAGACTGGTGTGTACATCTAGCCCATAAATCTTGAAGGAGCTCTGAAACATATGTATTCCACTTGCACAGAGCAATACCCGGTACATAGAACACAAGGGAACTGTAAAATGTACATACACTTGATCATAAATATGCAGAGCAACATCCCCTCATACTTTCTCTTATCCTGTAGAAGCTACACTAAGACACTACGGTATATCAAAGATTCTGCTTCGAATTTTGCACTCATTTGGTTTACAATTTATGACTTTTGTAATTAGGTAAAGAAAGCATACTATTTTGACACAATTATAAGAAAAGATTGATGACACCATCAATGCATTCTCTGAGGAAATCTTGTTCCTGATAGTAATTACTCGCCAGAGATACTAACACAACGCAGGAATCTGAAATGAATAAATTTACTTTGCAACCAATAGAAAAAAAGAAATATGAACTGATAATGAATGGTTTACTGCTGATCATAAATTCATACAGCATGCCATGGTAATTACAGAGTTATAAAAATATGAACTGAAATTAGAGGGAAGCAACTAGGAATGATGGCAGTACTGCGCATCCAGGGTAGCAGAGTAACATGTCCGTTTGGCCAGACTGTGCTTGCATCCTAAGGCTGAAACTAATGACACAGACTAATGACAATGACATCTCTTATGAAAATAAAAGTTGATTTATCATATGTGATACTAGTTCTTTTCATTTACATATACAACATGTTGCAATATCCATCCTTTGAAAAATGCTTTTCTCCTAACTGTTTACACATACATATTCTTATTTACATGTAAATGTATAAATTTATGTACATTTTCTATATTCAGTTAAAGACTTAAATTTTCTTGCAGAAAAGTTAGCTTTAAATTCAATTTAATTGAAACCGTAACTTGTATAATATTCAATTACCTAAAGCCTATTTCTCAAATGACAATCCATATTTTGCTTTCTTTCAACCAAGGATAGAAAATATTGAGCAATACCTTGTGTACGTGACATCTGTAGTGATGGGCTGGCATTACTCCAAGACCCCCTGTTTCAGCTACATGTAATCAGCCAATCCACACCATCCTCTTTGTTCAAAATTCAACCTTGTGAACTGATGCACATCCAATCAGAAATGACGAATGGCTTGAAAGCTCCGAGGCCAGCAAACCACACCTGATCACCAAAAAGCTTTCACCCTGATTTCCTTCTGTGCTTGTGAAGGTGTGAAAACTGAGACCTAATTACGAGTCTTTTGTAAACGGAGATGAAGATGTCCATACGCCAAATGCACACCACTTATTACATGTATTCAAGTGATAAACCTGATTACCTTTGATTTGATATCACTGACCAGAATGTGAATAAGGATATACTATAACCGATAACTTGCATTTTCTATGGCGTAATTTCACTTCAGTTCAGTGAAGCCAACACTTGTTATTGACAATCTATGATTACCATCACTGGGTCTGTGAAGTATGCATAGTAATTACAAAATCAAGCCATTACATGTATGTAATACACTTTGCACCTCCTAAATGAAAGTCTGAATATGTTGCTAACACTTCACTGAAAGGTGCATTCACGATATATCAGAATTCGTTTTTTTCAAAATTACTGTTTAAAGCTGCGTATTGCTACAAATTTTTGGGGTGCACTAAACCCATATTTAGTGATATTTGAACATGTGAAAGTGGATATGTGTTTGTGAGAATACACAATCCTTGGAGAATGTTGTTACTGTATGGCAAGCACATATTCAGCCCAAGACAAATCAACAAACACATTGATATAAACTGCCAACCAAACGCCTAATAGTATAAAAAAACTTAAATTCAAACTATCAAATCAGTGAAACTCATTTAAGGCAATTCTTTGTGTGACAAACTTTGTTTAAGTAATAAACTTTTTGTCACTGAACGTGTCGCTTGCAAGTGAAGAGAAAAATTGAATTTTGAAGCACTGTCATACTTAATATTTAGTAATATATATACGTTGGAAAATGGTATTTTATTTTATTTTGAACTCTGGTTTATGTGTGAAGACCTTTGCTTTCCAATACATGCGTAAATACATACGTTATATTTGATTTCGTCAATATTCAGTACCAGTGTCTTACAAAATTTCAAATTTTAAGCTTTCCTGAAAAAAAATTCATTGACCATAAAAGTGATTAAAGGCAATGACCACAGC
This sequence comes from Ptychodera flava, assembly GCF_041260155.1. Classification (NCBI taxonomy): domain Eukaryota; kingdom Metazoa; phylum Hemichordata; class Enteropneusta; family Ptychoderidae; genus Ptychodera; species Ptychodera flava. The sequence goes on from NC_091945.1 coordinate 35,792,060, forward strand.
CTTGCATCTGATGAAATTTTGTCAGCACAGGCCAGACATCTTATCAGGGATCACACTGATGTTCATCCTAGACAACTTAACAGGTAATGTAATCTCCTCAACTCAGCGACAACAAAGACTGCATATTGCTCTGATCAGACAGGATACAATCTCACTGCACAGGCGGAACATTCATTGAAAAATCTTATTAAATTACATAGAAGGTTGAGCCACCTGCATTGACAAGGGATGTAATCATGTAAGCATTTTAAAATTAAATTATTATGCTTTAGGCAACAAAACTATGAAAAACATAATGTCATAATGCCATGTATGGCTTGCACATACATATTTGGTACAAAACTAAATGAAACGTATACAGACGTGATCATGAACAACAATACGTTTATGATGAAAATAATTATAGCATAATGAATACATTTCTTGAGCAAGAGAAACGACTCAAACAACAGAGAGAATTAAAATTGTCATTTATTCTGTCTGTGTCAACAAGAACTTGTTTGTGCAGTAATATGGTAAACAGCATTGACAATACACCTGCATCAAATAGGAGATGTCGGCCATATTGGAATTGCACCTACAATGTAGGATGATGAAAACATAGCTTCTATTTCCTTCAAATCAGTCATTGATATTGCAGGGCTCTCTGCTCTCTGTGGTTTCTGTCTGATTAAGATATCAATTTTACAATAAATAATACCTACGTTTATCATGGAACACATCATTGTTTCATTAGAAGATAATACGTGTATGTTGGTTGATACATTGTTCTGAAAAATTCCATCTCATACATGTATCAGGATTAGTATTTGTATATTCTCTCATATATTGCATGTGTGCTTTTCAAATAATTTACAATGACAAAATAACTGATGAGACTACATGAAACCATCTGAACAAGTCTGTTTGAACGTCCTCTACTCATGGACAACAATTACACATACCCTGGTATACTATGATAATGGCCAAATGAATGCTGTAAATTTTGTCCTACTGAAGGATGACAAAATGTTTATTACCAGCTTGACATTGATACGTGGTATATGATACTTCACATGGCAATACAATTTCTTAGCAAACAGTCTGGAAATGTCTCACAATGCCTACGGTAAATATTGTCAAGAGAATGGTTTTCTCTCTGTGAACAACATTTGAGCATTGTCCATGACACAAGTGTAATATTGGGAAATTAATTAAATTATACCTGTAGCTCTAGACTGAGAGATTGTCTCAGTCTAAATAAGTATTGGAGAATTAAAATTTGCCATTTCTTTAAAATCCCTTCTCAACCACAATTCATATTCTGGTATTCTCCTGTCAAATAATGTATACTTTTTCATTCTTTCTCAAATTTACTCAAGTCATTTATTCCTCCAACACAATAATTTGATAATAGTTCAATACACAAAAATCATAGTTCAGTACAGAATTGAATTAGTGACATTATTATATGAAAGAACGGGAATAATGAGACAAAGAGATTACCTAGAAAAGTACTTTCAACTCTGAACACAAACCTTAAGTCTACACAAGGCACAGAAAAATGCATCTCTCCAGGGATACCAGCAAAAATGAAACAAACTTAATTGCAATCATAAGTGTCCTTTACTTTAGTAATTTACAACTTGATATCTGTGGAATAAGAATGGGACAGATTTCTGACTGTGAGTTCCAGTTCTGATCTGTCCATCTGAAATTTTCTAATCCAATTAAAAACGTTTTGCAAGCTTTTGTTGTTCGAATAGCTTTTGGATCAAAATTAGAAAAACTCGCAGGAATCGGGACAAATTTCTGTTTCCTCTATTAAGGCAAAGTCAACTGTATCCTTTTTACAATCTATTTAATCTTTCATGCATGAGATTCTAGAGTATGAAATACATATACATGTATTGTACATTGGTATCATTGCTAGCTTGTCTGTATTTAGGCCAGAGGCCAACTTCTTTTCCGGTGCCCGCTCACATTTCCACCATCTAGATGAGACACAGTGGGTGACTGTAATCATACTAATGTTGAATTATGCACACACATAATGCACTTACATGAGAGCAGTCCATGATTGCTCATATATTTTGGCACTTTATTTCAAGTAAATATATCAAAATAATGACAAACATGCGATAAATATTTTGATATAATGAGTAATGAGGGAAAATTCATGTGTATGCACAAACTTCCATCCGGATGGCTTAGAACTGTTCTACATCACACAAGTAGATCTCTTGGTTGAAATCTTAATATTCATCGTCCAAACCTTGATACTGCCATAACTATTCATTACAAAACTGATGTTATGACAACAATAACACTGTCACTGTTTCTGTAGGATACAGAGGAGACATCACACTTACATGTAACCCTCACAGGCCTAAACCGCTATATATATTTATGTATTGGGTAATTCAGGTATGTTACCAGAAAGTCAAGCCTCAAAGGGTTAATAATTATACAAAATATTTGCATTTCATGTTAAATTTTAATGAAGCAAATTGTCTGACTTCCCAATATCTGCATATATTGTTTAAGATTCAACATAAACATGGAACTTCTAAATCACGCAAGTTATTTTGGGCCGTACCCTAAAATTCCAACAGATTTCAACAACCCAAGTAGAAGCAAAAATTAGCCTTATTATTTGTCTTGGCTGCTCATTTTGTTGTAGTTGAATTGCTACTTTGAAATGTCAACCCCTGGAAGGCATCTTTTCAGTTGATGAGCCTTCATCCTTGATCAATTCCACTGGGCTCCCCTGCCTGCAAAGCTATGTTCAAGTGCTTTGGCGCAAGAGCCATGCCATGGGGCAATGAAGCTACTCTTTTTGACGGAACACACACAGAATATCAACGAAGGGAAATCAGAGATGGTATCGTTGGCTAGCGTAATGCCTGCCGGGCATACCGGTGAGATATTGCTGATTTGCAGGAACCTTACACAGCTAAAGCACACAGACATGTAACTTTAAACTGCGGTTCATTCACAGCTGGTATATGTCTCCATCCATCATGAACAGTCATACAGGAGAAACAGTTGTATGAAGATGGATAGAGTGGTCTCTTTTGGCTGCTAGTTTACTTTTCTGCTGTCAAATAGGGCCTGACACTTGGTCTCCATGACACCATTCTACTAATTTCCCCTTTCTCTGATTATTATTATACATGGTAACTTTAACCTTTACTGACCCTTTTCTCTCTTTGAATCAAGAAATGATACAACTCATTCCCTACTTTGCCTACAGATCTCCATAAACTAAAGTGATATCTACAAGCAGGGTGATAATTTGCATCCAGATACATTCTCTTCTTAATGATACAATCAATCAGAGGAACAGAGTTGCAGTCAAACATAATCCAAGGGTTTCCATTGACATTTTTTTGCTGTAATAAGTTAAAAATGTACATGTAAACCCTCTCCCTTGTTTCTAAAGACAAAAATTGGTACATGTAATTCACATTTTATCAAGCTATTTTGACCTCAAAAGTTATTTTCTTTATGTTACTTCCAGTATCACGATTCCTTTAGTATCTGCAAAGTACTGATGAGTTTGCTCATGTGCTTGCTCATAAATTGCAAGCTGTATATTTTTCACATCAATTCATACATGTGTGTGTCATGAACACACATGATACATAATAGATGGCTTTGATGAATTTCCATATATTCAACACAGCAGTGACAGCTAATGTTGCCACCAGCTACACATACATAACCGTGTCATAGATATAAATAGAGGGAATCAACTCATGTTCTTTAATGTTACTTGTATTTGACTCACATGAACCAGAGGCTTTGTATCATATGTGATCAATAAATTTGTTTCTGTATACGGTACACTAGTGGAAGTGTTTGATTTCTCATTCTGAGACTCAGACAGGTAAAGTAGTGCGTGCATGTTCCAATACTCTATTAAGATTCACACACAAAAGTCAAAAAACATTTCTTAATCACCTTTTTGACAGTGAAAATAGGCTAACGTTATAGCATTATTTTTGTGCTTTTAATATGGACACACTTCAATGGGGCAACAACACTCTGTATACTTTGGCCCATTGCACTTGCCATAGCATGGTTCAGCTTCTCTTACGACTTATTGATCACACGTTGGTACATTGTATCCTTGTCTCTTGGCGGCTCTTGACGCCAGAACTAGTAAAGGTTTTACATAGGGATAAGCTTTCAGTCTGTTTTTAAGAAGTGAGACTTAGAAGAAAGTATGTGTGGTGCCAAACCTGATGTTGACAAGAATTTCAGATCAGACAGTCTCTATGTAGTGCTACTATCTAGTAAACAGTTTTTGGAATGTAAACACTGTAGGAGTGATATGGTACTGGCATACATTTGATAATCATAAAACAGGGTAACACTGTACAATATTTGACATCCATGAAAATTGGAATACACAAAACTTTTGGTCTAATTTTATAATAAGCAGAGGTGTGCAAAGTTTTAGCAGGCATGTTTATACTACCATTATATTCAACTGCAGATATTTTCATTATGCAATTTTTAGTCACACTATAATTTATTCAAATACATTACTACTTTCTGTATCCTAAATGAGGACTTCAACAACATAAGTCTGAAATATTCTGATGGAAATTAATTTCAGCACAGTTACAATTATATCTAGGCTATTCTGAAAAAATCTCAGATTTAAACAACCATTGGATATTTACTCCCTAAGGTATTGTAATTTTCAAGCACAGGTGCTTGATTCCCATGGTAGTTATCAAATTCTGTATCTACACTGTAAACTACAGAGAAATAAAATTATATTTCTATATAGTATCTATACATGCAGGCTTACCAAATTGATCAGCTAAGTAACACAGTAACACTGCTCCTATTGGGACTTTTCTTTAACCTTAAAAGGTTATCAATCTTAAATTTCTTGTCATAGTCTACATGATCAGACTACAAATCAACAAATTTCCAGGCAAATAACAATACCTCCAGGACTACTAAAAATTCTTTCCACTTTACTGTTTGCAGGTCTGTGATTTGGGTAACTGGCTGATTTTTTTTTCCATGGTGATGTTTCCATGAATAGTTACTCCAGAAGGCTTCACTGTCATGGCAAATACCATGAGTGAGCACCAATATTTCACTACGAGAAAAGTTTGTGAAAACACACAAACTTTCAAGAAAGTGTAAGTATTTAAAAAAGAAGAAACCAGTGTATAAAATGCAACTGTACTGTACAAAATATACTACATACTATCATATAGATGAATGACAACATTGCATAATAATGAATCAATCTTATCTCAAAATGCACATCACAGCATCCATTCATTCATATTTGCATTTACCATTTCACATTCACATAAATTGAATAAATATACAACAAATTGAAATTGGGTTGCTGCGGTAAAGGGAGAAGAGGGCAGTCGGACAGTGGCATCAGTTTACAGTATTTAACAAAATGTTGACAGCCCTTGGCACTGATGACAGGAAAACAAGAAATATTCAACTAATTCACTACTGGTAGAGTAGACTGCCGAGACAAAAGACACTCTCCATCTCAAAAAGTACAAGTACAGTTGTCATGATTGGTCATAATGAGGTGTGAACAAAACATAAGTATATTCATTACATCACAAAGCTTTCTGCTTGCAAACCACATGTATACATACATTCTGGACACTGCAATCATATTTTCTCCCCACTATGATTAAAACTGCTACCCTTGGGGACTTTCAAATCTGAAAACCAACGACTAAAAATTGGATTACCTATACCTGATGTGCTATTGGTAATTTGATTAGAATAAATTCTTCCTGTATATGCTGGAAATTTTCACAGAAATTTAGAAAGAGACTTGTCTCCATTGATGCTAATTGAGTTGACAGCGAAGGTAGACATGGTGGCTCCCATCCATTGTGATTTCAACATCATCATCTATTATGATGGACATGTAGTCTACATGTATGTTTTGGTTCCCATTTTTATGAGGCAAATCCAATTTCAGAAAAAAAATCAGTTATGAGATATTTGACCATCTTTAAGTTATGATATTAGGCAGCCATTAGCAGAGTAGTAATTGCTAGACGATTTATTAGATGAATATAGAATGATAAACACCTGTTCAATAACACCTCGTCTGGGCCCTCAAACTGAGAGGCTACATGACAAAACGACACAAATTTGAATGTTGGCTGTTTTACCACGGCCATTTCCAGACACCACCACTGTAACATATGATAAATACAATTGCAATATCTCTACACTATACTCATGTCATCACCTTACTTCAATGCAAATGAACCTGACAGATGCTTAAAGATTTACATATACATGTAAGGACCTACTGTAAATATGCGTGGAAAAGTTTCCCAGAGAGTGGTTATAACGTTTATGAATCATCCAAACAATTGTCCTGGACACACACAGACTGGTGCTATAATTAATTTGACTGATTGTGGTCACTTAAAAATACCACAAAATGCATATTCAATGTTTAAATTTTAAATTTCACGGTGAAACAGCCTTGAACCCAGCAACAAATATAGGTCAGATGCTATTAAACCTACGGAGGACAAATGATGCATTTGAATACATGTTCTGTGGACTGCAGTATGATATCCGGATATTAGCTGCTCTAATAAATACTAAATATCATAATTCCAAATGACCTTCTTTGATTTTAATGCTGAAATTCTATATTAGGTTATACCTTTACATATCTACATTGGCAATTCGTTCCAAATACACATTATTCAGTTATATTTTTTATGGTTCAATACACACCGAACAATTATATTCCTACTTATCCCTATCAATATTTGGAATATTGACAGCCTTAACTGTCTGGTTGTAAATAAAAACACAAACAGGTTCGTTTTACCAGTTGTATTGCGTTTTCATCTGTTGTTGATGTCTATGATGCATCATGTTGTTTGAATGAATGACTAAGTATTGTGATTTCGATACTCTGCTCTTCTCAAGGTTTTCCTAAGTCTAAAAATACATTATGATTCACCAGCTTGTCTTCAAGCCTTGGGCTTTTCAAATCGAAAGTTGTGCCGATTCATACAGTTGTCCATACTCTTTATGTCAAACAGAACATCAAGATTTCAAAATAAAGATGTACAAGTAGTTTTAATCGGTGATTACATGTACTTGAATATTCTTAGTTCCATTTAAAACCAGTTCTGGTGCAAAAAACATCATGTATACTACACTTGTAAGTAATTGGAAAATATAGCAAATGTAAGCAAATACCACCTGGGCAAGACTCTTTATCTTTTGGTACATTTACATGACATTATGATTGAGGACAGGCTGCAAGCTATAACCAGCCTTGTTACCATTGGATTAAAAGCCAGATTAAAATATGATATTGATGATGGGACACATTTCTTAAATACATGACTAGATTATTAATGACAATCTCTGTCAAAGTTTTCTGCTAAATTTTTAAGAGAATAGTGACTTTCAGTTTTATCAAGGTCTTCACCTAGTTACAATGCTTTTATTGAATTTCAACATTTGCCTTCAAGAGTTTAATTCTATTTCTGTTGCATTTGAATATGAACACCATTGTGCTTACAAAGTGACAAACGGACTGACAGCATCACCCCCTTTGATACTTTAAAGATTTTCATAAACACTGTACCTGCGCTTCTATCCCTACCGACATATTCTGGTCGTGAGAATGCACTTCTATTTTTAGGCCGCATCAACATGTGAGTTCTGAACAGTGGCATTTACACACACCTACAAAGTGACATATTTTTGCAATTTTGCACAGCTTGACATAATGTTGTATCTCCTGATAATCCCAACATTTCACATTTTCAAAGGTCAACATATATTTTGCATATACCAAACTGGCCAATAGCAGATATGTGCCTGGTAGGTTTTAAAATCACTAAGCCAGTCACTATGTCTAAAGAGCAGCATGAAGTGTCAATTTGTATGATTATTAAGAATTAAACGCATTTGGAAATGTTCCTATTTGCTTATGTAAACCATTCTAACCATCTTTAACTGCTGTAAAAGATCATTTGTTAAACCTGAAAGTCTAAAAATACACTTGCCTAGCAGCATATACTAGTACCTGACCAAACTCACAGAAGGAAAATGTGATCAGGTGTACATTTTAAGATACCCTAACAGTACCATATATATTGCATAGATCTTTGACCCATCATGGATCTTTGTAAAAACTGAGGACGATAGAAAGCTTGCTTTTATTCACGTATCTGCAGGGACTTTTACGTTAACTACAATTTATGTACATTTTATTGATGAAATGTCAGACAAAACTGTACAATATACAATTTCAACATTTATTACACTGTTCACACGTGCATATACAAAGTCTAAAGTGCAACACACCAATCACCATATTACACAGCTAGCATCTGCTATATTTATCATCCACCTGGTTTTCATAGATGCTATGCATGTAGGTCATCCATTGTTTCTTTCATTGAGGTTAGTCAATTTAACCTAGAAGATTGGATGTAGGGGAAGTACTGTTGCGAAAATCTGGGAAACTATCACAAGTCAGATGTTCCAGCTTATCTCAATAGGAAACATTATAAAGTTGTCACATGTACATTTTAAAATGGATTTCATTCATCTGTATGTTAAGAACATGCATGTATAAGTGGTACAAGCTGAGTTTAAGTCTCTTGTCCTGATGACCATAAATGCTTCACTAAAAACTAATCCAACAAGTGGTTGTTGAAACCTGCTGAACTAATTTCACAGATGACAAAATGACGCCAACCATGAAATTAATAATGCTCCCTGACCTGAAAGCCATTCAATTTGTGGATTTTAATTCTGCATATTAAAATGAAAAACCTTCATTCATTTAATGATCATTCAGCATTTTCAAGTTCATTTTTGAAGACATTGCATAGAGATTTTTCCTTTGGTTTTATCTGTTGAAAAAGTTTCTGATGTTGAAATACTACCTACCATGCATATTAAACTTTAAAAAAATATCTCCCAGGGGAAATGTGTGAACTGTCATTTCTTTGTCAAAATATAACAGACAAGTGTAATTTATGTCTTTATGATACATACATGTACTGTACTTCAGAAAATGATACTTTGAAATGACTGCTGCAGTATCTATGATACTTCAAAATATGACTACTGCTATATCTTCCAGTGTCACACAATTTCTAACACTTTTGCTAATCTAGAGATGCATATTCCAAGTGTCACTGTACGGCATCAGAAAATATTATCTCATAATTGATATTTCATTGTGTATTTTCACTTTGTATGTTAATTGTTTCTATTTTGCCTCCAATTGAGCCACACCCTGATGACAGTCTGTAATGGTACATATTTACAGCTTTCTCTACATTTTCACAGACAGGTACACAGTGAGAGGAAAAAAGTGTCAGTGTACACACAGACAAAAAAAACGAAATACAAGTTACATTTCCATGTACCATCTACATGTATTTTTTACATTGTTTTATCTCACACACAAATAAAGCTCCCTGTTCATCCCATGCCCTTTTGTTGGTAGTTTTTCCCCACTTTTCAGTACAGCAATATTGTTCTATTTTTGTCAGGGCAGTACCATCACTTCAATCACCAGTAAATGTCGACCAGGGACTCCTGTATTGTGCCATGCCAAACTCAGATACAGTATTGAAATCAGCTTTCTTCCATTTTGCAATTTGCCAAAACTTCTATCAACTAAGGTATCCGAGCACACCGCTACATTTTCATTATGTTGTATTACAGTTCTGTGGTATTCTCTTCCCAAAAAGTCATAATAAAATAATGGTTTTCACCGAAAAAAAAGCATGGCACATCATCTGAAAACTCTATAATTCCTCTGTTCCCAATGGAAATTCACAGTGACGCCACACAATCATGTCGGTAATAACTACTTGAAACCTACCTCACTCGTTTTGGAGGCTTCATTTTGTTGATGTTTGTGTGTTCAGTACAAATTAATGCATCTACTCAGCAAGGCCGACCAGGACCAGTCCCGATTTGGTTTTGCAACCAGCAACAGGCTAGCACAGCAATTAATATTATTGGCGATTTGCATAAATTTGAATAACTGGATACAGTTTGCTGGCGAGGTGACTGTTCAAGGAAAATGGTAGTGTGTAGATGTCCAACATTATGGAACATGCAAATGAGTCACGGTATGAATACAAATTATGTATCTCAATTTGCATGTCATTTTATTAATAACATGCCAAGCCCCATTCTGCCCACTACCTGTATCAATTCAAATACTCTTCTTCTATTGTACTAACAAAATTCATGTTGACAGATCACAACTAACATGGTCAAAGTAATACACCTGCCTTATTTTATTGCACAGTAATTCAAGTACTGTACCATTTCAACACCAAACTTCCAGTATGATTCATTTTCCATCAATATTTTTTTGTAAAAGATACAACAAGACACTCATGTTTGACAACTCTTGCAATTAATGAGACATATAAATTCAAAACATGAAATTTTAATATTACAACCAAGTCACCATTCTTCATGTCTTTTTAGTGACAAAACAGGCTGTGAACTATCATATCAGCACATTTGTATTTGAAGGACACTTTTTACCTGTTTACAAGGACACTGGAAAAGTAAGATCACCAGAGGCATGGATTGTCTTCAAACGTGTGGATCAATAAAGTTTCCTGTATTATAGAATTCATGATTCAATATCAAAAGGCCTTGGGTTTCCTGCTGAACATAAAAATGTAATTTTGAATGTACCGTACCTATGTGACTAGATCTTTACAATTCAGCTGCCGACAACATTTAGGTTTATTATTCTCTAACAAAGACTTCATGTCAATTACAAACAACATTTTTCATTTTATTCATATCTCTGTTTTTCTCATTTTTTATATTTCTGTGAAATTGGGACAAATAGCTTGTACAACTTCGGGTCATCATCATGAAATGAAAACTGACCCAGGCTGTACAAGAAACACTTCTGAAAGCAATCATAGAGCTTTCATTATTTTACTCAAGATGACAACAAGCTCTTTTAGACATTAATATTCAACACAATGCATATGTACTTTCATCATTTGTCAATATCATCTTTGAAGTTCATGCTCTATTCTATATTCTTCCAAACAAACTGTACGGTGAGTCACTTACCATACTGAATGGCATAAGACATTTTGTACCACTATGTCGCTATGTAATTTGTTTTTTTAACTTTTGTATTTTGCAATTTGAACATGATTTATACATACACTACTGTTTCTAAGAAAGTGAACAGTGCATATTAATCATTACTTTCATTTCGGTTTTTTTTTCTTCTGTGCTGGAAGTTTAGGAAGCCAGAATTCAAAGGATAAACATTTACATAAACATATCCACTTTTTACAAAGTTTCACTGTATTTTAAGCTACTGTACACTTTAATACGATCTACGTAAACAAACAAATGAAGAAAGAAAAGAGAGACTCAATGGAACATGACTGTTGTTTTATCCAAAAATGATAACATTATCACTATTTTCAAAAAATGACTGCATAACTTCATAATCCTGTGATCTGTGTGCTGACTTCAACAAAAGTCTACCTTTACAAATGTAGCATGGAAGTAAACCCAACACGACAGAATTTTTGTAACATTGAAAGAGTCTGGGATATTTCATACTAAACATATTCATAATTTGGTTCATTTGTTAAACATTTACTTTCAACCTAATTTTGTCTCAGCTCCATTCTAACACTAAGACCCTAAATAACTTTTTAATTTTCTCCGCCAAATAACAGACCAAAATACACTGTCTCTGGCATCTTCAGCCTAATTTATCCCATCCTGTATTAATCAGTGCATGTTGATTTGCCCTTATCTCTTCATAGCATCTCAGTTCCACTGTAAACTTTGGCATATTCCGGTTGTCCCAGATCAAACCAAAATAACATCTTAATGAACTTTGTTGTAATTAATAAGGCTCACTTACACACCATTTGAACTCTCCGTTGGGATCTTCAAGGTTGCATTTTGATACACATATTTTCATATTACATTAACGCTGTGATATGTGTATTATGAGTGGAATCTGCCACAGAACAGTGCTACTGCTTTTTGCTGTACGCTGAACAGGAGTGCTTCTCATTGAATTAATTTGTTATTAAAACTTGTGGTGTGATTAATTACTCCATGAAAAAGAATTTTATCCTATTGTATCTGCGTCGTGGTTTTCCAATTTAGTTTTAAAGATTGTCATCTGTTTCAAATCAGAGCCATGCTTGTCTTTACGAAATCATGGCTCTTTGCCAATGTGCTACGAGGTGGATAAAGATCAATGAGAACCGCACAGACCGGCATGATAGTATACTGAAATGTACAGCATTAAATATATAAAGCTTGTCAGTGATAAATTTCAAGATACTGAGGCATAGGATGGCTTGATAAATAGCTATCAAGCACAGTTGTGCTTGAATCACGACTCTAATCACTGCTTTCTGAGGTTGTTGAAATTTCCATACGATTCACTTACTTGTGTTTCCTCTTAAAGAGCAAACCCTTCATCTTCATCATCTTGGTGCCTTGTTTACCAACTCTCATCAAAACACTATATGGGTTTTTTGGTCAAGTACACTCCCAGTGGGTCACACAGGTATAACGTGACAACGTTCAAAGGCACATCATCATAATGTCAGGGTGATAAAAATCCACCTCAAGTCAAGAAACACAGTGATCAAAATCACGTTTTCACTTTTGGCAAGTCCACTCACAGCATGTTTTGTGAGCCGTCATGGTAAAAACTGCGCAGAGCAGAGCAGAGCAGAGAAGCAGGCATAGTTACTGCTAGGTGAACACTGCAGTCTGGGCATCTTAGTCATCGTAATTCATACCATGGAGTCACCGGAGTCTCTATTTATGAATAAGAATGGGATGAAGACGGCAGCTCATAATGACATCTGACAGATCCTTTGATGGGCTGTTCTTAAGATGACAACTTGGATGCCAACGTATCAAAACCAAAACAAAGCAACACCTGAGTATCAGACTGCTGCCACATCCAACCACTTCACAGATAATGTCTCGGAAAAGCTGAGCTAACTCAATTAGAGAGGCTGCACTTTCCTGCCAGGGTTTCTTGAGTGAAATCAAAGCGGCAATAGAACCTCTTTTCAATCTTGCTCCCCCCGTAAGTGATAAAACATAGTAGATTTACCTATGAATAGGATGCAGTCTCTTATTACCACGGTGGAGTCGCTCATTTGTTTCAACCCACCCCATTGGCTAACTAACTGGGGCCCTCAAAAGCCAGTTGTGGGAGAAGTGTTTAGAACTCAACACCGCGGATTATGTCTCTAAAAGAGGCACTTGCCAGATATTAATAGCTTGCCAATGGGGAATTTCTTAAGTGCCAGAATATTTACAATGGTTCACTGGATTGGATATTATAACACAGGAGCTCATTAAGAATGACTGGCAGTTATTTTGCATATTACAATCAGGGGGGATGTTGTTACCATGGCGATCATGGTACTCCAATTTCTAACACAGGTGGCAGTATTCACATCTTTTGCCTTGGGTCTTGCATGTAATAACATGCTGTATAATTTTACTGTTCATCAGTATACAATAGCTTCTACGTGTCAGTTGAAAGAAATGAATATTAGCTCTAAATAACAGAACAGACAACACTTCATTGTCACAACATGGCTCCCTTGTGAGGTTGACGGCATTTATTGTTTAGGGCAGTATTCTACCAAATATAGAAAGTCATACATGTACTTCTGTTCAAAATGGACATTAGGTTTTGAATACCTGGTTTGCATGTCACAACTGGCAAAGTCTTTGTTTACAAAATGCATGATAGTTCATTAATGAGGACGATGTTATTTTTCTCTGATCTATATGATTCAATATTGTTTTCAGTTGCCTATACATTTTTACAGTATTTTATATTAGACAAAGTTTCAAGCAATAAACTTCAATATTGAGCTCTGGAAATCTTAGTAACTCCAGATGAGTTATATGTATGTACTCTGTGTACATGTTTACAAACTAAACCATATACCAGTGTCTTAATATGTTGTGACAATTGATCAAAACACCACGACGCTGAAAGCATTACAAGTTTATTTCTTGCTTCAATGGTCATCAGTCAAACAAACAACAAGCTCTTCTGTAAAATTTATATCAAGCATCCTGATAAGGAGAGTTCTACTGAAGGCACATCTTGCTTAGTATCAGATCGGCAATATTCCAAACTAACAGAATCAGTGCCTGAGATGAGCAATCGTGTACATGTTCCAAACATGTAATCTCTCTCAGCGGAAGGTGTTATCTCTTTGAGTGGAAATGCCGACCAAAAGTGTTTATCAGAATTTATTAACTGAAAGACCACGATGCCACTCATACCAATCTTGAGTTTTCTCTCTTTGTAAGTACTGCTTATCATAATGAGTGGTTTACAGTTAAATTGTACCAGTTACTATTGCCTTCACAAGATCAAAGCAAACACTGTCATGATTTTGAGGGTACAGTATGAGGGAGATGTGTACTCCATGTACTGCAGTGTTTACATGTAAGAGAAAATGTACAACTTGGTTGTAAACCACTAATCTGCAGTTGAAGCTTTCTACAATTGTGGAGCTACAACTGGAGATAACCCATCAATAAACTAATTCAATGTTTCAGATGAGGAATGTTTCACATGTTCATGACCTGACTCCATCTGTCTCCCCCTCCCCCTTGTTTTGGTAAAGAGGCCATGCAAAGCATTGAAAACACAAGACTGCACAAAGTCTTCATGACTGGAGGACAGCAACCAACAAACATGTCACAAACATTTAAGCATCAATATTGGAGAGAATGATGCATATCTGTCTCATACAGAAACAGATTTACATACATTCTGTGTCTAATAGAATGATTGTACTGTAGGCAATGGTAATAGTTAAGCTTATCACATCTAGCAAAGCTGTGCCAAAATTAAGAAACTATATGACTTGAAAAATTCTGAGAAAGAAAAAACACTTTTCCATGGTACGAATTTTCCTATTTTGCTGCTTTTTTTTACAAATTTTTGCACACATGTACATGTAAGGTCAAAAGTAAACTCACCATAATGTACTGGCCATCAGAGATATATGCATGAAGTTGAGTGAAAGTTTCGCCACTGAGGGCGCTACACAACTGCGTAAAAGCTACACATCATCATTGACTGTGACTCTTTGGAGTCAGATATCCACAACAATGATATACTGGCTACCAGGACAACGACAATGGATTATAATGAAATGTAATAGTACAGGAATCCTACCAGTTAACTTTGCTTCCAAAAAAGGACTGTCATCAAGACCTGTATTAAGGTCACCGGTTAATGGGTACATGTATCACTCTTGAAGTGACAGGAAGTCTTGTCAATACTTTGGTTGGCACAAGGTGTGGCTTGACACTCAAAGACTTTAAAATCACAGGAATTTTATGATGATGCAACTGTTTACATGATGACACTGACAGAAAATTTTCAGGACACAGCAAACAGTATCATTTACGATTGATGAAATTTTCAGCATTGTTAACACAGCTGATCTTCAGCTTTGCAATGTATCTGTATCTTCAATACATTTAGATTTACACAGGCCATTACATTACACACAGTTTGTAACAATGAAGCCATCATATTACAAAAAGGGTCATTTTGTAGACTTACATCATACGATCACTTGTACTGAAGCTCTGAAGATATTTACTCAATAGCTGTATGTTCCTTTCTTGTGTACTGTCTTCTAAACCACACCCACTCAATAATACACCTACACAATCCCTCAATGCCTATTCACTGTGTACTTTGCTGGAAACAACTGCAGACATGCTAATAAGAATCACAGCTTTGCCATTTTTGAAAAGGTACTCCCTGGTAATCCTTAAGTTGTACTGTAAATGTTCCAAGTTATATGTAGATTGAATACATATCAGATTAACAAGGGAGGGAGGGAGCAGAAGAAATATTGCCTACCACTGTTCTCCAGGATTTTCAAAAGATGCAAACATCACAAATATATACTGAAGTGTGAAAAAAGTGTACCGCTTTTTTGGATATAAATTGGGAGTTGGAATTCCTGAACCAAATTACCAGCACTTTGTCACAACATGTCTGTGAGATTTTGAACACAAAATTTAAAGACAAGAACTGGACCAAATGCCCAGTAGACCGTTACAGGAAGTACAAAGTACGTGTACACATCCTTTTGATGAGGTAATGTCATTCAGAACTTAAATACAAGAAATCCGATTCTGAAATATTTAGCAGATTGTATCTTTAATACAGAAAACATAAAAGTCTGCAAAATTCATGATGGCAAACTGACATTAGAAACTGCTCGATTTTAGTTACATCGATACAGATAATTGCAGAGTGATAACAAAATAGACAATTAAGCTACCATTTCTGTATTGGTTCCACAATCAATGGCCAACTTTTCTGTTGAAAAAATGAATACCGAGGGGGAGAAGGAGAGATCATATTGTTAAAAGTGAAGGGGGATTCATGAGACTGATAGGTGAGATCTAGTAGGTCAAAGTTGAAATAGAAAACAAAGGGTCTAGATCTCAATTTGATAAAAGCAGTGTAGTCAAACTATGATAATAAATCACCTTCATTTCATAAAACAGAGCCAACATGGCTACATTCATTTTCATTAGTGTTTTGACATTCTATTACATATTCTCTATACATGTACAATTACTTACTACCCACATAAGTACCAATAAACTGGGCCATAAAAATATACATTTGGGTTCATTTAACTACCAAGTAGTGTAACTGACGCATTTTGACATCTACTGTGGCACGCCATATTCTATTGTCTTGAAAGTAAAAGTCTCCAACGACTGCTCTTGTCATTGGTTGACCTTATTCAGCAGCAATGTTTGTGTTATCAGTGAGCACTTACTGCAGTATGTGACAAAAACACCCTCAACCATGATCAAACCAAACCACTTTGGTTTCAGTTACAATATAATATCAATACTATGACACTTGACAGACTACTCACTTACCCAGGCAGAAACATACACACAGAACTGTGATGTAAGCAAAACGTGGGTACATTTAGAGCAAAATGTGACTGAATATGAATACAGAGTAATCATTTACATCCATCTTTTCCCTAAAACTGCATCACTCATAATTAAATTCCATGTCCTTCTCTCACGGTATCCAATTTACCTCTTCCTTTGTCTGTATGCCATTACAGATGCAAAATCAGACACAATTTCTGCCGCTACACATCTGAGGCTGCATTGAAAGCACACATTAACAGGCCTTAAAGTGGAATGGATGAAAATGTCATTACTTCTCCTCTAGAGCTTATATCAATGAGGCTGCCCTGGTGATAAACTACATGTTAATGTAAATCTTGTCATTTTTCAAATCCGAGAGACAGATCTCACTACACCGCTATCAGTATTTCCAGAAGCTACTATTTCTAATTTCCTGTGTTTCGAGGGAAACACTGCCACTCTGTGATAATGCTCTTGATTTTGCTCCATTTCAGAAGTTAATTACAGAACACTGTCAATTACTGGTCACTTTATTCTACTCATGCATGACAACAGCAGTGATGACATAAGAACAATCTTCTATTTGGTGAAAAGTTATAAATCTCGTCATATTACAAAATAATAATAACTGTGCAAAAATTATAGATATTGTTCCAGATGACATTAGTTTTATATGCCATCCCCATTATGATCTGTTCTGATATATGCAGTACTTAGTTCCTGCAGCAAAATTTAATGCTCATTAATGACATTGTGCATAAATACATACAATTTTATACATTTTAGAGTTTCCTTTGGCTATGTGAAATGAAAATCACAAATGCTGAAAATACTCTTGATGCTGTCTATTATCTCACAATTATCTAAAATATTTAAAATATTCTATCTGAATACTAGAGGCACAAATTTAAACTCTTGATGGGAAAACAGCCTTTTAAACTTCTAACTTTCTGGGCAAGCCTTGACCTTCCAGAAGCTAAACACGTCACTTGTAAGGCTAAATACAGGATGTAGAGAGAGTGACTGACTTTCAACTGAAGGTCTCTTGTAGTTTAATGGCTCTGACCGTATTACTATGGAATGACATTGCGGTCTGAATTAACGTAATATGGTCAGACACATCAGCTCCACTGCTGTCTCAATACGGATGTAAACTTGGTAAACTAGTGAGGAAGATGATATAAAGTTTTAGTTTTTTCACAACCATGTAAAAGTTAATATACAAATAACAATCATAATTTCAAGATTTCTTCATATAAATGACGGGGGTGGGGTGGGGTGGGGTAGGTGGGGAATAGCCAGTGGATTTTTTTGTTTTAATTTCTTCACCATATAGATATATAGTATATCAAGAATAAGGTACAGTGCTGAGCCTGTACATGTATAGATATACAGTACAGCTGTATAGATATACAGTACATCAAGAATAAGGTACAGTGCTGTATAGATATACAGTACAGCTGTATAGATATACAGTACATCAAGAATAAGGTACAGTGCTGTATAGATATACAGTACAGCTGTATGATATATAGTACATCAAGAATAAGGTACAGTGCTGTATAGATATACAGTACAGCTGTATAGATATACAGTACATCAAGAATAAGGTACAGTGCTGTATAGATATACAGTACAGCTGTATGATATATAGTACATCAAGAATAAGGTACAGTGCTGTATAGATATACAGTACAGCTGTATTATAGTACATCCAGAATAAGGTACAGTGCTGTATAGATACACAGTACAGCTGTATAGATATACAGTACATCAAGAATAAGGTACAGTGCTGTATAGATATACAGTACAGCTGTATAGATATGCAGTACATCAAGAATAAGGTACAGTGCTGTATAGATATACAGCACTGGATTAAACAGATTGGGCCTTAGTGACCACTACCTATCTGACTTATAGATTGATATATGGCGGGTGCCACATGTGGGGCAGGATGCGCTTACTATTTTCGAAACACCTGACATCACTTCTTGGTCTTCTGGCCAGAGGTCCATATATCTTTCTTTCATGAATATGACTTTGTTTGTGTACTGTCTATTTACTGTCTGTTCTTTGCTGTTTTGTGTCTATGTTTACAACTATTGTCTCACGAATTCTGACCTAATGTCATTGGATTATGGATTGGTATGATTGCGATTATTATACAGTACAGCTGTATAGATATACAGT
Source organism: Ptychodera flava (assembly GCF_041260155.1). NCBI lineage: Eukaryota > Metazoa > Hemichordata > Enteropneusta > Ptychoderidae > Ptychodera > Ptychodera flava. Next base: position 35,811,239 of record NC_091945.1, read on the forward strand.
ACATTAAGAATAAGGTACAGTGCTACAGGTATATAGATATACAGTACAGCTGTATGATATATAGTACATCAAGAATAAGGTACAGTGCTGTATAGATATACAGTTAAAGCTGTATGCAGATATACAGTACATCAAAAATAAGGTACAGTACTGTATAGATATACAGTACAGCTGAATAGATATAAAGTACATCAAGAATAAGGTATAGTGCTGTATAGATATACAGTACAGCTGTAGAGATATACAGTATATCAAGAATAAGGTACAGTGTAATCATTGATACAGGGACACTCTCCACCAAGTATTGCTAATATTGAAATTTCAATCACATTTCTTTTTGTAAAACTTCACTTTGAGCTTCAAATCATCACGTTGTATGGCAGCAACAGTGAAATTTGAGTCATGACTTGACAAAACTAACAAAACCAAGATGAGATGAAACTTGGTATTAAGAAGAAATGAGTTATTTTGATCCTGCAAACAGATTAAATATACTATCTAGAAACATTCAAAACTTAAAACGCATCGGTGTTTTTTGTATTGATGAAAGATACCTATAATTTACAATGCCTGCAGTTCAAGCACAGTGAATTACTGATAAGAACTCCAATAAAACTGGTCTGCGGGTTCACTTTAAAATGGTCACAGGTTGCAAACTATATTCCTCCACACCCATTGCCAATGTTAGCCTTCAGTACATGATACAATGTATATTAATTTACAGTTGAATATTGATTTACACACTGACTGTCATCACATTTATCTTAAGAAGACTTCATGCATTTCACAAATATTCTTAATATTTACAACTTGTCTGAGAGGATCAATATTTTGACACCTGATTCAGTGATTATGCATACCGATAACTCTTTATCTAGGGTCTATGACTACACCACAGTCCTGGAGCTTTGTGAACATTATAAACGTCTAGACATTTCATTTACATGAAAAAGTTACTAAAGCACAGACCTTAAATGTAGTAAACCTATCCCAGATTTCAATAATTTAAATTTCCTATACTGTATTCCTTTTTATGGCTTCATAGGCACGTCAAGTGCTGTATGTTGTGGTGGAGTTTACTCAAGATCTACAGACAGTGGATCATGATGTGACTGGCCATGCAAATCATACACAGATTTATCATTGGCTCAGACAGTGTACACATCGTTAGATAAGAGACCTGATTGTGAGCTTATCTTTTGCAGTGTTGCCTTTTGACCTATGGTTGACCTGTTATTTGGATTCAACAGGATGAGAGGAAAAAGGCCGTTACCAATACCATTGTAAAATGATTCATTGGAAAGATCTTTCATTGATAATATTCAACACCAAAAAAGGCAAAGAGCATGATGGTTTCCTTCCTTCTTTTCCATATACAATTTTCTGCTGCGTTTTAATTTAATACATTAATTAAAGGATCACATGATTTTTTTCACAATTTTCATTTTGTCTGTCAATGGTAAGTTCTTGTTCTACTTGAGCTCCTAAAAGCATGTTGAAACACTCACTTTTTAGCTTGCCTACACAGCATCTATGCATGTCAACTGCACTGCAGTGTTTGACATTTGAATTCTACTCCAAAACAGAATTCATTTGTTAACAATAACAATGCAGTTTACACATATACTGGCTGTGTATCTCAACATGTTGTGGAATTAGGAGAAGAAACAAAAATAATATCATCAAAAGCAACAGCTACTGGCCCCTAAAAAGATAAAACCTCTGTTGATAACAGTGGTATACAGCATGTAACCACACGAACTCTCTCTATGCATTGACTTGTAACTGAAGACATTTTCTACAAAATTATTTTTCATCGACAATTTAGATGCCTTCCATTAATTTGAATTCAGCAAAAATATGATAGGAAAACTGAATCTTTTTAAAACACACTTAAGTTTGTACCATCATAGAAAATGCAAGTTATAAAATTCAGAATGTAGCTGAAAATTTACTGTCATGTTCACTGCCCATTTTGACATATTGACTTCATACACAGCATAAGGCTAAGGCAATAATAAGTATTCATTTTTACAGATAAACCATAGCAGTGGTTGTACATGTAAGTTAGATGTAGACTAGAATATCTTCCATTATATTAGCAGTGCTTAAATCAGAGTGATTGGTTCTCAGGTCCAAAGTATACGTTGGTAATAGAGACAGTGTAATTTTAACTACAGTACAAATACATGTACAACAGAGTACCGGCAATGAACGTTTTCTACAATACTGATATTACACACATATTGTGCTCTATACATAAATATATCTTCTTGGTGACAGACAATGGATCTTTCAGCTTTAGTAATTAGCAACATTTCAAATATTTTTATATTCAACTCAAATATGTATGCAATTCAACCTAGTCAATCCACTACCTGCAACTTAAATCAGGAGACTTCAACCATCATAATACTAATCCTAGCTTAACAGCCTATTATCTCATTCATGCGTGTGCGTGTTCATATCTCTGCTTGAAAATCTCCCATTATTTTGAAGAGCATACCAAGGCTGCTCTACTACTGTTTATTAAAGTTTACAATAGAAATAGTACCTGGGCAAAAAGGAAAGTCATTTCACTCTCCATGGAATGATATAAACTATGTTACAGAAAGCCAACAAAGCTTGTCCCTGTCTGAAACACAGAGGATGTGAATTTATCAAAGTGATTTTTGATGCAAACTATTCTGTTTATGTAGCAAAGTCTGCAATCATCATGTCACAAACAAAGGAAAACACAGATTTACAATTTCATTGATTCTCGTTTGTTCAGTAATTGTCCCTTTGAATAGCACTGCATGGACCTTTTTTGGATTGCTTTGTGACAGTCACAAAGGACAATCAACTCTGTTATATGTGCTTTTATTTATTCAATTCACAGACTGTATAATGACATGACACATTCATGTTTTTATATGATGAAATTTGTATCTTGAAATGTTTGAGCAGTTTTAGCATAACAATATATCTGTCACTGAGTGTATCTAACTGACAAGATATAATAAGAAATGAATTTTGATATTCCACAATCAGGCATCCACCTTCACTGCAATTTGACTCCCTGGTTGAATGTAAGGACCTTCAACATATTTCAAAACAGAGTGAAGTGATGTAGGAGACCTTAGCATGGCAGTTGGCAAGCTTTTCATCATTGTAGGGTATGATGGTACACCTGGCATATAAACCTGTGATGTATGGGATTGTATTGTGCTGTTGTGAATACCCAACAAGATGGTGATGTCTGAATATACTGAAACAAAGTACACATTAGTCCTTGAGATACTTTTTGGCCATTAATTTAGATTAACCATTGTAATCCAGATTTCTGAAATTTAGCTTTTTCATCAAATCCTGTAGCAATCATTGTATGAATTTTCTTGGTGTATGGATTCAAAGTTCCTGAGGAAACAGCATAACATCTATTAATTGGCCACTATCACAAATGAATATACATTACAACATTTCAGACATGCATAAATTACACAGATGAATTCATGTTTCTACAGTCTAGGTAAGAACACCTTTGATTGGGATGCCATCCCATTCCAGATCATTCTCCTCAAATACTGCATTCAACATTCATTATCTGACTCATCAATTTACATAATCAATCAATTTGTATTCATCCCTGCCTCTCTGGCAATTTATTACAGGACCTTGCCATGTATTTAGCTATTTCTTTACATGAAAGGATTTCTATGTAAACTACGGCCTTGCTGCTGTAAAATTTCCAGGTAAAAAAAAAGCATTATCCAGGTAATCTTAACTCCTGTCTGCCTGATAACCAGAAATCCACACCGCCCTGGAAGTCTGTATCGATACATTTGACATAGATGCTGTCTCTTCACAAAATGGCTTTCATGCTGTCATGAAAATAGTAATGAAATTCTTCAATCAACTACAATCACTCCTAATTGAATGAGTCAGTGACAGATGTGATTTGCTTGATGCAAAGAAATATGGCTTCCACAACTCTTGCCTAAGTCAACATCTTTCAAAATCAAAATATACATATTACCCCCACATTTATGTCAAACCATGCAGTCTACCCTTGGTTGCAGATCCACTCTGGTCAGATGTCTCCAAACTACATTTCAGTCAGCAATTCAATTCCCAAGAAACAAAGACAGCCATTAGCATTCCATGTATCTCTCTTCTCGTCTCACAGAACTGAGCAAAGTGTCAAATACACAAGAAAGTGCACTACCACAGTGGCACTGTCAGGGATGCCAATCCATCATTGTATGGGATCTGTCTACATGCAACATTTTTAGTACAAGCCTGGAGCAGTTTAACTGATCTGTTAATCATGTGTACCACTATATAAAATCCCCAACAGTGTAGAACACAAAATTATGTCTGGCAAGCATATAAATTTGTAATGTTCAAGTGTATCAGGATAACTATTCATTATCATGTCAACCATATGCATTACAGTTTCACTGCAGCTTCCATCTGCTGCGCTTTATAGTTGGTTTCCTTGACAAGTAGCACTAATGCAGTGCACAAAGGGATGTACTGTACCTCTTCTGAATATCGATAAAAGGAGGCTTTTTTTGCAGTTGTCTTCCATGATAACAACGGATACATAATTCTGATAACAACAAGACTTAATCCTTGCAGAAGAATAGCTATCTTATCACATAGACTGCCAAATGCATTTCTAATGTGGTAGTTGGCCATTAGAAAATTGCATAACATATTTGCTGATAGACAGACAACAACAGGCTCTATCCTTTGTGTGTGTGTGTAGGTGATATAAATGTTTAAGAACAGACATACTTATATGTTTATTTAATTATTGATTGCAAGTAGTAAAGAATAATTTTACTATTTCCACTGTTAATTACATTTTTCACATTTACTGTAGACCAACACGACACCAGAAAATTCATCTGACACCATGTGATCAAGGGTTTCACTGCACAATTTCACTAGTTAAAATTAGCTTTAGACAAATTTAGACAAGTTTGTGAGACGGCAGAGATGATATCATGATGTTTGCATAGGACATAACACACATTACAGTTATAGTACTGGGTCAGATACAGACTTGATATTTGCCAAAATACCTTGCAAACACTGTTTCACCAAGTTGTTTAAAACTTGTCTTCCTTACAGATAGGGTCAAAGACCAACTGTAATGTGACTGATTACTGAGACATTATATTCAAAGACACAGACTGATTAGGAGTCAGAAATATTTCTTGTCTTGTTTTTAGCATGATAAATTGTAGACATTTCTAAAATTAGAAAGGTTTTGAATCCCAATGGTCTCTCAAAATGAGAAATGCCAGCGTCTAGGGATGACCTGAAATAATTTGTTGGACTTGATTGGCGATTTCAGCATCAGCCACAGAATACAAAACACTTCATCACCATGCTTCATATATTAGAAACACTTGAAAAAGTCATAGACATGCTGGCTACACTTAAAATGTGATTGGTAAAACAGACCTAAGATTTCCATTTCACAAACCAGAACTCTGTTAAAAATCTTGAAGTAGGTCGATATATATCTGTGAGTGGCTGTGGCTTCAGAGATATCTTGAGCTGAACATAAATCTGATTGTGCCAGGCTTTGAGGCTCCTCTGTCACACAAGCAGATTGATAAGAACAGATCCAATGCTACCTGTAGCTCTGCATGGCAGGGCTGTGTGTTACCGGTGGGAGGCCGTATAACGCCGGTAACACACAGCCCTGCCATGCAGAGCTAATGCTACCTGTACATCATGATCTGATGTGACCATCCAACCACACACTGCTGGGCTATGCATCCTGGTTGATCTCAACACATCACATAACACAACAGCTACCTTCATGGAATTTTAACACTATCTAACCGTAGTACAAATTCTATACCTATACAGATAATAGACCAAAACTGTATGGTAAAAAAGATTTATCTTATGCAAGCAAGCCATGGATTTTCATTTTCAATATATTTTTGTCTCTTAGAGTCACTGAGCTACATGCCCATGAGTATAAAACTGTAGTGTTGTTACTAGTGATGTCTAACCACGCAGTAATCAACCATTCATTTTAGTTGCTGGTACCTGTATTTTAGGATTTTACAAGAATAAAGTCACCGCTGTATCCAGATTGAAAATAAGAGGCGTATTATACATTATACTAGTATATAATTTTAACCCTTTGAGTGCGGTAAATTTTCCCGCTAAAATTTTGTGCCAAAATTTTTACCAATTTTTTATGAATTTTGTGTAATGTTTTTTCACACTTTTGGACCAAATGGACATTACTTTTCATTGGCTACAGTTTTTTTAATTATCTTTCCCCTTGATATTATATCACAATGCCAGACTTGTGAAATATTAAATAATATTTAACTATTTAAATTTGACATGTGTAATTCAATCACTGGAAAAGAAGAAAAACTTGGATATACATGCATTTTAATGAATAACAATAAATCATTATTTCAAGAGTACAACTGTTGAAACTTCCTGGCTGACATAGCAAGCTTCTTCCCAGTAAGATGGAATACTTTAAATATGATACAATTCCAGATGTTGCCCATTTTAAGCTGTTATAAATCGGATTACCCGGTATGGCACACCAAGCAATAACAACTTTCCCTCAAATCTCCGTAACACATCATGATTGTCTATGATATTCTATTTGAAAGGAGCATTCAAAATCGTGGCAGACATGTCTGAACTCCTTTCACTTCAGTTTTTCATTTCAAAGCTTTTTATTTCATTTATACAATGAGGATAGTTTCTTAAAAATAGTAAAGGTTTAATTTCATTTCTTGGTCACTATACTTACTGTTTTACCTGGACCATGAATTCTAGCTCTACTAGTACTAACACATCACACAATAATAAACAACAACACGATATCAATTCTCAGAATTATTTTAGATCTGATAATGTGTTACTACTGATTGATCAGCCTTTCACATACAATGTGATCATCTGGAACAAATGACTGCTATATTAAATAGTGAACTATGAAGGATTGGAGCAACAATTTACATGAAGGAGTTGCCTCAAATACACTAACAGAAGGACAAAACTTAGTTGGTCAACAGGAAGTGCTACCCACAAAGGAAATGTAACTTGTAGGCAATTCCTCATTGCCATGACCTGGTTATTTCACACATAAGTTTTACATTCAATTGAAGAACCTGTAAATTATGTCACTGTTGATGACAACAATATGTCTACCACTAAATGACATGCAGTGATCCAGTTTCAATGTTTCATTTCAGGGTTTGTCTCACTATACCATTGAAACTGCCTAACAGAATAGAAATGCCTGTATTTAGTAGACAGTATAATGAGAACACGCCTGGCAATTTAAACCTCCATGGACCATCTAGTTTCTTCAGTAAGAGTCACAAAGTTCCTAAATATTCACGTCATTTGGAAAAGATCCCAAGAGGCAAAGAGGATTGTCCGATTGTTTACTTAAATTTAGAAAGGTAGAAAAGCCTTCTCTATTCATGGTGGATGCAATCACAAATCACCGTGGGTGTATGCTTCACTTGACAGAATGATAATAATTTTCATTCAAAGATTACATATGATACTCCTATTACAGACCAAGACATAAATGCCAAGACAATTCCCGTATAAAGCAAGCATATGCCTCTATTCACTTTATGTGACATTTTGCTTCAGCTTATCCTTGAGATTTTCATCTCACGCTTGCTTATAATGACCTCACTCAGTCATTCAGTCGCTTCACAGGAAGTCTGACCGTATCTCTTTACAGTGTCTACATACAAAATGGACGTCTAAAATGCAGAGAAACCCTATTTTCGCAGTTTGCCGGTTGGTAAATTTGAGAATATTATTGAACAGTGTGTTCTTGTCTTTAGAGTAGACAAAGCCGTATTAATTATACATTCAATTTTAATCGTTTCAGTGAGCCGACAGGTCTTTTAAAACTGACATCACCCGTACATTGATTTTGCAATTCTACTCACACAAAGCCAGTCTGCACAGCCCCCTTTGTCCTGTACAAAACATTCTGTACAGCTTACTAATGTCAGTGGAAATTTACCTTTGGTGCGGACTCGTGTACGAATCGTATTCTTTGTTGTACATTCTTGATTACTGCCGACGACGTTGAGCTCAGTCTACATGTAGCTATGTCGGCAAATCAAAGACAGTCTGGTATATAAAGATTTACTCGCGCCGGCAACACCGTGTAAACCAACCCACTACACGAACGTCAACAAAACTAGACGGGTCAAAAGATAAGAGTTCTACAACCGACATCTTCGCGAGGGGGATATACATTTCTTGTATTTGAAAATTAACTTCTACCGGGTAAGGTGATCAAGAAAGTCGAAACGGCAAAGACAAATGAAAACGATGTCCCTATCCCCTCTGACATTAGCATGTAAGTGCCATGACTCAGAATTTCAGCAACAGCATCGTGATAAAACGACAATCGGACTTACCGAGCAATGGGAACACATCACAATCTAACCTCCAGCTTGCTTGATAACGGTACTTTCTACGGATAAAGTTATCTGGGCGTTCTTCTAACTTCCGCTCACCTAAGCAATTGATCTGAACGGCATACACGGCGGACAACTACTAAATTTCCTACATTTTCAGCTTGAACCCTATCATGGCCTTCACATCACAGATTGCAGCAAATCAAACTGGTCACGTGACTTCCTTGACCTTTCAACCTATACTGTAACTTCAGACTCTCCGGAAATCACCGAAGATACCCGATATTGTTGGGTGGTCACTGGCTTGGCATACACTCCAACACACGATTGGGACCTGCCAAGCAACCGTACCTCTAGTGTTTTTTCTGTGGTAAATATTCTCTTCTTTTTATGGCATTTTCAGCAGCACTTACCTTCACAACCTTTGACAAGATAAAATTGCAAACTTCATACTTCTCAATCAAAGCCCGTAAAATCTGAATTTGTCAACACAAAATTGAATTATATACCAGCATATTATAGTAGTTTGACTTCTTTGACAATTATACATTTTTGAATAAAAAATATAATCTACTTTTTCATTCATGAAACCCAAAAGATTGATATTTGTCACGGTGTACTTGATTTATATATATATATATATATATATATATATATATATATATATATATATATAATTATTCATTTATTTGTTTATTTATTTATTTATTGGCAGAGTACTTTCCTTAAAGTTTTGGTCAAAATGTCATATCTTGAAAATGGGTTTAGCTTTTAAATTTTGTTTGTAGATTCCTGGCAATAACCTATATCTGATTTAAGGTGGAGCTGCATGTTGGGAACATGTTTTTTTAAAACTATATTTCTCATCAAAGATGACAAAGAAACCCCCACATACTATATATTTTCAAAAAGCAGAGATTCTGAAGTTTAGTATGGTAGCAATAGTTTACTCAAAGGATGAAGAGGGTGTATATTAGGGGTAAAAAACATCAATTTTGGTATTAATGATAAAAATTAATTTAAGTCAAAAACTTAACACTATTTTCTGAAATGTTATATTTCACTTGAAAGAAGAGTATATGTAGAAAAAACAACTATTTTATTTTGCATTATCTATCCTCATTCTAAAATGGCATGGGTTGAAAAACTGACACTCAAAAAAAGTGATTAAAATCATTAGCAAAATTAAAATGCCTCTTATTCAAAATGTAAGAACTTTATTGCCAAAAAAAAAGTCTTTTGTTATATAGCATTTAAAGAACATAATGTGAAAATTTCAGACATTTTGACCCGGCTAGAGTGGAATTAAATTCTTTGGAAATCTTGAAATTTGGAGAATTTGGTGATTTGCATACATTTGCATAAATTAGCACTTCTTTATCAAGTAACTTATGACTGCTTGACAAGCTAAAAGATGAACCCAACCAATATTTTAATCTTTCGTTAACAAATTAAGTAAAGTTTAATGAATATTTGCAAAAAACTGACTTTGAGGAAAATAAAGTGTGTTGGGTGCAGCGCCTCCTTAAAGTTCCATTAGCTGTATCTTCTGGCGTTTTTTCCGTTAGTTTTGATTGAAATGATCACTGGCTCATGTTGAAGAGTCTGTCAAATAACAGAGAATCGCATATTATTCGGAAACAGTACGTGCCCGACAACTAAATAACATGTAATTTTACAACGAAAATTTCAATTTTTGTCCGGACAGAAATACAAACTCTGTTGACACGCGGATTCCAACGTAGGCATTCTTCTGCACCTGCGCGAGCCATTTACAGCAATTTAAAAATAAATATTCATTACTTATGCCCGGTACTTACGTCGTAGTCCATTGTCCGAACACGTTGCGTAGCCAGATGTCTGGCAATCCACGACGCAATGTTGTTCTGATCCCGCAATAAATAAATAAATGATCGCGGCGTCACCATATCCGCGTTCTCCCCAGCACGCTGAGCATGCCAGACGTCAACAAACGAGCTCGGAAGGGCAACACGTTTGGACAAAAATTAGCAGTTTTATGTGGCTATAACATCACTAATCATGTTTGTTTCTTCGTTAAACAACATTTTGCAACAAATATGAGCCTCCAACATGGAATTTTCCGGGGTAAAAAATGGTCAAAAGTTACAAATAATGGCCCTTTAACTGATGATGAAAATACACAAATAGTTTTTGGAACCAAGTTATTCATAATACCTTACAAAATGACTTATACATTTCAAATTTGGTTTGTTGATCAAGTAATGCATCCATTCTGATATCCTCATTATTCATGAAAATACCACTCGTAGCATATTCAAGAGTGGTTTGAGATGAACTCATTTGTTGTCAACATGATAATTTTATAATTTACCTATGGTAACTATAATATAAAATGTAACATAATCATATAACTTATAACTCTGTAAACTTTTCTACCCATTTTGATTGAAATATCTTGCACTCTTAAACTACTTTTACAAGTGTAGTCTGCCACTCACTTTTTTGTTCGTAGATAATTCTTGTGAATTAATGTCTAAATTCATATGTTCCATTGACCTGTCATGCATGCTTGTTTATCATGTAATTTCAAATCAATTCCAGTCGTCTTCAGTAGCTCTGATGTAATTGTAGTGGCGCTTTACAGTTGTCTCTTGGTGTCTTATTTATGGACCAAAATCTGCCTGGCTTCTGTCAACTGTTTGGACAGTTGAAACTTCCACTTATGAATCATAAGTGTTATTGCTCAAAACTTGATACACTTTATTTCACAGGATGTCCTCATTCAGAATTATCCAAATAAACATAAATATCAATATTTTTCCGTAATATATTAAACTTTTCATTGTCATTTTCATTCAAAAATCTCCTCTGAAACTGCTTCTCACATAGCTTTAATATTTGATTTGTTGGGGTTACCAAAGTCAGCATTCAAATGATGACAAAATTTGCATATTATTGAGAGTTTTTCTAATTTTCAATTTACAACTTTTAATTTCAACTTTGGTTTATAAATTTGAAGGAATTAGACTTCATTCTGATTTAATTAATTTTGTAAACTTTTAAGTCAAATTTGTGTGATGGACAATCATACAAGTTTCCATTTCACATGGAGATCCTAAACAACATCAGGGTCACTCATTCAAGTATCCAATTATTATGTTTGAGAATACAATGTTTTTATCAATAATAAACAATTTTTTTTCATAATTGATGTATTCATCATTTTATAGAAATGAAAGGCAAAGTGTTTATGTAATCTGACTCTGGAAATATTCCTGGCAGCTGTCATTTTCTGTTGTCAACAGAGAGTTTAAAAGGGTTAAATCATTTTATTCAGAAACTATTCACCAATGGTCCCTTTTATTATCAGGCCAAAAAAAGTAAATTGTGCTGTTCTGATAACATGGTTTTCAAAAAAAGGGTAGGAATTTTTTTTCCAAAATATTTTTATTTTGAATATGCATTTTTCAGGGGTTCAGGGCAGTCAAACACTGGCCAGACCATTTCAAGAAAAACGTATCATACCTATAAAAGGAATAAAAACATAAAAGACATCCTCGTTCAAGCAAACATCAAGTGCCAGGTAACAAACATGTGATTTTATGGGGTTTTTCTTTCTGTTTTTTACTTCTGTGTTTACGTAGCTCTAAAAAGTTTAGGGTCGGCAGGTACAAAATAGGGTAGGTCAGGTTATCGGAAGAACACAATTTTTTTTGTTCAGCCTCATGATAAAAACATTGCACATTTCATCATTTAAGCTGACTACAACACTGGCAGTTTTGTGGGTTTTTGAAGACTTAATTGTGAAAATAAGGTTGTGTTTTAGACTCTAAATTGTCTGTGTTCAAGTCAGTAAGTCTCAGTTCCAGTCATGGCATTTATTCCAAGCATATTCACATACAAATTTTTCTGATACAGATACCGTCATCAATTTAATTGCTGTTATTTATGAACTTCTTTTCATATGATTTGGATGAAAGAGGTTTGTACTCAGTCAGAACAAAGGGCTTTCTGAAAGCCACTAAAATTGACTCTATTTAGTTATTGCTTTTCTTTGACAATTATATAGTATTACTCAAAACAATTTGGAGATGTATTTTTTTATCTGATTGGCAAACATTGAATTTCATATGAATCAATTCTATATTTGCTTTACTATAGGCTGGCTGATAATTGTTGACACATAAAGATATGGGAAGAATTTATATAAAAGAAGAATATAACTTTGCAGAATAAATTATATAGTTGAAGATCCCCTTTATTCTTTTGTTCAGGATCTAATGCACTTGCTGTGTAGTTTCAACTTAGTGCATCAAAGTTGTATGAAAGTGATATATGAAAACATTACCATGATGTATCTAACACATGTAAATTACAAATGTACCGCCATGAATTCAGGCAAAACATGGCATTTAGATTTTGAAAAACACTCAAGGACACTGATATTAATCACTTTTCGCTGATAATTGTTTATGAATCATCAGTAAAACTACATTTGGTCTCTCTTTTGAATACCTGTATCTTTATCATCAACAATAAAAAACTCTCACTGTCCATGCAGCGTATGGTCTTGCCATGACATTTACCATTCAACAGAAGCGAACAAGATTTTTGTAGGAAAATGAATATTGGAAAGGGCAAACAAGTAACATATTCTCAGACATTTTTTACACAGCAACGAAATGGTTATTTGATACAGTTTTAACAATTGTTGTTCACGGTGTAAAATCCCATGGAAACAGTTGTATTATGTGTGCAAAATATAACCTATGACAACAAAACAAGGGAAAAATGTAAAAATTTCAAACAAAATTTCCCAACAAAGCTACCATCCACTGAATGGTTGTACTGGAGGCTGTAATGTCTCTGTAGCAAAATGCAACACCATTAATCGTTATAATGAGAATTTCAGACAATCCATCAAACATGTATCTGGTACATCATCATACAACAGCTGTCTCTTGCATAATGGTACAGGGAATGAAAAGGTTATAAGGCCTAAAAAACTGTAACATTTTAACAATACAGATTGTTACATAGTGTTACCATTGGGAATTGTAAAAATATTATCACAAAGAATTTCACATGTTATTATCGTCTGAAATATTACAAAATTTTCAGCTATAATCATGACACCTCCTAGCTTCATTACAGGGGAGAGGGGTGAATTTGTTAAATGTTGGGAAATCACATGATAGTGGTCAGGGGGGGGGGGGGTCATGTTTGTGTGTACTTGGGAGGTAAATTATGGCTGTTGGTGTTTTCCATGGCAAGATCAATAGTTACATTTATTTCATTAATGATGTGTAAGATATGTGAAACTACAATACAATGTCTGTGTGCCAAGTTTGAATGAAATCTGTCTAGGGATAGTTGAGTTATGGTTCAAAAATATGAAAAAATTGCAACAAATGGCGCCCGGCAGCCATATTGGATTATATCGCATAATAAATTGACGTGCATTATAATATATGCCATAGTACCTTTATCTGTGTACCAACATTGAACAAAATAGGTTCAGGGATACTTGAGTTATGGTTCAAAAACATGAAAAAATTGCAATAAAATGAAAGTTCATTCTCATAGCAAGGATTTCACCTATTATATAATCTCTCAATAAAACTTTAGGCAAACCTTTTTTTGTGGCCAGGGGTGGACCATTTGATATCCTGGGGGGGAGGGGATCCCTGAAGATTGATCAGGTAGCATTATTTTTTTTCGCATGATCCCTTGTACATTTTTTTCCCTACTCTCCCACCCTTTTATGTCAAGCATTCTCTGGCCGACTTTTTTCATTGACATTTGCTGGGAATTTTTTTCAAAAATCTTCCAGACCCTCCCCCCAGGATATCAAATAGTCCACCCCTAGCACGAAACATGCTCAATTCCAGCATTTCTATGCTGTCCTGTATAGAAAATATGATAATATTCATCGTCTTGAGTATTGTCTAAAAATAGTGTCAATAACACCAGGTTTCCAGTCTCTCATCTGTTTCTTCCAAGTCTTCTCTCTCAGCTAGCTTCCATATCTGTCAATTTTCTTTTCAGCTTTAAATTTTCAGACAACATCTGTGCATCCCTAACAAACACTTCTCTTTCTTCTGTTATATTTTTGCTCACAGAGAATTTATTACCGAGTTTATGTTTCTTTTTGTGTTGACCAAATCTATTCATTTTACTATAAGTGTCATAGACCTTTGTTTGTTTTTTTTGTAGATAGTTGGATCACAGCCTGCACCTTCAATCAACACTGGAAAACATTCTTTCAAAGTTCTGGACACTTCTTTGACTGTGTCTTGCTTGGGTTTCTTCAGTGCTTGAAAAACTGTATAAACCTCACCATTCATGATAATTTCAGTTTCCATGGTGACCATCTATGTATACCAAGTGACTAATTTATAAAGACAAATAAATAAAATAAACAAAAAAGGAAAAAAGGACTGAAAGCTAAGTTGTACAGAAGGAAAAAGTACAACTGTCTTTCACAGTAAGTATAATTATTTTGTATGATTTGCTGGATTTCTCGTGGTCTCATAGGAAGAAATTCAAGGTAATGAAGTCATTTTAATTTCGTTTTGACATGTAACATTTTCCTAAGAAGTATGATATTCCATTCATGTACTGAAAACTCAGGCAAATTGAGTATACCAAACTTTTTCCAATTAATGGACATGCATATTTTGTAAAATAAGAAACTGAAAATTCAAGGAAAGTGGTTTTTAAAATGAAAAGTTTTAGTGAATATTACCATTATACACAAAAGGTTTGACAACATCTAAAACATAGTATCATTTGTTTTCACCTTAATCAGGGTCTGGTACTCTTCAAATTATAGCAGCATATGCTTTTATATGCGGGTTTTATATAATGATTCAATGATAATGATTATTTGAATGTTTTTAAAAGTACCATATACATAATGTTCTCAGTCAGAATACTAGATCTGCTGCCAGGGAAGATTTATACATTCCAAAACATAGAACAAGTTTTTTAAGAAAATTTCACTTCACCGTGGTGTAAAAATATGGAAGTTTACCGGTTGACCTAAAGTCACATGTTCCTCATTGCAGGCTTTTAAAGGCAAATGTAAATATAATTTTTTGTGTGATACAGATTTTCAGTGGTGTAATGTTGGTTTTTGTCCGTTTTTGTACCTATTGTATTTTTTTCCTTTCATTTCTTCATCGATGTGTGCAATTTTTAATGTATATATTGTATTTCAATGATTTCTCGACAGTGTGTGAGAAGAGTCACTGGCTCAACAGTTTATCAAGATTAAATAAGGTCTAATAATAATGATAATAATAATCTGTTTACATCTAGGGTCATCAACATACCATCTGATTTTAGGCCTTCCTCTAAATATGTTAGATCAAAATTTGCGCTAAAGTGCACAGAAAATTACACAGTCCTAAAAAAATGTCCCATTCATTCAAACTACCACAAATAAAGTGTCAATAATGTCAGATTACTCACAAACGAAGCAAACAGCCTAGCCAGCTCCATTTGGATGAAAGTTTCAGTTCATGATTTACGTACACAAAGAAGCCCTATGTGATGAAACCAAAACACCGTTTTATTTCAAGATACGATTCATGTGGAAATTTCACCAAAATGTCGCTTATCCAGGGATTGTGTAATCTGTTTGATTTGATGCAGCGATATAACATACTGTGTATAGTTGCGGAATAGTTGCTGAGGTTTTCTGTCTTTTGGCTTGGTTGTCTATCAGTATCAATTTGATCAAGCAATGGCAGCTTCTTGAGATAGTGAGAATGTAAATCTTTTCTTTATTTTTTCTTCCTTTACAATTTCTTTGGATATATCGGTAAGTTGACTTTTAGGCAAGTGATTGGAAGTTGGAGTTTGGTTTGATATTAAAATTATACTTTCATATTGGTTTATGCTATCACTGCAGTGGCTGTGTTTCAACTTCAGCCACTCATGAAGTTAGTGAAGCTAGATCAGATTTCAAGTTTGAGTTGAATTAAACAAGTGCCTTGCTAATTACAGAGCAAAGTCTCAGTATCATTTGTGAACTTGCTGGGTAATGAGCTAATTTACTGTCCAAACAACAATCCGTGTTGGTTCTGTGAACAGATCAAAACAATGCTGGACTCCTTTTCGTTCAAACTACATCAGTCGATGGAGTGACCATGGTCCATGCTATGACTGAAAGATGCAGTGAAACAGAAAATATTTGTATAAAAATGAGATTTTAATATTGCTTTTTATGCTGCATGAAATTGCTATATTATTTCACTTTGATTCAGTGCCATGATCATGTTTGTGTGTATTTGTGAAAATCATAATCATATGGTGCATAATTAACATTTTCAGACTTTTACAGTGCGGCAGAGAGTTGAAAAGTTATAGTTGCATATATGCTTTTTCTTATAATAATATCAGCACTGGGTCATAATTGATATCTTAGTTTGAAACATTACTTTTAGACTAGATTATACAGACTTTCTGAAGAACTAGGCCACTCAGTGTAATTTTGGTCATATAAAAAATGCTTTCTAGAGATTGAGTGCTTTCTGCAATTCTGGGGACCAGGCTTTTTCTCTTAATCATACCAAACGTTCAGTATGCACAGTGACCGATATCTTTCATGTAGACCTAAGGTGCTATTCGTCAAAATAAGTTTGTGTAGATAGCCGTTGGTCAAACGTCATCATACAGACATATTTTATTTTGTCTAAGTTTTGGAAAATTACTTTTTCAAGATGTAGAAGTTCTGCTACAGAGTATTTATTTTGTACGATAAAAGACCATCAGCAATCGACACATTCTTTGATGTTGTGTGTTAGAGTAAAACAGCTTGTACTTCACAGTAAAGAAATCAGTGTGTGCCAAACACTAAAACTCAAAACTAAAAAGACAAGCGCTGTATTTAAAAAGGTGAAGGAAAACATTATTTTGAGGTGGAAAAGTGGAGTTACTTGAAATTATATTCAGATAGGGGTTACTGAAAAAATTAGAGGAAATTTTCTAAAGTTTCGCCCACATCCTCTCTGAAGTATTTGTTATGTGTTAGGATATATGAAAGAAATAAATGACAAGCGCTAATAACAAAGTGAGCTTGACCCACAACAGACCTCACATACAAATACGCTCTCTGAAAATGTGTAGCGCCCTCAAGCACAAACAATATTTGTCTTTCATGATTTACTGTTAGAGGGCGGTCTAATGACTATCCCTGTACATCAGAGGGTTTTTAAAAAATGCTTTTTTGGTTTATGGCTTTCAGAATGAACACTATGAATTCTTGTCAATATGATTAAAAAAAACGTCAGTCAGTTTTGATGGCTTCAGGTAACACTTCGATCCGCTATAATGGACTTGAAATTTTCAAATGATTCATTTTTTTTTGAAATTGTAGATAACCTTTAAAGAGTGGGAAGTTTGTTCTTGAAGACACTGCAATCTTTAAGCCAGGAGAAATTACTGGAGATGCAACTCAATCCCCTTCTTCATGTAAGATTGTAGCAGAATATATCAATCTTTCACACCTTCTACCATATTTTTATTTACCGTACATGTTTACATGGAATTTTCAATGTTGATGGTCAATTTTTCCTGTCATAAGTTTTGAGTGGTTTGCTCCCATGAAAAAAAGGAAAATCACCTTTGTACATCATCCAGGAATATTGAGGCACCTACAACAATGACTTTCCTCATCTTGAAAATTAAACTCTTTGCACTTTTGATTTTCAGATGTTGAGAAAATTTAAATGCAAATTGGCATTCATGTAGGATACACAATTGGCTTTTCATTAGTAATGTATCACACAAAGCATGGATTTTTGTTTACTATACTTTGTAAGATAATCTACCACCCAAGCCAATAAATCATACAAACTTGATACGAACATATGACAACATTCTGTTTGTTCGTCCACAAACCTGGCAATTTCTCAGCAATACGTTTTGCCAATGTCCACACCGACACTAAAAAATTTCGATCTTATCAAGCTATTGTTTCAAAACCTACTTTTGCAAGTATTCACATACCAGCTTGATAGTAATACAATTCTTCCATAATTTTGCTTGCTGCGATTTTTTAGGCAAAAATCCCTACATTCTTGTTCACTATAGAAGAGTAGGAAATCCTTGGAACAGCACAAGACATCCAGGCAGATGAACTTTAACAAGTTGCCTGTCCATGTAAAATAGTACCTGCCTTAAATGATATCTAGTACACTATATACCTCATCTCTGACCGCAACAAACCAAAATCAATGATAATTATTTCCACTTGTCAACTGAGCTAGTCCTTGCATGGCTTAAAGTTTGCTTTATGCAGGCATTTCCTACTCTGCTACACACATCAATCACAGAAACCCGACACAATTCTGGATAAATAGACACTTTTTCTTCATTTTTATTGAATTCACCTATCCCTGACAGATACAGTTTTGTTAGTTTGCATCACGATGTTCAAATATTACATGCTCTTATCTTGTAATAAACTTCTTGTAGTCTTATACATTGTATTACACAATCTGTTGCATAAAATATTATTGATATCTCACACTGCAGGTTTTGAAAACACCAGTTTTCCTCTACATCACACAAAAGAAACACTGCTACACAGCTAGCTTAAAAGAAAAACTTAAAATCTTATAATGTTGAATGCTACATATTCAACATGACTGATCGATCCATCATATAAAGCCTTCTATGCTTTTTAACAATGCACAGGAAATGTTTCTTATGCAGATGGCTTCACGCAAACACAGTCAATTTTAACCATTATTTCAGACAGCTTTACCCAAATGAGAAAAATAATGTTTCCTGGCCAGGTGAAAGTTGCAATTCAGTTTCTGTATCTCTATTCAGTTTTCCATTTTTTTTCTTTTTTTACCAACAGTAACTTGGAATCCATGTTTAAATGTTCCATGTTGGTTTCTTATAATACAGCTGTGATACCCTATGTTGGTAGAAAGGAGTCAAGCATAGTATTTACTACACAAGTTGATCTATCAGAGTCACAAACAATAAAATCTTCAGTATCCTATTAGTTCATGTGCTTTGAAAATTTATGCTTGATGTACAAGATGACTCTGCAAGAGAAAGTTTTCATAAACTTTGATCACGATCTTTTCAACATACAAAGCATTCAGCAAAGAGTAGAATATTTTCAAGAAATTGAATACTTCAAAGAAGGCTACCATCTCCTAATTAGTAAAAGTTGAAACATTACTGCAGGTCACTCACATCTCGTACATTGTTATTGCTACATGTACAGGATTCACATTTGAGATCTCATTCTGGTCTTGAACCCTAGATTGATAATCAAAAACACAGGGAAGATCAAGTGCAATTCCACTGATTCTCGATAAGTTTCTTCAAAGGATGTTCCACAATTTTTTTCCTTGCCCATGCAATTACATCAAAAATTCTTTGTATGATCATTCCGTTAGATTCTTTGCAGACATTTTATACTAATTATCAAAGGTCACTTTTCATTATAGAAAAAAAGAGTCATATGATGAATTAATGCTTTGCATATGAATATACTCTACAGCCCTGAGAAACTGTGTTTATCAATGCCTTTTATACAAAATAGTTAGCTTAACAACGCAATAATTATAATAATGCACATGTGCAAGTTTTTTTATGGAGGGGCTAGCATCATAAACAAACTGCACATTGTGAAACTTACATGTACTTGTCATGAAAGTTTTTAATTGGGCAAATTTCAATGTGACAATATATACTATAAATCAAAAGGAGAGAGGTTTTGTTTGGCAAATTTTTGCCTACACATTTAGCAGTCACAATAGAAGACAGAAGTGAAAATAACTTTTCCAAAGTTCTGAAATGTTTCTTGAAAAGGGAGTTAAATAGAGCACACAGGGGCATTTAATTCAATGCAAAGAAACTTAAGCATTCAGATTCTGGAGTCAAATTTACACACCATATGGTAACACACAACGGTAACTACATATCCTTTGTACAGTATTTCAGAGTGTCATTCTCATATCAGTTCATATTTCTCATTCACTTTGGCCAGTAAAGCATCACAGGATTTCTTGGCATCACCAAGTAACATAGCTGTGTTTGGTTTGTAGAAGATGGGGTTGTCCACAGCTGCATAGCCAACACCCAGGGTTCTCTTCATCACGATGACCTGGCCTGACTGCCACACACGAAGGACGGGCATTCCAGCAATGATCGAGTTTGGATCCTCCTCTGCTGCTGAATTGACTGTGTCATTTGCACCAATCACCAACACCAAATCAGTTTCAGGGAAGTCATCGTTGATTTCATCCATCTCCAACACGTTATCGTAAGGTACACCAGCTTCGGCAAGGAGTACGTTCAGTTGACCAGGCATACGTCCAGCGACTGGATGAATACCGAATCTGACATTCTTGCCTAGATCACGCAAATTCTTGACCATTTCTGCGATGGGATACTGAGCCTTTGCAACACACAGACCATACCCTGGAGTGATGATGATATTTCTAGCATCGCTGATGAAATCAACGGCTTGATCAACATTGATTTCAGTATGTGTACCAGTAATTTCCTTTGCTTTACCACCTTTGGTTGAACGGGTACCATAACCACCAAAGATTACGTTGGCCAGGGAACGGTTCATGGCTTCGCACATGATGTAGGACAGGATAGCACCAGAAGATCCAATCAAGGCACCAACAACCGTGAGGAGTGGGTTGTTCAACATGAAGCCCTCAGCACAGAGTGCCCAACCACTGTAGCTGTTCAGTACGGTAATGACAACAGGCATATCAGCACCACCAATGGCTGCAGTCAGTGTGACACCCATGACACAAGAGAGTGCAGTTGTTGTTCCCAGCATTGCCATATCAATTGTGTATCCTGGATCAGTCATGTACCATGCCATAGCGCCAACGTTAGCCAGCAACATTCCCGCATTCAAGACATTGCGACCAGGTAGAAGAAGTGGATCGGACTTCAGCAAGCCTTGTAGTTTTCCGAATGCCACTAGAGAACCTGTGAATGTGACACCACCGATGTATGTACCCAGGAACAGGAAAGCTTTCGTGATGGCTGCAGCAGGATCTTCAGGAAAGTGAGTGTATTCACTCATGTAGGTGGAGACACAGGTCAGGACAGCCGCGGCACCAACAAAGCTGTGGAAAGCTGCAACAAGCTGGGGCAAATCTGTAATAGCCATCTTCCTAGCGATAATGGTACCAATAACACCACCCACTGTGATACAGCCAGCCATCTGCATGTAGAGTTCAGGAGAGCAGTTCAACAGGACTAACGTTGTCAACATACCACCAGTCACACCAATAATACCCAGGGCGTTGCCTTTACGGCTGGTTGCCTGCATTGACAATCCACCGAGGGCACCAACACAGCACAATGAAGAGGCAAGGTAAGCAAGAGTGTGAATATTTGGGTAGCCTGCAAAGTGTGCGCCTAGGTACGCTGCCAAAAAGGCAGCTCCAGCACCTCCATACAGATAGTTGTACTCTGGAGGATCAGTCGGCCTGCGGAACATATCCAACATACGCTGTGTGACCAAGAAACCACCAAAGATGTTGATTGATGAGACGAAGCATGCAGTTGCTGCTAGTGCTTGTGGGACTGTGTGTGGCAACACACCACCTCCCATACACAGCATTCCACCGACAGCGGTGATACCAGATATAGCGTTGGTCACTGACATCAGGGGAGAGTGAAGAGCTGGTGTAACTTCCCATACAGTGTGATAACCACAGATTACCGCCAGAGCAAAAGTAGTTGACATTGTACCAAAAGCTTCATTGGGAGAAATCATGCCAAGACCAACTGTAGACAGGAGGCCAGATGAATATAACAGAGAACTCTTTAGTGTAAGGTTGAATGGATCAGGGGGTGGTGCAACAACGGCTACCGATTCTGCTGCTGCTTGTATTCCGGCTGGTGTGTGTTCCTTTGGAGGTGGTGGTGGCCACATCATTTCCCCCTCATGTAAAATCATTGAGCCCCTGGTGACCTCATCTTCTAAATCGAGGTAATACTGACCTTTCACCTTTTCTGGAGTGAAAGACATCAGCAACTTGGAGATGTTGTTTGCATAAAGTGTGCTGGATTGAGTAGGTAGACGACTGGGGTAATCGGTGTATCCTATGTGCGAGACACCATTGTAGACATATTTCTCTCCTGGTTTGATTGTTTCAATGTTCCCACCTGCTTCAGCGGCCAAGTCAACAACTACAGAGCCATCTTTCATGGATTCAATCATCTCTTTGGTGATCAAGATTGGTGCCTTCTTTCCTGGGATCAAAGCTGTTGTGATAACGATGTCGACATCTTTGCATTGCTTTGCATACATTGCCTTCTGTGCTTCTTGGAACTCTTTGGACATTTCTTTGGCATAGCCACCAACACCCTCACCTTCTTCCTTGATGCTGACCTCCAAGAACTCCGCTCCCATGGACTGGATCTGTTCCTTAACAGTGGATCTGACATCTGAAGCCCTGACGATGGCGCCCATACTCTTTGCTGTGCCAATTGATGCAAGCCCGGCAACACCAGCACCCAACACTAATGCCTTTGCAGGTGGAACTTTACCAGCAGCTGTGATCTGACCTGTAAAAAATCTACCAAATTCATTGGCCGCTTCTACAACAGCTTTGTAGCCGGATATATTTGCCATTGAACTAAGTGCATCAAACACTTGAGCTCTACTGATACGAGGTACACAGTCCATTCCAAACACTGTAGCATTTTTGCTGGCTAATTTGTCAATTAGTTCTTTATTTTGTGCAGGATATATGAAACTGAGAAGATGAGCCTTGTCCTTCAAGAGATCAACTTCTTCAAGGGTTGGTGAGCGGACTTTGAGAACTATGTCAGATTTGAATGTCTCTTCCAAACTTTTGATGACAGCTCCTGCTTCTTCATACTCAGCATTTGAGAATTTAGCTTCCTTTCCAGCGCCATCTTCGATGACAACATTGAAGCCGGCTTTTGTGAGAGTTTTCACTGCTGCAGGTGACATGGCCACCCTGCGTTCATTTTTAAATGTCTCTTTTGGAACACCGATGGTGAGGTTGTTGTATGGGATGCCCTTCAGAGGTTCTTCAGCCTTCTTTTCTTGGAAGCGAGGCAGGTAGGTCCGTAGACCACGTTTGTTCTGTCCTGTCAACAACCTGCGGAAGGTTGGTGCTACCACGCTGTCAACATGGTTGACAGAACACAGGAGACGAAACATGGCTGGTGCTTTTCAAACAGGAAACCTGTAAAGCATAGAACATTAAGTGAGAATTAAAATCATGGGTACTGATAAGAAAATGTTAATTTTCTATAAGAAATTGACAGTTTGCTGAGTTTTACTGCACTTTTGCATTTCTACGGGACTACAGAACAGGAAACAATTTTGAGTGGACAAATTCATAAACCGTACAAGTCCCTAGTCATTAATTTGTACACATTAGCTTTACCATTTCAATATGTCTTCCATTTCCTTACAATGTCTTGTTAATGATCACAAACTAATGATTGGCCTTCATGATTTACCTGTACACTACAAATCTTAAAAGAATTGTCTCTTTTCACTTTATTGTTTGACAAATTAAAAAATAATTCATCTGCCAAACAGTCTATATTAACATTGAAATTAACTCACAGAACTGATGCATCATGCTTTATTGCAGTTTAGAGGACATGCATTTGACAGATTGGTGAATTTGAAAATTTCACATATATGAAGTGATTTAGTGTACAGAGCTCAATGATAGAGATATGTAAGCACTCCTTGTTGACAATGTAACAACCCTGGTATGACTAATCTCTGGCTCTTAGCAAAATTCATTGTCCCGGATTTTGCAGAACTGTTTACTTGCATTTCTAAACTGTTGTTCACTCATATGAAATATCACATTAGTTTATGGATCATTAAATCCATAGCTGGTAGAACAAGCATGGTGACATGTTGCAAATATGTGCAACTCTACACGATCCTGTTGTATGTTGTCAGAAAAAGTTTCTTCTACTGAATCTCTGTCCCATAAATTTTGTTTGTTCAAACACAGTGATTGTTCCTTTGTATGCAGATAGCATAGAAATGAGCCACCGCCTCCCCTCCTTTTCAAAGTATTGACTTGCAAGTAAAATTGCATCTTTGGACCTTTGGCCTAAATATGATAAAGGTAAAAATATAACATTGTCTGGATACATATTGCGACTCTGAGAGTCATTTGCTTTAGGTGCAAAGCCAGAGATATTTTGATAAATTAGTTGTACCATTCATGAATAAATGTGTAATCAAAGTCAAGGATTATTGTAGTTTATTCTTGCTATAGTATGTAATGGACCTGAATGTGTTTCACAGTCTTTTTAATATTGTCTGAATATTAATTTGAAAATTCCTACTTCACCAACTTTTTCCAAGTTTATTTTGACATGAACTCTGTACTTATACTATCAGTACCGCAACATGAAGTATTTTTTATCAGTCTTTAGCTTATAAAGACCTAAAAAGACAAATGTCTAAAGTCTCTATGAAAGGTTTAGCCTCCTTTGAAAAAATATATTTTCTATAGAAACATGGGTAATGAAAAAAGCAAATCCTTAACTTACTCCAGTGCAAACAAAAACACAACAATTGCTCTCTATCTACACACGGAGTAATTTTCATGTCATAGAGACTGAAAAATGACACCGTGATATATCAAATTCCACTTGTGTAACAAGCAATACTCATGCAGCTATAGCCAAAGAAAATTAAAGTGAATCCAAACTCAGCTTCCAAATGTCGACCAACTGAAAAATTGTCAAGTTAGAGTTTTAACTTACATGCTTATTGTTAGAGGACAGTACCAGGTACTATAGAAGTACAAGAATGTGACAACTTGAAATATGGTCATTATTGAAACATGGTCTAACTCCATCATTAAATGAACTATCATGTGGGTGGTAAATTCGTAGGTCACCCTGTGTCAATTTTTGTGTCTTCTATGCTTCAAATATCACTGTGCATAGAAAGTACTGTTGGTGGGTGTTCACTTTCAGATCATTACCTGCATGCAACACAAGGCTTGATTCTTATCTATATTATGACTCAATATACATCATTAATATTCGTGACTTTTTAAGGACTTGGCAAAAGCTTGATTTGTATGTCATGTGAAAGTGACATTTTTTGAATTATCGAATACGGTGATTTGAACAGGGTTCGAACTCAAAACGTACGGTACCCAGCACGGTATGGTTTGACAATTTTCAATAATTCAAAAAACGTCATTTTCACATGACATACAAATCAAGTTTTTGCCAAGTCCTTAGTGTCAACAATGCCTTGAACCATAGAAAGACTTTCCATCAACATGCTTAGTATGTAGAAATATCACAAAGTCAAGTAAAACGTATAAGATTGAACTCTGAGATCCTTGAGTGGTTTGATAGGCCTCAAGGTTAGTATCTGGTAAACACATTACAAAATGTAACTGTATCATCCCTTTTCTCTTATCCTTCTCTACGGTTCTGACTGCAAACTGTACTGTTGGGTGTTGCCACTGAGGGATCTAACATATAACTCAACTGAGTGAGGTTAAGGCATTTTAAAGTTTCACAACACTATAATATTATTTCTTGGAATAGTGTACATGTTTAGAAGCTATATCCATCAATGAGCAAAAATCATGTGAAAGAATGTGTGGGTTATAGAGGAACATTAAGTAATTAACGTATTCAAACATTCCTTAGACTAATGAAACTAATTGACTGAGGCATTGTGAATTAAATTCTCTAAAATAAGCTGTTCCACCTGTTGAGTAAACCTTAGTGAACAAATGAACCTTGAAAAAAGTGGCCTTCTGCCTTTCAGTTCAGTAATATTATCAATTATTATATTATTTCCTCATCTCCCCATAATCCATGCAACAAAGCATTTTAGTCACTGTGACTACTCTCTCTCTCTCTGTAATTGCCTTGCGACATGAACAATCTAGTAATAAACATTTTTGTTCTCACTCCTGAGAAACCAAAGACAGTATAGGGTCTTCCCCTCTACATTCAATAAGAAACTGAAAAAGTCACACACGGCGAAGAATGGCACGTGTAAGATTGACGTATATTTATCAGAATTTATCATTTATCTATGGCTAATATTTACCAAGGGCATTAGTTCCCAGTTGTCCTGCTAGACTCTTTCCTACCCTCGACAACTATCAACCATATAATCCCTACTTCTCTAGGGTTTGTGCATCAACAGCCTCCACAGTTAATTTGACTGACAAATTTGTTGACAAATAGCCAGCATCACATGACACAAGTTGATGATAGTTTGTCAAACAAAGCGCTCCCTCACTTTACACTTGATTGTTTTCTTGACGAGTATGATTTTGTAATGCGACCTTGAAACGTCACGTTCTACCGTTAAAAAGGAAGGCGCGTCAAAAAAACCAAAAGAATGCGGCTATGTTACCCAATACATTTCAGATACTTCAGCACGGTTACAGCTGGGAGGAATGCATAGCAAGTACTGCATTACTTGTTCTCACAAAATCGATACCTAGTGCCGCGCGTTCATCGAAGTCCGCCATATTGGAACAGCTGCTAAAAAACTAAGATGCATATGCCAGTAGGGAAGACGAACGCACAAGCATTCGGAAAACATATTTTCATTCCATGAAAGTCAGAAAAATATACCTGCAGAGAGGCTTCCCAAGCTATGGATGACACCCGTGACCACTATACGCGACCACGAAATCGAAATCAGAAGCCGTTCCTATGGCCACGAGTGTAAGTTGCCGGCCGGCGAATCGTCCAAAGCACGCTTCTGACCCAGTGGCAGCATGCCAGCAATTATCCCGGGGGTGTTACTCCCACTATTATTGCAGCTGTTTCTGAACTACAATATTGCTTTCATGAAGTCATCTTAAAGCCAAGATGTCATTACAAATACTCACATTAAACTTACTTTTTTCCTTCGACGCTTCTACCGGCCTTCAAATGTCGCCTGTCCTTTCTTTTGAGTTTGCGTCAATCATGATATATCGGTCGTGTGTTAACCCCCTGAAAGAAGCCTACGTGGGAAAAGTCACGTGGGTAATTCTTCTCCAATCCCAAGTCCAGGCTGACAGGTCAGAGGTAGCCATCACTGATCACCCGGCAAGCCAAGAACAGCACACAACATGGCGGGATCTCTTGTCAAAGTTACCAGAGCTCTAACCGGCGTTTCTCACTTAAACCTACCAAGGGTGACTGCACTTGCAAGTTACAATGTGGTCCAAGCAAGGAATCGTAAGTTCTACCTTTTTACTTTCGAAATATTCGAAAATCTTGGACAGATGTATGTTCAAACATCACCATATGCATGCGGAAGCCATGCATGCTCGATCGTATTTGAGATCAATGTACATTTTGAAATATTTGCACACGCGTCTGTAGGGCATGAATTTGCTTTAAATTCTGCTTTTCATGTATAATTAAGATTTGACCAAAATCTCCCCCGTCGATCATACGAATATTGTAGATTTATAGAATACATCTTCAGCTTTTCACTTTGAAGTATGGGCCGGGTGACACTGACAGCACGCGTTCAGATTCGCTAGCCGTGTCCTTCATCATGGCATGGTTCGCATGGCGACCATGACACGATGCGTTCAGCAAATAGACATAAGTGTATTCCCGCCATTCTATCAGTAATAAGAAGGATCGGAAATTCGTAGGGGATCGAGGAAGAACAAAGGAGCTTTTGTCAGCTTAGCCATACCCATATGCGTAACACCCGGTATGTAGCTATGCTGGCAGTCAAAATGCCGGTACCAAGTTGATATACCGTTGTAGTTAATGTAGCAAACCCTCTGAAAACGCTACAATGTCACAAAATTGTTGCATTAGTTGTAGGTCCAAATGCATTCCATGAGCTTACTGTTCCATTGTACCATTATTTGTGAAGTTTTCTACAAATCTTTACTGATTTCAACTTGATGCCTCCATGCTTTTATGTAATTTCCAGAAGACTTCACAATTTTCTTACAATTCAAGTCTAATACAATAAACTGATTACAAAACCAAGGTCTTTCATTGTTAAATCAGGTTACCCTGTCATTAACAAAAGGAGAAAGGGGTTTGAAAATTTTCCCCAAAAGAAAAGGGTAGACTGCTTTGTGAGCTGTTAGGTAACTAGAATATTTAAATTGCAAAATTTGCAAAAGACAATGATCTTGATTGCCCTCATTTACGTGTATAACCCATCTAACAAAAAGGAGTGAGGGGAAGAAGTTATTTGAAAATTATTCAGTTGTTCCTCATGTGACATGTATTTTATAAATTGTTGAACAGTGATCCAAACTTATGGTGGAGTCAGACAATATGTCTATAAATAAATGTAATGTCATCAGCAGTACACAGTAGTAATTGATCTACATCTACATTCTGTTTGTGATTTCATTTTATCTGAGCCTTGATGAAAATGTATTTAATTAAAGGTAATTTCTAAATCTCTGTAAAGGACATAAATATTTAAGTGAATTTGACAATTATGAGTATCTTCAATCAAATTTATCACAGCTTCTAAAATTTTTCACTCATGATCCTTTTGAATTTGAAATAAATTTAACAAATTATTGTTCATTGCCAAAAAAAACATCTGTAAATAATGTCTGTTGTGAAATGTTACAATGTTAATCTTGATGACAATTTAAATGGCCATGTTTCTAATTTGGTACACTAATAACCTCAACATATGGTCACAGTTAAAGATATTCTGTTTGTTGTTTCCTAAGCCCAATACTGAGATGGAAGTCCAATTTCATTTATCTTATGGGACATGTTGTGCTTCACTGGTTTTTTATCCAACTTAATTAAACTTTGCAGAATATGCAAATCTGTGTTCTACACTTAGAAACTAAACTTTTTATTAGCTGAAAAATTGTGTGATACGTTCGTACAGGTATAAAGAATAGGGTTTAACTAAGGATCTTTCTCTTTGCTAGATTCCGTTCTATACATTTTTGCACTTTTTGGTACCTCCATGGATTTGAGAAATTTCATAGTTCCAATAACATAGTTGTTATTTAGTTTCATACATTAAATTCCTTGCAGTTGATAAAATGATTATTTATGTATAAGTTATGTTGATGCATTCATGATACTGGAAAGTACAAATATAATAGATCTGTTCTCATGTTCTGGCATGTTGCCAAGCTAAACTTATCAGAATTCGCTTCCCTTTCTATATTCCCAGCTTACACATGTATACTTATCATTAATCTGTGAAACTATGGTTGAAAGTATTTAATCTCATGGAAATGTAGTGTCATGTAATATAAAAAATCAATACACTCAATTTCATGGAACAAAGTCCATATCAATTGAATGACAGAGAGATTGTATATCATTATAACAAATTTTTTTGTCACATATGACTGTTGTGTCAATATAATTTTATAAATCTTAGTTTATATAATTTAATGCTCTTGTTTATAATAATATGAAAGAAAACAATATCACATGCACTGAAAAGGTTGATGGCATAATTCTTTGCATTGTACTTCGCCATATTTATATCTATCTATCATACGGTACTTACCAATTCCTCTGTCATGACCTCAAAAGGTCAATCAATATCTTGCTGCCATTTCCACATACTTCATTCTACTCATGTGTGTGCATTCTACTCATGTGTGTGCTTATCTTGATACCTGCTATTTTAAGACATCATCAGAAAAGATTTTTCAGTTCATAAAATCTTGATGAACTTTACCTGTAAACTCAAAATGAAATTATGTAACGGCACTTCAATTTAAAGCCACAAACAATCCTAATGTACTTCTTGGTTTTAATGGCATCCTTGTAAGTATTTTTTATCAAATTTCAGAGAAGTGATCATAAAAATAGAAGAATATTGGAATTAAAATGAAAGAACCGATCGCACATGATGGTTAATCCAACTAACAGCCAAATACTATTTGTAGTGCAGGGTGTTCTTTTTATTTCTCTCACAGTCTAGCTATTTTATCCAGTGTATGTCAGTTGGCTACCATCAAAAAGCAATCCAGAATTTAATTTTCCACTTATAGGAAGCCATGTTTGCATAGTGCTTGGGTTAAAAATAGATGTTTGTCTTGTTGACATGTGCAGCCATGAGAAGAGTACAGAAACCTAGAGAATGAATTTTCAGCTCTCTGAGTTTTCTGTCATTTCAGGAAGGCATGGATTTTTTGTGACACTTGGTCCCCAGATTTTTTCTATTTCATCCAGTTTATTTAAAAATCATAAATGAATTATCATTTTACTGTGTGGTTGCATCAGTACTGAGTTGATGAATGTATTTAATAAAGTGATTTGTTGAGAAAGATGACACACAGTGTGATATTTTAATGTCAACTATAAATTTCCCTGGTACAAGTTAAGTTTGATTTTATGTTGTATGAACATGAAAGTAACAGTGGAAACTTGTTATTACAGATTCTGCAGGTAGACGCATTGAAGTGGCCAACCCTGTGGTAGAATTAGATGGTGATGAAATGACAAGGGTTATCTGGGAAAAAATCAAAGAGACAGTGAGTATGAAAATGTCAATTTTACAACACTTCTCATCTCTTAGCAAGTCTGCAAGGAAGCATCAGTACTTTAAAGTTCACTGACCTTTAGAAAAAGTAATTTTCAAACCATGTTGAGCAAACAGAATGATTGTGTTATGAAGCAATGGTGTTAATCATCTAGGCATTTAGTAGTATTAGAGAACTAAATTATATCCTATAGAGTATTTTTTCAGTAACAGGGATTTTACATATTACAAAGTAATTCTTTCTGAAAATAAATTAATAGTATATCTGATTAATAGTATAATTAATAGTAAATAATTGACCACAGTGATCTATAGTCATATTGCTGAGTGTGTAGTTTTTACAAATGGTTATCTTGAAATTTGTAGTCAACCTTTAGACAAGGTGAGGGGTAGGAGTGAGTTCTCACAGAGATCCTGCATTCAATTCAATCGGCTTGCAAATTCAGAAAAAAAATCAATTTCAGCTGACGCTTCAACATGAATGGCTTTATTATCGACTCATAAGCTGAGCAGCATATTCAGGTACTAGGTCCCTATTGTGTGGTCCAGCAATGTGAATTGTTGTTTGTAACATGCTTTGTGAAAATCCCCGGGGGTGACCCAGTGCTAGCACATTAAAATGACCATACAAAGCAGTATTGAGAAATGACCACAGATAGGAAAACAGTACATTGATGATATCATCTGAATACGTGCACATCATGACGGTTGGTAATATCATAGAGGTCACACAGCTATTTTGTAAAGGGAAAGCTGTATTCAAAAAGTTTATATGCTAAAAAAATCAATAAGTCTGTTTGGTTTATCTGTATACAAGTTTTTAAGGGGGAATAGGGTAGAGGTTATTTGACAGTATGCTCGGTCACACACATTAGTCAAACTGCCATGGAGATAACACTGGATTCCTGATAAGCATTTGCAAATAATGTGAACTATTTCCACCCACTAATGGTGTCTTTCAGTAGGTGTAAACTTTGCTTAAAGTTTTCTTGGCCTTGAGTGAATTTGAAATTCACTGGCTAGAGTAACAAATCAGCGCTGCATTTTTTTAGCAGATCGTTAATATCTGTTTATGTGTACATGTCATGACGTAATTGGCAACGTGCAACAAAACTGTGAGTTCAAATAGCGGTTACTGGTATCTAGTAATGTATATAACATGTCACTGGAATGTATTTTAATTGTAGACTCAGTATAATATTCCAGTATAGAATATTTAAAACAATAAATTATGACCTTGACCTCAAAGAGGATGTCCTGTGATTCAAGCAAATTGTTGAATATTGTAGTAGACTCAAATGCTGTCTGCTTTATCAACTCTTATCTGCCTGTAATTATTTTTTGACTCACTGGTACTACTACAGCTGTGTCAAAATGAAATTTTGCAAGTGTTATCACATTCACACTCATTTTCACCTTCAATCCATCAATAGTGTTACCTTGGATATAACCATTCATGAATCTCAAAATTATATCTTTAAGATGCTAGGAAATTTCTGGTCATTTGACATTTGATTGCCTGAAGAATATCAAATTGTGCAATTCAGCGACACTATGTGACCTTAGTTATTCAAAGGCAGACGATAGAAATATTTGGCAAATTTCCCAATTAAGCAATATCTGCAAGTGTCTTGTGTCTATCATGTGTACCGATTACATAAGTTACTCAATACAGTCTTCCATGTAGGTTCTAAAGGAAGACTTTAAGAATTATCGAAACATTTGAATGTTTGAAAAGCTCACTCATTTATACATAATACCCAAAACTTGTGATCATAATATTCACACCATGTAAACTGTTGATGTTGATGGCCTTTATACTAGATTTAACGCTGTGATTGCATTGACATCATCACATTCTGAAATAGTTGATGTGATCCTTTGACATCAAGAAACATATCGGTTGCCAATCTGTTTTGACAGTAAACTATTGCACATATTGAATTTAACAGACAGAAGCTATCTCAGAATGCAACTGAAAACATAATGCGCAGTACAGTACAGGATACTGCGACATACATTGTTGTAAACTTTGCCATGGGTGTCAGGTTCCTTGAAAATGTGTCCTGCAGTATTTCAGTCACTGCACAAACGAGATGATTTGGCCAAATTCTACCCTGTTCAGTTAGTAAGGAGAGCTAGGTTCAGACCAAGTAAATCCAAAGAAAGTTGATGTTATATAATACTGTGAGTACTTTCCCTATTGTTTGTTACACAATACATTGTCAGTTCTAGAAATCATGTGTGGTTCATGTGATACATCAGCATGTGTGTGCATGTTGAAAATAAAAGACCTTGGAAACCCATTTTGTAAAGATATACAGAATTACTCAACTTTAGATTCCAAACAAAAAGATTGATATCTAAAGTGTCTAGCAGGTATGTGTACTATAACACTGAAACATGTGAAAGCTACACAGAGTTGACCCTATTAGATCACATTGCCCTATGGCTTCACTTCATTGGATAAACTTCCTACTGTTTGTCGTACTCTGCATCAAACTATCAGACCATATTTTCATAGTGTTTACATTTTCTATTTGTTTTGAATCAAATAACATACTTCCGGGCAAACAGTACCCTATTATGATTTTTGCCAGAGGTTTGAGTTAAAGTTCACAGTTATAGTAAAATTAGAATATGCAGAATCCAAGCAAACATAAATTAAGACTTGTAAACGTATGGTATACTCAAGAAATCTCACGGACCGTGCAGTCTGGAATCCAAGGAAAAGCAAAACCCTAGCATATCATGTACAACAGTTTTTGTACAGAGAGAGATTACCAAGTATAGATTTACATGTCCTTACTATTTATAGTCACTGTCCTGTTATCATGTCCTCTGGATTATGTGAACCAAGCACACAGCTCATTTACAGCATTCTTATCAATCCTCAGCATACCAACTTGGTCAACTGGCAATAGCTGCCACTTTTATGGTGTAATAGTACCATTCATTATGTTAAACACATAAGATAAATTCTTGGAACAGGGTTATTTTCCCAAAGGATGGCCACTGAAAGTTTTTCATCTTCATACCTGGAGATGTAATTCATCCATAAAGCATTGATAAGGGCATGTAAACCATATGGACTACCAGTTTCTTTTTGTATCTTCAGTAAACAGAGTATAAATTGCAAATGCAAAATATGGTATTTAATTTTGTGATGCCATGATATCAAGGGTAAGAGGGTAAAAAAGGAATGACTGTGTTTTTAATCAATATGGTAAGAAAGACAAATGACTGACCTGATGGTTATCAATGTAATTACCCTTTGTAGGAGTTTCCATCTGATTGTAATGGCTTGATAAGAGTCAGTGACCTTTTACCTGCTCTACACCTGTGCATAGTGCATACTACTTGTGGCAGGGTAACCTAGTACGTCAGGTAGTCACTGAATCAGAAACAAAGTACGTCCAGTAGTCCATGAATCAGAGAAAATCTATTTACTGCTCATTTAGGATAAGATCACAGCAGTTCTGATTTCTATTGTATTCTGACTGTTTGGAAACAAGTGTATAATTATTATGGTTATGTACCTCTGCCATGGTTACCGCCATCAACAATTAGCTGATGAGGTATTTGATCACAAAATTTTGTGCCTTCTTACACGTTTCAGGGTTTTATAGATTATTTGTAGCTTTCTAGCTGTTGAAAGCTGTGACAGTCTTTATTATAGTATCTTTTTAAACACACATCATCAGTCATTGATTTTAACGTGTAACAGCTGTAGCTTGAATACTGATCATCTCCATGGTAGACCTACTGGTGTGTGTTGGCACACTTTATGAGTCACAGTTGCTTTCATTGACAATCATCGAATAAGAAAGGAAAAGTTATGAAGATACAACATGTTTCACACTGAAAAATTGACAAGAGATTATGTTGATTTATTTATCTGAGTGTATGATTGTAATTCTGCTTACACATATCTTTTTACGACCATCTCTGTGTCATTCAGACTCACTGGAGCAACAGCTGCTGTAGACAGTGTTTGACCTCACATTGTACGTGTCACATTGTTACAAAGAGAGATGTCAGTCATGTCATTGGCTTCCTTTTTCCATAAAAAGCAATTCAAAGTAATTCTCATTCAGAATTGGATTGTACACATTTAACATAATTATATGTTTAAATCTAAATAAGGTAACTTGTACTATGTCTGCCAAAGAAATCAATTGTTTTTAAAATTCTCATTGAAATAATACATCAATGAAAATTTCTTTGAAATGTCAAGTTAGAAAGGAATTCGCAGGGCAGTAGTAGCTCCCTTGAGAATAGCAAATTAATATCAATATGTCCAGGGATTTTGGACACCCAAAGTGTGATATAATTGCATGAGTAAATATTCCAAGGCAACTCAATAATTGCATGAGTAAATATTCCAAGGCGACTCAATATTGGCATTGCCTTTCAGAAATATTCAAGTGATGCATGTGTCTATGATAAGCAGCTCTTCATCAGTGTTTATACCTGTTGACCTTTGTGTAGATTCTCATGACCTTTGACATAAATAAACAATGCAGTCATTGAGAAACATAAATTGCATTCTGGGAAGAAGATTACATGTTAATAGAATGCCTAAAGTGTGATGGGTCATCTGTTTAATATTTTTGAGAAGTTCAATAACCAACAGGCCATGATCAAAATCACAAGCAAATATTACGTGTAAAAGTGAATAAGTTAAAGAATATTTGCGTCACAAGAACCGTAACTTGTTGTAGAGGCATCATTTAGCTTGTCAAGATATTCATCAGCTAATACCACGATATCAATGAGATCTAGGTCAAGTCAAAACAACCTGTGTTTTAGATAAATTTGTTTGTCTCAAGTGTTTGTCATTAATATGGGTTGTCGCATGGCTTTATCCTTTTTCGACTGTTAGTTTGTAACTGTTGGTAATAGATTTTTGTCAGATCAGGAACATTCTTCACAACCTGGAGATCATTTCATATGCATC
The DNA here is from genome assembly GCF_041260155.1 of Ptychodera flava. Taxonomy (NCBI): domain Eukaryota; kingdom Metazoa; phylum Hemichordata; class Enteropneusta; family Ptychoderidae; genus Ptychodera; species Ptychodera flava. The sequence continues at coordinate 35,847,123 of NC_091945.1, forward strand.
ATTTAAAGATTAAATAGTTATCTGGAAATGAAACAAAATCCTGTTGATAGTAATAATGCAAATAGGTAATACAGAGTCGATGAATTTCAGTCACGAATTTGTTATCAAAGAAATTTTTTAAATTAGATTTTATTTATGTCAGTGAGAATATACACCAGTACAAACAAGACAAATACGTGGAATAATTAATTGTGATATATTTGGTTGAAATAAAACACAGATAAAAATTATCCTGTTAAAGAAATATTCATCACAATACTTGTGCAACAATGCACCAAATGTAAAGTTGTCATGTTGTGCTGTGTCACACAGGCAATTTGGTTGTATTTATCTAATCAAAACAAAAAGTCTTGCAAAACTTTTCAAAGTTGGAAGATCATTGTCCATCATTAATGCGTATTGTTGTTCTTCTGTGTTCTGTAAAGTTTTAATTTCAATTGCCGTTCACTTTAGAGTAATTAGAAAGGCATCACATGAGTGTCAAAAATGATGTTTTATGGAGTGTAATAGTCAGTGTCTGTTTCACCGTGAAAAGCAATATGCAAAACAGAAATAATCCCCTTTTCCAGCTCCCATTCCCAAACCTACACAAAATAATTAACAATGTTGTCTTTTTTGTATTACAGCTGATTTTCCCATACCTGAAGTTAGACTGTATCTACTTTGACTTGGGTCTGCCGTACAGAGATCAGACAGATGATCAGGTCACCATTGACGCGGCGTATGCCATCCTCAAACACAACGTGGGTATCAAGTGTGCTACTATCACACCAGATGAGGCACGCGTTGAAGGTAAGATCCATGCATCACTTTCATTCTGTGCTGTATTTCACACTGGTAAACATTGCTTTCTGTTCCATTGAACAGGGGGAGAGTCCCCCAGTGTATAAACTTGTCTCCACAACTCTTCTTTTCTGTTCTGGTGAAATTGGTTTGCTGCTTTGCAGGCTTTGGTTTTACATTCTGACAGTTAATTCTCAGTTTTGAATTAGAGAACTTGAATGTGAAAAGTCACCAACAGTGTTGTCCTTAGAAGCCGGGTGCCGGGTAATAACCCGGCTGTTTTGCATTTTTTCCCGGCTACTTTTAACGTAATTAGATTAGTTTTTATAGACCTATAATTTCGGGATTGCACTGCCAGCTGTTAGACGGCAAACGTACGATTAGCAGTTTCGCGACCCCTTAGAATTCCCAGCATGGAACTGCACAAACATAAAACACTTTCTAAATACCCGTTTGTGGCTTTTTGAGCCCGATCTTTTATTTGTTAAATAGTGTCACAGAGTAACATAAACAGAGTGGCAACACTTGCATGCCTTTTGTTCCATGGTCGTCTCGGTAGACTATTGGCTTTTCATATTAAAATGAGCTTCAAAGGTGTTAAACTTTTTGGAGGCTTTGTCTGTGGTTGATAATTACACGAGATTATGCGAAACATACGACGAGATGGCATCGTACTGCCAGTCGCGTAGCAACCATAGTTACTTTGTGAGCTCTCAGGCCAGAAACACTGCTTCACGCCAATCAAAACATAACACGCCAGCAGTTTCATAAACATGTCCTTTCTTGACGCACGTGTAAAAAACGGTATGACTGACCGTAAACCATTGAGTAAAACCAGACAGTATCGATAAAAGACTTTCAAATTTGGTTCAAACACACTCATTATATATTCATAAAAATATGAGAGGAATTTTTAAAACGGTAAAACCCACTTTCCTGAAGCTCAAAACACTTCCGTTTTTGCCAGCACATCAATTCCGATCAGCACCACACGACAACAACAACACAAACTTTGTCGAACATACTTTCGCTTAACAATTGGTGAAAATCCGAAAATTACCGAAGGGTGCATGGTCGCACTCTTCGGAAAGAGAGCCAAGAGCTTCGTGAGGCGAGGCAAACATGGATTGCTTACGTAACCGCTTCACGCCTTAAACAATAGGTGTTGCCACTCTGTGTATGTTACTCTGTGATAGTGTGATTGGCTGATGGACGCGCCTATGGTGTTGTCTTTATTACGGGCAGTGTAATTGGTTTGATTAGTATGAAGGTCATCTTAGGTCATGATTTTTAACGATGGCGTCAAAAAGAAATGTGGCGTCGGCCACTGGCACCTTGCCGATGGAATATTTTTTCCAGAAGAAGCCCGTTCGAAAGGTATACTTGATTCCAAAAATATATTTAGTTTATATATGAAAAACTTCAATTTCGCTGAATTTGTGAGAAAAAAGCGCCGAAAAAGATGTGATTGTGGTCGACGATTCGAAGTTCATGAGACTGCAGCTAGTTTTCCGCCGCCGCGCTGGCTGCCAACGTCAAGGTAACTACGAGTATGATCTTCTCAACAAATCAAGTTATTCTCAGAGCAATACCGACGCATTTTTTAGATTTAAAAAAAGTGAGCTAGAACTGATTTTTTTAGAAGCAACTGTTTATTTACATGAATATTTTTTCATTGACTATTTTACGTACTAGAATCCACGGTCACAGGCATGTGTGTTGCCGACCGTTGCCGACCGGCGCATCATCGTCACGGCTCACGGCTTCACCGTGGCGCTGATCCCCTGTGACTGTGGATTCCGGCATGGGTTCAATTTCACTGCGCCTTTCCATGTTCTCCATGTTGGGTTGCCCGAGAGTGTATTTCGATGGACCCTCTGAATCATTTTTTTTCACGGACTCGTGGAGCAAAATTCGAAAGAAAATAGAGTTGTTTCCTAGTGACGCCATGCTGCATATCTGCTTTGATCAAATTTGGGGACAACGAGAGTGATGATCGTGCGCGGTTGGCATTTAATTTGTTGCAACATTTCTGTCAATCACTCACTTTGTGTCATAAGTTTCAGAAACTATCGCTCGCCTGAAAATTAGCAACGTAGTAAGTTCATAGGCACAGCTGACATGGTAACATGCCTCTGACTCGACGAAATGCCGATTTTTCAGAATACTCAGAGAATCCGAAACTTTCCACACAAAATGAGTGATTGACAGAAATGTTGCAACAAACTTAATGTTAAGCGGCACTCATCTCGTCTGGTTGTCGCGTAAGCTCAGTCGCGGAGAATGCTTTCGCAAACATTTTACTATTATCGTTCGCGTATAGAAAACTCATAACAATGAAAAATTGCGTAGAGACTCAATACAATGCGTAATATTATTACGCATTGGATTGACTCTCTACACATTTTCTCATTGTTATGAGTTTTCTATATACGCATGTTTTATTCGTAAATGCGAACACTGTTATAGTGAATTATCTTACCGATGTTTTTCTTAACAAAAGCGAATGTGTTTTGATTAGAATAGAATGAGTTTGATGGTTTTGGGGAAACTACTATGTGGTAATGAAGAATGGGAAATGAGCAATGAAATGAGCAGACAGCAGGTGATTTAAGCAAATAAAAACCATAAGTATGTCATAAATAATACAAACAAGACAAAATCATGTTTGTTTGTTTTGTTATATGTGAACCACGTCTAAGACACACAACAAAAGTACTGTTTCAGTCTCAGCTAAATGTCACCTCAGATGCCACCAGAGAACACCATTTCCACTCCAAAATTTCATTTTTCGCCTTGCGAGAGGGGGGACACCCTCTTCCCCCCCCCTCGTTCGCTGCGCTCACTCGCCGCTCGGTCGCTTCGCTCCCTCGCAGTCCACCCGTCTACTTTCTAAATAACCCGGCTACTTGTAAATATAAGGACAACACTGCACCAACTATCATAGGGTTCAGCTTTACAAAGACAAAAATGAGAAAGGAAAAGTCAATGGCTTGTTATGATTGATAGAGCAGTACATTTTCTGAAGGAATGGGTTCCAACCAACCAAGCATAACCATAGTTCTTTGTGATCAGAAATTTCAACTGTAATCGTTTGGTCAATAAACTAACAACAAAACTTTCTTTATAAAAAAAAAGTTTTCATCAATTGACAAACGAAATTTAACAATATTGATCTACTTTTTTGTTTTTTCATCAACAAATTAGAATTTAAGCTAAAAAAGATGTGGAAGTCTCCGAATGGAACAATCCGTAACATCCTTGGTGGCACAGTTTTCCGTGAGCCAATCATCTGTAAAACCATTCCACGTCTGGTTCCTGGATGGAAGGATGCCATCATCATTGGACGTCATGCCTTTGGTGACCAGGTGAGTTTTTACAACATTCAAGAGCTTATTATAAAAAATTAGAGTTCAGATTTGTCACTGGCAATCATCAAATTTTAGTTGTTAGGTACCTTACATCTTAGTCAGCCTATAACTTCATGCAGAGAAATTTCCTGATCAAAAAACACCTTTAACTATTACTGTCATCCTGCTATGCAGTATAGCACGGTTCAGTCCAGATAAATGTTATAATTAATTAAATCTGCAAGTTGATTTCCTCATTGGTAAAAGTTTCCCTCATAATAATGTTCATTTGCCACTCCTAGGAGCAAAACTCAATCATTTCCCTAGGTTACAATGATTCAAATTTTGGAAATTTGATGTTAAATTCATTCTTTGACTGCAAATAACCATGTGATGCTACTATTGTCTTTCATTTAACAGTACAGAGCAACAGACTTTGTGATGAACAAGCCGGGTAAATTTGAAATGTCATTCACACCAGCTGATGGAAGTGAATCTCAGAAATATGAGATATTCAACTTTACTCATGGGGTGGATGTGGTATGGGCATGTACAATACTGATGAGGTAAGTAGACAACTTATTCAGAAAAGAGATTATTTCTGTATGATGTCGCTGTGCTGATACAGTATTTGCACATTGTGTTGAACTCTGTTGAAAAGCTTTCCCAGAAGTTGATTGATATTGAATTACTGCTTCCTTCTACTATTTATTTCATGTTACATCCTGGTACTATTTTAAGACTTTCACAAACAGTTCTCTTTCAACTGACTGGCCGTTTGAAGAATGAGGGCGCTGTCTGGCTATGCTGTTTGCAACTCAACAACTGCCCCAGTGTATTGTGAATATTTTTAGAATTGTCAGAGTACAAAGCACTGACCAAATGTTTGAATTATGAGGCAGTTTCTGTTGACTGCATCTCTTTATATGACCCAATCACGTGAACCACAGTTAGAGTGTAAGATTTCCTTGAAAGAAACATTCAATAGAGCGTAGTATTTTTTTTTCAAGAGCAAGAGTACAGATTGCTTCACAAAGCCCCAATGCCTGCCTCAACCACACATTGATAGATACAAGCATTACATGTACTTCATGTTCTTCATACAACTGAATACACACAGACACATTCCTTCTGAGACCTTAAAATTTCCCAAAAGCAAATTTTTATGAAACTATACAGTCACACTGTAATCACATATTTAGTATGTAAATTATGAGTTGGTAATATCTATTCAGTGCAGAGAAAGTTATTCATTAAATGTGTCATATTTCTTCAGTCAATTACAGGTTTTGCACACAGTTGTTTCCAATATGCAATTCAGAAGAAGTGGCCTCTTTACATGAGTACCAAAAATACCATCCTTAAGGCGTACGATGGAAGGTTTAAAGATATTTTTGAAGACATTTTCCAAAAGTAAGTGAAATACTGTCCATTAATGAAAGTGTGCGGTGTTGTTGATATATATCTGCCTGTTGCTATACAGTGCAATGAAAGACATATTGTTTGATCACTGCTCACTTTACAGATGTAACATTAGCATTTACAGAAAAGCGTGTTTCGTATCTGACGAATTTTGAACAAAATTTAACTTGCAGTATTTGATCAGAACCCATGTAAGGTGAATGGCAGTAATTGCTAAAGGACAGAGCTGCAGAAGAAAGTTTTACTGGTATATACCAATATACAACAGCAAACTTTTGTCTAGAGTGCGTATGTGAAAATATGGCTGTTGTGGTGACTTAATTCTTTGCATAAAAAATCTCACAACGTTATATCTTCTTCATTTTTTTGAATCTTTTAGGAATTACAAGCAGGACTTTGATAACCTCGGTATCTGGTATGAACATCGTTTGATTGATGACATGGTCGCACAAGTCTTGAAATCATCCGGTGGATTTGTTTGGGCTTGCAAGAACTACGATGGTGACGTTCAGTCAGACATCGTTGCACAAGGTAAAGCAATACTAAATATTCATATTGTAGGAAAGATTTGTCAAAAAAGAATGATACTGTTTTCAATAAAGATAGAAAACAAATATCAAGATAATTTCTAATCGTTCGATGGTTGACACATACATGCAACAACTTAAAAAATGAATTGTAAAGTTTACCTCCCTGTTACCAGAAAGGTTGGTTATGATATTTCATTTTCAGCACTGTCTGTTTATCACTATCTATAATTTGTCAATTCTTGAGCCCTGTCATTTTGCTTTACGTGTCCTCTTTTGGGTATACTTCCCAAACACTTTCATTTCTGTACTGTCTTTTGAAAGTAAATATTTCTATCATTCATTTGTACTGTACAGGTTATGGATCATTGGGTCTTATGACCAGTGTACTTGTATGTCCAGATGGCAAGACAGTTGAAGCAGAGGCTGCGCATGGAACAGTTACCAGGCATTACAGAGAACATCAAAAGGTAATACAGAATAATTCTACATTTTTAAAATATATTCAACTTTTATTGCACTTGACTCTCTGGCAGCCATATATTTCTCAAGCCATTCTTCTCAGTCGTATGTAGATACACCCTCAATGCTTTTGCCTGGCAATACCCTCGGATCCGGCCTTGTAACGTGTAGCAAAACCTCCTCAGCTATTTTAGCTCAATGAGTGTGGGCACCCCAACTTAGCTGTTGACAGTACATGTACAGTAGAAAGATAGGAACAAAATGCATACATACCGTTTGCTAGGATATGACAGTATCTATCACTTCGCCCAGACAAGCTGTGACTGTCTCTGTCAATTCTCCCTGACAAGCTGTGATAGTGTCTATCAGGCATCACGTGAAACTAAGAAAATCACCCATCTCAACAATAACAGACATTCCTGCTGACATCATTGATCACAAAATTACTAAATTTCACTTCTTGTTTGACGTATAATCTAATGCTACTTTAATGTCTGCAGCTGTGGAAGTCTCAGAAACGTAAAGCATATACTTCAATGTTATCATAAATATGCCAGACCTCTTCACTTCCAATTCAGATATGGGTATTGCTTTTCTTAGGCAGGAGTGAGAGAACAAAAAAGTACATCAAAACAGACAGAAAAGACAGAAAGGCTTACAGCTAGGCTTTTATCACCAATAATTGTATTGACTTTTTGGCGTGAAAATGAAACAAATCATTGAGATTGAAAAAGCTTATGGCCATGCTTTAATTATTGGACACAAGTTTTAGGATTTTTGAGTTGGGGGAAAATGGCTGCATGAGTAAAGATGAGAAGCTGAAACCTTTGGATATAAACTACAAATTAGGTAACTGGTGTGCAATGCAAAATGTTCTCAGTGTCCATTCACAATTCACAAAGTGGCAAATTTTTCTGATCATAGCATGTTTTACATTAATGTCATAAGGGTAACCCTACCAGCACCAATCCCATTGCCAGTATCTTTGCCTGGACACGAGGTCTGGAACACCGTGCACGGTTGGATAACAACCCTGACCTGGAGAAATTCTGCCAAGTTGTGGAGCAAGTGTGTATAGATACTGTGGACGCTGGTATGATGACAAAGGATCTGGCTGGCTGCATCCATGGACTTCAGAAGTGAGTCTTGAGTGTCTTGTCTTGTTAGTCTGCTACAGTGATCATACTGTCATTACACTGTATGTAGTCTTGTCTTGTTAGTCTGCAACAGTGATCATACTGTCGTTACACTGTATGTAGTCTTGTCTTGTTAGTCTGCAACAGTGATCATACTGTCGTTACACTGTATGTAGTCTTGTCTTGTTAGTCTGCAACAGTGATCATACTGTCGTTACACTGTATGTAGTCTTGTCTTGTTAGTCTGCAACAGTGATCATACTGTCGTTACACTGTATGTAGTCTTGTCTTGTTAGTCTGCAACAGTGATCATACTGTCGTTACACTGTATGTAGTCTTGTCTTGTTAGTCTGCAACAGTGATCATACTGTCGTTACACTGTATGTAGTCTTGTCTTGTTAGTCTGCAACAGTGATCATACTGTCGTTACACTGTATGTAGTCTTGTCTTGTTAGTCTGCAACAGTGATCATACTGTCGTTACACTGTATGTAGTCTTGTCTTGTTAGTCTGCAACAGTGATCATACTGTCGTTACACCGTACGTAGTCTTGTCTTGTTAGTCTGCAACAGTGATCATACTGTCGTTACACTGTATGTAGTCTTGTCTTGTTAGTCTGCAACAGTGATCATACTGTCGTTACACTGTATGTAGTCTTGTCTTGTTAGTCTGCAACAGTGATCATACTGTCGTTACACTGTATGTAGTCTTGTCTTGTTAGTCTGCAACAGTGATCATACTGTCGTTACACTGTATGTAGTCTTGTCTTGTTAGTCTGCAACAGTGATCATACTGTCGTTACACTGTATGTAGTCTTGTCTTGTTAGTCTGCAACAGTGATCATACTGTCGTTACACTGTATGTAGTCTTGTCTTGTTAGTCTGCAACAGTGATCATACTGTCGTTACACCGTACGTAGTCTTGTCTTGTTAGTCTGCAACAGTGATCATACTGTCGTTACACTGTACGTAGTCTTGTCTTGTTAGTCTTCAACAGTGATCATACTGTCGTTACACTGTATGTAGTCTTGTCTTGTTAGTCTGCAACAGTGATCATACTGTCGTTATACTGTATGTAGTCTTGTCTTGTTAGTCTGCAACAGTGATCATACTGTCGTTACACTGTATGTAGTCTTGTCTTGTTAGTCTGCAACAGTGATCATACTGTCGTTACACTGTATGTAGTCTTGTCTTGTTAGTCTGCAACAGTGATCATACTGTCGTTACACTGTATGTAGTCTTGTCTTGTTAGTCTGCAACAGTGATCATACTGTCGTTACACTGTATGTAGTCTTGTCTTGTTAGTCTGCAACAGTGATCATACTGTCGTTACACCGTACGTAGTCTTGTCTTGTTAGTCTGCAACAGTGATCATACTGTCGTTACACTGTACGTAGTCTTGTCTTGTTAGTCTGCAACAGTGATCATACTGTCGTTACACTGTATGTAGCCTTGTCTTGTTAGTCTGCAACAGTGATCATACTGTCGTTACACTGTATGTAGTCTTGTCTTGTTAGTCTGCAACAGTGATCATACTGTCGTTACACTGTACGTAGTCTTGTCTTGTTAGTCTGCAACAGTGATCATACTGTCGTTACACTGTATGTAGTCTTGTCTTGTTAGTCTGCAACAGTGATCATACTGTCGTTACACCGTACGTAGTCTTGTCTTGTTAGTCTGCAACAGTGATCATACTGTCGTTACACTGTATGTAGTCTTGTCTTGTTAGTCTGCAACAGTGATCATACTGTCGTTACACTGTATGTAGTCTTGTCTTGTTAGTCTGCAACAGTGATCATACTGTCGTTACACCGTATGTAGTCTTGTCTTGTTAGTCTGCAACAGTGATCATACTGTCGTTACACCGTACGTAGTCTTGTCTTGTTAGTCTGCAACAGTGATCATACTGTCGTTACACCGTACGTAGTCTTGTCTTGTTAGTCTGCAACAGTGATCATACTGTCGTTACACTGTACGTAGTCTTGTCTTGTTAGTCTGCAACAGTGATCATACTGTCGTTACACCGTACGTAGTCTTGTCTTGTTAGTCTGCAACAGTGATCATACTGTCGTACACTGTATGTAGTCTTGTCTTGTTAGTCTGCAACAGTGATCATACTGTCGTTACACTGTATGTAGTCTTGTCTTGTTAGTCTGCAACAGTGATCATACTGTCGTTACACTGTATGTAGTCTTGTCTTGTTAGTCTGCAACAGTGATCATACTGTCGTTACACTGTATGTAGTCTTGTCTTGTTAGTCTGCAACAGTGATCATACTGTCGTTACACTGTACGTAGTCTTGTCTTGTTAGTCTGCAACAGTGATCATACTGTCGTTACACCGTATGTAGTCTTGTCTTGTTAGTCTGCAACAGTGATCATACTGTCGTTACACTGTATGTAGTCTTGTCTTGTTAGTCTGCAACAGTGATCATACTGTCGTTACACTGTATGTAGTCTTGTCTTGTTAGTCTGCAACAGTGATCATACTGTCGTTACACTGTATGTAGTCTTGTCTTGTTAGTCTGCAACAGTGATCATACTGTCGTTACACTGTATGTAGTCTTGTCTTGTTAGTCTGCAACAGTGATCATACTGTCGTTACACTGTATGTAGTCTTGTCTTGTTAGTCTGCAACAGTGATCATACTGTCGTTACACTGTATGTAGTCTTGTCTTGTTAGTCTGCAACAGTGATCATACTGTCGTTACACTGTATGTAGTCTTGTCTTGTTAGTCTACAACAGTGATCATACTGTCGTTACACTGTACGTAGTCTTGTCTTGTTAGTCTGCAACAGTGATCATACTGTCGTTACACCGTACGTAGTCTTGTCTTGTTAGTCTGCAACAGTGATCATACTGTCGTTACCGAACTTAAAGATTTCAAAACAGTTTACACTACAGTTACGCTATAAATTAATGGGTCACGTAATGAAATGTCTTGGGGAGTGACACTGAATATCGTAATACAGTGACAATGTTTGGGATGTACATGGTTTTGTAACTCAGGTAAAAATTCTTCTATCCCTCCAATATGATGACATTGATTAAGCATAGGGAACTTCCTTTAAAAAAACCCAAATTACTATGATGCAATTATCTTATTCTTCAACACATAGGATGACAATGTTACACAAATTGATTCAAAATGGTGTTTTTTAAGAAAAAGGATCTAAAACTTTCCTTGTAATTTTGGATTAATTATACTGATTTTGCTCAGTTTTAGGTACACAGTAAATAGTTTATGAGTCTTGCTACCATTTCTATTGTCCCATAATAAGATTGCACCTCCAAAGACTTTTAACTTTTGCTCAAAATTTTCTCAAGGAATATTTCAACTATTCCCTTTCTAAATCAAAATAAAAATTTGGGGTCACCGCGCAAATTTTGGTACCAGAGATACAAATTACCCAAGATTTACCGATAGTTGAAATTCTAATTGGCCACCATCCCTGAGTTAACTCTATGGAGAAAAATAAAATTTTCAATTTTCGAAAAACTGAGATTGAAGTTTTCTTACACCAAGAGCTTTAAAATTAACCACCACAAGTGGTAGATCAGAAAAGAATTGTAAAAGTTTTAGAGTCAGCATATCTGTCCCCAAGGCACGTTCTACCTTTAACAAAAATACTGAATAACTAAAAATATTTCCTAAACAATTGCCAATGGTTAGCCTTCCAGGCAGATACCACAAACAAAATATTCCAACTCTTTGCTGTTTGTAGGACAAATATCCAAACAGCTTATCTCATCAACACAAACATGACGTGTCACATCTCATTAACATAAACATGGCATGTCACACATATTGTAATGTTTTGTTTTATTTTATTCCTCCAGTGTCAAACTTGGTGAGCATTACCTCAACACCATGGACTTCTTAAATGCCATTGCTGAAGGTGTCAACAAGAAGATGACAGCATAGTCTATCACTCTAGATGTAACCCTGTAAAATAACAATACATCCCTTCTGCCAGCCATTATGTTTGAAGAAAAAGAAGTGTGTCATACTCATTGTGTGTAAAGCTATAGTGTTAGAGAAGTATGCGGTAAATTTAAAAGAATCATTTGGATGGAAATATTTATATTAAAATTAAAATTGTTTTGAGAAATTTTTTATTGCAAATGGCTGGTTGAGGGGCATGTGTAATGTACATGGTCCTTAATAATATCGTTTTCTACAAAGAATTGAAAGTTACATGCAGCTTAATCCTATAGTGTGAGTCTGAAAGTTGTTTTTCGGTCAGTCTGATAAATTCTTTGTGAACCATTTCGTCTTATTCATGAATGCCAATGGATACTTTAGTAACATTGCTCAAAAGTTTTGAAGATTGAAAGGGAGAAATGGCTCTTTTTCTTGTAGTGAAAATTTTGATTCTGCTAAAATTTTATGGCGTGCTACTTCCAATTAAAGTCCTAGAATCTAAGATGTAAAAGCTTTCCTTTCAAAATTTCTGAATGTTTGTAGTAAATAAGTAGTCTCATATTTTCTGTATGCGTACCTGTGTTGCTTTAATGAATTTCAAATGTAAACAATGCAATTTTTGATCACAGGAAGAACAGATAGCAAAGTTACGAGTCTCAGTTACTATAATATGTAGACAGTAATATATGATCACTAACTCAGGAATGTGACTCAACTGCTGTGCGGTTAGATTTTATCTGTACATCACATCATTTCATCTGTAAAGAAGAGCTACCTATATTTTTATTTTTTTCATCATTTGTAAAGCTCTTACATTTATCTTTCACTGAGGAAAGAGTCTGCACCTTACTGCACTGTGTACTGTGGTTTATATTAGGAGAAAACATTCAATTGTGTGTCATCAGCTCTATCATGATTTGGGATTTATGAAGTCTCTCTGATACATAAACTATGCACCTCATTTTCCATTTTAGTGTATGTTACATGTACTATGTCATAATTCTTGTAGTCTGTAGTGTAACTTTCTCAAGTGTGAGACTGAACTGTAGGTACTGACAGCAGGTGAGGCAGAAGACAGGTTTTATTTGGACCATGCTACAGGCGTCATCATGCCACTTTAATTGTGTGATAGTGTGATACATGGAAATGTCATTTTCAATAAACTATATTCTTTAACTTACAATTGAATAGTGCATCGAGTCACTTATTTCATGTGATATGCAATGTACAGATCAATTGTTTAGACAGATAGGAATTTGCAAATTCAACAGTGAGCAAATCAATAGTTCAAGGCCCAGAATCCTCAACTTTCTACCAGGAACTGTAAATTTGTCATTCTGGCAGTGTGGTAGGCAAGTTTACACTGATATGATGAAAAAGCACACAGAACTAGCAAATTAGGTTTGAGAATCACTGATTACTGTGTGCTTGGACCAAGAGAACTGAATCAATTTACTCTCCCATGCATATTAGAACCAGTCAACCTGGAAAGCAACTGTTATTGTAGAAAGAGAGTTGACAGATTTTTGAACATGCATCAGGTGATCAAGTGTCATGAAAAAGGACATTCCCTGCCATCTTGAAAAGATGAGTATTTGTCCAGGATAGCATCACACTTGAAGGCAAAACAAACTGATATGGGAAATACTGACAGAAACTCTTGATACCAAGGGCCAAGCTGGATGAATAACCGACATAGCAATTCCTTCATTTTAGTAGAGACTGCTCCCTCCCTACTCATATGGAAATAATCAAGAAGGTTGATAGTTCTGTGTTTCTCCTAATATTGCCAAATGGCCTGAGTTAAGAAGAGTAGACAAAAATTCCCCCTGCAATTTTGACAAACACAAAAAAAATCAGCTCTATACACTGTCCCTCTATGAAATTATGAAATGAAGTATACATACTGTTCTTAAGCTTTATCACGGTCTCTCCACAAAAGGGACCCTCTATGCATCAGTATATGTTCCCTCATGCCATTGTTTTCAGCCCAGTGACCAGTACAAGCACAGTCCCTGGCAATGGGATTGTGGAGGGACTGTGGTACAAAGTGACGGTTGACTTTTTCCAAATAGTTGCAGGATTTCCTATCTCTTGTACTTTTTCCATTAAAAGAAAGACTGACAAGCGTAACATGAAGAAATTTATAAACCTGCAGTATGTACATTTATTGGAATCGTGTGGTCCTGACATAGTGTTTGCCATGTGACTTTACCATAGAGGGCGCACCGCAGTTTCCCAAGGCTGTTTATTACAGTGATACAATGACAGCATCCAGCCAATGAGCTACATAAAAGGTTTTTGCCAAGGTTAGGGAACGTTTGACCTGATAAATGATATTAGGTGTTTGTTTAATATATGTGCTATCCCCTGATATGAATGTTTTTATATACTGTTCTCGGGTGAAATGCATAACTAAAATGGGGGAATGGCTTGGTCATGCCTTAGTTATTGGAAGCTAAAATAGTCCCTTTGAAACTTCTCCACTCATCATTTTGACACTACCAGTCTCTTTCATATTTTCAAGCATTTCAAAGTGTTTTCTATATTATTGTCCATTATCTCTAATTGTCCTGTCTAATTTTATTCATAATGATTAAAACAACTTCAAATGGCTTGTTATTATCTTTAATACATCTAGGTAAAATTGTTGAATTTTAAACTTTTTTACCGTGCCAGCCTGTATTTTGGTACAGTGTGCCCTGGGTGCAAACAGGGTCTCCAAACGTTTGCTTATGACCACACACAGACACACATGCACACAATATGACATACACATATGTACATCTGTGTCACTTTTCCAGAATTTATGGAGATTTAAAAAGAGACATAAAGACATGACTTTGATGGATAGCTTTAAGTGCATGAGCTGTAGGCTGTAGATCTAAGATTAGAACTAGGAAGAGTTTTTGAAGTAGGCCCTTGAACAAATATATAGCAAACATAAATCAACTTGTAACATACTTTTTCCTTTGAGTAAACAGTGTATTGTATGCCAATGGATTAAATGTCCAAAGTGTGAAGTGTTCAAAAATTTCATTTGTTTTGAAGTTTTAGTTCGTTTCAGGGTTTACTGCTGCACTTTTGCTTTTTCTCTACAAAACTATTAAGGTACTCAACATGAAAATACAAATGCTATTATGAAACCTCTCTACCAACAGCTTCATTGCCTTGCATCCAGGTCCTCCTGCCATCCTTCCCCAGATTTCAAATGATTTGCATCTGTGAGTACTTTCACTCCATATTATTGTAAAAATGCAGAAGTGAAATTCCCAAGGTTAAAGCAAAACTTTTCAATCCCAGGTTCTCACATTAGTGGAGTTCTCCCAGTCAAACACTTGGCCAGTACGATGTTTGATTTCTATAACATTAATTACACAAACTGATCTCAACCTTTTGTCACCTTTTGCTAATCCTGTAAACAGAGTTATACAAGCGTTTGATTGACGGTTAAAATCGCCAACAGTCATTGATTCCTCACCACAAACGCTTGAATTTCCTAAAAATTGTCTTCCAGTCGCGTTAGACTTTGAATATAACCACAGAGTTCGATCGGCAGCAACTTCGCGCTGACCGCTTGGCAGTCTGTCTGCGTTTTTGTGGCCGGGGAAAACTAAAAAGTGGCATTTTCTGGAGCGTGTGCCCGCGTGTTGCCTGTTTGGTGTCCACTTACACAATGAACGCCGCCATAGCTTCGCGTCCTTTTAAAGGGAGGCTCCGCCTTTAAAGCAAAAAATGCTTGCAATGCATATTAAAAGTATGTATATTTACTATCTCATTAATATTTGGAAATGCTTACGATCACATAAAAATTTATTTACTTTGTTTTGCTGGCAACCAACCAGTGGACATGTAGAATTCTGTACACATTGATATCACAGTGTATCAACTTATGTTATTTAGTGGATCTGTCTTTCCAAACACAATAAAGGCAAGCCATTTGTGAATATAAAATACTATTTTGACAAATTTAGAAGTGAGAAAAAGATTAGTTGTTATTCTTTTTACCATAATATTTTGGTTACATCCTTATAAATATGAAAATCAACTTCATTTTAGTGATCCTCATTTTCATGCCCTTTGGTAAATGCTTCTTGAAATATGTTATCTGTAATATATATATCAGCATAGGGTTCAACTTTACAAAAGACAAAAATGAGAAAGGAAAAGTCAATGGCTTGTTATGATTGATAGAGCAGTACATTTTCTGAAGGAATGGGTTCCAACCAACCAAGCATAACCATAGTTCTTTGTGATCAGAAATTTCAACTGTAATCGTTTGGTCAATAAACTAACAACAAAACTTTCTTTAAAAAAAGAAAGTTTTCATTAATTGACAAACAAAATTTTGCAATATTGATCTACTTTTTTGTTTTTTCATCAACAAATTAGAATTTAAGCTAAAAAAGATGTGGAAGTCTCCGAATGGAACAATCCGTAACATCCTTGGTGGCACAGTTTTCCGTGAGCCAATCATCTGTAAAACCATTCCACGTCTGGTTCCTGGATGGAAGGATGCCATCATCATTGGACGTCATGCCTTTGGTGACCAGGTGAGTTTTTACAACATTCAAGAGCTTATTATAAAAAATTAGAGTTCAGATTTGTCACTGGCAATCATCAAATTTTAGGTGTTAGGTACCTTACATCTTAGTCAGCCTATAACTTCATGCAGAGAAATTTCCTGATCAAAAAACACCTTTAACTATTACTGTCATCCTGCTATGCAGTATAGCACGGTTCAGTTCAGATAAATGTTATCATTAAATCTACAATTTGATTTCCTCATCGGTAAAAGTTTCCTTCATAATAATGTTCATTTAACACTGTTAGGAGCAAAACTCAATCATTTCCCTAGGTTACAATGATTCAAATTTTGGAAAATTTGATGTTAAATTCATTCTTTGACTGCAAATAACTATGTGATGCTACTATTGTCTTTCATTTAACAGTACAGAGCAACAGACTTTGTGATGAACAAGCCGGGTAAATTTGAAATGTCATTCACACCAGCTGATGGAAGCGAATCTCAGAAATATGAGATATTCAACTTTAGTCATGGTGGTGGATGTGGTATGGGCATGTACAATACTGATGAGGTAAGTAGACAACTTATTCAGAAAACAGAATGATTATTTCTGTATGATGTCACTGTGCTGATACAGTATTTGCATATTGTGTTGAACTCTGTTGAAAAGCTTTCCCAGAAGTTGATTGATATTGAATTACTGCTTCCTGCTACTATTTATCCTGGTACTATTTTAAGACTTTAACAAACAGTTCTCTTTCACCTGACTGGCCGTTTGAAAAATGAGGGCGCTGTTCTGGCAATGCTATTGGCAACTCAACAACTGCCCCAGTGTATTGTGAATGTAGAATTGTCAGAGTACAAAGCACTAACCAAATGCTTGAATTATGAGGCAGTTTCTGTTGACTGCATCTCTTTATATGACCCCAATCACGTGAACCACAGTTAGAGTGTAAGATTTCCTTGAAAGAAACATTCAATAGAGCGTAGTATTTTTTTTCAAGAGCAAGAGTACAAATTGCTTCACAAAGCCCCAATGCCTGCCTCAACCACACATTGATAGATACAAGTATTACATGTACTTCATGTTCTTCATACAACTGAATACACACAGACACATTTCCTCTGACAGCTTAAAATCTTCCAAAAGCAAATTTTTATTAAACTGTACAGTCAGACTGTAATCACATATTTAGTATGTAAATTATGAGTTGGTAATATCTATTCAGTGCAGAGAAAGTTATTCATTAAATGTGTCATATTTCTTCAGTCAATTACAGGTTTTGCACACAGTTGTTTCCAATATGCAATTCAGAAGAAGTGGCCTCTTTACATGAGTACCAAAAATACCATCCTTAAGGCGTACGATGGAAGGTTTAAAGATATTTTTGAAGACATTTTCCAAAAGTAAGTGAAATACTGTCCATTAATGAAAGTGTGCGGTGTTGTTGATATATATCTGACTGTTGGTATAAATGCAAGCTGTACAGTGCAATGAAAGACATATATTGTGATCACTGCTCACTTTAAAGATGTAACATGAACATTTGCAGAAAAGTGTGTTTTGTATCGGATGAATTTTGAACAAACTTTAACTTGCAGTATTTGATCTGGAACCCAGGTAAGGTGAAGGGCAGCAACTGCTAAATGAAAGAGTGGCAGAGGAAAGTTTTACTGGTATGTGCCAGTATACAAACGCAAACTTTTGTCTAGAGTGTGTAATATGTGAAAATATGGCTGCTGTGGTGACTTAATTCTTCGCATAAAAAATCTCACAACGTTATATCTTCTTCATTTTTTTGAATCTTTTAGGAATTACAAGCAGGACTTTGATAACCTCGGTATCTGGTATGAACATCGTTTGATTGATGACATGGTAGCACAAGTCTTGAAATCATCCGGTGGATTTGTCTGGGCTTGCAAGAACTACGATGGTGACGTTCAGTCAGACATTGTTGCACAAGGTAAAGCAATACTAAATATTAGTATTGTAGGAAAGATTTGTCAAAAAATAATGATATTGTTTTCCAGATAAAGATCGAAAACAATAATAAAGATAATTTCAAATCGTTCGATGGTTGACACATACATGCAACGACTTAAAAAGTTTACTCCCTGTTACCAGAAAGGTTGGTTATGATATTTCATTTTCAGCACTGTCTGTTTATCACTATCTATAATTTGTCAATTCTTGAGCCCTGTCAATTTGCTTCACGTGTCCTCTTTTGGGTATACTACCCAAACACTTTCATTTCTGTACTCTTTTGAAAGTAAATATTTCTATCATTCATTTGTACTGTACAGGTTATGGATCACTGGGTCTTATGACCAGTGTACTTGTATGTCCAGATGGCAAGACAGTTGAAGCAGAGGCTGCGCATGGAACAGTTACAAGGCATTACAGAGAACATCAAAGGTTATACAGAATAATTCCACATTTTAATAATATCTTCAACTTTTATTGCACTTGACTCTCTGGCAGCCATATATTTTTCAAGCCATTCTTCTCAGTCGTATATAAATACACCCTCATGCTTTTGCTTGGCAATGCCCTCGGATCCGGCCTTGTAATGTGTAGCAAAACCTCCTCAGCTATTTTAGCTCAATGAGTGTGGGCACCCCAACTTAGCTGTTGACAGTACATGTACAGCAGAAAGATAGGAACAAAATGCATACATACCGTTTGCTAGGATATGACAGTATCTATCACTTCGCCCAGACAAGCTGTGACTGTCTCTGTCAATTCTCCCTGACAAGCTGTGATAGTGTCTATCAGGCATCACGTGAAACTAAGAAAATCACCCATCTCAACAATAACAGACATTCCTGCTGACATCATTGATCACAAAATTACTAAATTTCACTTCTTGTTTGACGTATAATCTAATGCTACTTTAATGTCTGCAGCTGTGGAAGTCTCAGAAACGTAAAGCATATACTTCAATGTTATCATAAATATGCCAGACCTCTTCACTTCCAATTCAGATATGGGTATTGCTTTTCTGAGGCAGGAGTGAGAGAACAAAAAAGTACATCAAAACAGACACAGTGGCTTTCAGAAAGGCTTACAGCTAGGCTTTTATCACCAATAATTGTATTGACTTTTTGGCGTGAAAATGAAACAAATCATTGAGATTGAAAAAGCTTATGGCCATGCTTTAATTATTGGACACAAGTTTTAGGATTTTTGAGTTGGGGGAAAATGGCTGCATGAGTAAAGATGAGAAGCTGAAACCTTTGGATATAAACTACAAATTAGGTAACTGGTGTGCAATGCAAAATATTCTCAGAATCCATTCACAATTCACAAAGAGGCAAATTTTTCTGATCATAGCATGTTTTACATTAATGTCATAAGGGTAACCCTACCAGCACCAATCCCATTGCCAGTATCTTTGCCTGGACACGAGGTCTGGAACACCGTGCACGGTTGGATAACAACCCTGACCTGGAGAAATTCTGCCAGTTGTGGAGCAAGTGTGTATAGATACTGTGGACGCTGGTATGATGACAAAGATCTGGCTGGCTGCATCCATGGACTTCAGAAGTGAGTCTTTAGTGTCTTGTCTTGTTAGTCTTCAACAGTGATCATACTGTCGTTACACTGTATGTAGTCTTGTCTTGTTAGTCTGCAACAGTGATCATACTGTCGTTACACTGTATGTAGTCTTGTCTTGTTAGTCTGCAACAGTGATCATACTGTCGTTACACTGTATGTAGTCTTGTCTTGTTAGTCTGCAACAGTGATCATACTGTCGTTACACTGTATGTAGTCTTGTCTTGTTAGTCTGCAACAGTGATCATACTGTCGTTACACTGTATGTAGTCTTGTCTTGTTAGTCTGCAACAGTGATCATACTGTCGTTACACTGTATGTAGTCTTGTCTTGTTAGTCTGCAACAGTGATCATACTGTCGTTACACTGTATGTAGTCTTGTCTTGTTAGTCTGCAACAGTGATCATACTGTCGTTACACTGTATGTAGTCTTGTCTTGTTAGTCTGCAACAGTGATCATACTGTCGTTACACTGTATGTAGTCTTGTCTTGTTAGTCTGCAACAGTGATCATACTGTCGTTACACCGTACGTAGTCTTGTCTTGTTAGTCTGCAACAGTGATCATACTGTCGTTACACTGTACGTAGTCTTGTCTTGTTAGTCTGCAACAGTGATCATACTGTCGTTACACTGTATGTAGTCTTGTCTTGTTAGTCTGCAACAGTGATCATACTGTCGTTACACTGTATGTAGTCTTGTCTTGTTAGTCTGCAACAGTGATCATACTGTCGTTACACTGTATGTAGTCTTGTCTTGTTAGTCTGCAACAGTGATCATACTGTCGTTACACTGTATGTAGTCTTGTCTTGTTAGTCTGCAACAGTGATCATACTGTCGTTACACTGTATGTAGTCTTGTCTTGTTAGTCTGCAACAGTGATCATACTGTCGTTACACTGTAGTAGTCTTGTCTTGTTAGTCTGCAACAGTGATCATACTGTCGTTACACTGTAGTAGTCTTGTCTTGTTAGTCTGCAACAGTGATCATACTGTCGTTACACTGTATGTAGTCTTGTCTTGTTAGTCTGCAACAGTGATCATACTGTCGTTACACCGTACGTAGTCTTGTCTTGTTAGTCTGCAACAGTGATCATACTGTCGTTACACCGTACGTAGTCTTGTCTTGTTAGTCTGCAACAGTGATCATACTGTCGTTACACTGTACGTAGTCTTGTCTTGTTAGTCTGCAACAGTGATCATACTGTCGTTACACTGTATGTAGCCTTGTCTTGTTAGTCTGCAACAGTGATCATACTGTCGTTACACTGTATGTAGTCTTGTCTTGTTAGTCTGCAACAGTGATCATACTGTCGTTACACTGTACGTAGTCTTGTCTTGTTAGTCTGCAACAGTGATCATACTGTCGTTACACTGTATGTAGCCTTGTCTTGTTAGTCTGCAACAGTGATCATACTGTCGTTACACGGTATGTAGTCTTGTCTTGTTAGTCTGCAACAGTGATCATACTGTCGTTACACCGTACGTAGTCTTGTCTTGTTAGTCTGCAACAGTGATCATACTGTCGTTACACCGTATGTAGTCTTGTCTTGTTAGTCTGCAACAGTGATCATACTGTCGTTACACCGTACGTAGTCTTGTCTTGTTAGTCTGCAACAGTGATCATACTGTCGTTACACCGTACGTAGTCTTGTCTTGTTAGTCTGCAACAGTGATCATACTGTCGTTACACTGTATGTAGTCTTGTCTTGTTAGTCTGCAACAGTGATCATACTGTCGTTACACCGTACGTAGTCTTGTCTTGTTAGTCTGCAACAGTGATCATACTGTCGTTACACCGTACGTAGTCTTGTCTTGTTAGTCTGCAACAGTGATCATACTGTCGTTACACGTACGTAGTCTTGTCTTGTTAGTCTGCAACAGTGATCATACTGTCGTTACACTGTATGTAGTCTTGTCTTGTTAGTCTGCAACAGTGATCATACTGTCGTTACACTGTACGTAGTCTTGTCTTGTTAGTCTGCAACAGTGATCATACTGTCGTTACACCGTACGTAGTCTTGTCTTGTTAGTCTGCAACAGTGATCATACTGTCGTTACACTGTATGTAGTCTTGTCTTGTTAGTCTGCAACAGTGATCATACTGTCGTTACACTGTATGTAGTCTTGTCTTGTTAGTCTGCAACAGTGATCATACTGTCGTTACACTGTATGTAGTCTTGTCTTGTTAGTCTGCAACAGTGATCATACTGTCGTTACACTGTATGTAGTCTTGTCTTGTTAGTCTGCAACAGTGATCATACTGTCGTTACACTGTATGTAGTCTTGTCTTGTTAGTCTGCAACAGTGATCATACTGTCGTTACACTGTATGTAGTCTTGTCTTGTTAGTCTGCAACAGTGATCATACTGTCGTTACACTGTATGTAGTCTTGTCTTGTTAGTCTGCAACAGTGATCATACTGTCGTTACACTGTATGTAGTCTTGTCTTGTTAGTCTGCAACAGTGACAGTTAAAAGACAGAGTAAGTTTCTCAACCGGAATAAATGGAACAAATTCCTACCGTACAGATCACAATGAACAAATAGAGCAAGATGAATCACCTGGAAAATTGTAACAGTTATCATTTCCCCTGCGAAGTATAAAAAATTACAGATTCCCCTGCACTTGCCAAGACAAATAAACAAGAGTGACTTGTATGAACTGTAGAGGGCGCACTACTGAAATCATCGTATGTTCTACACAAAATTAACTTGCTTTTCCCTGGAAAAATAAGTTAAAATACTTGCGAAATTGTGCTATTAACAATTCTTTGTCTGCAATTTGCCAAATATTTCAAAATTGTTTAAAAGGAAACTTGCCAGAGTAATTGCAACATTTCCTAACATATCAATGTACAAACAATATTTTTAAAAATCTAACCATGTGTAACCTTGAAAGACTATGGTGTGGTTGGGTCTGTGTTCAAGGACTTGCACATGCCAATGAAAATCACACTTGAACAATATCATAATAAACTGACTTTGTAGTTTTACCTGACAAGCCACATAATCAGGAAGGGAATAAAATTTATTTAAAGAAACTAACATATACTGAACAATTTATTTAGTTCAAGACTCGACAGAAAATTAGTCCATGCCTTTGTAACATCTAGGCTTGACTATTGTAATAGTCTTCTTTATGGTCTGCCTTGCAATCTACTCAATAAGATTCAGTTAATCCAGACTTCGGCAGCACATGTAGTTTCTAGAAAAAAGAAATCAGATCACATTACCCCTGTGTTGAGTAGATTACATTGGTTACCCCTACAGAAACGTATTGAATTTAAGATTCTCTGTATTGTATACAAGATTTTACATGACATTGCCCCTGTATATCTTCAGAACTATTAACCATTTGCTCTTCTGGTTGTGCCTTACCGTTCTTCCGTTCATGGTACATATATGCTCTATCAACCCATTTCTAATACAGCTTTTTACGGTGACAGGGCTTTTTCCGTTTGTGCTCCACGTTTGTGGAATAGGCTGCCATTTTTATTGCGTTCATGTTGCTCTTTTAGCAGTTTTAAAGCTAATCTTAAAACACATCTTTTTAAACAGTATTTTTAGATCTTTTTAGAACAGTTTTGTACTGCGCTTTGAGATGTTTTTACATGTAAAGTGTTTTTTAAAGTAACAAATATCATTATTATTATTATTATTATATTTAATGCATGCAATACTCAATATATTACACTAACTTATATTAAACTCTGAAGACCTTTGCAGTTTAATGAGCTTTGTTGGTAGGATAATTTTTTTTTCTTAAGCTCAGAATGAACTTGCAGTTAAATGTAAAGAACGAGTTCAGTTACAACAGGGGTGTACCTGGCAAAGTGTAGCTGTTCATTGTACAGTAATTGAGTATTTGTTTTTAAAATGAGTTTCTCTCTTTATCTCTTTGCTCTTGCTTATTTAATAATAACTTTTCTGAATTTTAAATCTTTTCAAAATGCTCAGAATGACAACAGCAAATTAGGACAAGTTGTAATACAATAGTGTCTGGGTTGGTTAATGCCTTTTTTTTTAGCCTTGATTGTTTTGTATAAATTTGACCATGACTCTGAGATGTGAACATGGCCAATGATAAGGACAAATGACGGTGCAGTGAGGTGGCCTTCCTCCCCCGCCCACTTCTGTATAGTTTGATCCAAATATTGGTCCTTTCAAAGGTTAACAGGTCATCCCTGACGTCATTACCCATGGTGCTTTTGCTGTCAATAGTCTAGGCATTCCCGGAATTCGTACCGAGGACGGATATTTCAATGTAGATCGTGAAGGATTAATAGAGGTACTAACAATTTTGTTGAAAAATAGAAAGCCTGCACATTGTATAGTCGGCGTAAATTTCGCAAAAATTAATCATATACCACAGTTTCTTGAAATATTATGCTACACGCATAAGGAGGACTTTCAAAATATCGAACAAGATGGCGGCGGCGGCGGCTGCAGCTGCGGGCGGAGCAGCAGTGACTAGTACTAGTAGTACGGGAGCTTCGAATGAATTTGAAATGTATGGTGAGTAAATTTCTACCCACTTTTATCCCATTCTGTTACACTCATTGAAGTAATACTGTCAAATTTGTCACGTGGTTTCAACACGAATTCGATGTTTCAGACACGATAAAAGGAAATTTGTTCATAACCGTTATTACCATTTGATCATTGAATAGACTATTTCATGTGCCATGTTCTGTGTGCCATATTCTATAATCAGTGTGTCGTCAAACGACAGCCTTATTGATAGATATTGTCCGTCATTTTAATCGTATTTGGATAAGGCCATGTTGGTGAGTTCAACGCCATGAGAAATTTTAGCGATGTGTATTACATATAAATCGCAAATCCTTACTCTGAATATATGGTCAGCTCTCAGGTGTTAGCAAGAGCATACTAAATTGATGCTGCGGAAATAAAAAAATTACAAAAAGGACGAACATAATGCATATTATGGATAGAACATTCAACCAGTCTAGCTCCGAGACAACTCAAGGACTATGATAAAGAAGTAGTCATTGGTTGTACATGGTACATGTCATTGAGCGAGCAATTAAATGTGTTATGTCTATTGTTTAACATTCAATACATGAATGCACAATACACAATAGAAGTCATATCATGGATGAATAATGGAAAATGATCAAAGATGAAGTTATGAGTTTGTAAGCCGTCTGATTACAATGTTAATATCGCAGTAGCCTTGGATGTCCACATTGTTGTGTTATATTGTGTAGGCTGTGTCACATGGTTACTAGGTTTTCACTTGATTCAAAAAATATTTCTATTACTCTGCAGAAACCAGAACTGAAAAAGAAAGGAAGAAAAAAGATGCATCTTTAAAGACAAAAGAAAAACCTCCTCCAATTGATATAACAGTAAGTGTGTTACAGGTTTGAGATATATTTATATGTGTAACTTCTACAATGTGAGTATATCACAGCCCATAAATTGCCTCTGTCAAGTCAGTCTGTATTTATAATCAGCCAAAAATTGGTAAGACTTGTGTTATTATTTTGAAACATGTATGTAAGCGATCAAACTGTCAATGTTGTACAGCATTTGGAGCGTTGTATATGAAGAAACTATCGTGCTTTCAATATTGAATCCAACTCCCTTTCCCTGTACAGTTCTGAACTTTACATGTGCTCTCTGCTGACCATTTTCTAACCTGATATCAGAGACACAGTGCATGAAAAGAGTGGCTTGCTCAGACAGGGAAAGTAATTTTTATGACTCCTTGTTGTGCCTATCCTTGGTAAATTATAATGTATTCTGTTTTATGTGAGCAGTAGAGCATTAAATTATGTCAAATATTTCAGGTTCAAAACAAGGACTATTTTTGATCATATAGTTACACAAAGTCAGGCCATGGACCCTCGAGGGTCTATGGTCAGGCACAGTTCAACGATATATCAAATATCTGTGTCATAGTGGGTAATTTTAATCACAAATTCATACAGTCAATAGTGTGTAAGGGTCTACAGTTGTAACCTCTGTATGAGAGAGAACTGAGAATTCCAATTTCCACTTTCAAGGTGACTTTCTTTATTCCCTAATTTCAATGGTTTGTGCAGATGTATAATTTAAGAAACCAAGACAATGGTGAAATCAATGGGTAGTCCTCACACTACCCAGATACTTTAGTGGTCCATTGTTTACTTCCGATACCTGTTAATTGTAATGACACCTGGATCCCTCACTATAGCAAATATGCATGGTCATGCTGACACACGTATGAGTTACATTGACTGAGCGAGAAAACACCAAGCTTGTACCATTTAGTTTATTATTCATGCACTGGACAAAATCCTCATAGCTACTGGTAAACAAATACTCTATGCTGATTCTCAAGTTATGTAAGCCTTAGCCACTGTCACTGGTCTTTGGTCAGAGAGGGATACTTGTCATGTTAACGACGTACAGCAAGGAAACCTTCAACTGTCAATCATAGCCAATGTTGTTAGTCACTGTGACAAAAATACATTTCTAAGTAGATCCAGGTATATGTTATACAGAGTTAATGCTGTTTTTGCTATCTCAGAACCCAGTTTTTAAGTGCCTGTACAAATCTCCTTATCCTATGCATGAACCACCTTCAAGAAGCATTATTTTAGCAAGGCTTCCATGGTGTTTTATGTGACATAAAAATGCTTGCACTTATCAAACTTTTAATTTTTATGTACTATCTTGTTTCACCTGATGGTACTGCTGTGCATCGTAGCAGTTTTCTGTGTGCTTTCACGCACATTACACTTTGGTATACTGTGATGTCACATAAACTTATTTACATTATTTAGTAGATTTCCATCCCAGACAATACACAAAGTTGGGCACATGGAAGCAAGAAAATACTCCAGAAGATGAGGATGTGAAAGTTTTCCAAAGTACAGATGCAATTTAATTTTAACAAACTTCTTTGAAAGTGTGTTTGGCAAATTTGAGGGCACAGCTTTCACTTGGCAATTATTTGGAGATATCATGCTTATAGCACATAAACAAAAGCACAAATGAAATTATTGATATTTTGAATACGGCTTGAACAGCTATCTTAAAAGATAACAATAGGGATGTTCGACATACAAGTCATAATACACATATAATTTGTATTTCATATATATCATTACTTTACATCAGTGTGAGATGCAATTGTATGTTATTTGTAGGCTGTGCAGGTACAGGCTTGGAATAATCCAAAGTACCTGTACACTATCAAAAGGCTAGTTACACATTTCATATTTTGTGTGAGCAAATATGGTGTTCGATGTTAGGCTATTTCAAATGACAAAGTTAGGATGAGTTTATTAACAGTTTGGAATAATTGAATGATCTTCTTCACTCCATTGTTACTAGGTTTGTGGAATATTGTTTAATTACCTTATATATTATTCAGGGTAGAAACTAATAACAGAATTCCAAGCAACTACAAAAATTGCCCCGTTTTCTATCAACATTTTGAAGCTGTATGAATTAATAATTTAGAGTTGCATGGAAACCTGATTCTAGTCAGAACACCAAATATTCAGTTTGTAGAGTGATGATTCATAAACATGTTATGTATCTGTGGAGGTCTCAGTAAAACTGTATCACTGTACCTAGAATGAACGGTGTTTACATATGACATCTAATCCTTTCTTTATATCTTTAAAAAATTCAGATTTTTATCATGTATTGTGATATGTTGTGGAGATGTGTTGGTATCTGTGATTTTTATGATAACAATGTTTGTACTGTAAGTATTTATGAAACAGAAGCAGATTGCCCTGGTACAAATTATCAGTAATAATGATAATGATGATGATGATGATAATAATTATATTTTTAACCGAGGACCCAAGGTGAATTTTTTGGAAAATCTCCTTTCAGCATGTTGCATCTCAAAAGAAGTGAAAGTATAAAACAGCTGCCAGTAACTTGTGAAATTTTGATATTTAAAAAATAAACCCCCATTTTCAGTGATATGATAAATGTGAAGTGTTATCCCCTGGGAGTAACAAAGTTATTTTCTACACTTTCTACCATTTTGCTTGTTTGGCAAAGAACATCATAACTGTATATTAGGCCTAGGGCTATCGTGTTTCAGTTTGTGTCAACAATGACTAGACAACATATTTATTCTCTTTGTTTGCCAGTGCAGGGCAATTCTTTATAAATTAATACATATTGATTCCATCTAAAGCTGTTACTCAGGACAAGCAAATAGTGTTAGGTCATACCCCACCTGGTTTATATTCAACATGCTGGTGTGGCTATAGATCTCATTGCCCATGTTTAGACATATGTACTATGCGTGAACTCTGTGTTACGCATTCAAATAGTGGGTGTCTGTGTTTCACCTGATGGTAGCTGAATAGGCCTGTGTTGGTTATAAATAGATAACTGGGAGTGATGTGATATGATACCCTTGTGAGTACAGAGAACAACCAATAATGTGTCTGTGTGTTTGTCCGGTCAATACCAGCAAAGTACACAGTCTGATTCTTAATTTAGTTGTCAGAGGGAGGAGTGAACAATACCCAAATCTGTATCTGTAAAGTTTCATCATATGCATAGACAGTAAAGCGCAAGAGTCTCTACCATGTGTGGTTTTCATATAAAATTGTATTTTTTAGAATGTTAATGTTACAAATTAGCTTGTTTATGGCTTTTCCACCAGCAGAACTTGATAGAGAATCTACATTTGTGTCTGAACACATTTGATAATTTCACATGCATCCCTAGAAGCTGTGTCAATTTTATATAAAAATTCTTTGAGCATACATAACTGACCCATTGAGGTCTTGCAAGGTCGTCTTTAATTGGTCCATTTGTTTATAATGAAACAGTTCTTTGACTGTAACAGACTCATAGCAGTCTTGTAAAGTTGTCTGTGATTGGTCCATTTGTTTTGCATTTGACCAATATGTGAATTTGTACAATGGGTTAATGAATCTTGTATCCAATGAGATCATACCATACAAAGATACATGATGTATCTTTTAAGGTGCAGTGAGTTAGCCTACCATACATTTTACATTGCAATTTCTTACTTCCATAGCAAGCTTTAATTAATACTGAACAAAGATTTCATGTTGAATGGATGATTTTTTGTGGAAACCATAAGAAAAAAGCAGTGAAATTTATCAAATTTTTACATCATCATATCATCAATAATTGCAGTCTGAATATTCAGAAGAGGACCAGTGGTAAAATATGTTATCATCACTGACTGTTGAGGAAGTAAACCCCCCAAAAAACACAGACAGCATTCCTTTCTCCCTCTATTGAAAAGAATACAAGTGTGTTACAAAGCATGAACTATGCCACTTCTGCTGTCAAAAACACAAAGCCATATTCCTGGTTGAGGTAAATGGAATAAGCAAGTTTGGAAGAAAGTAACATTTATTTGCACAGCAAAAGTTGCAAAGCCTTGTACAAAAATTAAGCACAAATATGCATAACAATAATTAATTAGTCATAGCATGTCAAATTTGTATACACTGTATAATAGCTTGCTTTTGAATTCAGACTGTTCATTAGTAAATGTATGCCATGTTCTGTCTTTGTGTGAAATCTGTCAGTATGTTATCAGTTTACACAATGTGTCGTACCAGTATTGCCAATTAGATTCATGTATGCCGTGTTTAAGGATATAGCTGAAGCTTTGAATACCAAATGTGCTTTGTCTTCAGGAAATGTCTAGCAACATGTATGTTAACTGATAAGTATTACCTTGGATGTTTCCCCTCTATGTAAAGTGAGTAAAGTGTACAGTGTACACTTCGTTAACCCTTTGAGCTCTGTAATTTTTATCAATTTTTTATCAATTTTTCTGTAATTTTTTCCATGATTTTAGGCCAAATGGACATAAATTTTTATGGGCTGCACTTTTTGACCAAAATTTTGGGAAAAATCTTAAAAAAATTGTCTAGATCTGAAAGAAATTGTTGGCATTGTATAGTATAAACACAACAATAATGGACTTTGGCACTCAAAGGGTTAAAAAGCATAATAGCTTGAAGAATATTGCTTTATTCTATTTGTTCAGATATCGACACACACGCAGCATGTCATATGTTTGTATTGTCTCGTTTTCATAATTTTGATTCCAGCCAGTTTAAGCGTTTGAGAGAAACACATTAGTGTATTTTGCGAATGTGAAAATGCGTATACGGTGGTTGGATTGCTTTGAATAATCACACAGACATGGTTCATCAATAATTAAATGAAAGTGTTACATAGAGGGTATTCATATATATTTTTCAAAACAATGAATTCTGTCCTTATATTACTATTGATGAGATTCATCCTGTGTACATGTACAGTGTTTTACTATGTGTACCATATGCTTCTCCTTAATCCATTCATGTTTATATTTCTCTTGCAATGTTTTTGTAATTTCACTATTCAAATCCTGCTAGTGTTTAACCTTTGAGTGATGACCAGATCATGTTGATGAGAAAAATCTAAGGTCCTTTTATGATATTTTAGAATATTTATTGTATTTGTACAAAGAAGTTTTAACCAGAACTAAGCACCATGGTGGATATGATATAGGCTTTATACTTAAACATTGTTTCAGTGATACTGAACTGGGTAAAATGTAGATATCGACAGAAGTAACATTAATCTGATATTCAATGCTATTAAGAATGCCTAGTTACCCTTCAATATTCTTTTTGTACATCATACTAAACAGCCATTGTACTTGTAGTGAAGCCTTGATGGATATTCTTTTCTGTGGTGGATTATAACTAGAGGTCATCTTCTGGTTACATTTTGGAAATCCTTTGCAAAGACTAACTGATCTCATCAATTCCTTCTTTCTCAAGCATGACATATTTTTATGTCATGCTAGAAAAAGAAGGAAATGATGATTGTGAAGCTTTCAAAAAGTAGCTTGAGTTGAATGATACGTTCAAGATCAGGAATTTGCAATTTTTTTTTTTGACAAAGATTAATGACTTTTAAATCATTCATAATATTTTTCATATCTTTGCTGGTCAAATTCATAGCGAATAAATTTGATTGGCATCATGCATACGTTTTTAAATTGCTCAAATTTTCTATTAAATGATATGAAATGGACAAGTATGCATAACTAAGATAGATACCAATCACCACAGATATGTCATCTTTGCATATTTCACAGTTTACTGAATAGAAATATATTGTAAGAAACTACAATAGTCATCTAGGGCTTCACCTCATTCCTTATTGCACAATATCCACCCTTCTTATTCTTCCTCTTCTGTGATGTGCCTGCACAATATTAAGAGCTGCGATGTAGTATTTTATACATATATATATGTATAACACTATATATATATATTATATATATATATATATATATATATATATATATATTATATATATATATATATATATATATATATACATACACACCGAATAAAAAGGAGTCATGTTATACGTATGTACTGATTTTCTGAAAGTACAGGAAACACATGTACCAAGGCAAGTCCAGTTATCATTTGTTGTCATGAATCAAAACAGTTGTTTGCCAAAAACATTGTGAATAATCTTGAATAATTACTTTCTGTTCTGTTTTTTTCTATCAATCCAGGAATTTAATTGGCAGGAAAATTAATCATTTTTGTAGTGTGTGATTGATAAATACATGTATTTACAGTGAAAAATGAAAAAGTAGACAAAATCTCTTTTTGGTAAAATAGTAATGCAAATACAAAGCACAGACATATGGAATAGGTCATCCATTTTTCCATTAGTTTTTTTTATTGATAATATGTTATCAAAGCATTAACTCAATTATTTATCGAATGGACAAAATCAAATGAAAAGAACAATTTCACCATCTATCATAAAGAGATGGCAACTATGATTAATGTCATAGGTTTTATTTGGCTGATGTGTTATCTTTGATAAGTGTTAAATAAATTCTGTGGGGTCATCAATGGGATGGAGCTATAAAAATTCCAAGGCATAAAAAGTATCATGTAGCAATTTTAGAAAGTGACAGATGGTTTTTCTTACTGTTCAGTCTGCCATATAAAAAGATGCTAGGACAAATAGAGATGATAAAAAAAGTCTATGAGTATGAAGATTTATAATTTGTAAGCGCAGATACTTGCAGTGTTGACAAAACTGTCATGTTTAGGTGTTCAAAATTGTGTTTATGGCTTGACCAACCATCATGCACATACAACATACAAATCTTTTCATATCAAAAATAAATAATCTTCTGATCCATAAATGTGAGAGTTACTGCAGACAGCAATTACTGAAGAGAAAGATAAGTTAATTTTGACTTTTATGATTTCGGTATAACACAAAATGTTTGGCTATTTCAATCACACTGTGTACTTTGTGTACTTTACTCTATCACATGTGCAAGTGGGATTATAGTGTCTGAATATCGTCATGGAAACAGCTTTCAAAATCCTTTGAACAATAATGAATTTAAATACGGTCACCTCAAATATGTCTCAGAAATATGTCTACATGTGGAATGTGTATGGTTTGTACTCTTACTAAAATTTATAGATTTAGATTTTTTGCTTGAAAATTTTCTCAGAAGTTCATCAAAATATATCATAAAACAAAATGTGGTGTTTTGAAACAGTGTTAAGGGAACTGAAACAAAATTAAATATTTTAAGGCTTAAATAAAAGATTAAATGTAACAAACAGGTCAGAGGAATTCATTTGTACAGTATATAAATTATGAAAAAACCATACATATACATGTATTTATCATATCTATTGATCTGTATTGACCTGTGCTGTAGTAAGAATAAATCTGTGATATGTCCGACTGGTAATATTGACATATATCCGTGGCCTGCCAATCTTGTGATACACATTTACATTTAAGTTTACTCTTAGCAGATTGTACAAAGTTACTGTTTCAAGTTGTAAATAAGGGCCACATCCCTTTTTGTGTGAGCTGTAGCATTGTGGTGGACTTTCTCCTGTAGGGCAACATTCCACAATTGCAAGGTTTAATTGAGATGAAAGTTTACATTTGCAACGGACTGACAGTTCGAACTTCCGTCCACAAATTCAAAGTATAGTTTTAATTTTTGGCAGGAGAATTATAAAAGTCATCCATTCATCTATTCAATGCTTATTAAGTCTCAATATGAATATTTTTGTTTGAAATATGAAAATTCCACTGCTTGAAACTATTGTTTGTTGTTTTGAGCTGAATTAATATTTTTTAGACATTCAGCAATAGACTGAAGGTGAAATGTGAACCAGAGATGTTTGGATGTTAATTATTTACCAAGCTGTTGTGAACACTTTTCAAACTTAATTTTGGTAATTGAAAAGCATGCTTCAAGGCAAGTATAATTCAAAGTGTGTGTAATAGTTTTTTCATTAGAGTAAGATTTATAACATTAAACCAGCAAGAAGAAATTTGAAAAGTGTTGAACATCAGCGTGCTGTATACTGTACCAAATTTTGCTGAACTTTTGCTTGGCATATATTCATCATTCATGTTATCCGCTTGGTGAGTAATATATCTTATCTTGACAGCAACCTAACATGATTTCAGACATATTTGTACAAATGTTATGATCCGATAATATCAAGTATCTGATAGAGATTCAGCTGTTTTGTTATCATTATGTGATTCAGGATAAATTGGTTCTGTTCTATCCAGCTTTGGTTTTGACAGCTTTCTATGCAATTATGATGAAAATGATAAACTACCTTCTTGAATTGACCTCTTGGTTATTTTGTAAAGGAAGATATTAAAGCTAATGAGAAGCTGGAGTGCAATAAAAATAACATCTTTGAAATGTAGATTGGTAAAAAACTTGATTTAGTATCATCATTATTGCTCTGTCAATTTCTGCTAGTCATTACCAAATCAATTATAAGAATTTATACATTTATAATGATTTAGTATTGTGTTTCTGTTAGGATACAGGGTTGTATTAAACATAACACTTTTGTTTTGCCTCATAAGTTATTGTGTTGTTGCTTGATGGAAGAGAGAAGTTTTCTTCAAAATGACACCCTTACATTCATGTCTAGTATGTTTTTCATCACAATGGTTGATTGATTAGCAAAGCATGTAAGATTTTCTCACATCTCACCAAGCAACCATACAACCATTTCATTGTCATTTTTCGACCTGTAAACCACAATCCATACTCATTGAACATGATGTATGGATTAATAAGAAATATATTAACCCTTTTATTAAGTTAGTCAATTTCAAGGCTATAGTGGTACATATCTCAAAGAAGGATACGCACATCTATCATGATATGGGGTATTTGTCTCTGAGACATCAGGACTAATGTATCACCTCTACAAAAATGCTAGGTGTAAAGTGGCAAGTATCTGAGAAATATTTTCAGCTGCGTCACTGGCGAGATGATATTACTGCTTGGCATACTGTTTTACTGTCACTTCCATGTGACTGCCACCTTAGAAGATGTTTTCACTGAGTTCAACAAAAACAATCATCATTATATCAAATATTAGACAGAAATTTTACGATTTAGGTTACCCAGTAGACACTGTTGACAGTTTAGGTATGTTTAGAATTATTCTGTCAATAGATTTAAATATCAGACAGTAATTAAATATTTTCTCACTGAGATATAGGACACAGCAAGTATAAAAATGACCTCTTTGATCTGTTGTTATGCTTACGCCAATGTGATAAGCAATCAATTAGATGAACATTTTACAGACAAGGTTACACATTCCACATTTTGTAATTGATTTCCTCTCAATACAAATGACATGTAATCCCAAGACACTTGGTGGCCTCCCATTATTCATAGAAATGCATTATAGAAATTTTGCCAATGTAAAATATCTTTGTAATAAGCATTCAAGCTACTTATCTGACCTTCTGTGAACAGCACTGGGATTTTAATGTTCTTCTAAAATAAACAGCATCTTTAGTGCTGATTAAAGTTCCTGCTGAAAACTACAACCACAAAAACAAGTTTTAAAAATTTTGCCATCTCTGTCAAATAGTTTACTTTCTAGAATACAAAATGTTAGATCTCTTTGTTGCATAAATAAACAATTTGAAAACTACTTCATGTACTCCGTGCTGCTGCTGCTATGTTGTGACATAGGCATCCATTGGATGCGCAGTTGGTACATCTCTACAGCGATATATTTACACAATTACATAATTATCAGATGGTAATTAGCAACTTCACAACCATTGCATGTGCTCATTACATGTTAAAAACAAAGTAATCATTTGCTTATTTAGATATTTAAAACTCACTCAAAACCTGTCTGGATACACACACGTCATTGAATTTAAATAGTGG
Source organism: Ptychodera flava (assembly GCF_041260155.1). Lineage (NCBI taxonomy): Eukaryota > Metazoa > Hemichordata > Enteropneusta > Ptychoderidae > Ptychodera > Ptychodera flava. The sequence continues at coordinate 35,882,071 of NC_091945.1, forward strand.
AGTGATAGTTAGATAGTGGAGTGACCATTTTGAATTTCAAGCGTTGTTAAGTATTTAGTGATTTGTTTCTTTAGTGCCAAATTTTGCAAGGTGACCCATGACTCTTATTCTTGATTTCTAAAGGGAATGGTTTAAATTTTGCTTACAAAAAGTTTGAATAAGTTGGAAGTATTTCAATTTCGAGGCGCATTCTATCTTAAAATCAAATTTCTGTTTTCTAGAACATTGAGCAAACACACAGTTTGTGTATTGGCATGTACCATACTTGTACAATGTATATCCCAGTAGTTCCTGAACAGCACATGCCTTTAGTGACAAATCTTGCCCTTCAGCTTGCTTCAAATAATCTTGTACAGTATGTTGCATACAGGATGGTACCACACTTTTGGAAAATTAAATGATATCAGTTTATTTAACTACTCTTATTTGACTTTCTCTTACAATGAAAAACAACCAGTTAAGTCATAATGCCAATATACCATCCTCAGTATTATTTACATCGTGAAGTAAATACTTCATATTCATTACAGAAGGATTTCAGTTGTTTCCTTTTCAACTCAAATAATTTTCCTCCATGCTTTAAAACTTACATGCAGAGAGGGCAAGAAGCCATGCAGCAGGTTGACCCTAAGTCAGAATACTATTTTCAGAATGGCAGTACTGATATTGTACTTTGCCCTAAGGCATCAACAAGGAGCTCTTGAAAGAAAATTAATTTTCACATTTCCTGAATGGCTTTGCCAATGCATGTGATGAATTGCATTCAAGCTTTGTCTAAAATTGGTGTCTGTTAATATTGTAATGTAGCAGTGATGATCATTGATACATGTATGAAAAGCTATAAAATATTGTTATATGTGACCTGGTTAATTTCTGGTAGTACATGACTTCTGACATGTAGTGGTACATGTATTGTAAACTGTAGTATGACCCTTTAAACTGATGTGATGTTCCACTGATGCAAAATATACTCTTATGACACCAGAAAAGTTTTAAGATAACTGAACCTATATTGGCTACTGATATTGGTTCTGATCTCATGCCCATAATTGTTCAAACAGATTTTGTTTTACTATCTGATTATACATGAATCATAAGAAGTCAAAAATATTCTAAACTACAATGATTCAGATTATATGATAATGATGATAATAATGATAATAATAATAGTGATAACAACATGAACAAATAACAGTAAACAACAATGACAACAACAACAACAATAATGATAATGACAAAAAATAATATAATAATAATAATAATAATAATAATAATAATAATAATAATAATAATGATTTTGTAACAATACAGGATAGTCTGCAGTTTATAAACAAAATGTGGCTTAGTTGTTTGAATAAGAGGATGCCATATGTTACTGTGATGAAGATAATGCGCAGTAACACAGGTTGGTCAGAAATGTCCCTGAGAATGCTTTCTGAATAACAATAATAAAGGTCTCTGTAATTTGATTGCAGACTGAACAAGGTGTGGTCTTTGACTGAGTAAAGTGAATTGCTCGCCCAGTAAGGCAGATTCTCTGCTCTTCCGTTTTCTGTAATTCCATTACTCAGTGCAATTCAGGCACCATTCTAAGTTCACATCTCAAAACCAGTGTTCTTCTTCAATGCTATCATCAATTAATACATGTTTAATGATTGCAAATATAAATCCATTGATTTTTTCCACAATAGTGATTCATGTAAAGGCTTTGATGATTGAAGGAAGAGGTAAAATAAATAATGAAAGTCTATTTCCAAGACAGGTGACTTCACTGACCTGGATCTGAAAGACATCAAGGGAGTCTGCATTGTAAGAATCTAGAATCCACTTTGCCATACAAGTGAAATTACATGTAAATTATGTATTCCTTTTAATAGAAAAAGATCCGATGTTACAGAAAATTCAATATCTTTTCACATCATTGGTTTTAGTGGTCTAGCAAAGTACAGGTTGCAATATGTATTTCAGAATCAATGTGCTGAATGTGAAAACCATTGATTGTCTACAGAATATTAGTACACAGTGCACATATAATACTTGCCATCTTCTTGTCTATCTATGTCTACATGCTGCAAATGAGAATAACTCACTTTCTGTGAGAACAGCATAATTATTGAAATATTATCAGTATAACTAATATACAAAATATTTCGTAACTTCAAACCACTTTTTAACGGTGAAGCCATAATCTGAATCCAGATTGAGGCAATGATACACAATTTCAAAAGTCTTATAGCCATGTAAAACAGTGCTTGGAAATTTGTGCAGGTAATACTCAGTATATTTGTGTGTAGGTGTACCCTGGCATATGTGTACAAGCTTGTGTAATACTGTCATTTAATACATGTAGGCAGTCCAAGCTAGCTATTAAAGCCTATGTTCTTTTTAGCTGCAGTAACTGAGGATAGTGTTACAATTATACTGGAATTAATTGAACCATATTTTCTCCTGCATTTACAAACTGAAAGTATCTTTTCAGATGTGAGGTTTACTATGCAAATAAAAATTCACTGGACAGAAAATGTAGTCTTTGATGAGAAATTTGAAGAAATTAATTCTTGTGAAAGCAACCTTACACACAATGATTTTAACCCACTGTACAAGGAAAGTTCACCCGATTCAACATTGGAATGGAATGATTTTATCTTCATATTTTAATGATCTACATTGACAATATTAATTATATTAATTGTGCCAAAATGAATATAGTGCACCAGGGCAATTGAAAAAGCTTACTCTGTTAATGTGCCCCTGTTCTACTTTCTCCCCCGTACATCCACAGAATGTTTGCCCTGACAAATTTATGTCGTAGATGAAGATAGAACTGTGGAACACTATTGATATTTTCATACTGTGAACTCAATGGATAATCCTGATTTTCAAAGTTGATTTTCATTCAACTCAGTTTGAGAATCATATTTTCCTACCACTTGTTTTGTCCTTTTGCTTGTTCCAAAATAACAATGCCTATTGTTGCTGGTGGCGTGATCAGGAATATGTTTGTTTTATGGTCAGTGGATCCCAGTGTGACTTCATGCTATTTTATGCATATTTTGAATGCCATCTATGGGCGGTACTTCAGGTACTAAACAAAACAAGAGTTGCCTCAGATTTCAGACTATTTGTAAAGTAATGTATATAGGCCATGCTGGATGGGTGGTGCTGTTTTGATAAGCCAAGTTTCCACTTTGTTTTGGTATGACCACCATCAACCTTGTATCTAATAGGTACATCCTCCATGTAGATTGAAGCTACGGGTACATGAAGGAAATATGACAGAAAGGTAAAGTGTAATGATGTATTGGTACAAACACATACTAGTATAGGTTTACACATCTATAGAAACATAAATGCAAATTTCAGTAAATCTACAAGTGTTTACTTTAGGGCAATGATGGAGAAGTTCAAACTATATCATTTCATTTCTTTTCCTCAATCAAATTTTCAATTATTCAAAAAACTAACACAGATATAATCATAACTGACATATAAAGCATGCATATGTTTTTATAGTTTTGTATGCATTTCAAGTACATTAGGTCTTAAAAATAGTGCTCCAAAGTCAGTAGATCACATCCTTGGGTTTATGGATTTTGTGGAATAATTACAGACACTGAAGAATATGTAAAACTTGTTTATATTGAAGTTAGATATGAACTGGCATGATCTCAGGATTGGCAAATCTTATAATTTCTTAGTCTTAGTGTTATTTGTATCTGTTTCATAACCTCCATTTTACCACTGATGTCCTGTGTGAGTCCTAGTGTAAGTATAGTAGACAATAGAGGTGTGTGGAGACAACACAGTCAGACTTGTATTTGTAGTCAAGACTAGGACAACTGCAACCGTACCAGTCACAGCCTTGTGTGGTTCCATTCTTTCAAAGGGACAGAGGTGTAACCGTGTTAGCTTTGGACGGATCTACCCAAGGCAACAATGGTACAAACAGAACTCTATGAACTATTACATCAGCCAGTTGAATCACAATGCGTAGGTAAACAGTGGTTGACCTACCCTGTATGCCAAATACTATCACTGCAGACAGTTTTAGCTTGGGATATCAGCATGGGTATTCCTGTTTTAAAATCATGGTATCAACAAGACTAAAACCTCTACATTAATATTTAGGTTTTGGTTGGCGTCAAATTTCTCAAATGAAATAATGAATGGATTCCACACCAAGCATGTATGTGAATGCGAAAACCATCCTTGTCTGAGCATTACACCTGTGCAATCCATGCACGATGTGTATACTACCCTCTGGATCAGTAAAGGTGCCAACGCCAGAGCTTTTCTTGCCCCAGCAATAGTACCAACATTACTTGATTGTCTTGCGTGCTTGCTTGCTTGCATGCAATACTGTCAGTTCATGGAAAGGCCTATTTGAAAGTGCACTGCACCTACACGGGACAGGAAAGAAATGCAAGAGAGTCAGTAATCAGCAGTTGATGAAACAGTCAACCTGATTGGCTGTATCACTTATGGTTTCTATGGTGATGAAGCACTCTACCAACCAGACTTTTATTTGTATTGTAATGAAATAATGGTGTACATGGTATAGTACATAGTGGTTGTAGTATTAATAGCGGAACTACAAATCCACTAAAACATTGATAACAATGATAGGAAATCTATTAGTTGTGCCCGTGTCTGTAGAGTTTTGTCAATTTTTAGGTCAGCTGCATTGTTTAACATGCAACACATGCTGATATAGAGGTCAACAACTGACAGTACATCATACACACGAATGTCAACCTTGACAAAATATTACAATAACCCTGGCCTCTCACTTTGCATCATGCTCAGCTGGAAATCTATGCACACTGTCATAGGTTACTGGAAGGTCAAAGTTCAAATGAGGTACAGCAACTCTTATCTTTGAAACATGTCATGGAGTCTATCAATATCCCTTGAACAAAAAAGCAATTGCCCTTTCAAACTCTAGTAATGCCAACTTTTTGGCTGTCATTTTTAACCAACAAATAACACACTGATTGCTTTGGACATTTTATTTCATCTGCAGTATCCTTAAATTAGGCTTTCTTTGCAGTAGTATCTGCACTTTTAATACAATAATCAATAATGATAGTAATTAATGATAGTCAGGGTGCTCACATCCTTTGATATTACAGTGAATAATATTTAATTGGAAAGCACAGTTACTATCAACATCTGAAATTCAACTCATCTCTCATGATTCTATCTTGCAGCATTTGTAATTAAATTTGGTGTACATGTACGGTGTGAGTGAAATCTAATCAATCATTTCAAATATTCCCTGATAAACGATAGACCCCATCATATCAAAATGGTTGTAAATTGCAATCTGGAATAGAAACCAGATGTGCAATTGTCAAGCAGATTTATTACAGTGATGACAGCCTTGTGTGCTCAATCTGCTTTTGATAAAAGTTTCACAGATTGTGACAAGCTTTGAATAGCAGGAAATGCTAACTGAAACACAGCTTCCACATTCAATGATTAGTTTTACTGCTTCTTCCTTAGAAATTTTATGGTGCAGACTTTTGAATTTGCACTCTTGAAAGATAGAAATTGTTACAGTACATGTATTACCCTAAAATACAGTGACTTGGAGAAGATAAAGAAATGAATGATCAAATATCATGTGAACAGCCTGAGATATTAATTTAGATTCTAAGACAGTAACCCTGGGTAATATTTCCACTGGGCACTTTTAATACATTAACCCCAAGCCCAGCTGGTGGATTGGACATGTAAATTCAGTAAATGTCCACAGGCAAAGTCCAGATACTATGTTCGGTGATCTTTAAATAATATAAATCATATGATACGACTGTTTATCTCTGATTGTATACAGTGTACAGGATAAGATATTTCAATTCAAAGCATGTATGTGAAGGTACTTGTATCTGTACATACACAGGATCACAACAAACTGTAATTAGTGCTACGTACTAAACATTATCAATATAGTGACCCATGATATACAGCATTACGTATGCTTCCTTCTGGCAAGTTCAATAACAAAATCAGAAGCAATAAAGTTTAATACCAATGTTATAATCAGATAAGCTATTTCTAGTCCTGCAAGGGCCACTCCTATGTATATATTTACCCAGCACTTACCTTGGAATATTGTGCTATCAAGAATATGGTGAAAGGTCACAAGAGTACATCTATAAGATTCCAATGGGCTCTGATGAAGAAGGGACATTTTCATGGCAATATTTTTTTCCCATACTAAATCAAAGCATGGTAAAATTACACACGAACTTCCACAGCTATTTCAAAGAACAAATAAGAAACAAAAGAAGCAAATATTTGATATGAAGGAGTAGCTAAATGGTGTCATTCCTATTTCTGTTCAGACATCTACAGATGTCCAACTTCACTGTTGGAAAATATGATGAAAGAAAGTTTGAACTCTAGGCATTCATACTCATGTGTACAGCTTATGAAATTTACTGGAAACTTCAATCTTTAATTCATACTCTTGATACATTGAGAGTTTTGACCAGTTAATAATAACTCATGATCTCTGCATTGTACTGTAAACCTCAACAACATTATGTGTCTTCCATATTATGACATGAAAGCGCATACATTTAGATATTTGTGCAGTTCTAGCAGTAGCACTTATCTGAAAATATAAAATCAATTTTGAATGACTCAATTAAGTACTTATCTGAAAATAATTAAATCAGTTTGAATGACCTGATTATTTTGACCTTGATGTTTTACTACAAAGGTGAATTCTTAATCATGATGTATACAATAATGAGTTTTCTAGATATTACCCCATACATGTGAGCAGTCTATTGATATTGACAACCCATACATTTTTAATGATTTTGAAAATTCAATTTGAGATGTTGTCCTGAGGCCCCATTAGCTGATGCTATCAGTATTCCATGACATCTTACAGGATTTCCATTTCAGTTTTCATATTGTTCATAGAGTGCATCAGGAAATTAACTTGCCTCTGTGCAATGCTCCAGGTAGTAATTGCATAATGTACTGTTTAAAATTTGCAGGTTTTTACCACATTGGAATTACACAGGTATCCAATAAAATTTATATTCTCACATATGTTAAATTCATCAAGGATATATTGTGAATTAGCAAAGGACACAACCTGTGCATTTGAACACCTTCATAGTCTACAGTCTAACCAAGTGTTTCAGGTCCAGTGAATGTAAAACCTCACTAGATCCTAGATCATGACTATTGGATTTGTAGACTACATTATGAACTTCCCGGTATTACTACTGCAAACCACTATCCATGCCTAGTTTGTAAACTAATGCTTCACCACCAAGCTGTATCCAATCTAATGATGTCAGTGTATACTATTAGCTTGATCAGTGTGGAAGAAAAAGAGCTGATGCGGTTCACACCTTAGTTCTAAATTATTCCTGCAATCGCACTCTAGGACAATTTCAGAGATTGCATATGGTGGAAATAAAGAATGAACTCATCAGAATGATTGCAATTAGTAACTTTTCACTACTTATCTGATTCCCTTGTCTGTTGAGATATCAAGATAATTACTTACAGTGTATGGTGATACATGATATTGTCTTCAGTATTCATGACTCCACTGTGTTGTTTCACCTTTGCATCTCTGTGCAAACGCCGAGAGGAAAGAAGCCAGCCATGCTATTTTTGTTTAAAAACGCCTCAAAGGATCCAGAAGAAAAAGCTGTATGATCAGGTTCATTAGCCAGAAATGTCATGACTGCAGCGTTTGTTGCTATGGTTACATGGGTATCTTCTGTACCATTCTTCCTCATCATTTCATCATATTCATAACCCCTGGCGACTTCTCTTCCAGTGTCTTTGCTATGTTTCAAATCAGTGAGGGTTGCATTCAACTTGTCTACTAGGTGAAGACTCTTAAGTTGTTTCTGCATGGGCCCTGTATGTTCAATTCTGTTCAGTGTCAATTCAGTAAACATGTCCATGCATTCATCCACGTCCAGCCTATGCTTAAGAAATCTACCTTTTCAATACAACTGAACCAACACATGAAAGCAAAAACTGTAGATATATAAGTGTTTTAGTTTAGGTTTTTAAGTTCACACAAACTTTCGTTGTGGTACTTTTTGAAGTAAAAAGATAGTGTTAAATGTAGAAATGAGACCCTGTTATTTGAACCAAACAGCACAGAAATAGTGGCCAGCAAATAAATACTATACTGGTATTCAGCATGATGTACATGAGTAGACTAACACTGAGCCTAGATTAAGTCTAGATTACATGTATGATGCAGACCAGTGCTGTGCTAACCATTTAGAAGATAGGTAAATTGTTTTGGAACACCAGTACTATATCTGATACATCGGTATACCCAGGGGAACCTTCATCACATAACATGGGAACTTCAGCAAAATTTACCTTACTACCACCTTGAGCGAAAACACTACAGACAAATGATGTGAAAATAATTGTTTCCTGAACAGAAGTGTGTGAAAACCCAGTGAAATAAGTTTAAGCTGTCAAAATACTGTACATACAATTGCTTTATTAACCCAGCCAGCCTTTATTTTCTCAACAACATTGGATGACAATGTCACCTGTACTAGTGACAAAATTATACAAGCCCATGAAAGATATCATGAGAATTGATACAATGAAATATTCATGGCATTAAAATTATGTAAAATTTTCTCAATGTTTGAATTTGTAAGAATGAAATATTAGTTGTACAAGAGCCATATTTTCTGGAAGTTGGGTGGTGATTCAGCTTGTGCACAATTGTATATGATAGTACAGGTCACAAACCTGATCAAGCTAGGATGAATGTCTGAAGAAAACGTGCAAAGGATCTTACATTGAACTTAGCAACCTTACTAATCAAGGTTATTGTAAGCTTGTGTTGTTTTCAATATGAATTTGCAGTTGACCTTTGAATTCCTTGCCACCATTAGGAACTTAATCCCCATGCAGATTTGAACTTGAAGGTCAGCGTAGCTGTCTCTTCAAGATGGATACCTAGTACCCATGGAGGTAATCGTAGTTAATCTTAACTTTTCCTATAAAACAGCACAGGTGTGCCTGACAATGGTTGAATTATATCTGTGTCATGATTCATCCTTGAGAAACGTTTGTTTCCCTCTGATAAATTACATTAAGTTGAGATAGAGAGCACCTGAACTACCCTGATTAAATGCTGCATTTTCAAAATGGGCAGTATGCGGTCGAAGGATTACTACTCATTAATCAGCAACTGATGATGAGAACTTAGGGAAGAAATGTTGATTTATAATACAACATCATTCACATCATTTCAAATTTGTAGTGTGAGAAATCCAGGCAGATGGTGATATTATGCCGTCTGAACATATGAAATCATGGAACAACCATGAGTTTGTAGATGTACATGTCATTGACAATATATAATGCTGTGCCAATAAAGCATAGTATACATTATATGCACTCAAATGTATGATTTTCTAATTGCTGGCAAAATCTGGCATACAAACTTGCATTTCAAGTAAATAAATAAATAAATAAATAAATAGAATAAGCTATTGTCCAAAGGTTGTTCAACAGAAATAATCTGTACATACAGTATCACTCTCACAACTTATACAGCAGAATCTTCATCAATCATGTCAGTGTTTTGTCTTACCCATGTACAGTTAGTGCCTTCTGTTATTGCTGATATGGCACACAGAAAATGTTGAACTGTGTTGTTACACTTCCATAGGAGTGAGGTTTCAAAAAAAAAAAACAATCTTCATGTGTTACTCCCTTGAGAAATTGGTTGCCTTGCCAATGTTTTAAGGTACCCATAATACATTTGTACAACAATGTAGAACATATTATTAATATTATCAATAGCATCTCTAACGTACACATCAGAGAAGCAACATTTTACTAGCAGTTTAACTGGCGAAAAGCATGAGGAAACATGAAATCAAACATTACATGGAACCTGTGTGTATTTTCTATGTTTTGCAATCTTATATGATCAAACAAGTGTAGCTGTACATTTGAAATGAGAGTTCTTCATTTGTTTTTAGAATACACATCATCAATACTACTAGTGAAGCTGGGAAAAAAGTCTGTAATAAATATTATGAAAATAAGACTTGAATCACAAGGTAGTCACCATGATCACCAAAATCTCCATTTTTGTAAAACTAGAGATAAGTCCTTTGTACAAGCTATATATCATTCAAGAGAACACTTTTCATTGGTTGCTATGACAACATGGCTTATCTTAACCAGTATCTGCATTGCTCATTAGTAGTCTGGGTAATATCCCAGAATGCACCACTTAAATTGCTTACCATACATCTAAAGTGCAGTACACTGAACGAACTTTCAGATATAAACATGTACATGTATCTTGACAAATGCATTTTTGTGTAAATTCCATTAACTTGAAAATTATAAGCAGCCACATACATGCAGATGGCATATCAACATGTACTAGCCTGAATTTTTCATGGGAAAGATATTGGATACATCTTAAAGGATGTACTAGTATGGATGACCTGCTTGCTAAGTAATTTCTAGCATAAAGGGTCGTGATTGGAATGATGCAAGGTGAAACTTTTGTTCCAAACTCTTTATTGTGGATGCAGAGATTTACCTGGATGTTTTCTGCTATTTTGTTGCATGACACAAATGCATGTAAAAGTCATAGGAATAAATATTTTATGATACACTTGTTAGTGGAAACAATTTCAACATAGAACAGCATTTTCCTGAACTCGGCAGATTTCACAGATATTTACATGTATAATATTATCATAGACAGATGGCACGTAATGCTCTTCAGAAATGATGGCCCCAGGTGCTGTACATAGGAAGAGATGATTTTGCTGGATATTGCCTTATTGCTAATAAAGCTTGTTGTCTCCAGTGTGCCCAGTCAGGTAGTTAGACTGACGTCAGATTGATAAGTCTCTGTAGTGAGTTACAACTGTGACAAAGGGCAGAAGGTGAATTAAAAATCTTGCCATGCAACTCAAAGACTAAGAGGAGACAGGGAAAATGGCAGACAATGGTTTCAAAAATGTCACCGAAGAATGATTGACAGTGCTTCCTAAGAGAACTTCAATGGGAAAATCGTACATTGTCTTGGGGAGGTATACTGAAATGTATCAATTAGTAGAAAGTTATGAAATTTCAAAAGACTCGATCTAGGTGTAAACAATAATCCGGAACTCTTCACAGCTGATTTCCTCAATTTCAGAGTTTTTGAAAATAATCTGGTATTGATTATGACAAAGTTTGATCAGTGTTTCTTTTTTCTATGACATGGAGGCTATTTCCACCACAAGAATTCTTTGTCAGAAAATGAATAACCTTTGAAATCTCTCTGAAGTCGTAGGTATGAGATATATATATTTGTGGAAATTTATGCAAGATGCTCAGTTTGCCAAATAGTGATTAGTGTTTTACAGTTCTATGAAACCACATCTGTCTTCACAAAGCTGGTAAACAATGGATAGACCCTGTCTTGTCGTCACAATATACCATTGAAATATTGAATTTCTTGAAACTTGTTTGTCAACCTGATATTTGACATCAAAGTCAGGAAGCTCAATACTTGGTACTTGTTTGTTTATTTGTAAAATAGAAAATACGTATTTAAGAGGTACACAGTTTCAGTTGCGTATACAGTAAAGGCCATGCCACTATTTCAGAAAACATTGCAACAAGTATATTTATTCGTAACTCTCAATGTAAAATTCTGTGTGATTGGCCACTGCCACAGATATGATCTTGGTGTACATAAGGTAGCCAATCAGTATGAGTTTTACATCGGATGAAAGTATCACTTTTGATATCGTTTTAGACATAGTTCATGTAGTTGGTCAGGCCGTGTGAAGGGATGACTGAACTTTGATCTTTAACCCTAGGAATAGAACCAGCTTTAGGCCATCCCGCTGCTCAGGTAGTGTTCCTTATATTCAATATTATGAACAGAATTTCCAGTCTCAGTCTTGTATATAAGCATATTATCAGGAATCTATGACGCACAAATTCACAGAAAACATGGATTTCTTTTTCTTTGGTATTTGCATTCTGTTTTGAACAACAACCAGGCATATTTATCAAATCTGCCTTACTCAAATAGTGCCCAAGTCCAAATATGTGCTTTATTATATGTGAGGCTGATAGGTAAAGTATGTAGTGTTACATGTATGTACACAAATTGTAATTTCCAGTTTGGTAATAGCTGACAAGCATTAGGAATTAGTCGGTGTAATGAAATGCATTCAGATTTTGATAAAAAATTAACAAATATCTCTGTTAATGGTATAGTGTAGAAGAGCAACTTGTCTGAACTATTTGTACATACCAGAGTTTACTTTAATCTTGAGCAAATAATTTTGCTGCTATAGGAATGGAGTGTATCTCATACTTGGCTCTGATATGTGAGTTTATTTTGGGAAATCAGTAAGAACAGCGGACCCAGGAGAAGTAGTTGTCAAACATAGTAAATCTAGCAGCTTCATTTCAGCATTACAAACACATAAGACTTTGGGATAGAGTTTGAGCTGCGGTGTAACTGTGAAGTTGACCCAATAAAGTTGCTGTGTACTTGACAAGTAGCTGCTACTGGGTCCACTGTATTATTATTACTCAATATTTGGTCACATTGATTCTGTTCACAGCAAAAAGAAACCAAGCTGCTCCATTCTGGTTTCATGCTCTGATGTTCTGTAGGATTTAGCAATAAATACCATGGAAGCTTTTAACTCAGATATGGAGTAGGATATTTTGTGGTGGGAAATCTGTGCTTTCCCTTATCACAACGTCACTTAAAAAATGCCTTGGATTGCAAAAGCAGAAGCAGGAATCTAAGATGATATGTCTGAAATATTGACAGATGTACTGCCATAAAGAAAGATTAAAAATTGCTCTATGTCATCTACCATATGAAAAGCATTGCCTTGTGAAAAGTACATGTAATCAATCAATTTTGCAAATATTTTAATTTTTGCTTACATTTGTGCATCAATCTTATGCAGTTGTCAACGTGCTATAGAGATAAATTATCATCATTGTGTCAGATAAAAAGGTTGGAATTTAGTTTACTCTGTCTATAAAAATGATTGCATTGTCCTAGAACATTTTCTGACAGATGATGGTGATTTGGCAAGAAAGAGTATTATATATATATATATATATATATATATATATATATATATATATATATAGAGAGAGAGAGAGAGAGAGAGAGAGAGAGAGAGAGAGAGAGAGAGACAGAGAGAGAGACAGACAGACAGACAGACAGACAGACAGACAGACAGATAGAGACAGACAGACAGACAGACGTAGACAAACAGAGGGAAACAAATTAAAACACATACACACACATACAAACACACACCCACATATATAAAACCTCAGATTAAACATTGGAGTTAAGTCAGCAAAATGATGTCATTGTATTTCTCACACGTCATATTGCAAAGCATCGTTATCAAAATTGGTATATAGGGAAAATAAAATGATTTACATAGCAGTTTGATGTAGAATTACAAAAAAGCAATATTGTTCAGTATGTTTATTGTGTGGGTTTTAGATTTGTGGGTTTCATTATTAGAACTAGACCCCTCGCTGCAGGGTCTATGCTTGGATAAAGGTAGATAGCTATTAGATTGAAGGTGGTTTTCAATCAGGCAAAGAGCCACAGTAATTACTTGATGGTGAGTGCATCCAGGCTGTACCTGAATAAAACAAAAGACGTGGGAGGAGAGGCTCCACTGATGAAATGATAGATGGCCCTGCAAAGCAATCAGTCTCTACAGTTTTGCCAGGTACAAAAATTTACGTTTGCATAGTTGGCCTTTCACAATATTAAAAATACAGTTCATTTATTCCAGTAGTAGGCACTTTGAATAGTTATAAAATGTTAGCATGTACAAGTCTACCATAAATGTGTATAATTTATGAATACTTCAAGAACCATGTACACATGTATGCATATTCCAAATGGCTTGTTTAGTCTTGTCATGCATCTCTGCAATTGATGAGTAAACATTATTGTGTACACAGACAGTATGTACATATGTTTATATGTATACACACATATAAAAATCACATCAGCTACCAAGTTATAATGTCTGTAACCCAAGTCAAAGTTTTACCCACTGTATGGGTCTGATATAGAAACTGCTACAGTGCCCACAGCACCATCGATGTATAGAGAGTACAGGGCCATGAAAACAATCTGAGAAATATGTCACAGCTGGAATTCCATCATTAGTAAGATAAACCAAAACTTCACAAATACTTTTTCATGTACATGGTTCACGATATAGGTTCTATAGGTATCATATTGTGCATGCTAACCTTTGGTATAAGATTCTAGGTGGCATGTTATCTCTGTAACATGTTGCACTATACATTTATTATGTAGGATGGTGATTCAATTGCCTACCCATTCCATCCATACTATCATAATCAGGAATTTTACAGTGAGATATGATAATCCCACTTTGTCTGTAATGCTGGGAATGTAGGCAGATTTGTCATGGCACAAGGCAAAATGGACAAAATATGAGTTTACTCATTGTTTTTATGTCCTCAGCTGTAAAGAGCACCAAAATCTTAAAAGATATAATATCTGTCATAGGTGCTATGTGCTGTATAAAATTTACCTGGTCATCTTACTTGGTTCCTATCCATACATAAAAGTAATCATAATTACGGAGCAACAGAAATTTTTAAGAGGTTCCAAAACAATTGGGAAGTTTTGATGCATGTTCCAGTATTTTTGGCTGTTTGTAAACTGATACAGTTTCTTGTTCCACTAGTAATCCCAAAATGTTGATGAAATGCCTGCATTTAGTCTTCCAATACAGCCTTATGTTCCTCAACTATAACTCCCTTATCAGCAATACCATTCCATAGCACACAATTTATGAGTGCTATGTTTGTATTTTGTGTTGCAACGAATAGTAGGGAGAGGGAGAAGAAAATGTGTTGGTTTTAAAGAACGAAAAATATGAAAACTAATACCATCAAAGGTTACAGCTATTATTCCTGTAAATCTACCAGTATTATTTAATATCAAAATTATTAATGAAGGGATGAGTGTTCTTACAGTGCACAGGACATAAATATGTCTCATGTCAAGTCTGAAACAAAATATACTGGCACAATCTGAGAATTACTAAACCATTTGAAAGATACATCAGACAGGAAATGTGCAAGACTGAAGAAAGCATACAAGAAGGAGTGGATTGTTATTCATGTCTGCATGGTACATTTACTGTACAGTGCATGTGCTTTGTATGGATGCTAGTACTAGTGTTGACAGGAATAGCTCACTGATACATTCCAGGAACTGACCTAGACATTGTTACAGGATCTGTGTGTGTCTTTGAAATATACAGTATCAGTAAAAAGATCAACGGGTTCATTGAAAGTTAATGCATTTGTTAATGGCATAAAAGTGCTGATGTTGAGTGATTGAGAAATGCTTTGGACAGACACTGTATATGCAGACTGTACGATAGTTGTTCTGCAACTGCAGTGTTGTGAATTTGAATGAAGATTTCACTTGACAACAAGTTTACCTTTGATGTATATGATGAATACAGTAGTGCTTTAAGAAGTATGACTGAAAATACAGACATGAGTGTCTGTCTGGGTGTATCCCATGGTATCAACTCGTAGCTATGCTGATATGTGTGATGTGTGTGAATGTGATCATAATGCAATAATGAGCAACAGGAATATAACAATACATTCTTCCATAATTTGATGTCCATGTCAAAAAATATCTGGATATAATTTATTTTATGAATATTTCAAGTATTTTCATATTGACATATTTATTTATTGTATTCATTTTGTACATTTCAGGCAGCAAATGATAAAAGTAATACCAGTAGACCCACAAAATCACCAGCTACACCCAAGATGGAAAAGAAAATAGGACATAGAAGAGTAGACACCTTTGGTGAAACCACATACAAAAAGGTGAGATGTTGTACAGGGTGTAGAATCACGAGACGTTTGAACTAGAAATAGATGCATCATGAACTACTAGTACTCTTTCCATGCAATACAGACATGAGATTTGCGTATTGGAATATACGGTAGAATTGTTGACATAACAGCGTAAGTCAAAAGTTGTGAGCAATAAATATTGTTTCGGTTGTATAGTCAATGTTGTGAATGCCTCAGTAGGTTAAACCGGAATTCCAACGGACCACAATATTAAAACAAAAATGTGCGCAAATTTGCATATAAATATGTATATTTCCATAAGCATTTGTACACATGGGGTTGTTTATACCGCCATCATGTGATCTCTTTGGCGTACTGATTCTGTAGAACACATCTGGTCCTTTTTGTTCTCGATTAGAACCAATCCTGTGTGTCCAAGGGAAAGGTCACTGAAAAAAATAAAAAACCGAGTGTTCAGAGGAAACGAAAATATGATTATAAAGAGTTGATGAAAAGAGAATTTAGGCATCACAGATGTTGACAGGCCATTTTGTTTCATTTGTTCAGCTCTTCTTCTCTGTATGATTGATAAATAATTAGTGACATTTATGATCAATTACAGAACAATTATAACAGTACCATTATTGTGTAAATAGTAATTGTGTTAACTTAAATATTGTAAAATGTCTGAAAACGTTACCAGTACTCTGCAAGAGTACACACTAACCTGTCAATAATACACTGCCCTTTGTATAGACATATATATCACTGATGGTGTAAAGAAGTATTCCTTCTGAACACAAGGTCATTGTCTACTGCAGTAATGAAGGTCATGTCCAGTACAATGAAAACAAACAGTTCAATTTTCCATAAATTTTGATTGAACAAAATCAAATGTGTTAACATTCACAAAAAGAGAAAACCGCTGATAACTCTGTCAGTCATACAAATTTCCATCTCACACGAATAGTTAAACAATCTGGGAGAGCAGTATTCATGATTGACATGTAATCTGGAAAATTTAAAAGCCTTCCAAATTGTGTTTGTGGTGATGATAAATTATTCTGTTGGTCTGGTGCAATGTTTATGAAAGTCTTTGAAGAATTTGAAATAATGCAGGACCTGCTACATGTGTGCTGAAAGCCTATTCTTTGTAGGGAACAAAATGTTTGTATTAAAAGTTAATATTGAAAAGTATTGACGGTATTGATTTCATGGAACTATTAAGGATTTCTATTCACAAACCACATCAGTATGCAATGAATGATAGAATTGCAAGAGAAATTTTGTAATCATTTTGGTCATCAATCATTTTCCACAAACTGATGTCTATGGTGAGAAGCATGTTTACCCCTTTGAGTACCAAAGTCAATATTTGCTGCCTTTATAAAATGTAACCAAGACAATTTTTTCATATTTTTTCAAAAATTTTGATCAAAAACTGTAGACAATGATAATTGATGGCCCTTTGATCCAAGATTGTCAAAAAATTACAAAAAATTGGTATAAAATTGATAAAATTTTTTCACTCAAATTGTAGCGGGCAAATTTACAGTAGTCAAAGGGTTAGTATGCACAGTTCATGTTTATTTGGACTTTGTCATGGTCTTTACTGAAGGTGAAATTCACAGTATCATTATAACTAACATTTTTGACCTGCTGAGTAGTATCTATTGGGTAGTGTATCCTTTAGCAGTGATGTGTGTGTAACTGTCGGCAAAATGAAACAGTTTTACTATGATCAGAGATGCATAAGAGCATTGTAAATAACTCATCTCTTTACAATTTTACAGACAACGTCATCAGCTTTGATGTCAGCTATACAATTAGGTATAGGACATGCAGTTGGTGGACTATCAGCAAAGCCAGAAAGAGATGTTCTCATGCAAGATTTCACAGTCGTAGAAAGTGTGTTCTTTCCAAGGTGAGTCAAAAGTATCCTACAACATCACACAAAAATGAAACTTTAGTGTTCTCCCTAAAGCAATTAAAGCATAGTGGCCACTGCTCTTTAATTTTGGTAACACAATAGAAATTGATTAACATGACAATTTATTATATTGTAATGCAAATTTACAGCCATGCTATCTGAAATTCCTGGGGAGAATACTGAACTTGTATTCTTTTGTGCATATTTAAAAAAATCAGGTTTTAAAAATTGCATCCTCTTTTACAGAACAGCACTAATCTGGTAACTCTTATAAAATTATTTGTCCGAGTGAAATTCTAAATGAAATATCAGACAAATATAAACCAGAAACAACAGTATAGCAAAAAGGTGTACGTACAGCCAACAGATATTGGTAATTTTTTTTTGTCAGAGCAGTATAATAACAAGATAATGAGCAACATCAAGAGGGGATCAGCGAATCATTAACTCATATATCTTCTGATCAGCCAATAGAAACACAGTATGCCAGCTTCTTGACCAATTAAGTGATACAGAAAATTTAATAGCAGTGTTATCAGAAAATGTGATTTTTTGATACAGTGAAATGATTAATTACCCTAGATGCTGGATCATGGTACTTTAACTACCAGGAATTCTCATAGGAGTCATTATTCTTTCCATGATTTGTGAGTTTTTCAAATCAGCTGAAATTAGGGTTCTGTTCAAGAAAAAGAAGAAAGATTTTCATTATTTTGGGCAAAAAGTACATTTATAAATATGAGGAGTGAAAATAGAGCGCAAGAAACAAATGATGCCACCATCATCAAAGAAGTTATTCTGAAAGCTGTAAGGCATTAGTGATCCTGCAACTGATTATATGCAGGAGTACATATCACAATACTTACAATCTCCAGTGATATAGCGTCCTCTTTTTGTTGTCTTTGTGATGTCAGTGTGTTGGCTAATCCCAAAATGTCAGATTTGTGCAAGGATCTCCTACGCCACTAATAACCTATCCATCTTCCTTATGTCTTACAGTGAAGGCAGTAATTTAACTGCAGCGCACAAATACCCAGATTTCCGTTTCAAGACATATGCTCCTGTCGCATTTAGGTACTTTAGAGAGTTATTTGGAATAGCACCAGATGACTTCTTGGTATGTTACTCTTTACTCTTCTTACAATTTTATTACTATTTTGGATATCAGTTACATGACAGAAAGTACATGTATTTTACGTTTCTCGGCATGCAGGTTGCTTTTTCCATGAAATTGCCCAGCAAAGGAGAGTACCTGGAGTCATTCCGATAGAGGAAATGTTCAAATCAGTAGTATGATCGATCGGTAGAAAACTGTACATGTACAAGTACTGTAATATCAGATACTGATAAAAGTCACTTTACTCATTCAGTGATCTATTCATGTATTGCATTAGACTTAACAAAATTTCCCAGTCAAGATAATTATCATTCTCAGTAACATGAACAAGGAAAGTTTACAAAAAAGTTTAAAAATATTGGACAGAAGTGTATGAATAGTGAAAGCATCGCAGAATTTTATAGGTATTTTTAAAGGCAATGTGATTATGGGGTTGTAAACATAGAAGTGCTGTGTTCAAGTGTCAGTGATGCCACTTGTAGCTAGTCATTGTTTTCAGCAGATACATTACAGTCACATGTTACATTTAGGAAACCATTTAAAATACATGTACAAACAGCCACTCTTCACCTGGATGCTCTGTGAAAGTTGTGTACGTACAATCCAAAATGAATATGCAATTACCTTACAGCTTTTCAACATGTTCCAATGTAATCCCATCACAATATTTGCCAAAAACTTCCTTAGGAAGGACACAGAAGTAATAATCAGAAATTCTTTCAAAAGATTTGTGGTTTAAGATGTTGTGCAAATTAAGAAACTCAGTATTTAAACGTCATGAATCTTGATATATATTTTATGCCAGTTTTCTTGCAGTAAGTTATAAGCTGATGTTCACAGTATTTTGGAATCTTCCAGTTTGTAGGAAATAAAAAGACGATTTTAAGAACCTTAGCCTTTATCTTTATCAGGGTCCACAGTTCCTATATAGCATACCGTATGCATATGTCATCATACTGTCCATTTCCACAAATAGTTATTTTTGCATCATGTATAACATTTTTTTATTCACAGTTATCGTTATGTAACAAAGCTTTAAGAGAACTGTCGAATCCCGGTGCTAGTGGTAGTGTGTTTTATTTAACAAGTGATGATGAATTTATTGTGAAAACTGTTCAACATAAAGAGGCTGACTTCTTGCAGAAATTACTTCCTGGATATTACATGGTAAGTTAGCTTGACCTTTGACCTGAGTGCAGCAGCATCTGCTGGTATGTCCCTGCTCATGTCTCTCTTAAACAAACTGTCCTTTCTCAAAGCAGTCATACATTGAACTGTGTTTGATTTGTAAAAGCCGACATGTTCTTTTTTCTTTGTGTTTTCCTCAAATTGTCCTTCAGAAGAGTTTCAATACCTTGAAATGTTATGCTTCATTATTGTAAAGGCTGAGTAATTCCTGTGTCTAGCATTTTCTGCAATGACATTTTCCTCAGGGCTGTTGTAACTCAGAATTGTCTCTTTGGTAAAATAGAATTCAGCTGCAATGTGTTCCCAATGGCTATTTTCAAAAAATATTTATCTGTAACCATATCCTGCTATTTTTAATATTGCTGAAATGAGTTCATGTTAACTTTAAGTGTATTTCAAGCAAACAGAATGAGGGACAGTAGGATGGTAATTTGCTGCACTGTGCAAATTATAATTTAGTGCTAGAATTACGTAGTCATTCCAGTATACCTTTACTATTGTGTGTTTAGCCATTTGAAGTAAACAACATGTCATCTGTTAACATAAATGGAATAATTGTGGTGTCAAACTGCAAAAAAAAATGTATAACCTGAAAATGTTGTCATTAACAGCAACTCCTACAAGAAATTTTGGTTAAAAACTGCAGAAAGAAACCAACTAGAATTTTATTGTTTGTAACTGCAACTATTTTTTCCTCTTTCTCAACAGAATCTTAACCAGAATCCAAGGACTCTGTTACCTAAATTTTACGGACTTTATTGCTATCAATGTGGGGGTAAAAATATCCGTCTAGTTGTCATGAACAATCTCCTTCCTTCAAATATCAAAATGCATCAGAAATTTGACATGAAAGGGTCAACATATAAAAGACGAGCATCAAAATATGAAAGGTCCAAAAAGAGTCCAACTTTGAAGGATTTAGATTTTATAGAGGAGCATCCTGAAGGAATATTGTTAGATGGACCTAGTTACAATGCTTTGATGAAGACTATTTCAAGAGACTGTAGGGTAAGTCTACCAATATTGTGGTATCATTCATTTCTAGCAATGCAACCAATGCTGTGAAAACTTCAGCTATAGAAGGCACAAGTGCTATGGTACTGTCTCTGTATATATACACGTTATAACAAAGGAGATAACATTTTTCAGCATTTACCATGGATAAATATTTCACAGTTTTTGATTTATCATTGTACCAGAAAGTCGTACATAATTGTTGACATTATTTCAGTTGACTTTAATAGAAATTGGTTTTAAAAAGTGTGTGACGTTGGCATTTATTTTGAAAACTAGATGTTGAATAATATACATATTTCTGTCCTATAGTTACCATGAGATACATTCCAGGAGCCACACTTTACTGATACTGTTCTTTTTTAAGCTGAATTTTATGATCCAGCCAAGCAGCTGGCTGATAACAGATTGTTTATTATGTGTGATATTGGAATCTCCATAGTGTCAGAAAACCAAGCATTGTTAGCTGTAGGGAAAAATGCTAATGCTACTTTCAAAAAAAAAACAGTACTTCAAAACACCCTCCCAACTGTCTTACAACTAGTAGAATTCCAAGTACTGAATTGACATGACACAATCAAGAGTAGCAGTCATACCCATTTTCATGTAATAAATTGTTGTATAATTGTGTTATTACGTCTGCAAGACAACATACAATAGACAATGAATAAACAAAGCACATGCACACAACATCTGACCATGAAATTTGTGAAAGGAATATATGGGATAAAACCCAATTGTGGTGTCAAATATATAACTTAACTTGCTTTAAAGATATATTGTGTTTCTTTTTCTTCAGGTTTTAGAAAGTTTTAAAATCATGGATTATAGCTTACTTATAGGAATTCACAATCTAGACCAAGCAGCAAGAGAGAATAAAAAGGTGAGTTTTTATGGAACACACAGACATGCATGCATGCAAAACTCATTATGCAAAGGTCCTTGGTAAAGCCATTTCTATGATTAGATGACAGGATACAGGCGAGGTCACTTGTCATGGCAAACAGACATAGCTGGAAGAAATGCGACATCATCTAAGTGAATTTTCTGCCCAGAAAAATTCAAATGGAATTGGTTTTAATATGCAATCTTACACCCACTGAAAACTAAAACATTGTTAATGAAACTGCTCACAAGATTATATTGAAAAGAATGCTCCAGCAGATTAAACATCATTGGCAAACCTACAGCCTTGAATATGTAAAGCTAGCACCCATGAGAGACAATAACAAGTCCAGGGTACAAATCTTGACCTTCATAGAATTATGCAAGGTAGTTTAGGTTTCAAATTCTTTACCCATTCACCAAAATGAAGCCTAGTTTGTACACAAATATTTTCAATAATATAATCATTCACAAAGTATAGCCATGAATGGACATGGACAGTATACATAATATTTGGAAAGACTAAAGGTGAATTATATATGTCATGCAAGGAACCATACAGGGTTGTATCGTGAATATATAACCATATTATTAGTTATACACATATGTGTAAATGATCATTGTCAGAGTATGTCAAGACATTTGCTGCTGTGAACTATGCAGCATACACATTAATTAAAAAAATGATTTGTGTACAGCTCACAAATCAGACATAATACAGATTTCTTCAGATCAAATGAACTCCAAAAATATAATGTGAATGCATCTAATTCCCCCTTCATAGAGGATTTTTCAGTTCTGCTTTATAAAATTACTATATATAGTACACTTAAGTTTCAACAATCATTGAAAATCAAATAATAAAGAAATTTTTTCAAACTGTGGTATGCTCAGAGTTCAAGTAGAAGTTCAATGGAAGAAGAACACACGGGAATCTTCAAACAGACAGGTCCCAAAAGTGAGGAAGGTGAAAGTTCAAATGCCAAAGGTGAAACAGATGCATCAGCAGAGGCTAGCACTTCACAAAGCCAAGCCAGCAGTGGTGGTGGTGGTGGTGGTGGTGGTAGACCGACTCTTGAGAGATCAAGGTCATACTACAACAGGCAACGTGTGGCTGCATTTTCTACACCCATGGAGATTATCCAGGCAGAGCCTGCCTCAGTCCAAGCAGAGGAAAGAGACGAATCAGATGAAGAACCGTAAGTTACTTTTTGAACTTCGTCCATCAACTTTGAACTTGGAGGTTTTGGAATGAGTTAAAGAATGAAATTTATGACATGTGCAAACAATAGTTAAATCAGCCATGTGGTGTTTCCTATCACATCCTATGTAATAACTCTTTGCTCAAAATAGCACCATATGATAACTCATCTATTTGTTGTCATTTCTTCAATGTTACATTGTGAATATATTCTACCACCAGTGTTTGTTTGTTCATAAATTCTTAAATAGGCAATCAGTTCCACTTCTGCTTTGTAGCTGGTGTATTTTCTCTCTAACTTAAAGTGTGGTTGCCCTTTGGAGCCGAAAAAGTATGAAATAATGACATTTTGATTGCATGATTGCAGAACTGGTGGTATTCCAGCCAAAAACGCTAAAGGAGAAAGACTTTTACTTTTCATGGGAATTATAGATGTTCTACAATGTTACAAGTAAGTGATTTGAAAATGCTACAAAAGCTGTTAAAATCATTGAAGAATAAGAAAATCATAGGAGAATAATTCCACTGAAAGTCACCGCAAAAGAATATCTGTGCTCTGTATTTGTATTTCTTGTTTATTTATGCTCATAGCAAAATTCAAACACACCGTATGGCATTCTTCATTTCAAAGTCAACATGCAGTCAAATATGCTCTTCGAATAGATGACAGATCTTTTGAAGACATCAATCATATAACTTTTCATATACAAGCTTTCTATTAAGAGCTTTGCCAAATATAAGTATCATGGAATGATAAATGTTTTGAGAGAGTTGAGACAGTAGTGTACATTTGGCGTCGAAGACTTAATTTTTTGCTTGTTTTGTTATGAAGGTTAAAGAAGAAACTGGAACATACGTTCAAAGCCATGGTACATGACGGAGAGACAGTGTCTGTGTGTCGACCAAGCTTTTATGCAAATCGATTCCAAGATTTCATGGGCAAAACTGTCTTTAGGAAAATACCAGGTACAGTTTGCCAGGCTGGGAGCTTGAATTGGGTCCCAGAAGTGATTACTTGTAGAGTGTTTGATATACACAAACAATTGAACAGTGCACACACAAGTAAACATTTGTTCAGAAGGCCAATAAGGACTGAAAGTGACAACACACAGATGTTTTTCAAAATGGTTTTTAATCTCTATAGCCCACACAAGATTCTCTCATAATGTCTTGGCTTTTATAATCACCAGAAACTGATATTTTATACATTCACTGCAACTCTGAGTTAATCTTGGCAATTCTTAGGTTTTCTTGCTGCAGTAAATGTCTTGTAATGGGCAACAGGACATTTCATTGAATCATTGAAAAAAATAACTCACAATTAATCAGTCTTATCTGTTTATTACTAGCAATGATCCAAAAGTGTGAAAAATATTCAATTTGAACCCCCAAAATTGCTCTGCTAGACAGATATATATGTTTGTTGTCACTTTCTTTGGCATGTGTCCCTTCCTTCAAACACTGTGTAACCACACAGGCCGCACAAGCTGGTTATGCATACAAAACATACAATAAGGAAGACTGAAGTAAACACATTAACCCTTTGAACTCAGCTCAGCCGAAAATTTCTGTGTGATGTCATAGGTCACCAGGGGGTCAGAGTTCAAAGGGTTAATATTAATAGCCATTTTCAGCACAATTTTGATAACTTGGTTTGTAATTACCATACCAAATCACTGTGCACACAAAGAAGTACAAGTTACTCCATCAATTGCCTACTGGCAGCATATTCTGAAAGACAGGAATTTCAAGCACTGCATCAAAGTATTTATAAATCAAATAGCCACTTGTCCTTGTAAATACCTGCATGGTTCTCATATGAGCTGTTGTGTCTGATTTCTTAAGTCATTATATTGGGTCTTGGTTATAAACAGTTAATGACAGTATTTGTTATTCTGGTCCTTGAGAATCTACCACCAGTAGGCAGTTTTTGAAGCAACTACAGTAACTGTGAGATAAAAGTGCTAAACCTGAATCAATGAGCCAGTAAGGTAGCTACATACCTGCTCATCAAATTTATGCTGAAAAGTTGCTATAACAATACTCAACAAACTGCAGCGAAAATGAGTGTATTTTGTGGTAAATCGTGCTGTCTCTTCAGTGTTTGATAGGTGTATTTTTTATAGCATGGTTAGAGTGCTTTCTTACTGTTCACATATACTTCTGTAAATTTGACAACTCAGGACTCTTTGTTTTCTGTTGTGAACAGGAAAAAAGTTACTCCAATATTTTTGATGTGCAAAAACATTTGAAGCATAATATTGTGCATGCTCCCATGTGTGTGTTTGTGTGTATGGCGCGCATGAATTTTTTTTTGTAATTTTTTGATGTCCATAGCAGAGTTCCAAGAACTCATAAGTTTAAAATATAATTTGGAGTTCAATAATACACTTTGCCACAGTTGTTTCTGACTTTGCCATAGCTTTAAGTGTAAGGTGTTCATATTAGATATTGAATATTCATATTTGAGAATATTCCACAATTACATCGCCATAATTGTGAAAATGTTATCCAGGATGTATACTGAGCACTGCTCTGCCAGTATGCACACAACACTATTGATGAAATCATTGGCTGTCTAAAGACAGTCTGAGCAATTTGTAGCAAGTTATCAGCTAGTACTGAGAATTGTCAACAATATATAACCTCCCTCGGTAGTCACTGTAACCCCTTTTGTGAATGTAACCTAGATAAAACTATGAGAACTTCGATCTTTGCTTTGGTATCATTTTTCCCTTATGGCTTTTGTCTCATCATTATTTTTGTTGAAGTGCAATACCGTAGCCATTTTTATTGTGTGAGTGTTGTATGATTGTGTGTTGTACCTTTGAAGGCAGAGATAGCATTTACTTCCCTGAACCTTTTCCCATATATGTGTTGATGTGGTGTGTTCTGTACTGTCTACTCCTCCATATTGCCAGACATGGAAATGCCATGAAGACGGTTGATCTACCTTCTGACAAATCATGTTTGTTCAAATTCTCATAATGTATAATAATGAGATAAGTTGGATGACACAGCAAAGATTGAAATTACAGTAATAAACAAAAGCAATGTAAACACTAGAAAGTCCATTTGTAATCAAAATGGACAATGCTTTTACAAGTTCTGAATGTCAGGTGCAGATCAACTGTTGAATTGCATGTAGGCAGTGGGAAAAACCTTGTAATTGTCATGTCAGGTTCTTGTGCAACTGTCTAATGGTATACTGTGATACTATTCCCAGTAAAGTTCTTAACTTTGTATCTCAATGGTAAACCCTTTTCTATTTAGCAATGTTACCATTATGTGTTAAAACTAATACTTTAACTGCTGGTATATCCTTGTAACCCTGTAAATGGTATCATGCAATGCATGCAGGCTTTTAAAATACTGACCCAACTTGGTAAAGGTAGCATGTGTTCTCTAGAAGTCAGTACCGTACCTCTTTTTTATCTTTCTTCACCTCATGGTATCAGAAGTTGTCTGCTATCCCCTTCGATGCTGTCGGGGACAAGGTATTGCCTTTCCTCCATCGCTAATCATTTTCCCGTGTGACGCTCTGCTGTAATATTTTTATCAACTTTTTGAATTCATGTCAGCAAAAGTATCTTCTTGATGTTTTTTCTTGATTTTTTTTTCTTCATAGCTAACAATTTCATACTACCATTATACAGATATTTGGTGAAGTCATTGTTACCATTTAGAACAATCTTCGAAATTTGCAACCTCAGCCTTCATCAGCACATTCTTCATTCTTTGAAGATTCATCTGCTTGACAATTCAATATCAAATTTTCTGAATATAAATGTATTACACTGCAACAAACTGAATTTATCTAGTCTTCTGTATCACCACACACTGTACTATCAGTACAGTAGTTAAGAAAATTTGTGCTGTTAACGGTATTCGTTGATGAATTATTTTATTCTACACATGCATGCTCATGGAGAAAATCTTGACTTGTGAGCCATCATCTAGAATACATCTAGATTTTAACCCTTTCACCATCATGGATTGGTACAGTCCTACTGTTTCAGTGGTGAAGCTGGACCACTAAACGGGGAAATGGGGTGAAAGGATTAGCAAACCTATATTGACATAGATAGAGCCAACTGACAGGACTGAAGATTCTATACAAATCGAAATTATAAGGGATGGCCAAGATGTATAAAATCTGGACTTGAGCAAATATCTGTGTAATGAATGTGTTAGTAGCATCATCTCACCATGTCCATTCGTTTCTCTTTATGTTCAGTTGATCTCAGTAAAACTACTTCATTTAGAGAAGCAACAACTAGGCATTCAAGTAATTATTTTTGATTAATTCATTAACACTCAATCATCTAATTATGGATTTTATTGGTATATTTTTTCACTACTTTTTTAACACATTGTTCAGTTCCATGCATGGGTCTCGGGAACTTGCATGTTTATCATCATTTTCAGTTTGAATAGAAATACTAGGTAGAAGGAGAGGTAGATTTTGCATGATTTTGACATGCAGTTTTTAAATTAGATTTTCACTGACATCTTGTAGCGGCAAAGATAACCACACACACACAGTTCAAAGGAGTAATTATGAAAAAAGAAAGGTGCATTGTAACCTATGATATTTCATGAGAATAATTGCAGAGGTACACTTAGTTTAGGCAGAAAAATTGGCACCAGCTGACTGGCTTCTCAGTATGATTTATTGACTTCTTCAAATGAAATGACATCACATCTGGATGCATCATTGAAATACACATCACTGATCAATGAAATTATTACACAGCTTGAGAAACGTGCAACAACTAAATAACGTTCCTAGAATTTTTAGTTTGCTAATGTTGATTGAAAGCTGTTGTAGATTCATACAACACAACACCCATTGCATGATTTACTTAGTAGTCATCTTGGGGGAGTTCTATCTACAGCAGTGATAAGGCAGACCTAGGGCAAGTCTATTGCATGCATATGGATGGATTTTGTGCTTGGATGGTTACAAAGTTTAGTGGCACTGGAAACATGCAAATGTTGAATTTTAATAAATATCTCAGGTGGTAGAATATCACACAGTGTAATGATGGAAGGCAAAGAATGGCCATCTTCATATAATATATCAGAGACTACAATTGCAGTGTCTTTCAACTGTAGCTTAGCAGAATTCAAAAGCATATTTTATGATGCTATCATCAACGCCTTCTTGAACGAGGCATTGTTCCTTTTATGGAGTAACTTCCCATATTTGATTCATATAAGTATTTCCACACCATCACAGAGAACAGGAAGAAGTGAATCAAAGTTGTCCGCATCAAATCTTCTGCAAGATTCGATAAAACCTTTAAACACATCTGATGTTATGACTGCTGGCTTTGTTATATGATCACTGCACTCAAAGTCAATTTAAGTTGCTATCAATTCAAGATTGTTCTCTTTGACTTGTGATGAAAATTTTGTGTATTTCATGTATCAGTGTGGGGTTGACGCCAGAAAATTATGAAGTGCTCCTAAATAGATTCAAAGGCTTCAGACATATGAAACGTGAAGAGGCTTTTGCTTTCTCACAAATGATACACACTGTTCTGTAATAGACTGTTCTGTAGCTTGTCTTCCAAACATGAAGAGATTCCACGATCTGTTCAGATATTTCCCCCTGAACAAACCAGGACATCCAGACAGAATATCATGTACCTTGCTATTGCTGCAAATTCAGTGCATTACGTCTTTACAATGTGTGATATTTAACTATAGAACATTCCCTCCTTAAGTCAGGGCTTTTCCTTCCCAAATTACTCTATGGGTACCAGTGGTAGCACAGGTCTTTGGGATCTACTATGGTATGGGTATAAAGTTGCAATTATCTTCAATTGCCGGTAGATAAGCTTTCAATTGACATCTGTTGTGTGTATTTAATTCCAGCACTCAAGCATTCACCTTCAAGGAAAAAAGGTCAAGACAAGGTGAAGACACGTACAACACAGCCCACATCACTTGACATGGGACCTGCATCATTCACATCAGCCACAGAGTTCTCTACAAGTAAGATAACTCATCTCTGATTATCAAAGCAGAAGTAGGGTTTGTTTGATTCCTGAAAGATGCGTTATGTTTGTCTACTGCATACAAAGATATCCAGATTAGCAGCATGGTAGATTTCAAAAAAATATCATATTATTGTCATAAGTCTGTTGAGTAAATCATTGGATAATGTTCATGCGGATTTTACATAAAGAAAAGCCACATACGCACAATTACTATAGGTTACACCTTGATGAAAATTCTTGTTCATTAGGGTTGCAAATTCAGCCTGTTTATAGTATATTGTTTGATCAAATCAATGTATTTCTAAAATCACATCACTGAATTCGGGGAACAGAAAAACCAAACAAGCCATTCAAACACTTGTAAAATCCAACATGCTGAACAATAGCAAATCCACGTAAAATTGCACCACAGTTATGTTACTAAGTGTTACATGCATGTACCAAATCATCCATGAAGTCAGTTTGATTTCATTTATTTCCAAGGTACATTCAGACGATGTGTGTGGCTACTGTTACGGTACAATTGAAAAAACTAAAACTCAGCCCAAATGATCTAACACAATGTTGCAAAGTCAGAGTACGGCTTCCTTTGACGAGGCGGCTTCAATTTAGAATTTTACTGTACTATGATAAATTATATGAAGACTAATACAAACACAGTAGGCTTAAAACTTACCATTAATCACTACTACCTTTTTTCTACTATTGTAGATGGTGCCAAACCTGATATCCTACCCAATACACCACCAGCATTTACTACTGTGCCAACCATCACAACCCAGCCAGGTCCTAGCACCTCCATGGCCAGTCAAACACAACCTGAAGCAAGTACCTCTACAACCAGTGAGGTGTCCATGAGGACAACCATGACATCAACGGAGGATGCACCCTCAGCGTCCTCTGTAAGGACAGCGACAACAGAAACAATAAGGACAGCTACCGTTGTCTCTACTGAAACACAAGTAGAGACTATTGACGTATCAACAGTTGAAGCTGCTGTTGCCACTGAAAGGTAACACTGAGTAACAAATGTTCAATCAGAATTTTATTTGTCATGGTAATACAGTTGAAAACACAGGCAGTCAAGGTAATGGAAGATCTACAGATTCACATATCAGCTTTTAAGTGTGGACCTTCTGGTCCACACTTATGTACTCTTAGCATAGGACCTGTATTCCATCTGACTCAGTTTGAAGTAACAATGCACAGAATGTGAGCCTGATCCATGACAATTTGTCTGTCTGTCTGTATTGATAGGGGCTGATGCAAAGTTATTTTCAGAGTCAACTAATGGGATTCAAGAAATCTTCCTGTTATACCCTTTCACACCCATAGCCCTTTGTAGACTTCCACCTTTGATGTAGAAAACAATAAGACTCTTCCATTCTCTGTCTGTGAAATGGTTAGGACACTCTGCTCAGGACTATACTTTCAATGATAAAACTCTGTAAACCTGTCAATTAAGTCTAGATGGCATGTCAAAAGCTATATATTCATCACAAAGGCACCACTTTTCACATTGATATTTTTGGAGATACCAACCATGGCATCTTGTCTGTTTGTCTTTTCCTTCAGTGGGCCCAGTGTCACAGCACCTGAAGAAATCGAACTCACGACCAAGTCAGATTACGAGGAGTCAGAGCTTTCAAAGACTGCCACTGACACATGTGAACAAGAAGAGATAAATACAGACTCGGTAGGTAAAACAAAACAGAAGAACAGATGGCTTAGATTAATTAGATGGAGATAGAACTCAATATTTCCTTGGATTATCTACCCTATCCTATGTAACATTTCCTGTAATGAATGTGTCCTACATCTATTAATAATAATAGATCAAATACACCCTGTGCTGTAGTTACTTCACAAGTAGAATGTAGATTTCTGCTTAAAGTTCTGTTCCTTTCACTCTTCCTATCTTTTCTTCATAAATAAACTTTCTTAACAAAATTGAAATGCTTGCTTTGCAAAGTTTATAATGGCACGGCAGGCCACATTCTATATTTCTGTACTATATGAAATGCATTTCAAGGTCATACTGCTCATCTGTAAAATGAATTCAATCAGTTTGTCAGTGTATTCTTCACAAAATTTTACCACATTAACCGTAAACCATGAGAGAAGTATGAATAACACATAGCTATTGTATGCTGGCATTCTGATTGCATTAATGGCACTATGTATTGCTATATGGTGCTGTTGTTGATATAAGGAAAGTTCATGTCTACCAAAAGAGGGCGCTGTATGTAGCCTTATGCTGTTGAACAACAAACACATGAAATTTGTACAAAGTTATGATTTGTAGTGTTCAAACTACGTTTTGGTCTTTTGACTTCCAAACTATTTTACATAATTATTTTAAACAGATGAATTCCATGCAGTTATTTAATATAACAAAAACTTTCCCAACAGCACCTTCTCAGTCGACAATGAAATATCTCCACTGTCTTTTTAACTTTCTTTCACTGTATTTATAAGCTTTTTTTACTGTCATGAAGAGACACTTACAGTTACTTTTCAATCGAAATTTCCAACGTAAATGATTTCATTAACGAGAGTTCAGATGAAATTCTGCAAAAGTTAATGATAGTCTGTCATATGATAGTGAACATTGCAGCAGTAGATCCATTATGAATACAAACAATTAGCAAAATTATGCAGTAACTAAGTAACAAAATTCATTGAAAGTATCAATAGCTGTAATTTTCACCAAAATTTTTAGTATTTTTGTTCTGGACAGCAATTACAATATACTTCTCTCCCTGAAATATGTTGCAAGATAAAGTATTATAATGTGTCAGCAATGTATAATGTACAGTGTGCAGTATTACCGGTATTGTTGATAAATGAATTCAAGTGCCGACTAAAATTCAGCCATCATCAACAACACTGGACACTATATGCGTACAGGCTGTGTTGATCGAACACGTGTCTATTTGGGCATGATTTGAGGAGTGGAATAAGACACTGTTTGTAACAAAGAGAACAAAAATACTGGAAAATATGTCAGGACTTACAACTAATAGAGCTTTATAGGAACATCCTATAGTATCTCAATAACTATATCAAATTTCATGACATCAAATAAGCTTTTATATGTAATGATAAACTTTCACTGGATTTTTTGTTGTGCATGCAGTTCCCTATGAATAGCACTAATAGTTGTAGTGTAGTGTAGTATTGTAGAATTGTATTGATGTATTGAAAATACTGTGAGTATACTCCTTGACTTTCCCTCCTGATTTGCATGCTATATGTATCCTTTCTGTTTTCAAGGAATCAAACACGGAGGCAACCTGGTTATGACAGGAAAGACTAACCCAGATCAAATATCAAATATCAATAACACTGAATTTACGACATGGAGTTAGCCGCTAGGCTTACAGTATGCTGTTTGTATAAGTTTTGACAGGAATACAAAGACCATACAAATGTACAATACTGTCTGTGACATGCCATTTCCCCAAATGCTGCATCATTGGTGTTGGGATCATTTGCCAAATATATTGGTGTTCATTTATGCATTTCAATAGTTGGAATGGCCACCATGATATACCTCCCACAACTATCATCTCATGAAAGCCTCTGTTGATATCCTTTCTAAAACTCAACCTGTGCACTGAATTCTTATACTTCTTTATATTGGTTTAAAAATATCTTTCTCAGACATTATAGAGTTCTAACATTCTGCCAGTCAGAACTGTTTGATGTCGGAGAAACTGATTTCTAGAGATATCATAAATCAAAGTTTTTCAGTATTTTTGTCATTATTTATATCATTACTGGAAGCTACTCGTGTTACCGTCTCAGTATGGTTTCTGTTTAGTTCTCATGCTGAAATTTAGTGAAAGAACATTGAAAGTCACAAATGCCTAAATTGTCTTCACTGGTGACTTCATAATCATTGGTGAGAGTATCCACTGCAACTCAAAAGTTACTATATTTGATATGTTGACTAACTAACTAGTGTTTGGACTTAAACTTGATATGAGTTGGTGCTTAAAACAAATTTGTCCTATAAAAGAATGACCTTAGCAAAAGGTTACAGAGGCTTAATGAGACTCCATTCATCCACGCCCATCCCAAGCCCATTTCCTGGTCCCAGTCCACAATATTCCCCTACATTCCATCCATTCCCATTGTAATGTATAATTGTATGCTTGCTTCTTTCTCTTCCAGTGATTCATCCGTTGCATGATATCACCAGTAATCAAGACCAATCGATCAATAATCAATCAATTGATCCACGGACTCATCATGCAATCAGATCCATACTTAAAAGGAAATTCATTTTATTTTGATGAATTTATGCCAAAAATGAGATTTACAAAGTGTCCAGATGTGACTATTACTTGGAAACACAGGTTTAAATTTCAGATGGCTTAGAAAGCTACCTGTCATATCCTGCTCTGTGGTGTTTGCTATGTAATCTGTGTACACATCAAGTGGAGGTACATGTTGTCAGAAACCTATGAAAATTGACTCCTACAATTGTATCTACAGATTTGACAGTATATCATTGTTATGCAGAGGGCCGTTGATACACTGAGTGTTTTCACTTTGACATTCCCTGATATACGGTGTCATCATTCACATGATTGCAAAAAAACACAGAGACTGAATACAATCAGACTTCTCGTGCAAACTCATAACTAGTTTAATTCCATGTTGTGCTTTCAAATGAAGTATCGATGATTTCACATTGTAAAATTTAGCTTACACAAGAAAAGATAGCTGCTATTTTGTATGTTTTGTCAATTTTTGATCTGTCTCAGAGGACATCCCTGTTGTAACAGTGGTGTTCATCATGTCTAATTTAAGCAACCGACCTAGTTTGTCAAATGATATGATAGTTGTCTTACCTTGATTTGCCACAGAATGGGAAAAAAACTGTTGACATTGTACCTCCACTGTTGCTGTACATAGAAAATGCCGATTAGCAAGGCTAGCTTATTGGTTAGAGCTAAGGGTAAAGTTATTTTGCAATAAATGCTTGTAAATTTGTATGGATGATGAATATTGCTACTGTATACTCATCATCACACTGCATTTTGTAAAGCTACATTTAGCTGGGGATAAGGATCTAAGAGTCTCATTGTTGTCATTTTCAGCTCATCTCATCCAGCACTTTCATTACAACGGAGAATACCATTCACCTGCTCAAATTCTTACTTTGTGTTGTATTTATTTACTGCCTATTTACAATGTCAAATACTGGAAATAAAACCAGAAAAGTATAAAAAAAACTGTTTTCTAGCATTTGCTCATATGATTTTTGTCTTATTATTTAATAGTTTCTGTTGAAATGATGATCTTTTCATTGTGAAAATGGGTTATTCTAAGGAGAAAATGAATCAAGGATAAGAGTAGCATTACAACATGACTTCTTGATTGTCATGTTTTCTTGTAATTTTTGGTATGACTCCACATCATAGTTGATTAAGATCGTACCATTCCACAGAAAATTTTTGAGGCAGGCATCATCGTGATGTATATTTGTTGGTAATATTTCTGATAGCATGGAATTTCTGATATTTCAGAATTGTGATTTCCATTTTGATTTCAACCAAGCTGAGATAAGTTGGTATCACAATATTGTTCTTGCAGATATCTTTATGCAAGTAGAACTCTGTGCAATATTGATGTGTATTTGCCACTAGTATGATCTACATGTATGTACCTTTTGTAATATTCACGTTTCATGTATTAGCTTTGAACTTGAAAGGCCTGAAATGTTCCTGTATTCCTTTGTATATACTCGCTGGACAGCCTAAATCACCAAACTGTCTCCAAGTCATTACAAAGTTCTTTTCAATGAAAGTGTATAGGCTGAACAGCCTAAGTTACCAAACTCTCTCTGAATCATTACAAAGTTTCTTTTCAATGAAGGTGTGTAGGCCATGGCAAGTGATCTTTTTCCACAATTATGTTACATTCTTGGTACAGTCCAGATTGTACTCTACCTTGCATATATCTGCCAATAAAGTTTACAGGGTTATCCCAGCAAGGGTTCTCTGTCTTTCTTTAAGCATGTTTACAAACCATCCAGCAAGACATTCTTTCTCTTTAATACTGAACAGACAATTTTTCATTTTTTTGGCATGGCTTTAACCTTTTGGGGCTTGTCATTTCCCAAGTGCCAAGTCAGTAAAACCTACCATACACATTTTCACACACTTGGCACGCATGTCATTGTAGGTCAAGTTAATTACACTTGTTTATTGTATCTGAAGTTTTTAAATGGGGCCTATAAATCAAGTCTTTGTAAAAATGCCTCACCAGTTTCTAACCAACTTGACCGGATGGCAACAGACAAATTTGGCAGGATGAGGGTTATAGGTGAAAGAATGAAATTATTTTTTTGAGGAAGTCATCTGCAATTGTTTCAGTGATGCCCTTAGGAATACAATGTCTGCACCACCCTTTTACCAAGTTGGAAATATCTAAATCTACTGTTTTCAGCTTTTTGGACACAATCAGTTCAGAGAAGCAAGGTGGGCGATTATTTCAAGTGTTGATGTCAAGGCAGAGGACTACCCCTGGGCTGTGTAGTGTTCGCGGTAAATTGACTGGCATGAAGAAATGCAAGACAAATGCTACTGTATAATATTGTAATTTTCTAAAAACTTTCACAAAAGACAAAATTAGGGGACCCAACAAATTTGTTTCATTGAAATTGCATCTTGATTTCATGATATGGTGGTTCAATCATTTCTTTAAAACTCATGACTCTCCATTTTCCTGGCTGTTTTGATGAAGTATGATTTGGTATGTTCATCAGGTGGTCAGAAACCAACCTTTATCTTTGTGTTTTTCAAAGTTATTTGTAGAGGGATGCTTTAGTAATATGTGATGAAAGGAAATAAAGCTTTTGTCTTGATCAACACCTAGTTGAGGCTTGATATTTATCACAAAACGAAATGAGCTGCAAAAAGATCAAGGCATGAGATGAATATCAGTGCAATGTTCATCAAAATCTAAGTTAGAAACTTATTTTTGTCCTCTTCGTGTCTATCGACAATATTCGCGTTAAAACAAATTCCAATGATTTGTTTATTTGGTAGTCCTCCACAGCAACTGTACAATACGAAAATTTCAAGCTACAGCAACAAAAACTGCATCATACACGTACACTAGAATTTATTCAGCATTATTATTAAGAATCTGCTTTTGCCAAGCTAAGCATCAAGTCAAGCAAATGGAAAATTAAATATATTGCTCTTCAGGAAAAATATGCGCTGAACAAAAATGGTCTAGCATAGAGATGCACCTAGTTTATACTTCCCGTACATCTGAACCAGTGAAGATCAGGTTGAACGGCACAACAGGTGGGCTACCTTGGTTGTCAGTGACAAGTTGTGTATGGGAGATGAACACGGAGAAATTTCAACTTCCTGACTGAACTTTTCAGATGTTATATCACTTGATTGTAAATTTGCAGTTGAAAAGAAGTCAATAGCGTATATCAAAATGGTAACTAAATGTGGTTGATATTTGTACCAGCTAAGATTGGTATATAACTATACACCACATCAATATAATTAGGCCTAACAAAAAGTGTAGATTGTATTTCAAAACGGTGGTCCATTGACACAAATGGACTTTAATGTACTACCACTGTGAGTGGTTCATTGCCTTTAAACATGAATAAAGCAAGAAGTCTTTGTAATTATAAGGTAATTGATACAGTAATAATTATTGAAAAAAAACAGGGTCTTTTATGTGTAATTTCTGGTCAGATTTTATATAGTTTTGGGTTTATTTCAATGTTATTCATGTTGGACGTCTCAAGGTTTTATTATTATTGCATACAAACAGGCCAGGTTTAATTGAATTTGTATATATAAGCAAAAAACTGCTTCAGATCTACAATGTGGTTGTCCATGACTTAATCATACTTGAAAAACTATAGGAATGATGGTAATTATGAAATTGCAACATTTTTTAGTTTCTATACTGGTAAAAAACAGGTCATTTAAAGCTGAGCATTGGTCAATCAGAAAGCAAATATTGAAAGTTTCTTCAAATGTATATCATGTATTCTCGAATGTGACTAATCAAGCGATGTATGTCAAATGTAAACTTTTGTAAATACCAAGTTTTGAAGTTCATTCCAGTAATTTTCTGACCACTGTGCCCCAGTGAGATTCAACCCATTAACCTTATCCTACATTCAACCACAAACTGGTTCACACTTTTTTTCCTGTACAATGGAGGCTTTTGAAATTGACTTTTTCTTCATGTAACATTTAACATAAATCTCTGTTATCTGCTGACACACCAAATTACCCCTTTTGTGAAATGTTAAATTTAACATGCCTTCTAATTGTATTAAAAGCAATCACGAGAGATGTTTTAGTTCACAGATTTTACGGAGGTAATATTTAAATTTGTTCGGAAGCAATAGTTTCGTTGTAAAAAGTTTTTTGTCATTCTTTTATGTAATGATGTAGATTACCTACATGAAATGTAGTGTTTATCTGTTTCTACATGTATGAAGTATTTGGTGTTTCAACCTTACATTAAGGTTTGAAGCTTTTTTGTCATTGTACAGCAAATTGTATTATTCAGTGGAATATTCGCAGCTATTGCAAAATAAATTATAAACTTGCTTCCCGAGTCTGATTTAACTTGTGTGGTATGTCCTGTGTTGCATGTCAATTAAAGTACAGGTATTTCATGTCTTTAATAGTTATGATGATTTACTCGCACTCTTTGACACTGATTTGCTGGTTGTTGTTGCAAAGGATTAATACATTGTACCAATTCTACAGGGAAAATTGTCAAATTGAAGTTTGATGTTTTAATGTTTTTACACATGGTGGCGTACTATACCAATCTGTGAACATGTTAGGAAGGGGAGGGGGGGAATAGACCCCAAGATTAAAGCAGTGGTCAGTTGTTCTTGTACATATGACTAGTTTAGCATTAGCAGTTTGTATCAAGGATATATTTAGATGAATTTTTTAAAACGGATTATTCAGTGCTCATCACATATCAGCATTATTTCTGCTGTCAAAGAAATGACAATCTGAAAGTCC
Organism: Ptychodera flava; assembly: GCF_041260155.1. Lineage (NCBI taxonomy): Eukaryota > Metazoa > Hemichordata > Enteropneusta > Ptychoderidae > Ptychodera > Ptychodera flava. The sequence goes on from NC_091945.1 coordinate 35,920,364, forward strand.
AGTCTGCCCAACCGATGTTTTTCAACATCAGAAGTATGTTTGAAAAAAAATTTCAAATCAATAATTAACATTCAACTCGTAGGATGTCATGGCATCATATCTTGTCAATTTTTACATTAAATAAATGAGATGTCACTATGCCTACAGCAAATCCTCAATGGGTGAAACTGAGTAAAAGAAGATAGAAGTGCAAGCAAACTGATGAGCATAAACAAGCATATAATATGTTTATGATTTTATTGTCATTGTTTCATTCGTACCTTGTGTCATGTATTACAGAACACTGCAATACCAAGTACACATCATTTATGCATTCTGAAGTATACCAAAGGCCATAAGGTAATTGGATTGATCCTTTGGCAAGAGAACTTCCTTGTTGGTTTGTTACATGACTTAAAGGAATAGACACTTTATTGAAATAAAACTGAATTGTCTTCCAACAGACAACAAGTGACTATAGTTGAAGCAGGGTACATTTACTTTATAATTCTGGTAAAAATCAAACTCTAAACTTACTAAACTTGGAGATCCATTGCTCCAGAGATCCCTTACATATCAAGTAGATCAACATCTAGCTAACAAATCAGTAATTGTTATTTGCTAAGATGAGGTTTTTTTGAAAGGCTATCCAAAACAAAATAATACTTTCTCGAGTAAAAAAGAAAATAATGTGGCGATATCAGTGTACAATGGTAGGTGAAAATTACAACCTTTTCTGTGATCTGATATAGTCAATAAGCTGAGCACCAACCATCATCCAATGAATCAAATTGTACATTCCAGTTTCGTCAAATTTTGCCTAATTTAAGAATCCATGTGGTGAATAACAGCCTCAAGGTTTGTCTGTTGTGAGTTTCGAAACTTTGAATAACTCCAAGATTGTGAAACTTTTAAAACGCTTCCAGTTGCCATACCTGGTCAACAGTACAATACAACAGCCTCTACAAACTTCAAAAATATACAAAATTATGCAAGAATTATAGCTATTAGAGTCTTCAGTTAATCTATCTATGGTAATTTGACTGTAAGGAACTTTTAAAATGGAGTAATGTGTCCACTGTACCTATTGAAACCATAGTAACAGGAATGTTACAAAAACAAACAATTCCCATTTGCTAAATATCAAAAAGGTAAAAGTATGCAATACTTGGTTATCCTATAAACTACAGCAGTTGTCCACAACTTGTACTGTTATTTACTCACTGTTCTACACAAGATTCATTACATCATTAGTTTTGATAGAAAAACATCTCTTCCCTCTCGTTTCCTTTTGGAAGTATAACTTCTGATAGAATATGGACAACACCATTGGTGAGGGTGATGTCAAAGCCAACTAACATTTTCTGTTGGATGGTCACGCCACCAGGACCCATCTCCATCACCAACTGTTTACCATTCAAGGATTTGAAAGTCTTGAAGTCGTAGAAGCCACCGTAGTAGTAAGCATCACCAACAACGTGGGTCAGAAGTGTCTGATTCAAATACGTTGCGTTGTTTAGTTTCTTCTGCTGCTCAGGTGTTAATTTCTTGATGGCCTCATCACTTGGAGCAAAGACGGTGAGTGGCTTTGTTGGTTCAGTTGCCAAGGCTGAAGTTAGGTTTACTTTCTGTTGAGGGTTATTGAAAGTTGTTTGTAAAACTTAAAAGTTAGCTGGCACACCTACCCAGCCTTTTCTAAATACAAGTGAAAATAATGAGACTGCTATGTCCAAGCAAATACAAATCTGCCAATGACAATATGGATACCTATGATGTTCCAGTGTACACATGGAGCCAGATGGTTACATTAATCATACAATGCCATTAAATTCATGTAATAAGAAAAGGGCCATTTATATGTTGTATATGTAATAAGGGAACTTGGCTGGTAGGCATTCTAGCAATCCCTACAATATACCTGTAATTAATATATATATATATATATATATATATATATATATATATATATATATATATATATATATATATATATATATATATATATATATATATATATATGTGTGTGTGTGTGTGTGTGGTGTGTGTATGTATATTATCCATACATACATACATATGTATGTGCCTAAAATTCTCACCTGCAAGAGTTGATTAAGCATGGAAAATCTTGGGTCAACACTGAAGAACTCTGCGATGTTGATGCCTGTTGGGATCGGATAGATAACCTTCTTTACAATATGGATTAACCCATTGGTGCACTCATAGTCAGGTTTGAACACTTTTGCCCCAGACACAGTGTACACCTGCAGGAGAAATGTTGAAAGACCTAGGATTAAACAAATTTGCAATCTTTGACATTGAACAAGGTGTTTTTAATATATATCTTTATGTATTGATTAACTCTCACTTTCTACAAGTATAAACGCTTTCTGCTAAAATAGAGGTAGACTTAAATATTAATCATTACAAAATACTTTAACGTATTTTATTTTCAAGGAGTCAGGTATTTTGGAGGAGCCCCACATCTTCCTATGCGAAAGCGCCTTGTACCACATTTCAAAGGGTGGGTGGTGATAGAACGCTGACATGCAAGACAGGCATTGGATGCCAAATTCCATACTCGATCATCGATCTTTTTCTGGTCATCCATTCGGATGTTCGGTCATTTCTTCGCGAATTTTCATACGTGTTGGTAAAATAGCAACGAACTGTATCATGAGATTTTATAGTCAATAAAGAGATCGCGATAGGCCATACCAGCCAGACATCGAGAGAATAGATTCGCGCCCGCATACGAAAGCTTCAGTAGCACGTTTGTTTTTATGTATAATTGCGATACGGACTCCAAAGGCGACAATGAAGGGGCGAAGACTTATTAGTACTATATAAGCTTATCACACTGATATCACCTCATGGGTACAACCACATGGATGGCATTATCCCACGATCCTCATTGACACTTTTTCATGATGCATATCCGGTAATGCTTGTATGTTTCCTGTGGATAAGAGTGATATAGTCTTTGCTTCACCATTTTACGTATGCAGTGAATGGGCGGATGTGAAACGGTTCAACCAGGATCAGTAACTCGGGCCTTATTTATGGAAATATGGCAATCCCACGTATGTTTCAGATGTCGTATTTTTAGAACAAAGTATGAACTTTTGAAAGGTAACTTTGAAGGACTTTCCAGCAGTGTTTTCTCATTCTCACTTTTTCTTATCGACGATTTATTTCAAAACAGTCACATTTCTCCTTGAGGCCACACAGTCATCCGAAATTCAACCCGATGAAAACGAAAAGGAATATCAATAGCCTATGTTGATATCCGATAATTTATATTTAAGAGTGACAATTTATTGCCTTCTGCAAAGTGGAACTCTACTATTGTTTCATTGATAATCGCTACGTATTATGGATAATCTACGAACAGTTGCAACAGATTGGATTTAATTCTTTTAAAGTACAATTGTTTGTCTATCTCATCCATCTATCTCCCCACAAATCCATTTACTACCGAACAGAAAATGTTGTTTTAGTTAGCACACTAGATCTTACTGTGTCAAGAATTAGTTACTATAATACACTCTTGTTTCCACCTCTATACAAGACTGCATGCATAATGCATTTGCATTTACCGGCAAGTTTACCCCTTTTTTACGGAACCAACACGATATAAAACTCAAATTATATATCACAGAATTGGATTATATGGGAAATGACATCAATGAAAGGAAGTTTCCTTAAAACGATATCTTCATAATCTTGGATCGATAAGATTCATCGGGTCAGGAAATGAAGGAACAGACAATTCTGACATCCTAAAACCTACGCAATACGTGGCCCGTCGTAGCAAGTCCTTTCACATTGCCGCTGTTATTCACTTTAATTAAGATTTCCAACCAGCTGACACACGCGCACAGCGTCAGAACACGAGGGGACGATTTCCGACGATTGAGTTGGGGTTGACAGCAATTCTCTGCAGGTCGGCCATTTATACATCTTTCTGATCTTTGTGTAAGTACTGTCAGTTTGAAACCACCCTGGTCGCTTGTGTTACCACCATCAGCGTTATTAACGACGATCTTTATTCACTCAAACAAAAGACAGTTCAATCCTATTTGGTTGGCACTACTTACTCATAGTGGTTGCAAGTACAGTCTGCTAAAGCGCTACTATTCTCCATAATTTTGACTTCTTCAAGGCGAAATCACTCATGCGTATTACCTTTCAAAGGGATTTACATGTGAAATCTTGCATTTATGCGGCTTTGTGGTGTGCTTGACTCCACACAAACTGCAGCGACAAGCCGGCTGTGATATTACATCACCGCTATTGTACTTCTAAAGTTGCTAATAAAGTGCGTGAGCTAAGAGAACCAAAATCTTCTTTTCCTGGACGTGTAAGTTGAAAAAAACCAATAATGGGTATGCAGTCACAATAGAGTTCTGAAGAGACCGACCGCATGGAAGAGCTATCCATGTCATTAATGTGGTCGTATAGTCGGATGTATTGTTGCCAGATTTGACATAGAACGAACACCCACCAACTCCTTGTAGTTGCATTCTCAGAGAAGACAATGAGCATCAGTTACTGGAGAGGACCTTGTGAACGTAACATCCTCTTCTCTATTTACTTTTACTATAAAATACATTCACAATTAGTGGAGAAACAGACTAGACAAAACAAGTTGAGTCATCGAGGTTTTGTTATTGTGTTTGCAATTTTGTGTTCAATAATTGGCTTGAAAAAATGTTCTCGGAAGGTTGATTTCTGTTACTACAGAATGACGTAGGCTATGTCGGATATACGCTTTGAAACACACTTTATAAAGTTATCAATGCATCCTCTTGACACGCGGACAATGGGGTAAGTTTCCCTGTGTACAGGAGGGATCCGGTGGGATGGCCCCTGCAAATCATTAATAAAATTTAGTTAACAAAAAAGTACAACAAGCAGTGGCTACTGTTTATTGTGTTTCTGCGGCGTTTAGTGGTATTACTTTTCAAACGCCTTATGGGCTGCCCATACATAACCCGAGGTATTTCTCACTTGCGACACAGTGCTCGATTGTAGATGTATTTAGGTGAAATCAGCCGAAACAGCGCGAACCAGAGGCACGCACGTATATCATTCTTCACAAATCTACGCATCTGTTGCAAGGCCAGAAGGGCGTTTATCTACCCGCTTCCCGCCACTTGACGGCGATTGATTCCCAGGTCTAGACGTTCTACAACTGACTTTTAGTGACCACGTTTTGGAAGATTACCATTTCAATCGTTAATTGTCACTGTTCGGGCCACTTATACTCGGCCCGCACAGGAGACCTTCAAGCGTGAAATACCTACAGGCTCGCGTTATCTGCAGAACTTTAGAATCAATTTGATGACCTCGGCCAGGGACCACATCAGTCGAGTTTCTTCGTGTGGTAAGTACACAAAATTTCGAACATATCGGCACTAGGTTTTCAGCCACTGACAGACGGTGAACTTTAGTCAATTTCGAGTCGTTTTGACCATTAAGTTAATTTCAGCTTAGCCGGTTGTGTTGTATTTGGTAAAACTTTCAAATGGAAATATCCAAACTTCTGACCATATTCGCTGGTGTGGCAATGCATAAACTTGTGCGTAATCATGAAACATAGAGGTAAGGTCAACCGGGTCAAAATACAACATTGATAAATGACATTGAAGGACAGGTTTGGGAATTGGTAACCTAGCAAGACAATGGAGAGAGGTTTTGCAACGTGTTTGGCTGAAAACTACGGACGTTAGATCACGTGTCTCAATACGTCTACAAGGATCAAGAGGTGGTATCGAAAGAGTCCTAGGACCGAGGCAACCCGAATGAATATATCAGTCGTCGACAAAAGCGCTGTAGCGTATTTGGCACGTTGAAAGCAGGATGAACTAAACTTTTATTTGAAATTTGGCAAATGGATAGTTTCTTCACTTTAATTGCCAACCTTTGAGTCAGGTGTTAAGTTTAGGCCTTGAGTGTTCCTTGTCATTGATGTCTAAGAAAGGATAGCCGAATTAACTTATTAGACAAGTTTTGACGTTTAAGTCGTTCAAGTTCGCGTTGACGCACACAGCGAGACACAAGAAATTGCGTAAAGCAAGTGCAGATGCACGCCAATGGGCACTACCCTAGGGGGTTGGCCTTTAACAACAATGAGTGACATATGGAGAATATCCAATATAGTTATTTCTGGGTTCATTTTAATTGAGACGAAAACACGAAGAAAATGGTGATGAACAGTTCTTGGTTTTCAAGGTAAATTACAGTCAGCAATTTTGGCGTTGTTACTGTGTTCAACATGCGATGGTAACATTTTCGAGTGTGGAGCTATACTATATTTCAACGAAAATACATGTACACGATAAGGTTTTAAATCTTTAATTTTATATTACTTATTATTCGAGCGTTCTGCCGTAAGTAACTGGGGTTAGCAAGGCTTTCCTACCTTTCCTTGCTGAATTCCCAACACCAGAATGTACTTTAAAGAGATCGCCACTCTATCTTCGGTACACCACCATGGAGGTAGCACACAGACCGTTTGCTTGTCTCCATGGGTATGACACACCTACACATTTTGTGTTATGAATTCAGGCTTTCTGGCCAACGTGAACGTAGCTACTTTTCAGAATTGGGGTAACTCTTTGTACGATGTCTTACCATGACTCCTCAGGTCATCTGAATATTGAATTACCCCTGTTTTGACAGGTTGAGTAAGCAAAGTGCGTCAGAGCTTGCAAGTCCTGGGGTCGTACCGTGCACCACACGAATGACCCCGCAGTACCACTCCTGTTTTGCATTCACTGTCCCATATTTAAGGAGAGCGCAAATCAATGTGTATTTCATCGTGATTGGAAAATCTTGTCCTTGGTCATCGACTGACATTTCGTACTATGGTCTATACGATTGGCCTAGGGTACATAGTATTGGTAAACAACCACGGTTGATTCACTGAGTGGGAAACCGGAATTGCAAGAAACGTGCTCAGTATATTACTATACGTATACCATTAATAATATTGAAGACAGATTACACTGACCTTCCTATGACCTCCGCTAAAAGCTTCATAGATGTTTACACGCAAAGATTGTAGAGAATAACCGCCTTCAGATGGTTTAAAAGCGCTCGGGATGAGAAGATTGTGTTTGTAGTCGCGGGCGGGATGAATGCCAATAGCCATGTGATAGCGCAAGACCCAGTCAACCACGTTTGGGTTTTCTAAAGCTTTCCTCGTCTCCTTAGACATCGTCTTGAATGCTTCGTTATCAGGGACAAACACTGTGAACTGGGTGCTTGTTGTTAGCTGATCTTTAACCCATGGCGAAGTATCCACCAGTTTTATGAACTCGGTGGCGCCCAGTGTCAAGGCAGTGTTGTAGATTGTATCGGTCTTTCCTTGATTTTCAGAACCCGGTCCGATACAGGCGACTTGAAACCCACAGAGCAATAGATGCGCCAGGAATAAATTCAGCAAACCCATGGTGAGACCAAACTGCTAACAGCAACCTTGCCGTCCAATTTTACCCAATACTGTTTGCGAGCAGACAGACCTTGTCACAATCAAATAACATCCGAGAGTCAAAGTTCATCTGTCCTATGATTATTGTTCATGCTGTCTTTCAGGCTACGTCACTTTCATTGTCCTCTATCGATTGTTCAAAAACACCCGAGCAGGGCAAACGTATACCCGCAATACTATGCCAATCTGAAAAAGCAAATGACAAGGACACAGTGAAGACACCGAATGAATCCAGTATAGTTTGCCCGTTTTGTCGGTCGACAGTGCATTTATTTCCTCTCCCCAGAACTCAAATCACCTGACTCACCTCTATTATTTATACATGAGCTGTCACGATGATCAAAAGCGACGTTTGTCTGCACATTTTAGAAAGACGGAATGATGGTAATAGCTGAAACTCAAAGTACTGTTTCTTTTCGTGCTGCTTTATTTTACCACCATTACTCTGCGTAGAATAACCGTGATTCTACAAAGGTAAAGCTGTCCACACACATTAATACATAAGAGTATTTTTAATACTACTATTACCAAGAGCGGTCCTAATAGTTCCAACGTCTGCAACGTACTGTTTGTCGTCGTACAAGATGCGAATTTTCGAAGGAATGTTGTCTAAATGTTTGCAATCTATTAGTTGTAACACATGTGAAGTATTTAGCTTGGAGAAAGCGTTCATAATTTCAAAGGATCTGCCGGGGAAATTGTAATTGCACCTGTTATTATTCAAACAAAGCATGTGATTGGCTTATGTGTAGCAAAAATACGCCACTGGGCAATCCCAGTGTCTTCCGGCCTTCGGTGCTAAATTCAAGGCAGACTTAGGCTAATCGATCCCGAATATATTGCATCTAGCTGATCAAGATCTAAACTGGTACATCTCACAGACTCTGGTTCCAGAGTTAATCATTTTCTTCAATTTGAAGCTCAATTATTTGATACCCTTTGCGCAGTGGGACAAGTGGTCCTGGTTTTATAACTGTATACATTGTTGACATTGCGAAACAGCGCTATCCTCATTATCGTTTCCACGGAATGACGCCATCAACCGAAGAATGGAAGATGTGATTTGAGGTCAGTACATACGTAATATGTCTGTACACACGTAATATGAATAACTGAAAACAGACCACAAGCTTTGGTTTCTTGCGCATACATCGCCAACTCACACAACGAGTTCGGATATTTGCCAAATAATTCGTGTTACTAAAGTAAAAGATAACTAAACCTACAGTCTCACCATCAGGAAACCTTAAGATTATCATGGATTGTAACGGAACCATTAGTTAACCAGTAGCCTTTTAATTATTATTTTTAAAGTAGTAGTAGTAGTTGTTGTGGTAGTAGTAGTATCAACAAATATAAAAATATCAACAAGTATACAACACAACATATAAAGTACACGGGTATAGTATCATTTAAAAGCCGCACTGTGGTCGGAAAAAGGTCGATTTGCAACACGCGGGCAAATTCAACGGTTTCACGTGTAAGTGCAAAATTGCGTCAGTCCTGGTTTTTACCGTGTTATCAACGTCACTGAGAAAGTACAAAGGTACGTTAGGACTTTGCGGTTACAATAGCAATGCTGTAGGTGTCGTTGATTGTCTACAGACAACTAATTATGTCCCGGAGCTGCCAATGTGAGGGTTGATGCGTCAATTGGGTTTCAGCGATTGAAGAGGTTTTCGTAACAACTTCAATATGGTTATGTAAAGGAAAGAGAACAACCGTTTACCTCTCAGGGTTTGCTACATAAAAGCTTACGGTTACCGACGGTTAGTTAAAAATCAAGGGATGATCGTATGCTGATTAAGCGTCCGAGGATGAGTGATTCAAGTTCTATTCACATTTTTCGATTCTGTAGAAATGTTCTACTCAAAAGTACAGTGATTTACTTGATGATTATCAGGGTTTGATGAATTTGTGTCGGCGTATCTACTCGATGTGGGTTAACTATGATTTCTCTTGAAGTTTGACTACTTGTTATTTTCGCTGCAGTATTTTGAAATGTCTCACTTCTTTATATTACCTGTACGCAGACAGTACACATGCAGGGCTCGAAATTAACCTTTTTCCCTGGTAGTCCCATTGGCTACCATTTTCTGGAAGTTGGTGGTCCAGTGACAAGGTCTGGTAGCCCATGCCGGAATGAAGAGGTTTTTTTGTAAAGAATACTAGACAATGAAAGATTTATTTTTCATGATTCTATCCAAGAAGTGAATTTTCTAGTCATTTGACATCAATACCTGCAGATCATAGCCTTAAGAGAACAGTATAGCATGTGTAGTGGACAACGGTGACGCCTCAAAGTTTGACGACCTATTCACACGTACGCAGAGCTTATATGCCAATTTTGATGTTCGCCATGACAACGACTTTTCACTCAGCAAGTGTAAACATAACATAGCTAAAAATAGATTGGCTATGAATTTCAGGATGACAACTTGGTACAGTCATGTTCCAATTAATTTTGTGGCAATTTTCGCTATATTTCTCCACCATAGTACACTATCATGGGATGATCTCGTACACTTCGGAAAGCGTAATTTGTGGATGGCCCGACAGCTTTTTCTTTGCAGTTTGAATAACTTTGTGTTTAATTGTGATTGATACATTGTGATTAAATAACTATGAAAATGAATTTTCATTGGCCATCATTTCCCGAGCCTGTCATCCAAGCATATCAGTTCAGTATTTTATTGAAGTTTGTCCCAACAAAGTCGCCTTTTAATTTGCATACAAAGTCACAGTCTGGTCTTTCTGTGTCAGATGGGTTGACTGTATTAGCGTCGGTCATCTCACAGCGATCAACATAATGTCGCCCACTAAGTAATTTTATGTCCCAGGCTTTGGTAGTCCGTGTGGGCTACCATTTCATGGAATTTGGTAGCTCCAGGGAAAAGTTGGTAGTCTGTGGACGCGGGACTACCGCTAATTTCGAGCCCTGACATGTAAATTGAATGTGGCATTGTAAGGAGATTGTGTACTTCAGAACAGTACTGAGCACAACGTAACATTAAAGGGATACAGTCGTCGGAACTGCGCTCAAAGGTCGTATTGGACCCACATGACCAATGTAAATACTGTATCCAAGATACGATAGTGATTATACATCGTATAATTAAAATACTGCAGCTATGATGATGAGCTGCATCTAGATATCGTGCACAAAATACATTGTTTGCAAACAAGAAACTCGCACAGGCGTAGTTCCGACGACTGTTTCCCTTTAAGAGGTTCGGACCGAAGCTACATGTAGGTCGCTACAGAACACCCGGAACAAAGACTAGAAATGTTAATGAAGCAAAAGTTTACCTGGTCAGCAACAACATTCTTTCACCTCCCACGTTACAAAGTCCAAGAAAATATGAATAAACATTCATGCTTCTAAGTTGACTATATGTAGTTCACATAGTGTTTACATTAAATGAAATGTGCTTTAATATTAGTATATGCTTGAACATACTAAATAGATTCATCATCGTAAAATCGGCTATCTCACATGACACTTCTACATTTATCACAAAGATTTGTAGAAACATAAACTATAAGACTGCGAAGAAATTACATACTTGGAACGCATATCTGTGAATAAAACAATTTTGAATTCGACTTGTTGAAATTATCGCGATGTAGTGGAATTATCCAGACCAGTGAAGGTAGTTACATTGTATATCGAATATGGTCATTTTAACGAATTCATTTAAAACTGTAGAAATGGTCATTTTAAACGAATTCATTTAAACTAGCGACAAGTTTTGGTCACTGCCAACAGAAACGGGCGCGTTCCATTGAAAAATTATGTAATGGCAAGGTTTTGCCTGAATGCAATAAAGTATACTCAAACGCTCTCACCCTTGTCAATAAAAATCAAACACGCTGGAAATAAAGGATCAGTATTATCTATCTCAAACAATTCAACTTTGACAAAGTCATTAGCATACCATCACAACCTTTCCGACAACCCGTCTGCTGCAAACGCATCAGTAGAATCTTGATTGACGAGACTGGGTAATACTGGACTAATGCTAATCTGATGTGCAATTCAACATTATCTTGGGGAGTATGTTTTTATTTATTTGCCGGTAAACGTTCCCTTAGACAAGCACTGATTTCTACCGTCAAGGGAATATGGCCCACTGTTCTTCACGTGTGTAAAATCCAGACTGTGAACAAGCCAGAAAGCCTCTTACAAAAGGTTTTAATATGAAAGGTTCACCAATCGAATAGCAAACATAAAGCGTATTTATTACTTCATCGTGAAATCGTTCATTTTGACTCCTTTTAGAGTATTTTTGAAATTTTCAAATGAATTACACCTAATTTTTTTTGCGAAAGACTAAAGAAAGTAATAGTGTTAAGATAAACACCGTGTTTGATCATGTTTAGCAATTTAATTGAGAAAAACAATTCAAAGGGGCAGTCTTCAATCCCTGGTTCTCGCATTAGTGGTTGTTGATATTGACTGTTTATGTGATTTAGTACTTTGTTCTCCTTTGAAATTTGTACAAGGTTTGTCAATTTTGCTCACAGATAAAGCTGATAAAGGCCTGCCCGTTTAAGTGACTAGTCAGGTATACTTGTCAATTTACAAAAATGTTATAAAAATCTGTTTCAACACACTATTATACCAATTTAACGCGTTCAACAGTTTTTGAATATTTTAGAGAGAGGTTGTAGCCTTCGAAACCTCCCTCAAAACAAGATCCACCGTCTTGCCAACGGCCATTTCCATGTGCCTACCCATTCTAACTGAGCTCACCTCTCAATTATCCAAAAGAACCGTTCTCACATTATTGGAGGTTTTCCCCGGAAAGCACGACAGTCGAAAAAGATGTTTATCGGAAAAATCTTAAAAAGGTTTTGCATCATCAGCTTATATTACCCCTACACACCGAACAAAACCTTTCCTCGGTCTCCTCAAAAATGATTTCCCACTACTTCAGACACAGGATCGTCACGTATATGCCTGACACCTTCTGGAAGGGATTTACATGTTTGACAATGTACTAGGATCGTCCCAATTGATCAGGATGACGTTGTGTAAGTTTTGTATTTATCAATTTTCTATGATTTGTGTGTAACAAAGTTACTATTTAAAACTCTAAATTAGATATGTGTCCAGCTATTTACAAAAATCTTTAATTTCTCACACAAACAAGAACTAGATTTGAGTCTGTGTTCCTATGGTGTAAGAGGCAAAATACGTATGTCAAGAGAAAGAACTTATTATCACCCAAATAGAAAAGTGAAACAAAATCATAGAGTAGGGAATCACAGGAATCAAATTCACGAAGCTTAGGCTGTCTAACTTGTAGGACTCTCCAGAACGAGCGTACATTCTTTCACAACATAGTGATCTAATCTACGTTTACACGTAAAGATACCAACACTTTGATGTTGAGCAGAGGCAGCCGGTACTTCAGTAAAGCACAGACATTTTACTCCCTTGCTCACATGAGAGGCGATATTTTGTAGTCTGCCAGTCCCTTGTCCCGGCCTTCGATTATCTTGAAATAATGATTTTTCTCAAACGGACTTGGACATATATGCGATGTTCATAACGTATTTTTAGTAGCAACATATTGTACAATGAAGACAAATGTAAATGGTGAATTTCAGAACGTGCACGTGGCCTTGTCAAATGCTCAACGAGGAGTTATCTTTCCCTCATACAGTTCTTAAAATTGCTGCACTATGCATTGTAGACAGTGGTTTGTCTTATCATAAATCTACATGTTTCATTGGAAATGTAGAACTTTGCTTTGTTAATGCTCAGGGTGGCACAATTGATTTCCATAATTTGTGACACTTTGAAAATGAAACGTTCAAGACAGGGATTTCATACTTTGACATCACAAAAATTCGTATACTTGCTAAACCACATTGTCACCAATCCGTGGTATGTATTTGAAATATTCCCATATAATATCATTAAATATGAACAAGATTGACACAAATATATCCACTTTTATCGTTCATTAAGGGTGATCGAGTCTTTGCTACGTTATCATAGCTGCAAACAATAGAACGCGTACTCTACGACGCGCGCGTCCACTGTACGGGACCGTGCTCATACAACTTATTGTCAGAGCTTTTAGCATGAAAGCGGACGTTGTTGATGATTGAATGATCATTTTATTATCTTCGAGTTGTAAGTTTTAAAAGTTTTAAAAAATCTCAACAAAACAATTTGAAAAGGACATATTTCTCATCAAATTGTGATTTTTCTCATTTCGCATATGGGGAAGGGGTGATGGCAAGCAATGTACCATTGTAAATAGGCTGGTGACCCCACATTTTTATTTGATGCATATAATGTGCAATATCTGAACAATAATTTATGTGAAAATAAACAAAATTGTTGGATTGGAAATTTAAATAATTCTACAAAGTATGGATCAGGCGTGGTCATTACATTTAAGTTACGTTTGCAACAGCTTTAACTGTTGTTTTGGAAGGCCTGAGAGGTGATAATTTAAATTCTTGTGCACACTTTCAGCGGGAAAAAAGCTAAAACTTTCATTTATTACTCAATGTGGTTCACAAGTGTAGCATTTCAAGAAAGGGACTGAAAGTAAATATATCGGGTTGGGCAACGCTTACAGGAGATTCATAATTTCTGTTATTCGAATGGGATATTTGGCGGCCAGCAGGATTTGAAATACACCCATTTCAAATCCGTCTAGCTACCAAATTAATCTGGTGACATATTGATTTTTTTGTCTTAATCTCATCCTCACATATAAGTCTTACTGTTAGAGAAAAATAACGAAAATTGTTCGTAAACAAATAAGTGGCTTGATCACCCTTAATTTTTTCAATCGAAATGGAATCAACTAATTGCGAGGCGACTGGTTGGAAGAATTAAATGAACATCTTTCTGTCCCCTGGTCGAAATTTGAAAAGAATAAAGTACAAAGGGCAGCCATCATCATTGTCGTTCACGCCCAGCCCTTGAAAATTGACACCAAAAGTCCTCAACGAAGTCGCTTACATGCAGCTTACATATCAAGGGCAAGTTTAAGGAAGTACGCGCCTCGAAATTGAAAGACTAAACTTTTTGCTCAAATTTTCATCGGGGAAACTTTCAACCATTTTCTTTCAAAATCTATTGTATGAAAATAGGGAGTGTCACTGTACAAATGTTACTATTGTGAAGACAAAAATTTCCCGACTCTGGAAATTCAAGATGGCCACCATCCCTGTGTTAACTCTATAGGGGAAATTAAGTTTTCGATTTTCACAAACGTGTCATAACAGTAAGGAAAGAAGCTGGAACTGACGACGAGTGCTGAAACTGGAACTTATTTATTGAATACGGAACCATAACTGGACCTACCGCCCATCCGCTGATACATGAGTCTTAGTTGGTCCTAGTTCCTAGTTTCGGTCACTCCACTAGAGAGTAATCGTGGTCCAAAGTTCTAGTTTCTGAGTGAATGTCCTGTCTCGGTCACTCCACAAGAGAGTGACCGTGGTTATCGGTCCTCCAGTTCTCGTTGTTCGTTTTTCCTCTGAGTTAGCGTGTCTATTTTAACCACGGTCACTCTCTTGTGGAGTGACCGAGACAGGACATTCACAGTTATGGTTCCGTATTCAATAAATAAGTTCCAGTTATACATCAGCACTCGTCGTCAGATCCAGCTTCTTTCCCTTATGTTATGACAAACGTAAGCTTGTGAACACTGAATTTATACCATGAGCAAGCATTAAAGGTATACAGTCACCTGTAATCTAAATATGCCCATATATGGTCAAAATGCCCGTGTGACGGCGCTATTTTTAAAAAGCGGCCACCCACTTAAAATCGATGATTGGTCAGATTTTCTCTTTCCATGGTAACTGTGGCAAAATTGGGACAGGTGACAGTATACCTTTAAAGTAAGCCCCCGCAAATGATAGACCAAACACGTAATGTAAAAGTTAGAGAGTCGTAATATATGTCCTCAAGGCGCATTCTATACCTCTAAGGAGCAAAGCTTGCATGGGGCAGTTAATTGTGAAAAATGACGATTGCGAAATTGTGTTCCTTGTTTTGGAATTGGGGACTCAGATCCGCCGTGAGTTTCCGTGCCGCGAAACTGCAATGAATAAAATGTATCATGAAATGGCGAAATGGGTGAGGTGTTTCATGTGGAGGTAAGGAAGGGATCCACGAGCGCACCATACACTTCACATATAATAGTTTCATAGTGATGGCGGGCTACTGAAGACTCATAATGTCGAAACAAGAGTGCTGGCTGACTTTCTTACAACTTGCAAATATAATCGTGGTCGGATACATCAGTCACTTTACACTCTCAGCAACAAACAAATCGTGGTTCTATCACGTATAGATTGGTCAATGACGACGTAAGCACATAATTATTAAAAATTTGAACACAGGACCTACAGCGGCATATTTAGAATATAAAATATTGAAACTTTTAAGTAATTTTGCTTCTCTTGTGACAAAATTTGCATTTGACCCTTAACTTTAAGTAATTTTGCTTCTCTTGTGACAAAATTTGCATTTGACCCTTAAATTTTATTCTTTGTTTCGAAAGAGAATGGCTTCAAGTTTCCTTGAGAAGAATTTGAACGAAAGATATGGTCTGAGCAAAAGTTTAAAACTTTAAGTTTCGAGGTGCATGCTACGTTATCAGATAAATAAGACCGTCAACGGTGATTGTTGGCGACAATGGTCAAATTACCCCATGAACATTTCTAATCGTAGGGTATGTGTTGAAGTGTTCCGACGGCATGTGTTCACAGCTGTCTACACTGGGGACAGGTATTGTGACAATTGGACAGCGTCCTCTGTAAGATTCAGTGGTGTGTGGGTCTCCGCCAA
This sequence comes from Ptychodera flava, assembly GCF_041260155.1. Lineage (NCBI taxonomy): Eukaryota > Metazoa > Hemichordata > Enteropneusta > Ptychoderidae > Ptychodera > Ptychodera flava. Next base: position 35,936,668 of record NC_091945.1, read on the forward strand.
CTCTATTAGAGTGATTGGTGTTGGAGGTGGCGGAGACCCTATGTATGACTGAATTTGTCAGTTTCTCTGTACAGTTTCAAGTGACGAAATCGCGTGAATTTACATGAATACTTTTGCATGCCTCACGAGTCCTTTGTGTGCTTGCCAGTGCAGTAAGATATACCATGCTGCATATTAAGTGGCTATAAGTTATGCCTAACTCATTTTTAAGAAAATCTCGTATTTGAAATGTTTTAAGATTTGATGTCATACGAGCTCTGTGATGCAAGGACGCTTACTCGAAAACACCATGCCGAACAGATTTGTCCTTCAGAAGGCCCCAGCCTAACAGTCAATGCAACATTAGCTTGAAGGTTTGTGATGATGTGTAGGATTAACCTTGTTTTATAGATAAAATGCGTCTATTTCTCCGCCCGGTATCATAAGTTAATATCTTTTAAAAACTCATCCGTGTCGGACGCTGGTCAAAGTTTCTAAGGTACTCCGTTTCGAAGGTACTCCATTCCTGAGATGTTTTGTAACATTTCGATGTGGAAGCAACGTGACTACGAAGGCGGCATCAGCCACTTGCTGTTACTTTATAAATGAGTAATAATATTTGCTAAATTTACATGCAGAATATGTTGGACATTAAAAATGTTCGACGAAGTTTCATTCGGTAAACACAAAGGCCTGAAAACATCCCCATAATATAGTTGGGTCGGTTTCAGGCAAGTCAAGATGCATGCAAATAAACTTCAGAACATAGCCAATGATTTTATTACAGCCCTTCTTTGAAGCATAGATAATTGAAACAAGATCCACCGTGTATGTGTGAAGGTACGGACATCCGTACTTATAGGCCAAAGTGTTGTCACGGCAACTGTTAAACGTCCCGAATGATCGCACACTAAACTACATACATTTGCATGCGTATGATAGGTGTGTTTTTGTCGGTGGCGTGCTTCTTACGTTGTCAAAGTCTGTAACATGAAAGGTTCTTTAGGTTGCCTTGTGAAATGTTTGAAAGTTGTGTGGATCTTACATTTGGCATGTGCTCCGTATAAGTAACACCCAACACGATGCATATAAACAAAGCTGTTGGCCCGGGGCAAAGTCGGTGAAATTTACAAGGGTGACGTCGACCTTTGCGGTTTTGATTGGTATTTTCCAAGACATCAAAGTCGACATTACCTTGACGTGAACGTACATAAAGTTGATAAATACTGGGTTCTACTGGTTGATGCAGAGGCTCTCGAAATGACATAAGTTATCGGAGTTATGTGTGAGAAAGTGTTTGGAAATTCGTCGAAAAGCCAACTGAATTTCCCCAAAGAATGCCATAAATGCCTGGTCATATCATTAGGAAGTAGTGTAGATCAGAAGCGGCACGCAGGTCACATTTCACAAGTGATTAATGCACAATCTTGACCTGTCCTGGATCTTGGCACTATAATAACTGCAATTATCCCATGCTTTTCAAGTAATTATCAGCGATATTTTACTTTGAAGAGGCCAACAAGCAAAACGTTTACATATCGGCGCTTGATGTTTGGCATTTTAGGGCGGGAACGCCTTTTTGTTGTAATGCCGACGTTTTCCCACTCGTTGATTACAATTCTTCTGAGATTTACAAACGCATCGGAAAATATAGGCAAGGATGACGGATACGGCCACATATTATACCAAATAAATTGTCAGTCACCGTAAGTCGTTGTATCAAGTAGTACAGAAAGAGCGAGCGTCCAGAGTTCGAAGACCGGCGGGTATATAGTTCGAAGATGTTGGCCAGCACTTTCATGTTACAGTCTCTCGACATTCCTAAAAATCTTCAAAGGCTTGTGAAATGTCAATTGACTCCTTGCTATCAAAACCAGGAGAGTTCGCCTTATCATCTGACGTCCTAGAGCACATAGTCATTTATATTTCGTTAAAGATAACACTGCCATCGCTGGCATAGCACGTTGCATAAAAGTGCGTTAGGTGGGCCACAACCGAACGTATGGAATTCAGCGATGTGCGAAGTTTCTACTTTTTCGCAGATATAAAACCTAAGAAGCTTGTTGGATTGAAATATTTCTGGAGTTAGCTCGGATGATAATATCTTTTCACGTACCTAAATTGATTGAAAATGATATTATTATTCTATTCAAAATAGTTCCCAGTGGCGAAAGTGGCGAGGGTTCATGCGCACTGCATTGAAAACACCCGCAATATCTCGGAAAAAGTTTACTTCATCCACTATGATCCGAATCGTCGTTTGACTTAACAAATGAAACATCGAGTCATTCAATTGTACCTTACTGATCAATTGCTATCTTCTTCCTGCAGGGATCTTCTGATGCAGTAAGTTAAGGAGTCCGATGGGGTTCAAGTGCATGGCACCAGAGAGCATTGTGGGTACTGTACACTCTAGTATCTTGATAAGCGGCAGATGATCATCGTACAGGAAGCCTTAAAAGTGTAGCAGCGGACCTTTATCTAAATGTGACATACCAAAGAACGCGCACAAATCTGAAAGACTCTTTGTGTTGCTGTTCACTCCACTTCGTTGGCTGCGGTGGACTTCGGTGTTTGGAGGAAACCATAGACCCTTTCCCTTATGTGAAACGGACTCCACTTAAAGTTTAAAATGTTTAGGATTGTGATTTGTGTGATCTCCGTACTTTGTTCATATGTATACCTACCAGTTGAAGCCAACAAGTAAGTCCAATTCATATTTTTGTTTGTGTTCTTGAAAACTGCCGGCGTCTTTGTCTGCTTTTGGCTCTGGTTTTCTGTATAGCTGATAGGGGTATGTCCTTGGCATTCTGATGGAAAGTATAGAAAAGGCTTTGCGTTGCTGTAGTGTTCAGACATACTTTAAAGTTTTCCGTTGTTGCAACACACTTAATCTGATAGGCTGGTGTATTATGTTGTTTCTTAAAATGACATTTCCCCGGAGCTTCGAAATCGGCTATCCACAGAAATCTTTGAGGTTGTTATGAGTACATGAATGAATTCTGTCGGGAAGCTTGACTCGTTGCATCGACCTTTTTTATTCAGACCGGGAAGGAAGCAGCGAGGGCCAAGGCCAACTTGGTGTAAAATGGGCACTTAAAACGTAAATCCACACATGGCGATAAGGCAACAAACATGTTACTCACTCTAATTCGAAATGTCATTTTGAAAATTTTGCGTTCGGTCGTGAATGAAAACATGCATTTGAGAAACCCACGGTGAGAAATCCCCGATGAGAGCAACTGGAAGAAACAGGTATTACCGATACAATACCTAAAAACTTTTATTATTGTTTTGGTTTTATGCTGTGCATTTCACAATAAGTTTATATAGAACCAGTAGATTACCTTAACAATGTAGATTTAAGTTGATAAGCAGTTTACTATTCGTCTTCCAACGTCATGAACGTGACGCAAAGGATATGTCATTTGAGAAATCGAGAAACCAGCAAGACAGCTCTCAATTTGCGCAGATCACACGTTACCAACAGACCATTGTTTTTTGACGTTTGCGTATACATCGACCGAAATAATCTAAAACATTTACATAGGTTGGGAGGTCATTTCGACACAATCGATGTCCACTTCTCTTATCTAACAGCGTAAATCTTGTTCTTAATTTGGGACAGTGGGTACCTAGTTGCTGCGCCGACGGTGTTTCGTCCTGGTGTCACTGAGACGATCAGCATAACTATCTTCGAGGCGACAGAGCCGATTCCGGTAGCAGCTCACCTGGTGGTACATGGACAGAATATAGCATTTTCTCAGGAAATCATTTTCGGTAAGTCAGTTTCCGCTATAACCCGAGGGGATAATGTAACAGCTGCGGCGGGGAGGAGGAGGTGCGTTTGTTTTAGAATTAGTTACCTTATTTGTTCGGCTAATTGCCCTACCGTGGAACAAACAGAGTGTCCAAAAAATCTGCCACGGATTTTGCTCTGGTTTTATTTCAGCCACATGACACATTTAAGTGTTTGGTGTTAATCACCATGTGCAGTCACACTTACGTTATCAGTGTGGCTGAACTACTTACAAACTATCTTGAAAATCACGTTGAGTAAATTTACTTTTCGCACTGGAAGTTAATGTAACAATTCACAAACTTGTCTTACACAAAGTACTATGAAAGGCTCGTTTGTCTGCCATAGCATCATGAGCATGGGCTTCGATATGTGTAGCGGTCCAGTGTCCAAAACCTTGCCATAACCCCACGATAAAAATAATAGAGTTTTCAGTGTTGGAAAGCATAAAATGTCAAAATGAGATGAAGCTCTCAAATCCAATTCTCCAATTACTCTTGAGAGCTTTCTTATTCTGATCTAATCGTTTTGATATTATCCAAACCGGACTACGTTTCTGCAGAAATCTCACTCAATCTTGTGAATACAAGATAATTAATATCAAATAATTAGTGCAGAAATACTTAAATATGCAACGAACATCTCTGTGATGTCTTAGGATGAAGTATACATACTATTAGATGCCGCAGAAGAACAGCAGCAGAATTTTAAAATTTGTCGTTTTAAAACGTAGTTTTGATATGATAACGTGACTGTGCTTCTTCTATCAAAATACGCAGTTATTCTGAGGATAAGGTGCATGGCATCGTTTGAATGATCTCTTTAATCTTTTAAATATAGAACTGTCAGGCAAGTAGTTGTAATGCTGACTTTTCCACATGTTTAAGCTTGGCACTAAAATTAGTGAGAGTTGGTGTCCAATTTAAAAGGCGACGAGACAAATGTAAACTGACGCTAGTAATTTCTTAAAATTTACCAGACCAAGATTTCAGCTGGTGTTAAATTTTTGCAACAGCCATTTATAATGCAACTACCCTGCTATATAGAGCCAGAAAAATACTGTATTTACGTCCCCAACTCACCGCTTTGCCAGGCTTAGATCGTAGAATGCGGATACTTTGCCTCCATGATAACATACCACCCATATCAGTTACAATTTCGGTGCATTCAAAACACATAGCCATCGGATGTGTGCCTGTGTATAGGAAACACGGATGAGTTTCTGCCAATACACCAAACTTTTTGTTTACATGGTACTTATACTGGCTTGTAAGTGATCTGGCCCATGTTTATAATTTTTTGGCTGTTTTCCATCTCTATATCAAAGAAATCGTACATGTTTCGAGATCTCGCAATAATAAGCTGATCATTCTTTGCTTAAGTGAACGCACGGCGTACTTTAATCTTTGGGATTATTTATTTCATTATACTTATTAGGATAATCATCCGATTCCATAGTTATTTCTAAAAGTATATTTCATTTTAATCCTATGCGACACAATACTTGTATTTCACTGCAATTGTAGTTGGCGAAGTTATTAAATTTATGTGTGTATATCATCACCAGGCAATAATTAGTACCCACCTTAGAAAGAGTATTAATAATGCCACCAAGAACGTTTGGTAGTTTACTTCAATCGCCATTCATAAGTCAGAAGTCATAAATCTTCTGTGTAATTAAGGAAATAATCGGCAAGACCACGGACTCTGCTTTTCATACTATGAAGTAAGCTCACGCGATCAGATCAGTAATGATATTGTAACGCTTGTCGACACAAACAGCTCAATTATTGCATCAAATTTAGAGGCTATAGTTTCTCAACTCGTATACTCCTCATCCTATTTGCCAGTCTGCAGTATTTCCTACTTAGCGTCATAGACTTCCTGTTACTTTCACTGGTGCCGATAATAGATTATGCACATTTACGACGTTTCATTTAATGTTATTACAAATTTAAATTTTAGCTAAAGGGCTAATCTTTTTGAAGTGTATGTTTAGCTTTCACCGGACACTTTTTCATCATTAGGAAATAAACTAAAAATATTATGAAACTATAAAGATGTGCGACCGAGTGCATATTGTTTCGAACATTTCCGTGTAGTAATAACAATAACACACTTGCCTTTACCCTAATCTAAAACTGTTTTCTTTCTCTTCACAGGAAAAGGGCAAATAAAACTTGAGGTGAGTTCTGCGCTTTTAAATATCACATTCGTAGAACAAGACGAATCCATGCTTTTCTTTGTATTGGTCACACGCAAAGAAACGAACATTACTGATACCCTGTGTGCAATTTTCTACTTCATCACACCATTAGAAGGACAGTTTCATGAATACTCTCTATTGTTTTGTTTTGGTTGTCGAAAAATTGATTTATAAGAAACTGGAGGGTATTCACAAGCGAGTAATAACACTGTTTACGGTCCGCTTATCACAGACAAACGTCATTTATTTTCATTGCTATATTAAAAGGATGAATGTAAAATATTTTCTTCACATGCAAGATTCATTTATTTGGCTTTAGTGGAAACGTATAACTACACATAACGATAGGACAGTGGTTCATTCGCCATGTCTCTATATTTATTCATACATGCATAGCATGTTCACGAGCTAGTTTGTGGAAACTTAGGGAAGACAAACCATTAAACAGCATGCCCAACGCGTGAGAACATGTAGATTGAGTCTTAGAAATAATTCATGTGGTTAAATCTTAGTAAAGTCTATTCTTTGGCTGTCGTCTTTTTATACTACCTTGTGAATAGTCTTATTTTCTTTCAAGATCACATGGAAGGGAATGCAAAGGAAATTCATATCAGTTGATCCCATTGTAATTCCATTGTAATTCAATCAGAGAGTTCTTTGCAGAATTTCCGATATCGAACTTCACACGTTGCGTCACGGATGGAGATTGTCAGACGAAATAGTTTATGTCTGCGGTTCTTTGCAATTAAACGATATTTTAGAGGAAATCCGTATAGCAAACAGCATCGGACGTGCGTAGGAGTTAATCAGACGATGCGCTAAGTTTACAAATTTTACGAACATTCATGCTGCGATAGGTCAGTCGGAAAACGCAGTTCCACATAACATCCTTTAATTCAATTACCATGACGTGTGTCGATTTGTTTACATAGCGAAAAGATTCTATTGGGCTTTAATCGTCTTATAGTACTCCATTCTCATGGCTTAAACACGTTCTCAGGCGTCTAACTGACCAAACGAATCAATGTGACAGACTGCAGGCCACTAAGTATCTTAATAAATCACTTTAGTTATTAAAGCCAGCGAAAGTGTAGTCCATGCGCATGTACCCGTGTCTGAGTTCAAGAAACGTGTAGTTTTTTAAAATTCTAAATTTCAAAGATATCGCCATGGTGTATATTAATAATTAATGAAATGGTCGTTTCTGTCTTCTGTCTCTATCTGTCTGTCTGTCTAAGGCTATTTCTTTATTAATCAATCAAATTCTTCGGCAAAGGACAGGTTTTATTCAAAATGACTGCCGACAATCCATATTTGAGTATCTACCCATCATTTCGTAGCCCAACATTGTTGGATACGAAACGACAGATAAATACTAGAATAGGCCATTCTAGGTGCAAGCAGAACGGGATATAGGAATGTCCTTAGTTTTCTAAGATATACAACTGATGCGCATGCCATTTTCCATCAATTGCGAAGTTAAAGCACATTTGTTGACCCCTACAGCAATATGTTTAGAACTTAAGTTAGTGAAATTCTAACCCAACACATACATCATGAGTAACTAGACCGTCGCCATTCGTTGTAAGAAATCACCTCCTGAAATATCAGCTGTACGATAGATGCAACCTTTCTTAATTTAGCGTGAAATCAGTCGCGGAAAATACCGCAACTCGGCCCAATTTAGATAACATTCAGAGGAAAATTCTTGCTCAGCCCTGCCCTTCAACCTGACAAAGTTATCGTAATGGTAGTACTGTACGAGTGTATGCGCATTTGCACGCTTCAGGGCGAGGGCCTTCGTTACTCTGTACTTCAGAACAAACAATAGACCTTTTTTATTTCAAATTACTTACAATTCCCTGTGAACTCTTAAACAGTGCATAGGATTCAGCGAACCAAGCAATAATATCATGAAGGTGTAACTAATAGACTAATGAATGTCTCTACGCCCAGGTTCCAAGGCCAGCAAGGGGGAAGGCTACCTTAAAAATATGTGGAAACTGTGATTTGCAAGCTGGCGGTTACACCTTCCACAATTATACTGTGATCACAATAGACGAAAAGGGTTCATCGGCTTTCATTCAGACTGACAAACCGATATACAAACCATCGCAAACAGGTAAGACTTTCACTCATATATTTACCCTCCAATCACCCCCACTCGCCGAATTGAGAAAACGCTGAAACTTTACAACAGCATACGATCTGGAGGAATTATCTGTGGGCAATTAAATGGGCAAGAACAATATAAATAGTGCGACAAATGTCGCACCACAACTGTGTATAACTCCGCCTGACTACAGTTGGTTATTGCCAGAAGTTCCCTACCTTGGTAATATAATAGATGATTTTCATACCTTTTTTCATTCAATTGAACGAACTTACCCACCAGAACTGTGATATATATACTATAAGTCAATCAATCTGTGACACAGAAGACTTACGTTACGAAATAAAAAAAATATCTGCATGGGTCTAAGAAATGGAGAATGGCATAGGCCTAGAGAGTATTAACTGTTTCGCGTCCTATAACTTAACGACACAAAATAGTCAAGGTATAAGGCTGCTTTTCTTCCTTTGAGACTGAAGAACCCGCAATATTCCATATTCATAGGCAACAAACGCAACATGCAAGGATCGCATAGTTAGTTTTCTTTATACATTTCAGTTGCATGTAAAGTGAACAACTGTATTAATAATCTCCATCGGTGGTCCTTCAATCACATAGTGACCCATGGTTCAAGCTACTTTGATAAGCTGCTATCTGAAACGTTGCTGCCTATCTTTTATCTTGAGCGATCGGAATTTTTCGCATCGGTGAACGTAATTATCGATGTGAAATGCAAGATTACTGGAAGTAACGGATTGAAAGAAATTTATCTATTGATACGTAAAATTCCCCTAATAATCATTGTACTTGTAAAGAGATTAACTCAAGCTTGTATACAACTTCACAGCCACTGTATAATTCTCCGAACGTTAGTTACAGTTATAAGTTTCCTTTAGCTGAAGACATAGACTTGGTTCAAGTCGGTAAATTAAGAAAAGATGTCATCTGCAACAGTTCTCTTGTGTCTCTTCTTTTTCATACAAACCTATTTGAAATTTGGCATCTAGCGATCGAACGCGACTTAAGACCAGGAAAACAAAATTCGGGCCCTCTGCTATCTAAATTAGACTGATTTAATCTCCGAACAAAATTTAATTATCTCCCGAATCTCTTTGTTGTACTTTGGATTCGATATAATTCGGATGAAAGAGAGAACTTAACAACTTGAAAACATCATAGAACACAGACTTTTGCGTATATGTCTCAGACTTGGCGAATTCACACTACAAGTCGACATCTTTTCACATGTGTTACGTCCAATATTGTGTAAGCTTATGTGGTGACGAATCACACAAAGTTAAAGGCCTATCGAAATAGCTTCTAACCACAGTCTATTCCCTACATATGATCTTGCATCACTACATAATAATTTATCTGTAACATGGGCATAAGTTTATAGGCAAAGCGAATTTTGCTAGTTTTAAATGTCTTCTTTTTAAAAGTTAGCCGTTAATGACGTCCACGCCGTCGCAAACTTTTGCGTTTGTGCCCCAGTAACGTTTTGCCGGTTTGTTAGCTCAAATCAAAACTTAAAATGTGGTGTAGCAATAAAAAACCACCCTCACTTAGTATCTTGTTCTTTTGTCAGGGCAGGCTATTATCAACGAATGCGCCGTGCCATATAGTGTAGTTAGGCTTTCGTGCATATAATTTCTTCGCAGATGTAAATACAGGGCTCGAAATTAACGTTGCTCTCTGAGCCCAGGATAACCAGACCTTGCCTCGGGAATACTTTGGAAATCGTTGTCTCATAAGGCTACCACTTACTCACATGTTTATGAATCTGCAGTGTACAACCGCGTGGAGTGTTTTGGCTCCAAGCTTGCTTGCAGACTTATCCAAGCCTTAACGGTCATGGAAATTTGAAAGATAATGTTCAATTTATCATCGCCTTCTTTGACCATTCGGGATTATGAAAAAAATAGAAGTTATGGAGAATCGTGGATCTATTTGTCTTGTGACACTGCTTTAGGCCTATTTGTGGTAAAGTTTTATCATAGATCATTTTTAGGGTCTATGGTTTTATACAACATTTTGACTTGAAAGTGCTTTTATGCACCGTCACTGTGTTGCCTGGCTGAGAGGATGATAATGGAAGATTATGTCAGATGCAGTATGACATGCATTTTTTAGTCAGTTTTAGAAATAGTAATCATATAGGCCCTAAGTTAAAATAAGCCATAGGCCTATAGCTAGGGGAAAAGCGGACTACCAAATGTATTATTCGGACTATTAGGCTAATTTTCGGAAATGGTAGCCCAAATAAAAAATTAATTTCGAGTTGTGGGGAATTTTGTCTGCTTGACAAACGCCCTTTAACAGACATCAACAAGACGTTTATGAATGATAAACGAAGGTAAAATAAGTTATATGGCTAGGGTAAAAGTGGACTACTGCTAGGCCTACTGGGCCTAAATTTATTCTTCGGACTTCAAATTTTCGGAAAATGGTTGTCCACTTGGACTGCTAAAACAAAAATTAGTTTCGGGCCCTGGGAATTTTGTCCGCTGGAGAAACGCCCTTCAACAACCGTATCGTCAACCACGCGTTTATGAATGATCAACAAAAGTGTTTTAGACCTTAATCATAGGCCAACGCGGGCAAAAGCCCTCTCTCTTTAGGTGTGTTTGACACTGAGCGCGTATTAGATTAGAGCCGGGCGAACGCTGTCAGACCGAAACTTTTTGTCGTCTGCAACGCGTAGGATGCGGTGTGCCCAGCACTCTTGGTTCTGCAATCCTCTCCCGTGTTGCAGTGATGTTATCATTTCTGCTTTTCCCTAATGAAAAAACTTATACTTTTTTTTGCGCGAGGTTGAGAAAAAGTAAGAAGACGACTATTTAAACGCAATGATAACACAGTAAATAGTAAAATACCTGTTTTAGCGATCCTATCTTCGTTTGGAGTCCCTATCTTACTATAAAAAATCGTATGCTATTATCCTCGTTCACAAGTACGCATCATCTTTGCATATAATTTCGCGTATTTTTTGTGTAAATATGTGTATATTTATCTGTAATAATTGATTATAAATACATTTAAACTTCAAAAATTTACAGATTATCGTAACATTGAGTAACACCCCGTAATTATCACGATTTAATTGGTGTATAATTTGCACCATGTGAGCATGGACAATTTGGTCAAAGGCATTCGTTTAGCATAAAGTTGTCGTCTGCCGCGTTGTTGAAGATGTCGAAGCAAGGGTGGGGAGACCCACACCAACTGAAAAATCTGACCGTGTAACCGTTCAAGGAGCAACATAATATACCCATGTTAATAATAGTCCTGGTCAGTACCTTTATAAAACACTGTTGATATATTACTTGCAGAGTAGATTTGGGTAGTGACTGTTCTGCATCAGCTGTATCCCACTGTCTATCTTGCTTGTACATTGACAGCGTGCATGGACTCTCACGGCGCAAAGCTTGCAAAGTGTAATTGAGCGTAGCTTGCTGGCTGTAGGTCCATACCTATTTTGGTGGTTTTCTGACGAGGCGAAAAATCGTCGAAGTCCAAATCACTCCGTAAAAGACAGAAAGCCCGTCAGAAAACCACCACCAGCAAAGCTAACTTCAGTGTACATGTACTGCAGTGCATGTACCTCTACCAGCAAATCAACTTGACTGTACGAAACCAACCACCCGCTCGATCGTCACGGTTTTATTCAAACTTTGTAGTGAAGGTAGGAATGATAAAAAACTTTTTCGACGTTGAAAGTTTGGCAAGGTTGTCAAACCAATGTCATGGAAATAGGCCAAAAATATCATCCCGAGGACGACCCGTGTTGAAGTATACGTACACGATACAGGCGTACATGATTTGTTGACCTATCTTATTATTTTGTCCTTTCAGTCAACATAAATGTCTTCACAACTGGACCAGACCTCCGTCCCATCGACGAACACGTGAGTCCTCGCTCAATCTACCTGTATTACTGCAAAACTTTAATTTTTACAACTATGTTTTTCATTGAATTTTAAATTAGTGCCATCTAGACCACTAAGACCATGGAGGTAGTAGAGACTAAGGTTTCAAATGTGTATACATACACTTGATGACAGAATCTCCCACCTTCCTTCATCATGGAATAATTTCCGCTTTAGAAGTTGATGTCCTTTGTATCTATGATCTAACAGCAACTGCAGATACATATATCTTTTGGTATACTATAAACATGGAGTGATACAGTTTGATGGCACGTACACACATGGGACAGATGCAGTCTCCGGCATAATTTTCATAGAGAAGTTACCAGTAGTTTTTACACCTGTTAGTCTCAGATTTCACTGAACTGTCAATGCTTTTTTCTGCACATGCATGAGTAATGTCTTAATGTAAACTGAAGTGGAAATTAAATGCACAAGGGCATCTGCTGTTTTTATTTTTGTCCATCATCCTAAACATTTTGTGGAACATCCAAGCATGGGCATTTTCAACTCAGAAAGCTAACAAATTTGCAGTATGTGAAATATTTTGTTTACGTGCAGTTTTATGAAAGCCTTTTTGTTCTTCTAGAGTGTGCTTACCGTAACTTTACAATCAAAACTTTCAATATAGTTTTTTAGCATGTTTTTTCCTGAAGTGTGTCAAGTGGACACACTTTCTTTAACCTTGTCATCTCCAATTGCCCGTTCATAGTACAGAACAACAATATGGAAAATGATAGGGTTGTACCAAACCCTTGATGTATAAGGTTAAGGAGCATGTGTCAGTTTACAGCAGGTGAATGCAGAGAAAATTCTGACAATGCTCTCGAAAACCAAAGTGAGTGAGTGTCTGTGATGAAGAATGCTGTTGGCTGAGAAGTTCAGTGAAGCAGTAATGCCAAGAGAGTACTTTTGTCTCTACAGGTCGAAGCCTACATCATGGATCCCAAACAATCCAGGATGATTCAATGGAAAAATCTGAAACCATTGTGTTGTGGTCAGTATATGTCACTAAGTATAGAGAATCCTTTTCAAAGACCAGTTTGCGCAAGCTCAATGTTTACACTGTACCTGTTTGTTTTATTTTCCCTTGCCTCCAGTCATAATTTGTCACTTTACCTATGAATGAGGCTTTGTTTCTTTCCATACAATGCCTGTTGTAGTGTGCGAGACCTTATAAAAAGAAGTAAAGAAGAAAAATAAGAAAGAACAGTTGCCAAACCTGTGTGGTAATTAACTGACAGCAGACACTGATACCTGAAGAACTGTCAGTGTCAGTATTACAGACATGAGAGTGAAGCCACAATGCCATGTTTTCCATATGTTTTCATTGAATAGAAGCAAAATGTTGCTCCTGTGCAACACAGCCTGTCAATCAATGTACCCCCCAGCTTTACCATCTACACCAGTATCCACTCAGGTTCAGTATAACATGAGATCTCAAGCCTCTATAAGTGTAAATAGAAAGAGCATTTAACCTAAGATGCAGACAATTCTTTCACTATATCTGGGTCTGCCTATACTATTCAAAGCAGTGGGATCATACCAAAGTTTATACAGGGTCAAAGAGTCTTGTCATGTTGATGATTTCATAATCATTATACGAGGAAATATTTTGTATCATGCTTTTAAAGTTTTAGGGTATTTTTCACTAATGCAAGATTGATAACAGCAAGCAAGCATGGAAAAAGTACATAAACTTATTCACTTTGACCTCATAGGTATAAAATTTTCCTTTTCTTTATCAAAAAGGTATTGTCAACATGAGTTTTCCGATTTCCGACCAACCTGTACTGGGAGAATGGATGGTCATTGTAGAAATGGGTGGGGCTTCTTACAATAAATCTTTTGAAATCCAGAAGTATGGTAAGTCAAACTCTTAAGAAATGAGAAGAAATCTTTCAGTGGATCTCATCTAATTTATGGGCAGTATGCCATTTTATTACATTATTTTTTTTCTGTATCGTTGTTATTTTCATACCATAGATACTTGCAATTTAATTTTGTTAATTTTGCATGTGCAGATCTGTTTCCTCATTATCTTTTGCATTCAAGATAATATTTAAGAACTTATACACAATGGACACAAGTTTGCAGTGTTGATGAGTCATACAAAAATGTACATGACAAAAGTGGGATTGACATACTGCTTCCTGTTTTTGTAGATTTGCTTAGACATGTGGCATTCACAGAAATTAGAATAACATTCCACAGGTCTTTCAACGAGAAAAGACCTTACTCTTGCTTAAACTTTGATTTGTTCTCTGCCATTTGAAACCACATAAATTGCCCCCATCAACATTTTGTACCATTTGACATTTCAAAGGTCCTCTGAATGGGTGTTTACAGCCTAGTTTTTGACACCATGACCCAGCTGATAGTCATTGTCAATCAGGTCATAACCTTTTCTGATAGTCTTATCATGAGGAAAAAAAAGTAGACCATTAACGAGTAGTTTATTGCTGATTCTTGTTACCCTAAGTATATAATGACATTGCTCACAATAATGAATGATAAATAACTCCAGAATATCACAGTGCACTGTTGATTATTTAACATTGAAACTGTTGGTGTCTTTCCCTCTATAGTCCTACCAAAGTTTGAAGTGACAATTGACCCACCACCCTACATTGTTGACATGGAAAGATGTTATGATGTCAGAGTGGAAGCCAGGTAAGGCAGAGCTTTAAAGTTTTAGAGCCTGCTTTGAAATTTTATAACAACACATTGAACAGTGAAAACACATGATGATAGAAAATGTGGTTCATGAAGAGCAGGATTGATGAGTTTGAAATGGAAGTGATTAATAACGGATTTGATGGAATGAGACTCTGTCATATTTCTCTGATAAAGGTGATCTGAATAATGTCTACTTATCTCTGATTTCAGATATACATATGGTGAACTGGTGCAAGGTAAGCTTACTGTGAGTACTGATGTAATTGGAGTGGACTATTACAACAACTTCAACTCAAAACAGAGAGATTCACAACTTATGGATGTAAGTAACCTTTTGGATTATTATGATGTCAACATTTGTAGGTTTGTTAAGGAAATCAACACAAAAGACACAGATTCAGATAATTTTTGATATTTTTGCGCATAGCTGCATTACTTCAGCTGATGGTTGGATCTCTTGATGAGTGATATAGTTTTCAACATACATTTGGTCATTGTCATACACATATATAATATTCAAAAAACCTTTCAAAAACTATCGGGCATAGTATTTTATGTATTAATAGAAGTTTTTCAAGGGCTTTAAAAGAAGATAAAAGGCAAAGACAATTCAACTTAAAAATGTCAAAGTTACAATACAACTAAATCATGAGTTCATATAAATGTAAGCATGAGACAGTTTCTTCAAAAATACTGCCCTCACAGGAGTAAAAATTATCATGCAATTGTGTATTTAGATTGTTGAGGGCAGTCTATAACAATATACTTTTGAATTTTAATATTTTCTCAAATTTTTGTGTTTTAGTACATTCTACTCACTAAATAATACCACAATTTTTGCATTTTAATCAGATTGACGGATCTGTGATATACTCCGTTTGTATGAAGAACATCATTGGCATTGTGCAAGAGCACTTCCGTGGTCTCCTACGAATTGAAGCCACAGTTACCAGCAAAGATGGTAGCACCAGCACTGGAGTTGTAGACTCTGTACCAGTGAATAAACTGCTTGTAGAGATTGAGTACTCCAAGGATACAAGGAAACATTTCAAACCTGGACTTCCATACCGGGGAAAGGTGAGTTCAGAGTTGAGTTGCTTCAATTTCCTTGCTGGTATGCATGTTGTTAAGTCCTTTAGTATGGTCCAGTGGACTGTATGCCATGGATTTTGGTGAGTATGCATGTGTAGGCTCAGTTGGGCAAAACAAAAAATTGTGTAAGGGCCTGTTTTGATATGACTGGCTTCTTTCTTCCATTGACTACATATAGTAGCATGATGGTTCATATTTGTTGAGATCTGCACCATAAAACGTTTAAATGATTGGATATATAGTAATGCATATTTGTCTTAGATTATGCCATATTATGGTAAGTCCAAAGGACCTCTAAACCCTTGGGCCCCATCTTACAATAGACAAGCTTCCTTTTACATTGTAATATTTATTGAAAAGAAAAAGACACAAACTGCAGTTGCAGGATTAACACTGTGAGTTACTGTGACTTCCTTTCCGTCAATAAAAATATTCTGATATTGAATGTGAATGCTAAAAACTGCAAGTATAAATGGACTGGAGTAGTTATAGCCATTCTTTGTGGGAATAACTGATCTGCACTGTGTTATAAAATTTAGGATAAATTGCTCATAAAAAAGTAATATCATCATGGTACTGAGATAAAAAAAATTATGACTGTGCTTGAAACTAGCTGTCTCATCATATATAAAATGTCAACCAGGTTCATTTAGCTAAAGGAGAAGTCATAGTCAAATGTAGTCATATCTTGTTTTAGTCATATACTTGATCCAAATGATTTACTAATTTTGAACAAAGGTTTTTCACAATAAACTTAATGTGTGAGTACAGCATACA
The DNA here is from genome assembly GCF_041260155.1 of Ptychodera flava. Lineage (NCBI taxonomy): Eukaryota > Metazoa > Hemichordata > Enteropneusta > Ptychoderidae > Ptychodera > Ptychodera flava. Next base: position 35,953,242 of record NC_091945.1, read on the forward strand.
TTGAAGGGAAAGTCTGAGACAGCATTTAGGGCTATACGAAAGTGTATGATAAACAAGGAAATAATCCAAGTGTTTTGTAAATAATTTTATTATACACCTTTTGCAAAGTTATTGAAAATAGTGTTTTTAGGAAGCTTTGCATATTGTACATTGGGTTGTGCAATCATATGCTAACTTGGCATGCATCAGGTGCATCGGCTATAAAGTGAACAAAAGTCCATACGCTTACATTTCACATAAACTTTTGTCTTGTCAGAGGGAACTGTCTTGAGAGTAGTGGTGTAGCAATTTGTCTTAGAGAAATGCACACATACATGTACTGTGCACATACAGTCAAGGCAATAAAATAACCTATTTTTTTGCACCGGCACATACTTTACATGTTTAGGGATTCCCTAGATCAGATCTACAGTTGCATCTGTTCAATTTTTAGTGCAACTATTGTTAATAGATTGTCTTAATAATATCTTCATTTTGTAGCTTGTGTCTTCCTTCTTATTGTTTAATGTCAGGCATAAACAGTCTGTTTAAAACAATATTCACAATTATATTATATCATGCTACCATGCGCCATTCTGATTGGACGAGAGCTCATTCCACCAATGCTAAAATACTGTTTAAGCACTGATAGCGATGGTTAAAACGGGCCCCTAAACCAGCATTTTCGAAAATTGCCCTGTCGGTGCATTTGAACGTACCTATCTAAACCATAGACCCTCGAGATAAACTGAAACAGTCCACTTTGTTTCAAAGACCGAAGACCGAATTTTGATAAACACATAAAGTGTGGGTCTGTAACTCACCTCTTGGTGTAAATAAGTTGAGATCGATGATGAAAGACATCTCTGAAGCAGCACATTCGGGGTATGATGCACACAAATATTAGGGCAACATAGCACACCGTGAACTTAGCTTGATATTGCGGTAGTCGAGACGTGATATTCGTTCACACACAAATAAATTGACACTTCCTCACAGTAACGGTATATGTCAGATATTCTTCACCAAAGTTTGGGCGGTAACAGACCGGGGTGTCCTAACGATGTAGACCAATTAAGAAGTTGAACGAAATTTGACATCAAATGCAACGAGCAGTGTCAGCGTCCAGCTCTCCCTGCATCGGGCAACACACTCTGCACAACTGTTCATCACAGTTGCAGTCATCGCAAGTCTGGATTATTTCAAAACTGCTTGTTTTCTGGTACAATTAACGTCCAAATTATCCATCAAAAATAGATCCTGTAACTTCACTGTGCCACCTCTGAATGTCGCGACGGTCGACGTATACCGTATACGCGTATGTGGTACAGAATGAGACAAATCTATTTTTAGTATGCCAAAAAAGACAGGACTATTGTTCTTATGTAAATTTACGAAAAAAATTGTTACTTTTTTCTTTTGATTTGAACTCTTGACCCATTTTCTGTGTGACTGCAGCAGTATTTTTTGACAAGTATAGTGTTCGTGTTGCATGCGAATAAAATGCAATGTCGATATGAACGTAATGCGTATTTATCGTAGGATACTGTGTGCCTGTACGTAATCCCAACTTATAAAAATGCTTGGTCTCGGGCGCAGAATTTCCGACGTTCGATCTCTCAGATGTCGGTTTTCTGCATTGGGGCTTAGAGTGATGAAAATACCCAAGAAAGACAACAAAGACATGCAAGTTTATATGATATAATAGCAATGACCCCCTTCGCAGTCGGGTATACACTCGATTTTGGTACAGTTCGCTCCATATAGCACTCGCCTATCGGCTCGTGCTATATGTCGCGCATTGTACCAAAATCCTGTGTATACCCTCCTGCGGTGGAGGTTATTGCTTAATTAGCATTTCACATTTTCTTCAAGTTTTGCTGAGGTATTGAAGTGACATAAGATCTTGCCATTTCATCATGCTCTTTCGAGTATCTTTGAATACAACTTCACCAGTGGTTTAAAGTTCAGCATGGAACAGTCACTTCAGTGTAATCTATTCCTTCATGCCTGGAGTGACATTGAGGAATAAAAGATTTGGCAGTCTTCCAATAGAATGATATATAGAGAGCTTGTATACAGTTCTCTAAATGGTTAAGTGGTTACCTTTTGATCTGTAACAAGAAAGCGTAACCTGTTGTCAGTATCAATGATTTATCACTGTGTTTCTGGCTGTCACACACTTACGGTAGGACTATTGAGTAGAATACAAACAACTTGGGAATAAAGATGCTGATTTTGTTGGTATGGCAGGTAAATTCCCCGGATCCTTGACCTCTTAACTTTGGCAATATTCTGGGGGCAAACTCCTTGAGAATGACTGTGTTTTGTGATGATAAGATGCTCAGATTTAGAATTGTATCACAGTTACATTTCTTTCTAATCATTACATTCAATGTTAATGCAAGGGAAGTTTGATCTTTAGAGAGTCAGAAACGCGATCTTTGATTTGGTCTAGCATCAACTAAGATATATGTAAATATTGCTGGGGCACTAAAACTGTCAATCATACCTTCTGGACAAAGTAATTGTTAAGTGATTGCTGTCATCAGTGAGTTCTTAAATGTTTACATGCATGCATCATGTGTTCATGTATGTGTTTATTCATGCATTTATTTAATGTATTTATTTTACATCAATACACATTGAAAAAATAAATTCAAAGACGGTCATAAGCTCATTGCTATAAAGGACAGTCCCCACTGACGTGGGGAAGGTACAATGATGCTGATAGTCACATGCTTAAAATTATCTTTCACATTTGAAACAACTTAGAAGATAGAAGTTAGAAGAAAGTTTAAGAGAGGGAATACCTCAACCATGGGATTTCATCAAAGGAGCCATGGCAATTATTTCTTTCAATACTGCATACCAAGCAACACTAAAAAATATTAATGTGTGGATATTTTTTTGCCTTTTGCAGCTGAATGTGTTTTACCCTGACAGAAGTCCAGTGAGCGGTGTAACAGTCCAAGTCAAAGTTGAAGTCAGTGGGGAAAATGTCTACACTAAAGAGTTCATTGCAGAGAATGGCATTGTCAAGTATGAAATACCATCATTGCCAACCAGTGCACAGTTAGTATGGCTGGATGTAAGTATACTCTTCTTAACCAGATCTCTTTGTGATAATGTTGATTGAGTCTACTGACTATTTGATGCAAATGGGTACCTGAACCTTAAAAATTGACATACTTTGTACCAGGTGTACTATAATATTTGTCATCACCAGATGTTGGATTCTCTCATTGTGTTATGTGCTGGTGTTGGAACAGAACTATTGAAGGGAAATATGAGACTAAAGTTTGACTCTTCAGTGCACCTATATTGTCACCAGCTTCTGAAATTCACAAATTTGAAACGTTGTTTGACAGGCAAGGGTGATTGCTATTGATGGTGAAGATGTTAGTGAGAAATATTTCTCCAATTACAAGTCAATCAGTAGTTGGTATGCTCCCAGTAAGTGCCATATCATGTTGGAAAATCTGGATGATGATATTCAGGTAAGTTCACACGTACTGTACCAATTCTTGCCATGATCTGCTCCCAAATGATCACATGAACAACCAGAGTTAATTCTGATCCTTTCCCTGCCAGGTTCATCTGTTGCTGTAAGACTACTCTGGCTATCGGCAGTAAAACAAACTTTGTCCAGTACGTTTGAACCAGTTTGACATTGCAAAAACATACACAATCATGTTTTTTATGGACTTGTCCTCACCTCACATTAATCATGCCTAAACAGTGTGTTCCAACTTAGCCTAACAGTGATAGTGTTAGTTGTGAGGCATTTCTCTAAGTCATCTTCTGTTTGCTTTTATTTTATTTTACTAATTTTGCATCAATAAATTGCAACCTGAAAAAGGTTAAACTGCAGACAAGGAGAGTAAGGTGTTGATCATCCATGGTTATTTTTGTATAATAATAATAATATTTTTATTGCTTGCTTGTAAATATAGGATTTACATCACATTTGTGGCAATAAAAGTACAAGTGTGATACAAAAATAAGTTAAAATTTTCTTCAGTAGAGATAAAGTAATACAGTATAATAATAGTAGCTAATAATAAATATAACTAGGTATTTCTTGTTTATATAAAGTAAAAATATAATCTGCAAGTTGTTCATTAAAAGATAACTCTTGTTTTGTTAGTAGAGAAATAAGCTGATTTTCAGTATCGTCGTTTGGAAAATTGATTTTACTGAAAAAGTTCTTTCTTGGACTTTGGACTTTGTATTTCTTATATGAGTAAGAAGAAAGCCAACAATCAATTGAAGGAGAATAGCTTTGTTCCATTAGTCTCTATAGCTTTCTTGTGTCCTCCATTGATAAATAAACCTGAATAGTCAGTATTTCACCTTTGTTCATTATACAACACAACAGGAAAAAGGAATAACTGTTCTATATGTAACATGTTAAAACATCCATAGGGGTTCACAGGGGTCAGAACCAAGAATTCATATCAGCATAAATAACTATGATTCTATCACAGTACATTACCAAATTTGAATGTACCACAGGCTTTCACTGTAATATTTGTTGGTCATACAATTGTGCATAATGATAACTGTATAGACCAATAAAAGTGTCTTACTTTGTTAATTGCCAGTGATTGGTAGGGTCTAGTATCGCAATGTAAACTATGAAGTTACATGTATATAGTCATTTTTGCTCACTATTACCAGCTTTGTTGATAATGATTGAATGTTTTTTTTTCATAGTGGTAGATATATAATAGCTCCTCTTCATTTTGTGATATCACATACAGTAGTGATATTACTAATTTTTCCTGTGGCCAGATATTTTCTGTGTATCGTAAAGCTTTTATCAAAAAACCTTCTGTCAGTAACTTGTTCCAATCTGTAACAAAAGCAAACATATTGTAACCATAATTTGACCAGATCAGTATTTTTGCACTGCTCTGACTATCACAAGCAATGGTTAGAGATCTCAAAGACCATTGTAACATTTGGAACATTTCTTTCTATTCTTAACCGTACTTTAAATTGATTGATGTTTCAGGCTGGTGATACAGCAGAAGTTGCAGTGTTATCAACATGTCCGTGTAACTTTATCCTACACTATGAAGCTATGTCGAGGGGAAACATTGTAGTATCTGGTTCTCACAATGCATCTCATCCATTTAGAAAGAGAGCGGCACATTCCGATGTGGTCACTTTCCTTGATGGCCAACTCATACCAGAAGGTAAAGAATGATATGGGAAGGGGCAAATGTTACAACCGTTATCAAGTACATAGACCTAGATTTGAGCTCCGGATTGACATAGTGTGACACCACACATCACAATTTACAGGTTTTCCATATATTACCCCACTTCAGTTGTCAGAAGTAGGGTAATTCAATCAGAACTACTTTCAAGTTGTAAATAAACTATGCTTTGTTTGAAAAGTTCTTGCTGTAAAGGAAAACAGGATGGTTGTGAAGCTGTGGGAGGATTTTGATAACCATCATAGATAAATATGAGGATATATAGATGTGGATTATATGTGACCATTTTATCTATGTTTTCAATGATATCAAAACAATGAAACTATGTTCTCAAATGCCATTAACGTAGTATCCTTACGTGGGTACATCTTTGTCTTCAATGAAATTGATTAATTTATCACAAAGAAATCAAAAGTGAATTTTAGTCACCACTAACTTTTGACAATGCTGCATTTTACTGAAACTTATGATCAGTTTTCTTCTCATACATGTCTCACCCTTACCCTTACTGCTACATGTACCATTGCCCATGAGTAAAATAAATTCCTCTCCACTTAACAGTTTGATCATGAGTCTGACTTCTGGTAGTGGTAGAAGCTCTTCACTCGCCCCTTTGGAAATTGCATACACAAAGAACAAAGTCAAGATTGTATTTAAAGTAACAAAGGAATTATTTTGTTAACAGTCACAGATATCCCAACCACGGAAAGCACACCAACAGAGTCTGGCACATGTCAGACACATATACGGTTTGATGTGACCTATGACATGGCTCCATTGACAAAATTACTGGTGTATTATGTCAGAGAGAATAATGAGGGAGTGGCAGACAGCATTCTGATTCCAGTCAAACCAGTCTTTGAAAATCAGGTATACATCCGTCTCATGTCCATGCATAGCCATTGCAACCTGAGAGAATCATAGCAAATGTGATTGAATCTCTGATGTATGCATGTCATAGCTTTAAAGTGGCATTGTTGAGATGTTTTAAAAAAAATTCTAAAACATTTTATATCAATGAAGCCAATGGCTCATATTTGACCTTGCAATTACACCCATAAACAGAAAAATTGAGAAAATAGAGGGATAGTTTTTGGACACAACCCTTTGAATCTGATGTTTTGCAACACTTCCTAGTATTTGGCAGACTAGCTGTGAGGATTGTTACCATTCTGATAGATATTCTTCAAGATGGTGAACAATCACTGAGGTATAGGCCACTTCACTGCACCAATTCACATACCCAGTACTATTTGAATGTGTCTGAACTCCTCATCTCAGTTCTCAAGAGGGTGCTTGCAAGACAGCCAGTCAACATGTTTTAACTTCAGAACCAAAAATACACAGAACCATGGAATTACAAGTTTCTCTGAAATGCTTTATTTTTAATCAACTTTGCACCAATCTCTCATAATTGCAAGGCCATGTATGGAAAGTTGGTATCAAAACAGCAAGTCTAAAAGATATTACAAAAAGAGAATTCCACTTCTGATCAATTTCAGCACACAATTTGCTAATGACGTTGAGGGCAGTATACCTCCTCATTCAACTGAATCTGTTCCTCAACAATTGAATTTTCAGGCAAGAATGTCTATTCCCACATATTAATAATCTATTCATTTTCATTTATTCCATACTTTTATATCAATAATAAGTTTGAAATTCTGTCCAAACTTTGAAAAACAATGTTACAGATTTCAGTGAGTCTGTCAAAGGATGAAGCTTATCCAAGTGAAAGAATTGATGTCAATTTGAATGCTGAACCTGGATCCTGTGTATGCCTTGCTGCTGTGGATAAGAGCGTACATGTGTTCAAACCTGGATACCAGCTTACTGCACAGGAGGTAAAATAACAGTTGAATAACTTACACATGCATTTCCTATTGGTCAACCACCTGTTGGTTTCTCTTTGTTGTATTCTTACAAGACAAAGATACTCTTGTATGGGTTATATACATTTCTCTTGTCATAAGATGTTATGTCAGTCCTGTTGACATGTCTTGTAATATTTGTGCAATGGGTACACCTGTCCTGTTTCATTCATTTTCCCATATAAAGTGGGTATCGTGGCATGGTTGTACTAATTATGGTTATAACAAGGCTATCGTGGCATGTACCAATTATGGTTATAATAAGGCTAATACTATGATTTGAACTTTAATAGAAATGTAGCATCTTTCAGATATTTTCAAAAGCACCTCATATCTACATTGAAAATGGTTGATTTTAACTTTTATTTAAGGCTGCTTGATATGAAACTCTGAATACAACTAAAGAGAAAATGATATATTTTTCCAAAAGTTCTCATTTGATCAAAAGCAAAGTAATGTTGCATAATAAAATACTGTCTTCCATGTTGGACTTTTAGAATAACACACAAGTTGTTCATGTATAAGAATGTTTTCATCGTAAATGTAATTTAAAACTGCCAGAAACAGTTTAACAATTTCATCTCAAAATTGTGGATTACAGATGATTATCAACAAAAGATTATGTGGATTTATTCTTAATGTAATATTCCTCTATGAGGAACTGCCAAGACTTGTATTTTAAAACGTGACAAACTTTAGAGGAGTGCTTGAGAGGCCATCACAAAAGTGTTTCTTAAACAGTGTATTCCGCAAAACTAAGTTGCTTATCATTTTGACATGTAATTGTAGATCTTTGAAGAATTGGAAGAATATGATGCTAGTGAGATAGACAATGAAGACACCATGTTTTGGGGTTTTTCATCACGGAAGAGGAGAAATCTTTTGTTTTGGTCATCAAGGGATGCACACTTTGCTTTTGTGGTAAGTAGAGGGCTTTGTTACCGGTTTTTGTGACACTGCACTGCCAATAAAGAGTATGGTCTTTGCCAAATTCTACTATGAAATTGCATGATAACTCTTTGACCAATTTTCGATAGGCTGATCAGTTAGCCAATTCCGACTTTCCTACGTCACATTAATAACTGCAGCAGCCAATCAAAGAGTTTGTTTCAAAGATGATCTGGCTAGTTGGTTTGTCAACTTATTTAATGATTTTGAAGGAGGAAAGTTGTAAAACTGTTGTTTGGAAACATCAAGGCACATACTTTAAAAAAGTTTGTACAAGCAGGTATAGCTTAAATGTCATCCACATTTTCCATGTTGAAATACTCTTTAATACGGTAATGTACAATAATCCATGTTGCTAAATTCAAACCATAGCAGTGAAAACTAGTGTATGTAAGAACATGTATCAGTATTTTTAGCACATGAAGCATGTGCAAGCTCAGCTACATTTCAAAGTGATTTATTACTTCTTTCTTCAGTCTGCTGTACTTTATCACTGCATAGACCATTTGTTTTGTCCTGATATAAACTGTTTCAATCTTGACTCAAGGAAACTGGATTGACTGTAATGACAGACCATGTAATGCTGAATCACAGGCAAGAAACCTCCCTAACAGATGGTTTCAGATATTTACCAACAGGTGAGACTGTATTGATTTTTCATATATCAACTTCAATGCCAAGTTTACATGACAGTATTCAAGTATGAAGATTTTGAGATTTCTAGTAGAAATGTAGGTGTCATAAATTCAGAATTTGAGCAGTAAATGTAAAATTCACTTTACCTCTCTTTTATTTTAATATGTGGCGGTTTGTATTGCATATATTTTTCAGATTGGTACCAGGCCAAAGAAGCAAACCCACAGACTTACTCCACTATTCCAAGAGCGCAGAGAAAGAAAAGAACATACTTCCCTGAGACCTGGATATGGCAGTGTTTTAATGTAAGGTAGGTATCATGATAAAAAGTGAGCAACTCTAGTGGTTTGAAGTCAAAACCACCACCACCAATTCTTGTTCATTGACCTGTGGATTTACCATTCCAAGTTGTATACATTTGTTTGGAGTTACTTACATACTCACTTTGGCATCAGTAGTTCCTCCATGAAATTCATTTAGGGATAGCATTGTGTGGCAATTTTAAGGCACAAGTGACATTAATAATTTCTCTGTAATCCTAGTCTATATGAATATCCCTGACTACAGTGAAACTTGTGATTAATTTTCAAATAGTAACTTGATTAAAACAGAAATTGAACCTTTGTCACCAAATGGTATTTATGAAATGTACAAGGATGTATGATTCATGTTACATCTAAAATGTATCAATAGTGTATATGTTGATATTGTACAGTCTTTAAGTACAAGAACAAAACTAACTTTTGGCTTGTATTACAATTTCAAAAAAGAATGTGTAGGACTACATGTATTGAGTGGCCATGTACGCCCTTTGTATTTACTGTGATAATGGTACAGGAGACCACCAAATACACGATGCAGCTGCCTACAGCTGTTACGTGTGACAGCAATATCATTCATGGTATTAAGTTCTGTTCACCAAAGGTCAAACGTATATTAAGTCTTAATTTTGAGAAATTTTTAGTGTGTGACTGTAGTTTTTGAGAAAGTTGACTTGAAATTTGTTACGTTTTTTTCAGTTCAATTAGAAAGCATGATCATCTGAAGGTAAAAGTTCCTGACACCATTACATCATGGATGATAGATGCTGTCAGTGTATCAAAGCAGTATGGACTTGGAATAGCTCAGACTTCCACTCTCAAGACTTTCAAACCATTTTTTGTGGATTTTACAATGCCATACTCAGTAATCAGAGGAGAACAAGTCAAGCTCCCTGTCACAGTGTACAACTACCTTGATGTCTGTGCTGAGGTAGGTCTTGGAAAATTTACTGTGTAACCTCAGTCTATATTAATGTCCATGACTACAGTGGAAGCTGATTTTTTGTGTGCGCTTTCTCATGTGTATATCAGTCTTCATCGTAGAATTAGCATGTAACAATGAGAAATCACAAGCCATTTAATTTTTGATATGCTGTTGGGTAGAAAGATCTGACTGTAAAATTTTATTATGAAAATTAATTTTCTTTGGTTCTTCCAGGTCCACCTTACTGTGCATATACCAGTTGGTGTCAGGTTTGTCTCTGAGCACCACAGACGAACTACTCGGAAACTTTGTCTGCAAGCTAGAGAAACTCAAACAACTTCAGTCACAATGGTCTTTGAAGATATTGGCCATAAGAATATTACAGGTGAAATAACTCTTCTGACAAGTTTTGTAACAACTTACTTATACATAGTGACCTCATTTCATACAGTTAATTTTCAATTGTGTTTTTTAGAGTTGTTGAGTCAATAGCAATCTCAGCTGCTGTGATACCATACTGCAAACCATACTACAAGCATACAAGGTCCTGATTAATATTAAATTTAATCTATGCACATGCTGTGTTCTCTCAGTTTGTCACTAAATCGTTGGTCTTTGATAATCCAACATTTATCGTACTGGAAAAATGCATATCATTAGAGAAATACAGTGATTATGTGGATCATTCACTCTATATGATAACCTCAAGTTTTTATGTTTTTCAAATAAATAGTATTATATGTCATAGATACTGTATTTGACAGATAAGTGTTTTCCAATCGAACTTTCAGCTCATGCTGAAGCATTTGAAGCTGCAACCTGTTGTGGATACAGTACAATCAAGCATGAAAATGTGCTGGTAGCGGAGGATAAGTTGTCAAAACAGATGTTAGTTGAGGTAATGTTCTCATTGTGTTTTTTTAGAGAAGCTGGCAAGGGAAGGTGGTTGCATTTGTTGTTAGTGTTTCCGGTAATGTACATCAACTTAGAAAATGTTGTTCAAGATCTAGGAAAAAACAATTTTACTTCATAGATTTTTGCCACTATGAGAAAGTACATAAACAAATCATCCCTGTCTTATTACTTTATGTAGACTACAGTGCTTTATCTTCATTGAAATTCATTTCAGCTGACCATCAAAATAATGTATTACCCAGATACTTTAATGCAAGTTTCTCTAACTTTTACAGTGACGTAGAGTGTGGTAAACTTGCATTTCACTGATAATTACTGAATGACAACAAAATCAATGAAATTCATCCCAGGTGATAAAATAGTCTTCAGTATATGTTGTGCTTTTACCAGTGCATTAATATTTTAGTTCATCTAGATCGTAACCTGTTCAACCCAATTCCTAATAAACAGATCCACACTCACCATTGATAACAATGGATTTTGGCCAAACTATGGTGGTGAAAGGGTTAAACCTTTGACCACCAGACTTTTGTACATCCCATTGTGTTTGATGGGGTTTTTATTGGAACAACATGCACTAATGCATGGAGTGGAGGGAGTGTGAAAGATTTAAGTTCAATGATACCATTACTGGCAACAAATTCTTGTAAAATAAGAACAATTATTGATAGTCAAGTGTGTTGGTCTTAGATTTCGGCTGCATTTGTCTGTCAACTTAACCATGGCTAGTTTTACATATGATAATTCTCATAGAAAGTATTGTCAGTTGATTGATTGCAGTCCCAATCTGATAATGTTATAAACCTCCAGTGTAAATGCTAACATATTGATAAGATCAAATAAATCAATTGAAGCAATGTTGCTTTTTAGCATTGTTCTTGCATTTTGAAAAAATGAAAAAAATACACCAAGCTATATATTCCCTTGTTTCGCTGTGAAGGACTGAACTATAAAACATTTACAAAATTTGTTTTTGTCGTTTTCAGGCGGAAGGTATACCAAGGCGTTACACTCATAGCGTTTTCTTCTGTCAAAATGGTGAGATGTCTCTCTTTAATACACTTTTTTCTCAAAAATGTGCAGAACTTAAAATTTAGAATATGATAAATTCAAAAGAATCAAGAAGCTTTCACATGTTTTTTAGAGAAAAATTTGCTGTATGGTCATCAAATCCCTACTCAAGCTCAACCATGAAATAGAGTAATACTGATCATTCAGCTTTAGCCTCAGTATGACTTCACTGTCTGAAGTGTTTGTTTATCAGAACCACCAGCAAATCCATCATTCAGATAATTTCTTTATCAGTCAAGTGTCTTGTGAGTGAAGTTGAAGTTTCTGTATACTTCAAGGACCTCACTGAGGTAGTTGACTCCTCAATAGATACAAAATTGAAAAAAGTTTTATCAGGATGTAGCATTGTGACCACTTTGACCTCAACAGAAGTCTTTGATACGTTTTTGTCAGAAATAAGTCAAACTGTTACCTTACATTTAATTTAATTGACTCGACAATTTAAATCAAAATAATGGTAACACAAAAAATACTGGTACAGTCTCAATCATCAAGCTTGTATTACCAATACTTGCCAAGGGTTTCACAATTTCATATAAATCTTCTTTCCTGACAATTTGCTATAATATATTTTATGTCAGCTTTTTCTTTCGCTCATTGTCTATTATGCCATGGGGACTGACTTTGTAAAGGTGATTTGCACCTGTTTCAGTCACCCAATCCTACATAGATTCTTTTTCATGGTTTACTTTAGATAACTCTAAATAAATGAAAATATGTAAAGTAAAATTTTATTACTCTGTATGTACTTGTTTTGACAGAGAGAATCCAAATCTCCACCCGAGACAACTATGAATACCAATATCAAAAATTACCTGAAGGTGTGACCAACTTTACATTCAGTACCAAGGCATACAATGATGTACACCTAGCGCTGTCAGCAGTGGGAAATGATCTGCCTGAAATGTATGAGATTGTCATTGGTGGATTTCAGAATACAGAGTCATGGATTGCAAGGTCTAAGCAAGGTATTACATCATCATATTCTTGTATTCTTACTATAGATATTGCCTATGAAGAGCAGCTAGCAGCTTCCTCATCCTTCTTTCATCTTTTATTTTTAAATAAATATGAGACTAGTCCTATGATAAGGCACAGCACACTGCCTCTTTTATAAATTTCTATTCCCTGGAAAATTTGGTATGCTATGGTCCTTCTGTCATCAGACACACAAGCTCTGGTTTCAGCACATTGGTGACAATACATTAGGAGATGGTCACGGTGAAATATGTTAGTGTTCTTACACCAGTATACCAACAATAGACAGATGGAATAAAAGGGCATCATTCATAGGTCATCATTTATGAAAAATGAATGTCTTTTAGTAGTTTCAGTACAGTGTTCATGAATAGTTACGGAATCAATCATACCTGATATTTCAATGTTATACTCTGAAAAGCATTAATTAATATTTTGGCTTGTTTTCATTTGCAAGGTGACCATGAAATAAGAGTGCCTACAAAAGATATTGTGACATGGGATGAATTCAAGGCATTCTGGGTTAGCTGGAAAGATGGATACATCCAGGTAAATATTGAAACAATGCACAAAATACATGACCTTTTCTGAATTGGATTCATTGAAAGCATCTTCAGTGAAATGTCCCTGGACAAATTATGAATATTTGTGCATGTTGTCATTCATACCTCGAGCTATTTACCTATATTATTGTATCTCAGAGGCCTTTGTGTAAGAAACAAATCACCAATGTCAAGCCTTTCTTCTGATTGGTCATAAGTTATGTCATAATTTGCATAACAAAAGAACTTGTTGAGTTAAATTACTTGAGTTTACATCCTGCACAAAATAAACTGATACTGTAGTGAAAGAAAGCATTTGAACCTGTGCAGAATGGAGTCATTTCAGGTTGCTAGGTCTTGAAATTAAAACTTCAGGATTGAATCAAGAGAAAACTCCGGTATATGTATCTGTTTTGCCTGTAGGTTGGGCATGGGATGACCCCAAGCAATGACTCTGTGTTTTTGGCTTGGGAAGATGCAAATCCATTAACAGTTATGTACATTGGTTTCTCTACCGGATGGGGATCCATGGGAGAGTTCACTATATGGAAGAAAGAGAGTATGTATTTATGCTTTAAGTTTATTTCCATCAGCATCAATACCTATAGCACATTTGATTGCCTTCCTTTCAAGCATTAAGCTGTTCCTGTGGTGAATATTACACACTATCCAACTCTCTTAGGCTAGGGAAAAAAACACTTTTCCTCAGATTTTCTTGGCAATGCTACAGAGGTGCTGAGCTAATCTTTTTCTTTTTTACAAACCAGCAAATCTCCCAAAATCTAGCTGTTACTGATGGTTTAAAGGCTAAATTGTACAAACTGTCCACAATAATCAAGGCATTACATATTGCAAAGGCAGTGTTGACAGATCAAATTCTAAGCACTTCCACATGTACCCAGGAGAAAAAACCTAATAATATAAACAACAAAAGTGCATTAAAAGTAAAACAAAATTGGAATAACTGCAATGCAGAAGACTTCAATTTGAACACAATTTCGAAAAAGTTCCAAATTGGCTAAAGTAGAAGTAGTGATTCAGACGAACCATTATTTATCCTTCCTGGCTTTACTTTCAATTACATGAATAGAGTTTGTATTGAAGAAGTTCAGTTTACTTATACTGTAACATTGGCAGGTATTAAGAATTCATGCAGCTGTAAAATATTATTTGTGGAGTGGATTTTAATTACATGAAACTTACTCCAATTGTGTTCCAGTAGCTTGAAAAAGTATACAATCCTATCTTGCTTCTCAGATTTCATTAGTTATGTCTTTGACGTAAAACTACTGCTGTTCATTCTCAATGTCATATGATGTGACTTACAAAGTATTTGGTTGTGTTATTTCAGATGTTGAAAGTACATACAGTGAGGCGTTTGTTCTAGATCTTCCATTGAATGTTGTCCGAGGGTCAGAAAGAACATCAATTTCAGTCACTGGTGAGTATATCCAGAAGACATAAAATAACATACTGAATTTGAGTTGGTAGTACAATTCGGTAAATTTGGCATATAAAGCAAGAAAACACTTTAAATTTTCTAAAATAGTTCTAATGGTGCATCAAAAAGAGTATGATATTATGAGGTTATTATGAGAACATTGGCGCAGCATATTGCCCTACGTGCAGTACAGGGTGATGGGCGGCGACAATGTCAGAGTGCATCCTTTCTGGTATTTTTGTGATAACCTTATTTTAATACATCTTAAATTTGTGTTTTTTGATAACCATTTGCAATTCTTGATAACCTGTGCACTACACTACATGTACAGAGCGCGAGGCATATTCTGGCATTCAATTGGTCCCTTGAAACTGTTCAACAGTGAATGCTTTGATGCAGCTGCAGGGATTAGAGGTGCCTGAAAATAGTAAATGTTAAGGAACAGGTGTTCCATGAGGCTTTTTAACACAAGCAAAATTCTGTTGTTCTCAATGGTAGATGTATAAAAATCAGATCATATCTAGCTTTAATTATTCAACAGCATGGCACTCAGTCACTTTGAGAAAAGTAAGCTGTGGATTGTTCAATATTATATATAATATTTCGAAACCATTCTATACTAATGTTTTCCAGGAGATGTAATGGGACCTACGCTAACCAACTTGCACAATTTACTGAGACTTCCATATGGATGTGGTGAACAGAATATGATTCACTTTGCACCCAATGTCTACGTCTTGAGATACCTTAAAAAAACCATGCAACTGACACCAGAGACAGAGATGAAAGCCCTTGAGTATTTGGTGGAAGGTGAGTCAACACAACACATCATGAAATTCCACCCAATGGCAAAGTCTATCTGAACATCTGAGAAATATTGACAGCTACAATTTTATATCCAAGATGACTGCTTGAATAAGCTTTTCTATATCACAAAGAAGGCTTTTACAAAAGCAGAGTCCTTCGAAATGACATACATTGTTAGACGTACATTGTTATTGTCACTATTCTAAATAAATGAAGAATGTTGATTTCAATGGCGTTGCTTTTCAGGATTTAAAATGTACAATCCCACATCCAATGAGTTTTTAATCCACTATTCATGCCTGAGTACATGCACTCCTTTAAAATTATACTAACCTTTTCATCACAATGGTTTGGCCCAAATAATTTG
The DNA here is from genome assembly GCF_041260155.1 of Ptychodera flava. Taxonomy (NCBI): domain Eukaryota; kingdom Metazoa; phylum Hemichordata; class Enteropneusta; family Ptychoderidae; genus Ptychodera; species Ptychodera flava. The sequence continues at coordinate 35,969,270 of NC_091945.1, forward strand.
TTTATGATGGTGAACTTGGAAATTGGATGAACAGATTTTTAAAGGCATATTGTCAAGGAGATGAACTTTAGAAGATGTATGAAGTTTTCCTATACAGCATTCCTCATTTCTTCAAACAGCAACAAGAATTAAAATCAGTATAATTTTTCGTTACCAGAAGTGATATAGTATGTTAGTTCTCTGGTCTCCTGTATTTTTCATCCCTTGTTCAGTAACTAAATTGAGATATAAATTCTGCAAATTTCTTTGCATCAGCTCTGCACCATCACATGTAATATAGTTTATTTGTATGATTTACTTGGACATAAATCTTGGCATTCTGTGAAAAACTTACATTACATTAAGATAACACATACCAGTATATCTACCGTAGACATACTGTAACTGCAGAATCATGAAACATCAATTAAGGCTGCCCAAATAGTCTTTGGGAAAAGAGGAGGTAGCACTCTGATGTAGACTGTTACCATCATGAAATTTATCCTTTTAAGTCACCTGTTAGTTGTAATTAGACAGTTCTTTGAATTATGTGTATCCTCATCCATTGACTTGTAGGCTATCAGAGACAGCTGACATACAAGAGAAAGGATGGCTCTTATAGTGCATTCGGTCAAAGAGACTCTGCAGGTAGTATGTGGCTTACAGCATTTGTATTGAAGTCATTTGCACAGTCAAGATCATTCATCTACATTGATCCAAAAGAACTGGAGGAAAGCGTCAACTGGATTATTAAATATCAGAAAAGTGATGGATATTTCCCACCTGTTGGAAAAGTTATCAATAAAGATATCCAGGTAGGGATGTACGAGGCATGTTTTGTGTATGTTTAATAGGAGTACACTGACTTGGTTGTGAAACGTTTTTAAAATAACACGTAAAAGGCAGTATGCCTCTTGAAACTGAAGGACTAAAACTTATGCTCAAACTTTCCAGAGGAAACTTTAAATCATTCTCTTTAAAAAATCAAGAAGGGGTCGATGTGCAAATTTTTGCACCAGATAAGGAATTACCTAAAATTTTCTGACATTTGAAATGTAAAACCCTGTGTTAACTCCGTTGGGAAAAAATAATTTTTCAATTTTAAAAAGGACAGTGAAGACTATTTACTCCAAAAGCTTCAACATGAACTCACAGAAAAGCATTGTAAAAATGTGAGAGTATGAATACCTATTCCTGAGGTGGATTCTACCTTTCAGACAGAGACACAAGTGATGGATCTTTTTCTGCAAATAAGAAATGTAATAGTTCATGTAACAGCTATACTGTCACAATGAAGATGTCAAATGATTGTAGGGGGTAATGGGGATAGTGGTGAAGATATTGATTATATTATGTTGATGATGATGATGATGATGGTGGTGGTGGAGGTGGTGATGATATGGAAGAAGACGAGAATGATTAAATACTGTTTTAGATTTCTCTCCACTTATATTGATTGTACACTTTCATGTAACGTTGGTTCTGCCATCAGTGAAAGCATGCAAACTTAATTTTAGCTTGGTTGTACAAGCATGAAGTTTTATCTTACAAAAAATAGATTCAGGGAAATCATCCTCGGGAAATCAATAGTGTGTTGTAATTGTACTCAGATGATAGATGGCATTGATCAATGTTCACTTCTAATCAGGAGGTGAAAAATATACCATGTTTACATAATATTTTATTGGTTGTGTTGCCTGTGTAATGTGAACAGCATCTTCACCATTTCTTTTACCCACAGGGAGGTTTGAAAGGTCGCATTTCCCTGACGGCATATGTATTGGTAGCATTGTTGGAAGTTGGAATGACTGGTGAGAGGGAATCCATGGCTGTACAGGCAGCACAGAAATTCTTGGAAACCTACGTAGAAACTGGACAGATCTCAGACCCCTACACTGCTGCACAAACTGCCTATGCACTGACTCTGCTGAAAAGCAAATTTGCAAGTGCTGCTGTGAGAAAATTGAACACATTTGCCATCAAGCAAGGTTAGTTGGCAACTTTCAAATATAAATGGAAATACAGGTAGATACGGCATAGGAAATGAAGTCCCATTTAAAGGGAGGGGATTGTCTTGTTTACAAACAATGTATTTCATGCATGATATCTAGATGCATCGATCAAGTCAACATAGCTGCAACATTAAAATTTTACGATATTGTTAACAAACATGTTCTAACTTTCATCAATTGCCAACGTACCCTAGATACAGTGTTTACATCAGTCGTAGGGGTCTCTGGCAACCTTTGAGCAGACTTCCAACGATCCCCCCCTTTAATGATTTGCTGTTGCTCAAGCACAACTACATTTCATATGAAATATTCAAAATGTTAACGAATATTAATTGCTAAAAGACCACTGTCATCATGGTCTGCTTTTCTTAATAGGTGGTTTCACCTACTGGAGATTCTCTGGTCATCCCATGGAGAAGATACCATTTTTTATGTTCAGTGATGGTCTTAAGCACTCTGTGAGCTCAGCTGAAGTTGAAATGACAGCATATGGACTACTGACATACACAGAAATGGGTGATGTAGCATCTGCTTTTCCAGTTGTCAAGTGGCTGTCCAAACAAAGGAATTCTCTGGGCGGATTTTCATCAACACAGGTAAACTACCTTTAAAACGGATAACTCATTCATCAATACATGTAGCAAACCATACTTGGATATTTTTTCCATATTCCTCAGTGTTTTCACTGGCCACTTTCCAAATCACAATGTATTCACTTTTTATGTGTATTGTTAAGTTTTCAGTACCAAGTTCATACCATGCAGTTTGTTTTGTTTGTCAGTGTAATTTGATATGCCAAAGTTTAATCACTTAATTACTGTTAGGCAGACTTTATGAAACTCACTGAACTTTTTAAATGAAGTCCAAGTACCTTACTTAACTTCCCGAATGAAATGTGCAGAATTTATGCACTATGTATTTGATTATATACATAAATGAATGATGTATGTATTAGTGTGTGTGTGTATATATGTATATGTGTGTTTATGCACACACGTGTATGTGTGTGTGTCATGCGTGTATAATTCATCTACCTACTGATTTGTTTATCTATACAATCATTCATTTCTAATCATTCATTTCTTTTTTATTTGAAACAGGATACATGTGTAGCCTTGCAGGGGTTATCAGAGTATGCAACGCTGGCATACATAGGAAACACCAATATTTCCATCACAATGATATCCGTTGATTCCTTTAAAACTTTTGATATCAACGAGGAAAACAGCAAAGTCCTTCAGACAGATACAGTATGTTGCTTTGTAACCATATAGCCTATTTGATAAACAAAAATATAATATTTCTCATATTTAAACTGAATGCCTAGTTACTGAAATTTTCAGTTGATCAAGATGTTTGCTACATTATTCAGAATAATATTTACAAAGCATATCAGGAACGAACATTTTCCGGGTATAATGAAAGTTGATAGTTGGACATGTCAACTTACAGTTTATATAATCATGTAAATATCAGATTTTCATGGTTGGTTAAATGTGAACAAGTCACATTTCAGTGCATAGTATCTTTTATGAATAGAAATGCAAAAATGTTTCAGGCAAGCCTGGTCATTGGTTTTCTCAAGTAATAGTTGAAATCAGTGAGGTGTTTACTTCATTGGAGTTTTATAAATCCATATTTAAGGTAGAACGCACCTCGGGGACAGACATTCGGACTCTCAAACTTTTACAATTCTCTTCTGATATACCACATGTGGGGGTTTATTTTAAAGCTCTTGGTGAAAGAAAACTTTTCACCGGCTTAGTTTTTTGAAATTCGAAAATTTTTATTTTTCACCATAGAGTTAACACAGGGATGGCGGCCATTTTGAATTTCTGACATCGGTAAATCTTGGGTTATTTCTTTCTCTGGTACCAAAATTTGCACGGTGACCCCCTATTTTTATTCTTGATTTTGAAAGAGAATGATTGAAAGATTCCTTGAGGAAAGTTAGAGCAAAAGTTTAAGTCTTTCACTTTCGAGGTGCATATTACCTTAATTTGAGACTGAAAACAAAATTGTTCCATTAATTTATCATCTTACAATGACAAGAAGACGTTCCTACATCCAAGATGATGTGATCGCTCATATCCATCGTGGAAAGATCAGATTAAAACTTATGTATTGTAATATTTCAATGTCAATGACCTAGTTTTATTGTAAACATGGAGAACCCAATCACAATTGTAAATACATTCTTAACTTGACCATAATCTACAAATGCTGTCATTTTATTTTTTTTCTGGTGACAGATCACTCCTACTAGCTTTCCTGCTACATTGCTTTTTGCAGCTGAAGGTGAAGGCGAAGGATGTGCTTTACTTCAGGTAAACCTAGAAACATACCGTAAAAACCCGATCAATTCGACCACCCTATTAATTCGACCACCCTATTTTTTTCACAAAACATAATTTTATTTGGGACCTTTCAAATCGACCACCGACTAAAATTGGGACTTTCTCGATCTCTATTAATTCGACCGAATTACATACCCTTCAAAAACTTCCTTCAGTTGGTGAATGAACGATATTTCAAGACATCGAAAACCACCGTTACGAATACGATGAACCAGAGGTCAGACAAAAAGGCAGAAATGAGAACAACAAAGGGCTTTGTAAACGGCTTTCAGATTGGTTTTCATTGGGTCACATGATTATCTCAGTCGCCCTCTTTCGAAATCTGCGTGAAGTTTCAGCGTGTGTGAAGTACCAACCCTCTAGTCTCTGGTTTTGTCACTATTTTCTCACCTTAATATCGAAGAAAGTAAGAATAAATTAGGTCCTACTTTCTCCCTTTCTTATTGTCTTTTCCGAATTCTTACCATCCCGTGTCGATTGAAATTTACAGACTCTTTCTGTGTGTGAATCAATATCCCTTCCTAATTGGACAGATATTATGTTCTAAACCACATGTTGCTTGTTCCTAAAACACATAGACAGATGTGCCCCGTGCACTAAAAGGACGAGTTTGCGAAATCTTTTGCGAACGCTGAAAAAATTGCTGAGGAAAAATCGATGTTACATGTCAGTAAGTACGGCCGCCGCCGCCGCGCCGTGCGTTCTTACCGACTGGGAACAGACTAATATTTTCAAACGCAAATGGGGACAGTGTCAAGGAAAGAGTAAGACGACGACTTATTTTTTCAAGCTGAAGAAAATGCTCTTTCTGGCTGTTTTAATGACTCAATCGAATATTTTTGTACCCAATTAATAATAGACAATCTCAATTCTCGGTTTCTGGCAATTTTTGTCGACCGATAAGTCTTTTCATCTTCATTATTCCATTCTAATTTCACCTATATAATATCCTAACCTCCTGTGACTTTCCTTCTAAACGTTGATTTGCCTTGTGCACCAAAAGAGATGCTCTATTTTATGCCAAACGATGAAAAGATCCCTGAAGAAATAACCATGTATCAGTCAGTACGCCGACGGCAGGCGAAACCCGGACGGCCATACCGATTGGGGACAGAGCAGAGTGGGTATTATTATAGGAAAGAGGGTGACTTATTTTAAAGCTGAATAAAATGCTGTCTGGTTGTGTAAGTCTGTTGATCGAAATATATATTTTGTTCCCAGTTGATTAATCATGGGGGATGGCAGTCTCGATCTCCCCTTTATGGTTCGATATTTACTGACTCGTTCCTTCTCATTTTTGTCAATCGATGAAAGCATTTTCGTCTTCCTTATTCAATCTTACTTTGACCGATGTGATATCCTGACCTACAGTGTCATCAGTTTTGACCAACGTACAAAGACGTTGCCCATGCGCCCGGTTGACGAGATATTTTGCAAAACGGTGAAGAAATATTATTATTATTATTTATTATGCCGTGTTCACAATAATGACACTGGCTCAGAAAGAAAGAGAAGGACAAGAAAATGTATAACACTGAAATATTTGAACACGTACGGCCATACTGTATGCATGGGGGCCCGGGAGACATCGATGTCAGTCTTTCCGGACTGTTTACATGTAGCTTAGGGGATATCAAAGGAGATGAATCAGTTGGTTGAATAAAACAAAAGTTTTCAGACATATTTTATGTCAATGTTGTAAATGTTGGACTTTTGATTCGATTGAGAAACCAGAATCACCTACGAGAGATGTCTGTATTAAACACGGACGCACAATTCGGAATAGTTTGTTGTGCTACTGCCGGTCTCAGTCGTGGTGTCTCTCTCCCATAAAATTTCAAAGCTATAGGCCTACACTTGTCGTTTCGATTCACAGGTAGCAGTACACCGATGACCAGATATTAAAACAAGTCTAAGCAATTTTACGCCGTGAACGTCCTTGAACCTATGGACGTGACCATTGTTTTACTGCGCCCATTAGCGTGTAAACCCCTGCTCGTTCCCAGCAGAGTACTTTTTAAAGTTCTGTACATCAGTGTACACTTTGTGTATAAGCCCTAAACCTAGTTTAATTCAATTATGGAAAGGTATTAGTAAAGAATAAAGGGTCGTTACAGTTGCTAAAATTGCGAGAAAAATGGCACGTTTTTCCAGTACTTTTACAGTTCTGTGCTTTCCATCCCCGTTACTCAAATAGAATAGGCCTATTCACAAGCGCTATTGTTTTAAATCCACGTCCAGGATGTGCTGTTGATTTTCATTCTTTCGTGCAATTTCATTCGTTTGAAGCAATTATCCTTTCATTTGACTGCTCTGTGGGACTCTTCTGGATATGTGTTTTGGATAAAAAGAACTCTACAGTGAAAGACATAAACTTCGACGGTGATAGGTATACAATATCGGTTCGATGTGCGAAGATATACAGATTACAAGTTATTTTAGAAGTTCTCAAAACCAGTAAAAATATTTCTGCGCGCCACTTATTGATCGTGTCTTCATGTGAACGTCCTTGAATCCGTGACCGCGACCATTGTTTTTGAAGTGTTCGACGGTCGATGATCGGTAGATTAATGAAGACATATGTTACTGAACTATCGTGTGTTTGTTAGCATGGTTAGGTAATAGACGGTGTAGTCTGTAGAGGCGATACGGCGAAATTCCAAGGCCCAAGAGAGCATGTGACGTACATCGCATGCTTTCTTACAACGAACGAGCCGTCGGTTTCCATAGCTACGTGAAATCCGGCCTCACCGATGTCCCTGTCCTGATTCGGAGAACAACTTTCAAGCTGCGAGTTGAGGTTCAGATGTCCGATTTTTTCATATTCAAAAGGCTTATTGATTCACAGCGAACGCCCGTCTTGTTTTTAGCACATGAGGGCAATTGAAAATTCAAAGCCAAATAGCCAGTGGGAAAAAATTCGACCGGACGACTCGCTCTCACCAGCGCAGCGGTCGCAATGAAAAAAAAATCGAAGTCTCTGAAGTCGGTATCATTGCTCCGCCATGTTTACTGTTAGTTGTACGGCCAATTTAAAGTCACAAATTTTTCTTCACGGCAAAATTCATATAATTGCCATACCGCGAAGTTCCCTGTGCAATATGTCTTATGTCAATTTGGAAGCAAAAGCGTCACGGACATTCGATCGATGGTGATACACTTTCTCCAGGCCGTGACATGTCACCAGTTACGAACTTTACCGGTTTTCGATACGAAATATGCAATATATTATCAGCATTGTTCACGTTGTGTTTTGAGTCTGATATCGAATATAGCAGGAAATGATTTGAGAGACGATAGAGATCATGCCCGATACGGAAAATTGACATCAACTACTTGCATTGAGCAGTGACCTGAAACTTCAGACTTAAATATAAATGTCGACAATATAAAATATCGAAATACGGAGAGAGAGAGGTTTACGCTGTCGCGATCTGATTATACTGTTTCGGATATGACTTCGGTATAGACGATACACAGACATCGGGATGTACACCTACTTTCCAGAAATTCGACTAATCTTATAATAAGAGTAGAATAAATATAAAAGTGTTGAAGTAAATCTTCAGATGTTGGTTTCCAAAGTTAGACAATACTTACAGAAATATGGTCATCATAGTCTTCTCTTAAAAACTATTATCTTCAACACCACGTTTCTTATGATCGGTGATGTCATTTTTATTATTTTTACAAACTTTCAATGCATCAAACGCCATTAGACTATCTCATCTGCCTGTCAGGGAGTTACTATATATTTCCAAGGGCTGGCACACGATGTCAACTTACGCGTCGTCCGTCGAGCGGCCGGTGGCAGTGTCACAGATCGCTCCGTCTGTAATCGCGGCCACTTTGATTTTGATGTGACACCCAGGTGTGTTTGAGGTTTTTTGTTACCTAATTTGTCGACCTCAAAAAATTCCACAGTCCATGCTTTGAAGCAGTCTCAACATGGCAAACATGTCTCGCGTAAATTTCATCCTCGTCGTTCCAATTAATTCGACCACTAAATTATTTCGGCAGTTTTAATTTCCTAATAAATCGACGATTTTGAAATCGTAATTATTTTTTTCTGGTCGAATTGATCGGGTTTTTACGGTAGTGTGTTCCCCAATATGAGAAACACCTACATTGTGCATCTAAAATGCTCCAGAATCTGTTTTCTATCCTATTCACCTCCAATGCCCTGTATTTAAAACTGGTCCACAATCACCATTGAAACTCATTGGTCTGAACCAAACTATGGTGGTAAAATGGGTTGGGTTCAATAGTCAACAAACTTACACCTAGTCTTTTCCCCAGACTATGATATGCACAATAAATCTGTATATACTGGTAGGCTTTGTGAATGTTACGCAGATCATACAGTCTTTTCTATTCTGTAAAATGCCTTCAGAAGGTACTGGTACAATTCCTGTTTTATCCAGACACTTTTTGAATATTATACATGGGATGCACTTTATGCTGGAATATTTGTATCAGCTGAGGTTATGTACACTGTCAGTCACTTGCTTCTGGTGGTGCATCTCTGAATTCTAAGGAGCAGCCACAGGAACTGATCTATAAAGTTTGTGACACCAGGCATGGCATCTGTTTAGAGTCTCAAACTAACTTATCTGTAAGAATTTAATTTTTCTGAAATTGCTGATGGGTTTATAGATTGATGTGACATACAATATCCCTGACCCAACTGCCACACCAGCATTTGGATTGCGTGTCAAGATGAAGGAGCAAATGAAGAAAAAGAAAGGTCATCAGAACAAACAACATAAAAGATCAGTTATTGAAGAGGAATTCAGTGACTCCAATGAGATTGGAGAAGACTATAAAGTTACACTGGAAACATGTACCAGGTAGAGATATTACACTATTACATTAGTCAGATATGCTTTAAAAACTCTCAGCCAAAAGCAGGTGCTTACTTATCATTATAAAATGTGTTGTAGATTTCAGAAGAACAGTTAGTCTTCAGTCTAAACAACAATGGTTGTAACATTTGATAATTTTTCTAGCGTTTACTTTCCTTTTATCAACTGTACAGTTTTCGCAGTGTAAGTTCAAACCAAATATTTGTTTTACCAGTTCTTTTTACACTGATACATAAAGGGACTTGTCAAATCTAGCAGCCAATAGTCAAGGCAATTGCCCAAATTATTGAACCAATGCTAGTAATACAGTGATGTGCACTGTTATCGATGATGAGAGTATTCAAGTCCATACTTCAAGCATCCAAATAATGATAGCAAGTTTTAATGCATAAACTGCAAACACAAGCCACTTTTCTCTTGAACAACACAAGGTTTATTTTACAAAAAAATTTCCAGGTCAACTGAAATTTAGTTACACTGACACAAGATTGCCAAAATGTCATGGTTATGAAAGCCAAAATATAGTGACATTTGCTCAGTCTTCATTAACATTGAATAATCAAGTTTTACTGGAGCTTTTCAGAACAGTGACTTGCTTTGATATCCGTATGTACAATAACCAAAGCCACCATTACACAAGCTTTTAAAAATTATTGACAAAAATGTATCACAGTCCAAAATCTATGAGGTCATCATCACTTAGCAAGAAATGTTGTCATGAAACGCTGATATCAAGAGGAACGGAATTGTGTATCTCAGACTGAAAAAATTATAAATTGTGATTACGATTTAAATGTGGCCATATAAATGTGTGTATACAGTCTAAAGTTCTGAATACACATGTAAAGTCAACATTTGGGAAAGATGTATTTCATCAAACCTGACCCTTATTTGCTGGGTTTTTCTTTATATTTGTGTATCAAAATATGTGATTTAATAAGTGGTAACAATACCATTATATTTTCTTATAGATGGCTTCATCCAGGGTATTCAAACATGGCAATTATAGAGGTGGCACTTCTGACTGGTTTTAGAGCTGATATTGATAGTATAGAAAAGGTGAGGATTAGAATTCTCAAAGTCAAGTTGAGAATCGTTGTTATAAAGAATGTCAACATCACATTGAGGATCAAGATTATCAAATTCATGTACTAGGCACTTCTAATTCACATTTTTCTCGCTCATGTTTCAATGGATATTTGTAGTGAGACATGGCATTACTTGCCTTTACAGTGTACAACTTGTTTGTGAGAATCCCATTGATACAATAGTCTAAGATATGATGTAAAAGGGTAAAATCATTCCATAAAAAAGCTAAACAGAATTAATGGTTCATTTGTTTAAGACTAAACTGCACTGTAACATTAATGACTTTTATATCTGACAGTTTACTTTAATTTGCACTTATCCTGACAATTTCATGACAAGTATACAGGGAGGTATCAATTCTAACAGTGGAATGGCTTTTCTACTTCTGGAAAGGCCTTGCTTTAGTGACTATTTCTTAGTGTTCAATATTCCAATTGGCCAATTAGAGAATTACATATCCATCTTGACAAAACAATTTTCAATGTTGTCCAGTTGGTGAATGAGAATGGTACATCTATCAAGAGGTATGAAGTAGATGGAAGGAAAGTACTCTTCTACTTTGATGAAATACCAAGTGAATGTCTGACCTGCTTCAGCTTTGAAGCATTCCAGGATTATGTTGTCGGGAAAACCAAGCCAGTACCAGTTACAGTGTATGACTACTATGAACCAAGTAAGTTTATGCTCTACAATCTCACGATGAAGCAGCAATAGAAACATTCCTAGTAGTGTATTTTCAGATTTGGTTTTCATGTGTAAGGTTGTTCATAGAAATTTGTAGACCATATACCCTTAATAATGAACATGTTGGCAGGCAAAAAAAATATGGATGTCTCTGTGCAACTTTTTGGCTCCCATTTTGCAATAAATATGCAATACAGAATGAGGAGCCATTGGTCAATGTATGTGTTTATGTATGACACACATATGTATATGTGCATGTATGTCTGGCTAGCTATGTCTGTTTGTTTGTCCATCCATTGCAAATACTTGAGACCCACTAAGTGTATAACTGCAGTTATTCCTTTCAAGATGCGACATGGGATGAAGATGGATTGTTTATTGCTTTAAGATGGGATGTTTTTGAACCCAAATATATGCTCATGAGTCAAGAAAAGTTTGAAATGATCAAACTATCAAAAATCTTGATATTTGGTACATTTGATCCTAGGTGTACCCCAAACCGGATTTGTTCTAGTGAGCATGAAATTTGCTCACTAATTTTGAGAATATTTTTTTAGTTACGCTTTCTTTCAAAATACTTTTCATGTCTTTCTGAAAATGCTTGTAAGACAGAATTTAAATTTGATGTGAATGAAACTACCGATTAATTCATTCTTGTTTATCCAAATAATGTCAAAATTTGCATATGTAGTGAGGTTTTCTAATTTTTGTTCAAAATGTCAATCTACTTTTAAACCAGTTATCCTTTAGCTTTCAAGGTTATTATGTCAACATTATATCTGTTCTGATTGAATGGGATCTTTAAATTCCTGAAGCAGATCTCAGAAACTTTACAATATTTGAAATTCAACCATTCTCGATGTGTTACCTAGCAATTTTTTTCAATCAATAATGAGATTGAAAACAACCTATTTTATCTCTGCCTATAAAATGGGTTCACACAAACTAGAGAACAGCATAGAAGCCAGATTTTGAAAACTTCCATCAAAAACTCTATCCTCAAGTTGCATTCAACCTTACAATATGTTTGACTTTCACAGCTTATGAAGCCACCAGGTTCTACAATGTCTCCAGAAACAGTCCCCTTTCACAGGAACTTTGTGAAGGCAGGGTGTGCAATGAAGTTAGAGAAGAAAGCTACAGTGCCTTTTCAAGTGAGTACTGTATAGTTTGCTGAGAGGCTGTCAGTGGTCCAACACAGTTCCAACGTTAAGTGGCCTTAAGGATATTGAGACATAGGTCTTGGTAAAGTACCAATGAGATCACCTACTTACATCAAGTCCCATTAATATGTGTTAAATAGGAATGTGCACTGTAAAAGGAAATTTTAGGAAAACTATTGTACATAGTGGCAGTGAATTTCAGTTTAGAACCCAAAATCCATTGTGGTTCACCTTTCATGCCTGGTAAAGCTATCTGAAATTTTGGTTAGCACTGTTGCTACACAATATATTCAAGCAAGGTAACCATGAATTTTTTGCATATGGTGTGCATTGGGTATGTTGTAATTAACCATTTATCAAATATGGAAACAGAGAATTAACATCTTCTAGTGTTGTAAAGTTATCCTTCTGGCTTTCAAAGCTATTTATCAAACTATTGGTATTATTGCTGTGACAGTGTGTAACCAAGTTCTCCCAAACTATGAGTATGATGCCTTTGCATACCTGTTTTATTGTTTGTTTTCAATCCACATTTCATTGAACAAAAATAATGAAAACATTGTCAAAAGTTTAACATGGTTTAACATGAGAATCATTCATATTTTTCATAGTTTTGTTAATATTTTTTACCTTACAATTGTTATTAATGAACTTTCTTCATCATAATTCTCAGCATATGTGGAGGAACACTCATCAGATTGCAATTCAGTCTTTGGCTGCTTTGAGATGGATGAAGCCAACATTGAAAGGTGTGGATGTGTACGCGACTGTAGCTACTATGTAGGTTCACCAGTATGCGGTAGTGATGGAATTATTTACAATAACGTTTGTGAGATGGAGAATGCAGCATGCTATGGCTTTCCAATACAATCTTTGCCATTTGAGCTGTGTGAAGGTGAGATGTTCTACCTGTTCACCCTTAAATTTTGGTACAACCCGGTTGTAGTCAATAGTAAAGTTGGGCCAAGGTACACAGAACGGGCACGAAGGGATGTCAGTAACGCATATTTTTCCATAAGTCTACATTGATGTTGATGTGTTGTACATTAGATTTTACTTCAGACAAAAATAATAGATGCCAGGAAGTGAAATTTGTATTTCTAGAAAATTGAATTGCTGCAAAACTTTTTTTATTTTTTATTTCTTATCTAAAGATATTGTCTCAGGAGATGGAACTGAAGAGCCGTTTGTTGTAAGTATTACTCATCAATCAGAAATTACGGAAGTTGACATCAATGACAGTAAAGAAATGAAGACAGACATCCAAGGAAGACCAGACATCAGTGACAGTGAAGCAATGAAAACTGCTATCCTGGAAAAACTAAACATCAGTGAGAGTGAAGCGATGAAAACCACATTCCAGGAAAAACTAAACATCAGTGGGAATGAAGCGATGAAGACAACTATGGAAGCAAAAATGGACATCAGTGAAAGTAAAGTTACAAAGACTGATATCCAGGAAAATGTAGACATCAGTGAAGCAATGAAGACTAACTTCCAAGACAAAATAAATCATGTCACAGGAATATCACAAAGCAAACCAAAAGAAATTGAAACTCCATTGATAAACTTGCCAGCAGCACTGCTAAACACCAATGTACCAGGTATGTGAAATGATGAACAGAGTTGTACTGTTGTTTCTAGTTTCATTGAAATTTCATGATGCTCTCAGGAGTTTCTATCTTTGTATGGATCCTCTTCTTTCCAAACTTAGCATTTATTACTTGGTTAAGGTGGTTGGAAAGGCGATTTTTGCACCAATTCTTTTCTCAGAGTTAATGTCAAGTTTCAAGTGTTAGAATCAAGATATTTAGTTCAAATTTTCAGGATAACTCCCTTAGTTAATATTTTCTCCAAAGGATATAAAAATTGTATATTTGCAGCCATGATTTTGAAATATGACACCAGTAAATATTAAAATTTAATTTTTCATATTTTTTTTACATATTTGAATTTCATAATAATTGGATAGTATTAATATTACCAAATTAGTTATAAATATGTTGACACTATTTATTGTAAGATTTGTACGGCAGGATTTGTAAATAAAATTTGTTTTTACGATTTTACATGGGTTTATATATCAAAAAATTATTAAAAATTCTTTCAAATTTCAAAATTTTATTTTTCAAAAAGTACTTCAAATACAGGAAAATTGTGCCGTACAAATCTTATCTGTAACCTTGTTAATAGGCTGTAAAAATTCCATGTCCATAACTCATTTCAAAGTTGGATTAAATTGGTATACAATTATGTAGGAAAACTGTTATTCTGTCAAAAATGTTGAAAACAAGCCATATTTGCACCCCTCTTTTGAAGTCATAGAGCAGTTTTTTTCGGTTAATCTCACTTTTGACACCTCTTTGACACTCAAAGAATCTAAAAATGCATTACAATAGCAGTCACTCACTCTGAATGCCAGCACCACCTTGTCAAACGTTCCTGAAAAACAGCAAATAATGACTTCCCTTTTCAAACATTTTATTAAAGCTAGGGGACCTCTACCATAGTTAATACACTAAGGACTCCCCAACTTCTTCTTGTTTGGTCAGTTTTTCAGAAGTTTTAACAGGCTGTAACTCTGCAATGCCTTTGTGCCCAAATGTCTAGTTTTTTTTATTCCACAGAGAATGTTGACTACTTTTATATTTTAATAGTTTTGTTGAAATTTATAACTGACGCTCTAGCCTTTCCAACCACCTTAAGATGATCAAAGAAATCTTTTCTAATCTACCAATTAAGCTATATATTGTGCTTTGTGTAGTTACCTTTTGTTAGTTGTCTGTACTGATACTTGCAAGTATATACTAGCTACATTTATATCTAGTCCCATGACTAAGTTGAAAGGACTTTTCAATTTGGATCTGTCTATCCATGAATCTACAGTCAGAAAATCATACTCATTCAGTGGGATTTTTGTACAATGATAATATTTTTGATGTACTGGTACATGTGCATATTAAGTTGCAACATCTTCAATTATTATGAGGTTAAACATTATGGTTTGCAATGGCAATAGTGGAAATCTACTTTCTACTCTTTTCATGGTACAAGTGTTTAAAAGTTTGATAATTAAACACCTAGCACCTGGCTATTATTACCAATAAACATGCTAAACTGATTTGCAACCATATGCTGGCAATATAATAATGTTTTCACATATCTGTTAACATAGGCTTTATGGGGGAAGATCCAACAGTAGTTACTGAAAAACCCCACAGTAGTGTTGAGGAGACAAAATATAGTGGAGAAAAAGACTTTACGGTGGAGAAAGAGAATGAAAAATCTACTGCAGTGAAAACAGGGGATATTGCTGAGGAGAGAACAACACATTACCAAAATGACAGCACCAATGATAAAACTGTAGAATCTGTGGAAACTTCCATGGTAAGAATTGCAAATTGCTATAGTCATTATGTAACTATTGTAATAATTTTCAAGGCATTATTTAAGCATTAACGCATGACACCTTGAATGTTGCAAAATTATTGCTCAGCATCAGCCTCAGTAAAGCCTTCGGTGCACTTTGGCTACTGGCAACTGCAAATCTGCCAAAATATTGATTGGAGATTGTGACCCTGGAACCTGAATACTAATTACTGTAGGTTGACTTTCATGTGCTACATACTAAAATTTTTTTCCTGCCATGCTACAAATCAATAAATTTTGGCAAACATTGACATAAACATATTGATTGTAAAATATTCTCAGACTAGGTCGGTGATGTACATTCAAATTGTCTGTAGATCAAAAGCTGCTCTTAGAGCCATACAAAATCAGTCCAGCTATTGTCTGATTATAGTATGTGCACATTGATAATTTTGAGACATGTAACTTACACATGCTCTGGTTTTGACAGTGTGAACTGAACTTCTGTTCATTATATGTGTATCTACTTTTACATATTAAATTTGGCCGGTTTACTTTAGAAATGTATATGTTTGAGATTACATGCATTTGAATGTTACATTTCATCAGTAGTTATGGTTACAGGAACACTAGAAATACTACTTATGCTCAGTAGATTTCTGTATACACAAAGTTACTTACTACTGAAATGTGTCTATCACAAATATCTTCAAGTTCAATTAAGGTATTCTATCTTAACTCGGGGACAGATATTTGGACTCTCAAATTTTGCAATTCTTTTCTGATCTACCACTTGTGAAGGATCGTTTTAAAGCTCTTGGTGTAAGAAAAATTTTCACTGTCTTTGCTTTTAAAAATCGAAAAATTTATTTTTCTCGACAGGAATAGCCGCCATTTTAAATTTCAAATATCGGTACATCTTGAGTAATTTGTTTCTCTAGTACCAAATTTGCTTGGTGACCCCCGATTTTTATTCTGGATTTTGAAAGAGTATGGTTGAAATATTCCTGAGGAAATTTGAGCAAAAGTTTAAGTCTTTCACTTTTTAGGCACATAAACCACCTTAAAACAGGCTGAGTATTTGTTTTTTATATTCTTAAAATCCAATTTGATGGATTAAATCTTTCTCTGTTGTCAGAAACCATCAGTAACTTCAAGCCACCACCACCACCAACACCACCACCACCACCACCACAATAAGTCAAGTGTGCTGGCTAAACTTGTCAGTATACCCACCCCAGCAAGCTCACAGCATATGACCACCCATTCCGTAGACGCAACGGCTGCAGTGGGTAAGAAGTCAACTGAAGTGGTACATAGCAGTAAAATGGTTCAAGATGCAGAGCACAAAGAACATACGGAAGAACACAAAGAAAATGTAGAAGGAGATTTGCCAGTATTAGATGCTAGGGGCCCCTTCTAATTATACAAAGAATTGAAAGAGAATAAAGATGGAGGAGATAAAAGAGTAGTCAATCTCTACACATTTGTGGATGACGAATCATGAATTTAAGCCTATGAGTGTGACTGTCTACCCTGATGAAGACAAGGCAGGGAGTATGGTTAAGATACTTATTTTATCATATAAAGTAATATTATATGTGAAAAGAAAGAATAACACATGGCTAAGAGTTATTGATCCTTGTCACAAATTAGAGAAAGGATTTAACAGAATTTCAATAAAGAATGTATAAATAATATATTTGTAATATTACTGGATAATAATTTGCATGGTAATATCCATTATGAATAAATATTTGATTAATATGTCTTTCTTTAACTTAACATTGTAGGCAAATGTATGGGAATAAAAGATTTGTTTCACTTAAGTAATGCTTGGGTGAATGAGTTAGGAAAACTTACAGAGAAACTTGACAAATCTTCAGAAAATGAATAAGAAGATTATCAGCATATTTTGCAAATGTTGGTAATGCCACTTTATGAAGAGATGTTTTGATCACAAAAACGAACGAAAAGGTAGCCTAAAATTGATATTATTTCATATTGTTGCAGGATTTTCTTGTGACTTATTCTATGTAAGTTTTTGCCGTATAATCCTTTTATATTACTCTGAAAATATGATACAGATTGTTTAATATTATTCAGTATTGTTTATGTGCAGTTGATGTAGCCTAGAGTTTGACCTCAAAATATTCTATATGCTATGTGACTGTTTATTATTTCTTGTGAGAAAAATATAGCTTTTGATGATATTTAAGACTGCCATTTTACAGATAGTGTGATTAGCTGTAATTTAGACATAGCTATCTTTAGAAGTAGGCTCCCCTGCTGGAGAAAAAGTTAGCAACAATTGTCATGTTTCTTCTGGAAAGGGCGAAATGGTTGAGTGTTTTCATAGATGGTTACATGTTTGATTGGCAAAACAGTTATGCAGTTGGCTCTTGTATGAAATTTTCAAAAATTTGAAACTTTTTTGTTTCGAGACATGAAACACTTTCTGAATATGCTCTCAGTGATGGAATGGACAAAAGAATAATGTTCATTACATTTCAAAAGATATTTTGTCATATTTTTTTTGTAAACATTTGGGTAATTGTTGTAATGAAAGAGAGAAAAGGGGAGTTTTTGGACAGTTTATCAAACAGGATATGAGTAGAACAGACTTGTTTCTCAGTTGCATTGTTGCCATAGTAATATCTAATGACATCATGAGTTATCTGAGCATGCTCAGTTGATACAGTGTATCACTGGTCAATCTTTGACATGAATGATGATTGTTGATGTTTTAAATCATAGTGGGAACATTGATAGGCGGTATCCTATCCTGCTACTGTAAATTTTAAGTAATATTTAATTTTTGCTGTGGTGTCTGGTCAGTGGTCAAGAATGGGAGCAAGTCTTGACCTCTGAAAGTATCTTGCATGTAAGACTTGCTCCCTGTAGTATGTAAACATCAAAATACTGACTCAATCTATGTTTTGAAAACAAAAACCTCTGTAAGCTCTAGGACTCTCTAAAACCACTGAGCTGACAGCTTTACACTGAATTTGTAACAGATGTCCAAACAACCAAGAACAAAATGCTCTGTTGTTTGTATTAAGAGGCAAATTATGCTTGAAAAGAGTGGTATCACCCAAAACAGGCATATCCATAGCTCATTTTTTTCAAGTACCATATGTGTGATTTCATACAGAACATTGCAGTATCATGTAATATTGACAATGCCAAACCATCCACTATGAAGTGAAAGTAACATTGCAACTGAGTTATTGAATCAGTAACGACAGGCACAGCTCCAGATTATTTCTGTTTAGCTTGTAAATATGCATGTAATATTTCATTATTTATGATAGTTTACTTTCAATATCTTCATATTCTTGATAATTTTTTTACTGTAACATCATACAATATTACTACTACTACTACTACTACAATCCCCTTATTCCATTCAATTTCAGTATGTATCAGGACCAAAGCATGATATGTAAACCCTACAGCTAATCAATAAAGTCAGATGAAAATGAAACCATTTGTCAAACATTGGTATTCTTGTGCATGTACAGCCAATTTTCTAATCCCAAGGAGTGCATTCACCACTGAAATTCTATTCTTATTGTATTCTACCTGTACTTGTGTCAATTTTGTATCATTTATGAATTGCTGAAGGTAGAATGTGACTTGTGGACAGGTATTCAGACTCAAATTTAAACACCCATGTACCATCTTAACATTATGTGGTATGTTTACACATACTGATATATTGTACTATCAAAATTGTGTGCTGAAAGAACTGAAGCAAAAATGTTATTTCTGATATGTATCAAAGTTAACCTAATGACTGAGTAGTTGTATTTAAGAAGTACTTTATAGGGAGCTGTCATTATTTACAGCATGGGGGATCAGAGGAATGTGATGGGGGTTACTCAAAATCTCGAAAACTTCGGGGGGGGGGGGGGGGGGGGGGGGGGGGCGTTGCTCAAAATGTGAGAAAGAAGGGGGGGGGTTTACTCAATTTTTTGTGTAAAATAAATTGAAACACCTCTCAGATTTCACCATTGCACATCAATTTCTCAAAACTTTTGGTGAACCCCCCTCTCATTCTCTCCCCCTTCATCATGGTTGGAAGGAAGGGGGGGTGTTTACTTGAAATTTCAAAGTTTCCGATGAAATTCCTCTGACCCCCCCCAGCTGTATATAATGACGGCTCCCTCACTGGTAATTAATGTAGTTGATGTAACATTTAGGCATATGTCTGGTCTACATAGCTTTGATAGGTTGGCACGAGTATATTGGTACAATCCCTAATCACAGAAATGCCAATGGGTTAAACCCAAATTCGAATGGATGATGGTACAAATAAAATCATGTCTCATAGAATAATTGTATTTCCACATGTTTGTACACATGGATTTGCACTGATACTTCTTGCTAATGATAAATGATGATGATAAAGATAAAGAATTAAAATATCCAGGAAAACTGGGTGGATAAGGCTCTGGATTACGGAGCTCTGCAGTAAGACTCTAGGAGCAGGTCTTGCCCTTACTGTAACCCTTGAAAACGATGAAACAATGAATCAAAATCAACTTATGTCTCTCCTTGAAGGATTTGGGGACAGTGACATTCAAGTCTTCCATACTTAAGTTCAACCTTTAAACGCCAAAGTCAATTTTTGTCGCTTTTATAAAATATACCAGTCAAATTTTTCAGATTTTAGCCAAAATTTGATTAAAAACTGCAGCCTTTGAAATGTGATGTCCATTTGATCCAAAATTATCAAAGACATTACAGAAAATTTAATAAATATTGGTAAAATGTTGCTCTAAAATTTTGTTGGGAAAATTATAGCACTGAAAGGGTTAAGGTGGTTGGAAAGGCTATTTTTGCACCAATTCTTTTCTCAGAGTTAATGTCAAGTTTCAAGTGTTAGAATCAAGATATTTAGTTCAAATTTTCAGGATAACTCCCTTAGTTAATATTTTCTCCAAAGAATATAAAAATTGTATATTTGCAGCCATGATTTTGAAATATGACACCAGTAAATATTAAAATTTAATTTTTCATATTTTTTTTACATATTTGAATTTAATAATAATTGGATAGTATTAATATTACCAAATTAGTTATAAATATGTTGACACTATTTATTGTAAGATTTGTACGGCAGGATTTGTGAATAAAATTTGTTTTTATGATTTTACATGGGTTTATATATCGAAAAATTATTACAAATTCTTTCAAATTTCAAAATGTGATTTTTCAAAAAGTACTTCAAATACAGGAAAATTGTGCCGTACAAATCTTATCTGTAACCTTGTTAATAGGCTGTAAAAATTCCATGTCCATATCTCATTTCAAAGTTGGATTAAATTGGTATACAATTATGTAGGAAAACTGTTATTCTGTCAAAAATGTTGAAAACAAGCCATATTTGCACCCCTCTTTTGAAGTCATAGAGCAGTTTTTTTGGTTAATCTCACTTTTGACACCTCTTGACACTCAAAGAATCTAAAAATGCATGTACAATAGCAGTCACTCACTCTGAATGCAAGCACCGCCTTGTCAAACTTTCCTGAAAAACAGCAAATAATGACTTTCCCTTTTCAAACATTTTATTAAAAGCTAGGGGACCTCTACCATAGTTAATACACTAAGGACTCCCCAACTTCTTCTTATTTGGTCAGTTTTTCAGAAGTTTTAACAGGCTATAACTCTGCAATGCCTTTGTGCCCAAATGTCTAGTTTTTTTATTCCACAGAGAATGTTGACTACTTTTATATTTTAATAGTTTTGTTGAAATTTATAACTGACGCTCTAGCCTTTCCAACCACCTTAAGCAATCCACTCATTTCAATTCTTAGATGTCTTACTGTGTCCATGTCACCTACACATAGCTTTATTCAATGATCAAGTTGAAGGCCATCATGTTGTGACACACAAAGAGACGACGACAGCAGACTATGCAGAAAAGTGTTTCTTTATTTGAAGTTGCGGATGATATATACACTATATTTTGATCCCTTTCTTGTTTATATGCTACATTTTATAGACAATTTCATGAAAAAAAGCAAAATTTACACCACATTAATCATCTCATAGAGGCTTTTCAAAGAACTACATGCAAATTATCTTAATGTCTGCAATGAAAATTGGGAAAACAATTATGCGAGTTCTGAAAATAAAAACTCATGTGATTGGTCTATGCTTACAAGATGGCACCAAATGAGATTTACATGACCAATTAAACACCGGGACTCTAATCAGATTTGCAATCCAGCATTCTGAGTGTATTAAAATGATGAACTATAAGCATAAAAAATTTGTTCATCCTCAAATCTTGCCGAACAAAATAGTACAGGTAAGTACATCAATACTGTAAATTTTTAAAGATTTCATAGAGAATTTGATAGAAGAAAAAATTCATTGTTTTATAAAAAACATCTGGTTTCTATTTGACATTAATCACAAACTGTACTTATTTCATGAAAAATGACACAGCTAAAATACCATGTGTCACCTCTACTGTAACGCTTCTTACAGTTACTGTGAATTTCATTTATAATTAATAAAATAACATCCCTTTTCAGTCACATCTAACCCTGCTAACTACCAAATTTCAGTCAACACATAATCTCTATTACTCCCAAGTTCAAGTGCATGTCAATTTCACCTTTCACCCTAGACTATTACTTCAAACTTGATGCTACACTGTAATCCTCTTTCACATCACTAACCGTTTCACCACAGTGGTTTGGCCAAAACCAATTGTTCACCATGGCGATTGTGGACCTGTTCACAGCAAATTAGGGCTGCACAGGTAGCATGCATCAACTGTTAATTTGCTGTCAATAATGTAAACTTGTACATTATATCCGCCTGCATCATCAAAACTTGTATTATCATTTTTCACATAATGTATAGGCTAGTGACAGGGTGTAGTCAGTTGATGGTGAAATATCATGAACCTCTTTAAATTAGAATTCACAGTCCTGGTAGAGGAACGCAGCAAACCGCTACAGCCACAATAATTTTACATACATACCCAGGCATGTGTGTGGAGTGATTTGCTGAACCAGAGTTATCTGTGATCTTTGTGGCACTTGTCTGACAAACAAAATGACAGGTTCACATACAAGTCTTCTCCTTGTCAGGGTAAGTGCTTTCATCCAATTAATCAATCAATCAATCAATCATTCAATCTGCGATTTGGTTTCACATCTAAACACGTATAGTGAGACAAATTTAAATTGAACAGCTCACAATATTATAGTACAGTATATGGAAATACAGACTGGCAAAACTTACATTTTCCTAAAAATGACACAAAAATATTTGATAGGCAACAAACAAAATGTGCAGATGGTAGTTGAAACAACCTCAGCTTCATCTCATATTAATCGTAAGTGTCAAAATTCTGTAAAAATAAATCTATTTTCAGGTAGACACTGAAGAGGCAAAAATGACTCTAATTAATTATCTGAAATATTTATAGTACAGCATCTACTGTAAATATGGCAGAATTCACTCAACAATTCATCTCAACTACTTTGAGTTTCTTCTTTCTTTCTCCGATTTTCACAAAGTATATCACCATACCAGTCAGTAAATATCTAATTATTCTTGGTGATCAATGATATGAGAAAATAAAAACAAAAAGTCTAAGTGTGATGGCACTTCCACACCGTGAAAAATAAAAGTACTGAATAATCGCAGCATACTTTATAAAGTAAAACTAATACATTGCACAAATACAGTTACTCTAAACGTGGTATCTGCCGTCTCTGTTCACTGTTACGTTGTTGGTACATGTACATGAGATTTGAATGACATGTTAAAGATTATACTCTATGAGCTTTGAACTGAACTCACACGAGTTTATATTGCCCCATTTTGGAAAGTTTGTTGGCAACATTGCATGTAAAGTGCTAAGACAAATTCAAACTAAATCCTGTGATTTAAGTTGCTGTGAGTGTTATCAATAACATGCTAGAACAGAGAGGGCAGAGCATCTATTGCTTCTATTCTGAAAATGGCATCTTTACTTTCAAAAATGAAATGTTGGAGATATAATGCGACTGTGTGTTATGGAGTAGGATAGTTGTGCTGAGAAAACTAGTGCTATCTATTAAAATAATACAATTAGTGTCAGCTATACCTAAATCCTATGTCACCAATGAGTATGTGTTTATGTGCATGCTTGTAGCATCATAGTAGTATATAAATGTTACAAATGAAAGACCCACTTGAATTTAAGATACATGGCAAAAAATGACACAATACCGTGCTTGTATTACAATTATGCCAAGTGTACTGTGTGAATAAGAGAAATCTTCATGGGTGCAGGCTAGTTTTGACAAATGAGATTGAAAAATTCAAGATTTAATAAATGGAATTGATATACTGGAGCTGAAAGCTGCTTTTTAATTTGCCTGATTAATTCTACAACCTAAGAAACATTTACTTGCACCAAGGCAATATGATTGTTACAATCCAGAGAAATCATTTTTCAGTCTCCAAATCTGAGTCAATGTGATTCTGTCAAGTCAAATAAATGTGTAATCCAGATACGGCAATGAAATTTTTGTTGGTTTGTCTTCATTTCTCCATTCATGTACATACCTGTGAACAAATGACTGAATTCACTTAGGAAACGACACAGAAACAAAGTATTTTTTTCATATTTGTGATTCACAAGTTATCTAAAGGTGATGAATCTTACCACAATGCTACAAATACAAACCATAGACAAAATGCAATGTCAACCTGGATTCATGAAATCCACCTGAGCTTTGACCACAGCAAATGACCTAAAATAAAGACTGACATTTTGCATAGTAAAGGTAAAAGAATTAATATTGCTGTCTGCACGATTCCAAACTGCCTTCCTTCAATGCAGCAGTTGGCCTACTCCTGATATAATCATGAACATTGAAAGGTAGTGGCAAATCACTGATATAATCATGAACATTGAAAGGTAGTGGCAAATCACTGAAATATTTCCGGAAGCGAGCTAATGGTATTTCTTGTCAATAAAAAAGGTGCAATTTAACTAGAATAGTCTTAGAGGTATAAAGTGGGATACTTATGTTAGTAATACAGCGATATGGATGGTGTCAATACTTTGGTTGAATAATTTTGACTTCTTGCAGTAATGGAAAGCTATTTCTATGAATAAGCTGCATGTCTGAATGAGAATGAATTGAATACATTCATTTGTTAGACAGACATGTTCAAGGGTGTTTTTGTGGTCATACAAGGTTGATTTGCTATGTTTTTCAGAAGTAGCACTGAGGCTAAGAAAGCTTTGCTTCCTGGTACCTATCAGGAATGTTTCTGGCCAACAGATAGAGATATTCCACATATATCTCCTTGCTATATCTGAAACAAGATTGGTGCCTTGGTTGGATAATTCTGATATGGAATCATCACTTTTCATCACATACTTAAGTCATGATATTTTCAGAGCAATGGCAGGGGCAGAAAACTGCTTATGACTTGCAACCAACTGTGCAATGCAACTAAGAGATTATATGCAATGATATGGACAGTCATTGAGAAGGTTAAATTTCTGATTGAGTTTCTGATAGACAGGACACTTTTGATATCAGTACAGTCAAATTAGAAATTGAAATAGCCCTAGCATCCAAGGCCTAGCATTTCAAAATGTTTTCTTTCAGTACAATTTGCTTGGCTTACAACCCATATGAATGGTCCGGCTGCTAAAGAGTCAAATCTAAATTGGCAGTTGAGGGAGTTTTGTTTCTCTGTAGAAAGTTAAAAGCTGAAATGACAGTTCTTGTGGGAAGCAATATTGCCATATATGGCAGCTATATGCAAATATTTTTTTTCCAACCTGGACTGGTACCAAACTGTGCATCTCTTCATCTGATTGGTTGACAGGTCTACACGATTTGAACACTTTAAACATACTCCAGTTACAAAGAAAAGGACATGTTAGACCCACAATCATATACTTTACATCAATAGTTCTCTCAACACATCAACATACATGTGATGGTACTTGGCTTTACCAAACAATAGAATCAGAAAACCAAACTCCTTACATACAACCTCAGATCATATTTGTAAGGGTAGCTGATGTACAACAACCTAAATGACTATTTACATATTCATGAGAACACAATCACGTACAGCCTCTTTTCAAACTACTGATAAAGTTTCAAACATATGCAAGAAATGACATCACCTGGTCTTGTGGAGTTGCATAGATCTTGAGTTTGGCATAGAGGGCGCTCTTCAAAGCCGCTGATTCCTCAACTACATGCATTGTATAATGTATTCTTGAGAAGATGAGTTATCTTCACTGCCAATACGAATCCACTGCCTTTGAAACTGAACATCAAATCTGTGTCTTAGCTCTAGTTGGTGTGTGTCAGCTTATACTAACATTTCTAAATCATTAATATTGCAAAGGTGTTATCTGTTTGTACCTCAGACATTGATCTACAAAACTGCATTTCACCATAAAGCTTTCATGTTTTATGAATTTTATGAATTTCTGAACCAAAAAAATTGAGAATGCTTTTGCAAAATTAGGTAGTAAAGGCATGGCTTACATTGGTATGTGATTTGAATGTACATGACTCTGTATTTTGACACATAACCAATATTTAAAATATCAAGATATGATGGAAAGTGATTTTATTGTTGGTATCCTATATTTGTCGTATAAATTTGAAAAACATAATCAATCGCAAGGATTGCTGGCCAGTCTACCAATCAAATTTATGTTTTCAGCTTGACAAACTTTTATTCCTACACAACCTCTGATGTAAAGTATGAATTAAAAATAAACTTTGAAAAACATGGAAAGTTGATTTCATGTCAAAACTGTAAATGTCTGCTCTCAATGATCAACTGAAAATGTTAAAAAATGCTACACTATTCATTTTGTAATTTTCTAACACTATTAATTGTACATAGTTTTGATCTCACTTTTCATGTTTGATCAAAGACATTCTCTTTCCCAGCTGAATACAGTGCACTAG
Source organism: Ptychodera flava (assembly GCF_041260155.1). Taxonomy (NCBI): domain Eukaryota; kingdom Metazoa; phylum Hemichordata; class Enteropneusta; family Ptychoderidae; genus Ptychodera; species Ptychodera flava. Next base: position 35,995,758 of record NC_091945.1, read on the forward strand.
GTTCAGTAGACTAGGTGTGAATTTTAAAGACACGACTAAACTTGTAAAAAAAATTGAACTCTGGTAGAAGCAAAATCACATGACAGTCACATGACCATCACATGACAACACAACAGGTTGCAGTGTCCTCATCATTGTCCACTTCTTCTACTTCACCTTTGAAGTGATATGGTTTATCACGTTCCGGGAGATACAGGTAGGAATCATTGGGTACTGGTGAATCTACTGGCGATATTGATGAGGATTCTCTGCTGGTGCCGTTGACATCACTTTCTGGTGGCTGTGTGTTTCTGGCACTATTGTCATTTTTCTGTTCATGGGTTCCTTTCCTTATAACCACTGGGCTAAGTTTTCTCAGAGACTGTGACTTGTTTTGATGTTCCAAAGTGTAATGGTGCATGTCCACAGAGTCTCTGTGCATGTTTTTTGGCACAGGTTGATAAGCGTCATCCAAACTGGTATCAAAAGTGTGGTCTTTGATAAACTTTTGTTTTGAAGCTCTCTGTCTTTTCAGATCCATCAGTGTACTATGACTTGCTGAATCTTGTTTATATTTATCTTGATAGTACTTGTCAGCTTTGGTCATTCCCTTTGGTTTTGTCTCAATCTTCTCTTCCCTGTCCCTTCTCTCTTCTTTTTTCTCCTTTTTGCTCTTTTTGTTTTCCTTTCCTGTTGACTTTTTCAAAATAGACTTTTTCTTGTTGTTGCTGGGTTTACTCTGAGGTCCTTGTTCAGGTTCAAGGTTTGATCCCAGTGCAATGGTAACATTTTTATGGTGTCTGTCTTTGTATGAATCCTGTGTTGGTTCTAACTCCACAGTCTCTGAGACTTCATTCCCTGATTGTAGTATAATCTGTGGTGGTGGATCTACTGTGTCATGGCTTGAGATTTCAACACTTATCTCACCAATACTTGCTGTTGGTGCATGTTCTGGTGATGGCTGATCTTCCTGTGGACAAAACAAACAGAAATCACCTCTGAATTACCTTCACATAGCTATTCATATTGTACATGATAATGTCTTATTAAGATGTTGAGGGCGCCCTCCTTGATTGCACATAGCCATGTGACAACACCTTCAATTTCAATATCTACAGATATACAGTTTTTGATGTAGCATATCGTGAAACATAGACTGAAATTTATATTAAACATCATCAACTTGGAAGTGAGTTGCCCTTGAAATGGACATTATTTCTGGATCTTGACATCATGTTGGTGGTTTCAATGATTCGACCAATGGGCAGTCAGTCTTGTTCTGATTAATCATCCAAGAAACACTGTACTGATTTGTTGGATCAGACATGACAGCACTGCTGTTTGATACATGTTGCATGTAACTATTATTAGATACCATGGTGATGCAGTCATGTGATCATTTGATACCATGGTGATGAAGTCATGTGATTATGGAATACTATGGTGATGCAGTCATGTGATTATTAAAATAAACTATGTATGATAAACCAACAAATTAGGATGACAAACTTCATGCTAGAGCAGCTTACTATTTGATACAGATCAGTCATCTTGATATTGCGATATGGCTCAATCAATTAGAAATCTAATTTCAATTTAAAGTGCACACTTTTATGGTTGTTGATAGAAATCTTCATGATAAACATTATTTTTAAGAGACCTCTGTTTGATGAGTACATTCATTGTGGGTTTGATATCTGTGCAGATTCTACATTAATTCCATGGTAGGCACACACCTGTTACTTTACCCCAGGGTTTGTTCTAGGTCCTTGAGTATAGTGATATGAATCCTGACTGATTCTGTCAATCTATGTTCAATTTTGCACAGCCATCAAGAAACACAGATACTTATTAATTTATTTTTACGTTGCTTTACGTTATGGCAGTGACTTTTTCCGTTGTAAATCTTAGGAGAAGATGAAGATGAGGCCATGGTGGCTGCAAAGTATATGCAAGGGATAGCTATGGTGGTGACTGTGTGTGTCATGAAAAAGTCTTATACACTTAGTCTTGCAGAATTGATGAATGGGTGTCAGTAAGCTGTCTGTAGGTGTATCTGCAGGTGTATCTGCTGGCTGCTGCATGAGCTAACACTATCACAAATGTAACAAATATAAGATGACATCAGATCTGATACTTGTTCAGATGACACGCACAATCTGCTTATCTATGGATTTTGTTTGGTGTCAATGTTGATCAAAGCTTCCAATGCTTGATATAATGTGTGTTGCTGGAATGCAAAATTCATTCTATAAATTTAAACTACAGAATGTCAAGTAGTCCCTTGCCACAGAAGACTTTCATCATAAGCCTTCCTTAATGCTATCTGAGAAATTCCTTGTCATCCCCTGATAATCAAATGTTAGCAATTTCACATCAAGCTATCCTTTGAAATCATTCTCACTTCAGATTTACGAGATACTTTGCAAAAGAGATCGTCTTTGTATCACTATAGTATTGCAAACCATCTTTTGCACTTTGATCGTGGAAAACTATCACTTGGATAAACATAACTATGTATGAATAACAAATGGGGATGGCATTGTTAGATTTTGATGATCATAGCACATGTAGGTGTTTTCTGATGCATGCTATTAAACTCATAATTAACATCTGATTCATTACTTCAGCATCTCTGGCAGCAACACACAGGTGACTCAATAATGCACTACAATTTGGGCAGTTTCCATGGTAAATGATAGATGTAGTGAAATAAAATTCTGAAACTCCACTTCATCGTTGCAATATACACAATCACACAGGGTCAAATGCAATGCAAATCAAACTAATCATAACACAGGCAGTGTTGTAGGAATAAATTTACACATGAAAATTTCTATTTGCATTTGTGCACGTTGTTTTGTTTGTACCGTGGTCGCTATAAATTCTGGGTTTAACCCATTGCCATGTTCACAAGGTGTGTTGCCTGAAGTACAAAGTCTTGAGGACACATAATGTACAAAAAACAACTCTGCTAAAATTCAATTAACCATTGAAAGAACCTGCAAGGTATTCCTTTGGAATTTGTATCAATTTGAAACTAAAATGAAAATCTTACAGTAGAGGTACTGGAAGAAACTACACTGGTCTTGCTGCAGTTGATTTTATTCTGAAGTTATTTACAAGATGTATACTGTTCAAAAAACTTGGTTAAAATAACATGAATATTGGCAATGTTTGACACCACACCAGAGGACCTGTACATAATTATGAATATTACACAAACTGTGTAGGAAGTGTTGATATTCTTACCCTGGGTATGTTCATCAACTCAGCCTCTGCTTTAGCATCTCTTCTAGCTATTTCCTTCTTGTCTCTCATACTTGTACGTCTTACTGATGCGCTGTGAAAAACAATCATAAAACATGTCTTGGTCAGTACACATTGCAATCTGGATTCAAAACTTGAAAACAAAATACTATCAAAAATTGAAAACTAAATCAAACGCACATAAATATCATTTTCATATTCTGTGTATGCTTGCAAACTCAATGTTCGTTTGTTAGATGATAAGTATAGGAGCAAACAATGCAGTATTAGGTAAAGCTATACTCATAATATCACAGCAAATTAAACTCTACATTTCCTTGCATTCATGTGTCACTCGCTCTGCTTTCACATCACAGATTTTGAAAGATACAAGCTTACCTTCTTCTATTTCGACTTGAGTTTCTTCTGACCAATGTGACTCTATTTTTCTTGTTATTAATGATTTCTTTCTTGACTTCTATTAGTTTCTGCCTGGTGTCAGGATCCTCACAAATGTCTACAGCAAAATTTATAAATAAAATTTTGAGATGAAAAAAATAAGCCTAGGATGTCAGAATTATTAATAGACAAAAATGATATGAAAAGAGAGAGATTGAATAATGCAAAATTTCTGCATCAACTTGTCAATCTGTTGTTATTTCTTATTACACCATGACCTGAACTTGTTCATTGGTTAAAACTAATCAACAATAGGTATACCATTTTAAATTTCTGATACAAAGCTATAACAAGTATTTCTAAATTTCAAAAATTACCCTTGACTGCCTGATGATGAGATATTTTATTTGTTGGCATCGTATGAGAAATTACAAAATGTCAGACATTGGGAACCAGTGTGTCCTCAGAGATGAAAACAGCAAACTTTTGTTAACTTTTTAAAGTTTGCCAAAGTTCCACGCTAACCTGCCTGAGTACACACAGAAAGTCTGTAGCACATCTGGAAATCTAATTTCCCAGATACATGTACTCTGTGCACACATGGCACCTTAAGGCAGAATGCGCCTCTGAGAAAGATATTCTGACTCGCAAATTTACAGTTACTGTATTATGTTCTTTCCGATCTACCACTTGTGGGGACTCATTTTAAAGCTCTTCAAGTCAGAAAAATCTTTCACTGTCTTAGTTTATTGAAAAATCTAGAGTTAATACAGGGATGGTGGCCATTTTGAATTTCATATCTTGGTAAATGTTTGGTTATTTGTTTCCCTAGTACCAAACTCTGCACACAGACTGCTGATTTTCACTCTTGATTTTGAAAGAGAATGGTTGAAAGCTTCATTGAGGAAAGTTCCAACAAAAGTATGTCTTTCACTTTCAAGGTGCATACTACCTTAATTTGTTTATGACTTGAGACAAAGATCTACCGAATGACATGAATTTACCAAATTTGAGGTCACAGTGAATAAAGTTTGACATACAACACAGTTCTAAGCAAAGCAGCAGAATAGTAAAATCCAGTATCACTCATTAGGTTACAAAACCTACTGGTACTAGGTTTGAAATTCCAATGTGTGTACTATCTATTGATATGATAGGCAAAATACACACATCTGTTCAAGCTATTTCATGCCTAGTAGGACAAGGGATATTTGTAGGTGATTTTGACAGTGTAAGGTGTGACAGTATCTCTGCAGAAAATAGTCAAGTTGGATCATGTAGCATAGAATCATTTGGTATGTAACTACCAAGGGACAAACACAACCTTTTTGGCTGAGACTATGCATCTGTTAAATTGTCACCCTTAACTCTCTTTGTGAGAATCACTTGTGAATTGATGGATGGCTGTATCAATGTTATGATTCTACTTGCTTCGTCTTTACTCCTTGGAGAAACTCATGGTGATTGACAAATGTGATGAGGGTTACCTTGTCACAAATTACCTCTCAGTTTCCAAATGCCAAAGCAGTATAACAAAGCCATTAAGAGGAACGCATTCTGATGTGTATCTGCCGTCTGGAGATTTATGGAGAATTTAGTTGGCTATAAATATGCATGAGTTTTTTTAGCAGTAGATATACGACTGCTTAGTACAATAAATTGTCATAATTAATACAGTCTCTGTGTTTTTGAACAATATTTCTTCAGTTTTCATGATCTGAAGATTAAGAAGAGATAGAGCATCGTTTGGAGTAATTTCAAGTAAAGAGCAAGGACAGGATAAGACAGACATTAGGATAAACTGACCGGAGTGACTACCCTACACAAAACTCAAATCCTCTATGTTTTTTGTATATTCAAGTAAAAAAGATACTCTATTGAATTTCATAAATTTTGAAAACAATATTGGACCAATAGATTGTATTTGTTGAACTGGAAGTTTGTATATGCATGATAAGAATATCTGGAACAATGGATAAGATACTAAATGTTGCTGCCATGTTTATATTCTTTTGCAGATTATAAAGTGTCATGAGTATTCTATGGAGTGAAAATTCTTGTAGAAAACTGGTTTATTGGCACTAACATGGCTAAACTTACACAAAACAAAGTTAATGTTAAATAAAACTTTTGATGATTTTTTAGATGTACAACTTTACATGTTTCAGATATGTTAAAAAAGCTTAAAAAGTGATTTTTTTTCCATTTATGGGGGATGGGTGCAGCTTGATTTGATCAATAAATTTTACTTTTGCATTCTTTTTAGTTACTGCATGACTTTGTCACTTAATTGGAAAAGTAAATACAATAGTATGCTCCTAACTAAATTTTTGCATGTTTTACCTCAAGATTTCATGCAGACCGTATTACTCCAACACAAATTTTACTGTTTGTATTATTCTTCACTTTGCAGACTATTCTAAAAGCGTTTTGAGAAATGTTATATTGATTGACAGCAGAATATAAAATAATGTGGTAAGCCGTTGATATGAACTACCTGACAAAAATCTGAATCTGAAAACATGACATCAAAAAAGTGTCTTTCTTATCTGCAGTATCAGACAGCAGTACTTTCAGTGATATTTATTCTAAACATGAAGATTTTAGTTCTGGATGATTTTCTCTAGCTTTGATCACCAATAAATCTCACTGGAATATCTGAGGTCTGAATTTCTTCGGATTTGATGGGTCAAACTGGCTCATCAGTCTTGAACGACATTTTCAGAGGATGCAGCATTGACCTGTGGGGGCGCACTTCTCCACATTTCAAAATTGTTGAAAAAAATCCTGTTCAGAGGAATGCATGTATTGTGTTACTTCTGAAGATATACATGTATAACACTTAAAAACCAAGAAAGCAATGATTTGCTACCAGAATAATCAAGACAGAGCAAAAAGCAATAGAATTCTACGCCAAAACAACATACCCTGAACTACTATATACCACATACCCGCAAAGAGAGGATCTGAGGGTATATACACTACCATGTAATCTGAGCAGTTGGCTTGGCCTACTTTTGGGCAAGTTGAAAATTGAATTTTCTACAACCTTGAATTCGTCATTCTAACAGAATTTGATGTATCTACATTTCATGCGTCATCAATCCAGAGTCTCTGTGAGAGCTACATTTGAATGTTTGCATAAACCCTAACCTGCATTAACTACAGTGCAAGTGGTTTTACTGAATTTCACAAATTGAATCAACTGCGTCATTGTGAACTTCGTGCAAATACAGCACTTACAGTACATTTACCAATGATTTTGACGACGAGATACAGCTGGATATTGATACACTACCTAATTAGGTTTGTCAGTTTGCTTGCGAATTTACCCTTTTAGTGGTCAACTTTTACAACTTTGCGCCAACATCAGACAGACTAAAACAGCAGGTGACACAGCAAGATGTCTGTAAACTAATTTACTATGTAGTATGTTTATATCTTTACAGCAGCTATCAGTTTCAATGGTGACACACACAGAGACTGGTTGCCAAGTTTTACAAGCAGTTCAAATTCACGGAGAGGTGGTAAAAGAACAACGTTACTGCAAATTTAGACTCAGAGGACAGTGTTCTTTGTAGTTGAATATCAATAAAGTTCATGACTTCAAAAATAATAGAGTGATGTGTGATGTGATGCGTTTTTTGTCTGGTTCAACGTCTGTTTGTACAAATGTACAGATCATTACGCCAGTGAAACTGATAGCTGCTAATTACGTGTCAGCGTATGTATACAAAGCCCCACCATGGCTGGCAATACCAGAACATCTCGTTGTCTGAGTTTTATTAGACTAGAAAGTTGCTGACTCAAAGCCCTGACTTCCAGACATTGCTATCGCTACTCAAATGTTCTGATTCTTTCAGATCGATTTGTGTTGTTAGTTTTAGATTTTGTTTGAAGTCATGAACTTTATTGATATTCAACTACAAAGAACACTGTCTATTATTTTTTTGTGTTTAATAAAAACGTCGGATCAACGAGAAATGATAAACACTCTTACAATGTTGCAATGTTTTTATCGCTTGTTGCTACAATCTTGTCAATATAGAAAACAAATGACGTTCACGAAATAGCCTGAAACCCCCAAGTTCACTTTGTACTGAAGTAGGCCCCGATGTCAGCTCATTGAGAAATGTGGTGTCATTCATTTGTTGATAACCAAAGTAAAGTTTGTTCATTTTACACATCACTCTATTATTTTTGAAGTCATGAACTTTATTGATATTCAACTACAAAGAACACTGTCCTCTGAGTCTAAATTTGCAGTAACGTTGTTCTTTTACCACCTCTCCGTGAATTTGAACTGCTTGTAAAACTTGGCAACCAGTCTCTGTGTGTGTCACCATTGAAACTGATAGCTGCTGTAAAGATATAAACATATAATACTACGTAGTAAATTAGTTTACAGACATCTTGCTGCGTCACCTGCTGTTTTAGTCTGTCTGATGTTGGCGCAAAGTTGTAAAAGTTGACCACTAAAAGGGTAAATTCGCGAGCAAACTGACAAACCTAATTAGGTAGTGTATCAATATCCAGCTGTATCTCATCGTCAAAATCATTGGTAAATGTACTGTAAATGAGATCAAGTTCTCCAAGAACTGAATCAAATAATTTTCACAATTCCAGCCTTGCTCTAACTGTATTTTCCATTCCTTTTAGTTCTGTGCTTACTGATTGACATGGCGCCTTATTATGCTTGCAATATATTGGCTAGAATTGCAGTGTGAACTTGATTAACTATCTATGTACCTTTGATCTCAGGATTGTTAGATTTAATGTGACAAACACTTTTACTCACCTAAGCCTTCAAGTTGGTATTTTTTACCTTCATGACTGAATTTGTCTTTTGTCTTAAAGATTGAATCCCAGAAAACCTACAAACGTTTCATAAGAATGGCAGCACAGCACTGACTTTACAAAAGCAGAGGAAGGCTTGCAAAGAATGATAAGGACTCCTCCAAAAACTCCTATTATCATATGCATACTGGTAATTTAGGTACACTCAGATATTTTACCAACTTGAAGTTTTTCATCTAAAGCTAATTTAAGGCAAAGGAATAGAAATGCCTTTGCTTCTAATATCCTCATGCATGTTATCTAGACTATCAGCATCAACTGTTATATTAGCATATTTATATGGAAAATTAAAAAAACTTTGTGCTATGCACAGCAGGAAAAAGGCCATGACTGTAGGATCACATTTACACATAGCACAGTTCTGAATAGAGAACGTATTGTTGTCATCTTTGCTGCCTGTAGAATTACAGTACCACTGCATTCAAACCTTCCGGTTCTGTTGTTTTATTCTTATGTTGGTTGTCAGACTGTGTGTATTAAAATACTATATAAATAGCCGCATCACTTTTGATTTACACACCTTGGTTGAAAGCCATAATTTTTTTGGACTTATTTTGTTGTCTTTGTGAAAGCACCACATTTTCCTCAACTCATACAGTTTGTTGTAACTCAGTATAAAAGCATGTTTCAGTGTAATCCACATGTACTGTACATTTGTACAGCAATACATTTTACATATTTGTCTGGTAATTTTCATGGAACAATTGTAAATATAGAGACAAAGCATAAATGCCATGAAATAAAGACACAAATTACTACTTTTACCACGCAAAAATTTATGAAACTCTATAGTTTAGGGCTTCAAAGAATAAGATAAATTCACAAACAATCAGTATAAGATACATGGTATTATCTACTGGTAGATTCTTGCAACAATCTCCTTCAGAATTATCATATCAACTTCTAGTCTGATGGAGGAAATGTAAACCACAACTTATTGGAAACACTAGAGTTTGATCAACACTGATGGCTTGTCTTTGAAAAAGCCAGAAGATTATAAGGATCATGTGTGAGAATAAAACCATGCACACAATCTTTCCATTGAATGTGTGGGTGGTAAAACAAGTTTTCTAAATATCATCACAGAGTTATGGAGTTCCATTTTTACCAAGTCAATGTGAATGAATTCACAGGGGAAATAAATGTCTCAATATCTAAAGGTTTTCACTCAAGGGATTCATAGAGCTCATCATGAAATCATTACAACCAACTATTAAAAATAATTCATGATAAATATTCAAGTTTAAAAATATATTGATGGATTGTTGAGGATGTAAATGGCCATCTAGTCAGGGAAATTTATTAATGTAGTATTGGAGACATTTTATCATCATTTGTATTACGTGTATTAAATTTTCACTATTTAACCAAATTTTATGATTTCAGAATTTCTGGCATTCCAAACGTGTTAATTCAAACAATTTTGTATCACACCTGATCCACAGAATACAGAATACAATCATGATAAATTTAATTCAGCAAAATCATTTCAATATTATGTTGATTAACACACTAGCTGACTCTACTGATTCTATGAGGTAAGTTTTATTGACAGTTTTAGAAAGTTCAGCATTATGTTACATTTTGAAACCAACTGATGCAAAGGACTGATTACAGCCCTTATTATTAACATTCAATGCTGCCATATCAATGCTAAGCAAAGAACAACAAAACATGGCTTTTTTGTTCTCAGGAAAAGTTCCTAGAAATTCACATGGCTCAGTATACAGGGACATGTACCCACAGGGATAGGTAGTTTAGCTTGGTGTTGCACCTATTAACTCTGATACCATCATATATCACCAACACTCTAAAGACTGTGACCTTTTGAAATTGCAAGTACATTCACCCAGGTTGATTCATATTGGTGAGATTGAACAGTAAAGTGTGGTTAGCTTTCTGTGCTTTAGTATCAAAGCAATGCAATCATTTGCCCTGAAACAGTTGACATACAGCATCTACCGCTTCAATCTACTGATCTGTTGAAATGGCACTTGCATGTTAGAAAGCACTTTCCATTTTATGACATACATCAGGTGCCTCATTATGTAGTAACAACACAGCAGGCAGTATGGTGACTGGGTCTTGTCATTGATGGCAAACGACTTGTCCATTGTAATGGGCTGATCTAAATCATGCACTGAACTATAACAGTCATGTGGTGCACAATTTGTTGGACAGGAGTCTAGATATGTGACTTGGATCTTGTAAGATAAAATATTGCATTTTCACTTTGAAAAATTCCGACATTTGATGAGATAAGTTCCAGGTAACCATGATACATTTCATTGGTATTAGGATATTACAGAATTTTAAACGTTTGACCCAAGTGCAATTTGCAACCAATCCATTTATCTTTGCATCAGTTATCTTTGGAAAAAATAAATGAAAGTCATACATCTTTTCCGTCATGCAGAATTGCTTTTTGTGAAATGCCGTTTAATCTTCAATATCTTTGTATTCTCAGAAGATTGGTGTTTCCATTGCAGCTTACCAAAGGATAATTTCAATGGCCAACTGTGCCCCAAGCAAGAATAAAATTCTTGCTGTCTAACTTATATGATAATCAAAATATTTTACCTGGTCTAACAAACATTATATCAAATTTTACTAAAACCTTGATATATGTATATACACATAATGATAAGTTTTTTTAGGTGGTCATACTTTTTGATACAGGTTTATTGGACAAGACTATTGTATAGCTTGGTCTAACAAACATTGTATCAAATTTATTGAAACCTTGATAATATATATATATATATATATATATATATATATATATATATATATATATATATATATATATATATATATATATATATTTTTTTTTTTTTTTTTTTTTTTTTTAAGGTAGTCACATTTTTGATACAGATTGTTTGGGCAGGATGCAGGATTTTTGTACAGCACATTTTCACTTGACATATTTCATGAGAGAGTATTTTTAGGATACTTAGAGAACTGTTCAAATTTTCATCTCTTGTTTGGTAAAAAATGATCTGGGCAGGATAACACTTTGAGACAATAGGCTTATAATAAGCTGAGATAATCTATTGCACATGATCTACACATCATCAATTGTTTTGGGGTATTTTCTACATGCTCTCCATTTCTTCCTCACCAACTGAGACAATTTTAGGGTTTTATCTTTGCTACTTGGTGAATACTCGGGATACTTAGGATAGCTGCTTGAAACGTCAATTAAATTTGTAAGTATGGCTACTTCAAAAGAAGAGGACAAGTCACTGCAATAGCTGACGGACCAAGTAGGCTACTCATGTTTCCTTATCAAAGGTTCTGCAGCTAGTGTAATAGCTTTCTGAAATGCAAATTATTGGTAAGATGCTATCAGTTCTCAATGTTTAGGGCTTATGGGAAGAGTTCCAGGGATTTCGATAAGACAGGATCTAGGTACCACGAATAATTACAGAAAAATACAGCTGATTCTTATCTCTGCCACACAGACTTTTAAAAAATTCAGCAAATGAAAGTCAATATGGAGATACTATGCTAAGATTACATCTGACAGAAAGTCACATTATTCATGTCAAAAATGGACTGTCACTGCTATAATCAATATTTCATCTAATTTGAATTAGTTCTTTACTCATTCTGCATACTGAATATCATATCATGAGTAAACTTGGGAAGGACGTATTCTGTACAGAAAAGTGAGCATCTTGTTCTTGTGGAAAGAAAATCCTGCACACAGATGTGTAAAGTACATTTTGATATAATTCATGGGTAACAGTTCTATTTGCATTTTCAATCCTAATTCAGAAGTTTTGTGAGGGATGTCATGTTGTTGAATATTACTGGGTTCTCATGTATCACTGGTATATTCCTTCACTTTATCAAAGCAGGAATTTCATATCACCGTAAAAATGCTGAAGTTCTGTGCATTGTGGACCAGTGTTTCTTTATTTTAGAAACAACCCTGGACACACACCTGATCATTGTAAACACACCTGGTCATTCACATGGGCAAGATGTTTCAGATGGCACTGATGAGCTAGTACATCACTGTACACATTACCATCTTATCTTTTCCCTTTGGTAAACCAAAGCTACCAGTGTGCAAACAACTCTCTCTCTCTGCAAATTTGACTTCCTAAGCAATTACTACCCCTTGTGAGTAGCTGAGACGCGTTTAATACATGAGACTTGTAACAATAATGACAACTGATATGAACAGTTCCGTACAAATTGAAGTTCTTTCAATGGATAGCAAACAGAGTCTGGCTGTGACTGTGTTTTGCATATCTTCAATGTCAACAATAGCAGGGTAAGCACACAGATTTATCATTGACAAATGAAACAGCTCTAAAGTTAACCCTCAAGGGTTTGATCTACAGACAGTGAGTAAACATTTCTGTAATACATAGATATTTTTACCAAAAAAACCTCCGGTATACATCCCAGTATTCTACTGAAGAGAACTGAGTTGGACAGGATAAGGCAGGAGGAAGTTTTCAAGATGCCGTCATAGAGTTTCTTACCTGCTGGTGTTTCATCATTGTATGTCCTGGCTTCTAAATCAGCACCATGTACTGCTAAAAGGCCAATCATTTCAGGCTGTATCAGAAAGAAAAGATAAAACATTGGATTAGATGCTTTAAGAAACAACCTGTCTGCCATCTAAAGCAATCCTGAATACACAAAGATATGAATGAACAACAAACACTGAATTTAAATTTCAGAATTTAAATTGAAGCTTTTCAGAATATCTTTAATGACTGCAGTCAATACTAGCATATTATGAGTACACTCTTTCTATAAAGCATTGCAGATAATTTAAGAATGTCAAAACAAAACTAATTACTCCTATGCAACAACAAGAGATTTATTGTGGAAATTAGTCAAATCTGGGTCTAAGATATCTTCTCTATCTTTCGTTATTAGTACACCTTATATTGTGATTGTATCTGGCAAACTTAATACATTGTGACAAGAAGGCTACTTTAAATGATTGAGAAACTCTATGGTAAACAGAATTTTGTTGATCTCACCTGTGCCCAGCACGCAGCCGCATGTATTGGTTGCCAGCCATCATTGTCTCTAACATCTACGTTAACATGATGATCCAATAAAAATTCTGCTACCTCTAAATAACCATTTGCAGCTGCAACATGTAGCTGAAAAAATGTACCAACAGTACTGACATTTAATCCTATTATTTGACCGATTTTGCAGCGTACAATGTATCCATTTATTGGCTTGGATAATGGAAATATTTTTTTTAGAATTATTATAGTAATTCATAAACAGGAATAAACCCATCTTGGAATGCTCTGAATTCAAACTTAACTTTAATATATGGAAAGGACCGGCTTACTTTTAAAATTATTTATTCAAAGCATTAACTAGATGAGAAACAATGGGAAATACACACACAGAGTATTGCAACTTAGTTGAGTTTACGTTATGTTAGAAGCCATCAAGGTGTCCAGCTGTTTCATTTTACCAGCTTAATCTACGTATTTACAGTTTTGCAACCCTTTTGTGTGCTTGTTATCATCAATAGAAGACACCATTGAAGTTGCTTGCCCTGTGCAGATAAAAATGTGTGTCTTTGGACTTGAACCAATGACTAGGCAGTGTCAATTATTTTCTAAATTACTAATACTCACTGCTGTAGCCCCATGGCAGTCTCTTCCTTCTAAATCTTTATGATCATTTACTGCATCATATAAATCTCTTAACATTCTCTGAGCTGTAGAACGTCTTAGGTCATCTATCTGCTCTTGTGTTATACCTGTTACGTGATTCAAAGAAAAATGTTGATTACATTAATGTTTCCTTTAATAACTGACAGTATACATTTAACTTATGGAGTATATTTATCACCATATTTCTTTGCCCTACCCACTTACTATTTCTGGCATAGAGTGAAATCACCTCCTCTCCTGTCAAATTTTTTGTTGTTGTTTTTTTGTCTTCTTGACATAACGAAATAAACACATTTTGCAAATTTAAAATAATTACATGTATGTTTTCTGGTATTTGAAATTATGCGTTACATGACTTTCAATTGACAACAACCAACATATTACTACTACCAGTCTATAATAGGAATTAATAAGGCTGCTTTTAACAACTTTAATTCAAACAGATCATATCTTACCTCTAGATGCCATGACAGACTCTATGTAATCTAGCGTAACATCATCTTCACTTATATCATATGGCATATTGCCGTCAGAATTGATGGCTAAAATGTCAGCACCTCTGTGAAATTGGAAAAGGTGAAAAAAATGTCCAAATGAATAGAAAGCAGAGATTGCTCTAAAAATTCTGAAAAGAGAGTAATCATTTTAATATTGTATATTGTGTCAGTAAATCTACAGCATATCTAACATACATATGTCAAAACATTTAATTTGGTGATGAAGCCAAATTTGTGTTGATTTGGCAAATACCCCACAGTGATTTCCAATTTGCTAGTCCAGCTATGTAAGTTGACATGATTATGGAAACCATGCCAAAAATCATAGGTTTTATTTTGTTTTGAGAAAATGTGAAAATAGTAATTTCAATTTATTGTACGTTGATGATATTGGCAGATATTCTGAAATATGCGTTTTGTATTTATTTAGTCCTTGCTCTTTTGATGAGTTGGTTCGACAGACAGGGCTACAGGTACAAATCTCACTGGAAATAAACACTGATGGAAAAATATTATTATATATTATATATTCAAATATACCAAAGTATCAAAGTTTAAATTTCTCATACAACTTCCATTCTAGATTTTAATTACAAAGGCTGGTTCAATAATACCCTCTGGTTCTGATATATTTACAGAGGTCACATCACAAATTTTGATTTCATATATCGCATACATGTCAGCCAAATGACAGACATGCCTCATCAAACACTAAGGTAGATCCTGTCAAAAAATTTAAAAAACTCTCTTTTGAATACTGTACCTCTTTCTGAAAGGTAAAATCAAAACGCAAAATGTTACTGACAACAAGGCAGAATTCTACATTCATTCAAATAAGTTATAAAGTCAAGTCACATGGGGCAGAACCAAAGCTGATTATCAGAAAATGCTGCCTAATTTTATTCAGCTTCACAAACTTTACATTGATCAATCACATGACCCTGTGATGACTCAATGGGTAATAATTATGTAGCACATAAATGTGCATACATGATGATGCATGTGTGTGTGTGCATTTGTGTCTTGTAGTTGTACATTTGTCATGTACACTGACTGTAAAAACAATATTTTCAAAAAGAAACAAAAAAATTTCCTCATATTACACAAAAGTTTACTTTCTTGAGAAACCCAAGGTTTAGCAGATATGGGTGCCATGGAGATACATGTGGCATCTGACATTTTGTCTTGTGCATAGGGATCTATCATAAAGCATGTACCATGATACTTTTAATGAGAATAAACTGCAGAGAGCTGAGTGATTTCTATGGCCACCAAGGTATATCATTAGACATCTGGACTCTAATATCTGCTACCAATCTTCTCATGGGAAATACCAAACTATCATCCTTTGCACTTTTCTCAGTGAAATCGATAATCTTGATTTATTTGAAAATCATCTCATGAGATATGTGAAAATGGTTCTGTATAATTAGTTACGCTATGCCGCTGACATAACATGAAGTTTTCATAAGTTATTAAAGCACCATTAGAATCAGCTGTAACTCTTGATGCATTTCCAGTAGTTTTGTCGTCTGTATTGTCAAATACAGGTTCTTTCTACCCACAACATCATGTCAAAATACTTGGTGTTGAGTCAACATTGTGTGTGTTTGCCTGTGTGTTTGCCTCTGTGTGTGTGTGTGTATGTGTGTGTGTGTGTGTGTGTGTGTGTGAGGTTAACACTTAAGATGTTCAACTTCCAGAAAAAGGTGAAAATGTAACTTTCACAGAACAAAACAAAATATGAAAAATTAAAACCATCCATTGATGATAAAGGGATGAAAAAAATCTTAAAAAGTTTCTCAAACAGCAGTACCTAAAATGAAAAGATGACACTTAAGGTAGAACACACCTCAGGGACAGACATTCGGACTCTCAAACTTTTACAATTCTGTTCTGATATACCACATGTGGGGGTTCATTTTAAAGCCCTTGGTGAAAGAAACTTTTCACCGGCTTACTTTTTCGAAATTCGAAAATGTTTATTTTTCTCCATAGAGTTAACACAGGGATGGCAGCCATTTTGAATTTCTAATATCGGTAAATCTTAGGTTATTTGTTTCTCTATTACCAAAATCTGCACGGTGACCCCCTATTTTTATTCTTGATTTTGAAAGAGAATGATTGAAATATCCCTTGAGGAAAGTTTGAGCAAAAGTTTAAGTCTTTCACTTTCGAGGTGCATACTACAAAGTGATTCATACTGTACCCCCTGTGAGAGACATTTTTTATAAATATACTGGGATATGCAATGATCTACAGGAATACTTTCAAACTGAGATCCACAGCTGTACTTTGCTTTACTACTTTGAAATTCACTGTTTTCAGCTACCTCTTGTACTCTGAAGAGACTTTGCTGTTTCAGCTGCACCATCATCATACATTTTTTTTTCTTACATACCTTCAAGTGTGGCATGTCAATTCAAATGTCACTAAATTTGTAATTTCATTCCTGTCCCAGAATAAATTTCATGGTGGACTGAAATGGAAGATCTCATGATAAAAATCCCCTGTGTGTTGGGGAAAATGTTTGCAAAAGGTTTGAAGATGTTGCTCCGCAGGATTGATGACATGAATATCTGATGACTATAGTTACCACATACTACCAGATATGCACACTGGAGGAATTTAACAAATACTTTCATGTTTCACATCAAATTAAATAGCTCTCAGACTAAAAAAAACCCAACAAAGTGACAGGTTAGAATAACATGCTTGTAGAAAGTAGAAAATACTGAATGTCGCTTTACTTGACCTTTGACCTAATGACTTGTAAACTTCCCACATTTTATTAAACACAGTTCAAAAGGCATATAGTGTATGGCATATCTTGGTATTTGGTTTGATTATCTGGTATTGCAAATGAAAATATGACTTTAATTGAGTCGTAATGCTTTTTTGGTTCAATCTAAACACATCTCCATTAGTGCTGACACTGATACATGTAGGTCTGGCTGGTTTGACAGATTAGCATGTAAATGTTAGTTGGCTGAGTGTAAATATGTCAGTTTATACAAGGTTGGGGAATTCATGTTGGGTATTTCTAAGCGATAAAAATGACAACTGTAAGTCCATGACTCAGAAGTCATGAAAAATATGTAACCTGAAAGAGTACAAGCCAAGGAAAATGACCAGTTATTTAAATCTCTTTGGACATTATTTTTGTAAATGTTTTGTTACTTGAGAAGTCAGTGATATCATTCAATAGCTTGAAAGAAGCTGAAAAATACAGACCAAAAACACACACTTTCATTTCAGTTCATAGAGAGAAGAGATAAAGAAAGCAGTGGCATAATGCTGCGACTGGTCCATTCGTTGCTTGCTGAGTTCAGGTCCATACACAGGGCTGTATCATGGGAATAACCATGTTACTATACACCTTCTGTTAAATGCCCATTTATGGTTAAGTTTTGAGTTTGAAAACATGTCGCATGATATAAATTAATCACAAGATCACTGCATAAAATCATCACAAAATTCACTTGCAGAACTGTAGTCAGTTCTAACAGTGCAGTGGGCACTGTGCCATCTATTTTGAGTGCACAGACCTCCACAAACAACTGTGCAAATTTTGATATATATTCAAGTTTGAAATAATAGTCTGAACAATTTAGACACAATTTGCTGTTGATTGCATTTCTTGTCCATATGATATGAAAAGCTTTATTAAAAGACGCTGCAGCTTCTACAGTGCATCATAAATTTCTTTGTTCATGTAGGATATATTGATAGGTCAGAGGTCAAACATACCTAACACATTGCCAGTGGAACTGTGTGCTATGCAAATACACAAAGTTGTTAAAAGTTAGAACCCTTTTGGTTTCCGAAACAGGTGCACAATGATATAAAGGCTATTAAAGATACTCAGATTTATGTTCCAGTACATCATATGGCAGAGGTATAGTACGAGATGTGGACACACTGATTCAATTTATGACTCAATCTGCTGTTACCAAAACTTACTGTGTGATCAAAATCCATATGTTACAGGCATATAGGTCTATAACAATTTCTGGGATCTACCGAACTTACTTCTCATCAAGTAACACAGATGTATTACAAGCCTCAGTAGACAAATAAAACATGATTATATTTAACCCTCATTCTATAATGCATCGATATTATTGCCTAATATTTTTCTTCGTTTAGAGGAGGAAAATACTCATGACGTAATGACCGTGTCACCACTCGTCTTCGACTCGTGGTGACACGGTCATTACGTCACTCGTATTTTCCGCCGCTGAACGAAGAAAAATATTAGGCAATAATATACTTATCACATGCACAAATGCACAAGCCAAGAATTCATTATTTTTGGCAAAATAAAAGAAGTTTTCCATGACGATTCCGCGTTTAAACTTTTGAGGTACTTTAGGAATAATATCAGTATGCCGTACGCAAGTTGTCAATCATTTCCAGTCGTCCGTTGCGTGCGTGAGCAAGGAACACGGCATTCACGTTTGTTCGTGTATGGAGCAAATACCAGAGGACCTCTCAGTCTACACAAATCTTCCACAAAGTTATACTGTATTTCAAAGATAGCATAGGCCTAGAAATTTATCACAGACGAAGATATGCTATTTTTTGGGAACAAATATCGACTGAATCTCAACGGCGCGAACACTGTAAACGTCGCGCCTGACCCTGTTTGCAAGGCATATGGAACCCACGGTAACACGACCAGCTTCAAGTTCGTTGTTTCCGCAAATTATTCACGTAATTCCTTCGGAATATACAGGCGGTACACTCTTGTGTTTACATTGTTTGGATTATTAATGTCATAGTCTGTGAAAATATCGATTTCATTACATGACTTTTGGAGGCATGGACACTGCACTTGACCCCCTTGTTGCAGTGGAAACCGTATGTCTACCATGGTCTAGTCTACCAAATGAAAGTACACAGTGCGTCGAAAGTTCAGGCATCGGCAGGGTCCATACGAATATGAACCCCCATGCACATCGGCGACAAAACTAAAACACGAGGTCTCAAAAAATTGCCTAGTTGATGTATTGTAAGACTCTAATAATTATGACTAATGTTTGCGATATTTTCATGTCAGACACATTTTGATCGTGGGAAAAACATCGGCCACCATGTTGTTTGTTTACAATTACAAGCACAATGAAGATCGACGCAAAAATAGGTCCAACGCACCAAAATTGATGACATAGACGCGGGTTGTCGTGATGTAGAACAACCAGAGAATAAATCCTGCATTTTCTGTTCAGAGACAACAAACTTGGCTTGTGCATGTGATAAGCCCTATTAAAGACTCAAAAGTGTATAACACTGTCATAAGTGTCGAAAGTGGCATGTAAATTCAAACATTTTACAATCATTTGAGATTTCTTGCCATTTTCAAAAACTAATCATATGACTCAGAAAATAAAGATTACAACAACAAAATGTCGGCCATCTTGTGTTGTCCATTCAGGCAAATGGCATCAAGCTTGTTTCTGGTATGATCACAATATGTGTGTGCAGGAAATACTGGGGTTTTTTTTGTACTTTTCCGTGAGGGTACCATTTTATGAGTGCAGCACCCGTTTATTATTCAGTGAGTTAAAACGTGTAGGCATGGTCCAAATCAGCGAGTAGTGATACTTCTATACACGTCCTTCAGTTAGCACATTTACACGAACCATCTTTGGTTTGAAACAAGTCATCGTTGATGACACAGTCCCCGCTTGTCCATTTTGTTATAATCTTTGGTGTCTAGGTAGCTGTGGTCTAGGTAGCTGTGGAATGACATTGATGCAACGGGTGCATTAGGCCTGTGACTTGCATAATAAAGTAATCTGTGGAACGTTCAATAAATGACTCATCTCTGCCGGTAATGACCACTCAAGGAACTTTTGATTACATCACCCATAACGATGCCCTTACTGCCTCCAGTGTCATGATGGCACATACTATACACATGGTTTTGTGGAATTTTCGAAATGGTATGGGATCCATATAATGAAACAAATTAATGTACACAAAAATGCAGCCATAGTATTTTATCTTCGTATCACGTTTGAACAAAATCAGTCCATCGAGGGATAGTGACCTATGTTTGTTTCAAAGACA
This sequence comes from Ptychodera flava, assembly GCF_041260155.1. Classification (NCBI taxonomy): domain Eukaryota; kingdom Metazoa; phylum Hemichordata; class Enteropneusta; family Ptychoderidae; genus Ptychodera; species Ptychodera flava. The sequence continues at coordinate 36,016,483 of NC_091945.1, forward strand.
TAAAAAAATCACACCAAAATTTAAATCAAATGGCTGTCTATTGACCATATGGGTCATAGTACAAAATTAGTAGACATGCATATGTATGCCATAGTACTTTATCTTTGTACCAAGTCTCAACAACATTGGTTAAAGAATATTTGCATATGATTAAGCCTCAAAGACATGAAAAAATCCCCAAAAATGACCATCTGACAGCAATATTGGAAAAAATGACAATCTGGCAGCCATATTGGAACATGTCACAAAGTAAATTGACATGTATATGTATGCCATAGTGCTTGATCTTTGTGCCAAGTTTGGACAAAATGGGTGTAATGACCTTTGAATTACGATTCAAAGACATGCAAAATTCCAACAAAATGGCAGTTCTGCAGCCATATTTGATCCTATCGCGAGCTTAATTGATACATGCATATAATGCCATAGTGCTTTGCCTTTGTGCCAAGTTTGCACCAAATCGGTTCAAAAAATGTTTGAGTTATATGGTTCGAAGACATGAAAAAATCGCAAAAAATTTGGCCGCCTGTCAGCCATATTGGATCATATCACGAAATAAATTGGTGTTGATATGAAGGGCATAATGTTTTGCTTTTGTGCCAAATTTGAACAGAATCGGTTCAAGGATGTCTGAGTTATGGTTCAAAGACATGAAAAATCGCAACAAAATGGCCGCCTCACGCCCATATTGGATCGTCCTGCAATATAATTCAACGTGCATATGTAGGACATAGTGTTATGCCTTTGTGTCAAGTTTGAACAGAATCGGTTCAAGGATCTTTGAGTTATTGTTCACAGACACGAAAAATCGCAAACAAAATGGCCGCCTCGTGGCCATATTGGATTGTATCACAAAATAATTTGACATGGATATGTAAGCCATAGTGTTATACCTTTGTGGCAAGTTTGATAAGAATCTGTTCAAGGATGTCTGAGTTATGGTCCAAAGACATGAAAAATCGCAACAAAATGGCCGCCACGCACCCATATTGAAACACATCGCAAAATAATTTGACATGGATATTTAAGCCATAGTGTTATGCTTTTGTGCCAAGTTTGAGCAGAATGTGCTCAAGGATGTCTGAGTTATGGTCCAAAGACATGAAAAATCGCAAACAAAATGGCCACCACGCGCCCATATTGAAACATATCGCAATAAAATTTGACATGGATATGAAAGCCATAATGTTATGCCTTTGTGCCAAGTTTGAGCAGAATGTGCTCAAGGATGTCTGAGTTATGGTCCAAAGACATGAAAAATCGGAATAAAATGGCCGCCTCGCGCCCATATTGGATCGTATCACAAAATAAATCGACGTGCATCTGTAGGTCATAGTCCTATGCCTTTGTGCCAAGTTTGAACAAAATCAGTTTAGCAGTGTCTGAGAAACTGTTGATGACGGACGGACGGACGGACGGACGGACGGACGGACGGACGGACACACGGACGGGACCCAATCTATAAGTCCCCGCCGGACTTCGTCCGCGGGGACTAATAAAATCATGAAAATAATGCATAAAATTCGCAGCTATTGGGGCTTTAACCAAACCTTAAACTTGCTCAAAGTACAATGGTTAACAATTACAATCTGTGATTTCTCTTCAGCACTATTTAATGTATTCATTAAAAGTGTTTATAGCAACCAAAACATATATTTTCTCCAAATGAATAGTCAACTGGCTGTGGAATGTGTACTATCAAGACTCTTTCATTTTGTATTGCAAGACATCTACTCTTACAAGTTCTGTAGCCCATAAACCTGAAACATCACTCGCTGTACCGTATCTGATCACAGCATGTCCTCTTTGCATGCCAATAGGGACATTGCATTCACCATCAGGGGTAAGTCAAGGCTCAATGTATATGAATCCCTTCTTTGGACAGAACTATAAATCTGAACACACCTGGTGTTAAGGTCATTGCAAAGATCACAACCAGATTCATTTGATGACAGGTTCAATTACAGAACTGTGTGTGATATGCCTTGACTTTCTGCCCTTGATTAAACTTTCACAGAGTGAATCTGCGCAATGGTTTCTTGAGTATTCAGCCCACACTATACCTATTCATCGCGGATTTTCTCCGGTGGATTCTTATCGATTTACAGATTCAAGTAAGGTATGACTTCCCGATGAAGCAAGAGCTAGAGTGTTCTAGAATCTGGCATAAACTGATGGAAGTCACTATAGGCTGGATAGTGGCATGATAAAGTCAAAACAAAATAAAATAAAATCAAGACTACTAATAGTTATAATAATTTCTGGCAAAAGTGATACATCCATATGGTATCAGCTAAATCTTTTCAAAATATATTATGACTGTTTTAGCATGTTACCATTGCTGATTATGAATGGTATAGAGCAAGCTATCAAATCTTAGCAACATTTTCACTTTCTTGATATGGGATACTTGATGTGGTAGAAGTATCAGCCTTGATATCAAGCTATTAGAAATAACTGATTCAAATACAGTTTACCAAGCTGTATACAGTTTACCAATCTGTCATCAAGGCATTCACAGTCACATTGGATAAAGTACTGTAACAGTAGACCAGACAGAATGAAAAACTTCCAGTGAAGGTTAGAAAGACAAAATAATTATTGCTAGTCCCATGGGGCAGATGGAATATTCTGATGTAAGTTTTTCAAAACCTACATCTATTGAGTATCTGTCCTATCCAGCTCACATGCCTGTAATTTTAGTCAAACTAAATGAGTTACTAATCTCACATTTCCATACTAATTGACACTCATGCAGCTAAAAATACCATGCTATTACAGTATGTCATTTCAAACTTCAATGCTATCTGATTATCTGATTTTAGGTGTAAATGTCACTCTAAGACTTATTAATATTAGCATAACTTACATGAGTGCATGTTCAGCTGTTGTTAAACCACACAAGGATGGCACAACTAATGGCAAAACCTCTCAATTATTCGCATGGCACTAATAGTACACTGTGCTGTTACTAAAGTCAAGGTATTTGTACCAAAATTGCCCTCTACCCAGGAAAAAATTATTAGCTTGCTTCTCATTCTAAGTTTCAGAGTTGTAAAAGTTTTTATGTGATCCTATGGACATTTGCATTTTCATTTTGATGTGTGCATGCACTGCATGATATATCTTACGTTTATATAATTTGTTTCAAGCCAACAGAAAAAACAAAGGCTGCTTTGCCTAGTCTACAATGACACACATGAGTAAGGATGAGAGATGAAATCTTTTCCTTTTTAGAAGTCATAATAATTAATGTTTTACATGTTTACGTCCATGCTAATTAGATCAGCAGATATCATTTTTGGAATTTGTGCAATATGCTATGAAGGACTCCTAGAAACTTATCCAAGCTATTAAACTAGACCTGTTTTGCACAGAACAACTGCACACTGCCACAACACCCTAGATTTAGAAATTATCCATTTCATCATGATTTAATGTACTGGATACTTAATATTTGAATTAATTAACAAAGGTGTTGCGGAACATCAATATCAGACTATTTGTGATCAGTTAAAGCTAGATAATATGCTAATGTGTACATTAAGGTGGCTAACATGGCAACAACAAAGTCTATGTAACATGATGCCTGGCATTGTACAATTTTGAACTGCTGGGATATGTGAAAAACAAATGAGCAGAATATGATAAATAACCTCTTTAGTTAAATTAGTCCTTAAAAATTTAATCCTGTAATGTATAGGATGATTTCCTTTAAAGCTGGAGGTATACCACCAATGATTTATGGTTCCAGAAGAATTTCAAGATCATGTTGTGGATTTTTTAGATTAAAGTAGTTTAAGCTAGAAAAATAGTATGTGTAACTGCCATTGGGGCTCATTTTTCTTATTTCCCACTGTCAAAACTATATCATGGTATGATGGAAAGACTTGTTTGTATGTTATGACATCTTGATGCTACTTTTAATACTTATTTACCATGCAATGAAGAACAGAATAAAACACATCCTGCAATAAGTTGATAATTACCTGAAGATATCAAATTAGCATATATTTCATTATGATGTAAATTTGGCATTATTTTCCCAGTAAAAGCTGTCTCTTTAACTTTCACAGTGAAACAAAGAAGTGCTGTGCTTAACTTTCACATACACAAACCAGGAACTGATTTATAGTGGAAACTTGTGTATGCAATGTGACACAAATCCTTACTTTTTCCCCAGAGATGGATCAATTTGTATAGATTTCCTGTCATCTAAGGCAATCCCTTTATAAAATAACATACTTTGGTAGACTCCTGTCAAGTATCATACAGTTAAATCCACTAAAACATTTTGCCATGCTTGATCTCATCTCGATTCCTCATAATGCAAACTCATCCAGGCTGTCTTATGCATAAAAATACCACAATTTTGTGACAGCTAATCCAGTAAGCTGAGTTGAGTCCCTGGTACATGGTGATATTTTCAGTATCAGCAAATCTGTGCATTTTGAAGATACAGCTGAAATTGGATTGTGGTCGCCCTACGAACTGCACACACAAAATTGAATGTAAAATGCTATTTTTTGCCAGTCTGCATTCCTTATCCTACATCAGACTGCTAGATTTATTAACATAAATGTCAAATGTTAATTCCCTCAGCTAATAATTCACTTTTATGTCTCTTACTATTACACTGCCTGGTATGATATGCTTCAAGATATGAGCAATCATGAGACAAACATTACAGCAGAGGGAAAGCTGGGATTTTCTCTGATGAAGATTCTTCAACAGATAGAATAGCACAACCGTAGACTGTCAATTATAATCATAATGTTAAAAAGAAGGTGATTTCTTGATCAATTTATCCTTTTTTCAGTATGATTTTAGCGACTGCATTTTTCAGAATGAAACTCACTATTCACGTTATGTTCAGATGTTGAGAGGTGGTGAACAGTTATTCTATCAAGCAAAGTATTAGAATGTTGGATTGTTGGACTTTACTTATTACAAATTGTATAAGATCATGCTAAATGATCAAACAGTTTCCCCAATGATACAATATTGACTGTTCTTCCCTTTGGAAGTACATGATTACTTCAGGAGATGTGAAAGTTAATCAAATTTCATACAAAACTAATAAACGAGTGAAAAACAGACGGTAAAAAGGTTTTATTACTATTAGTGGGTTTATATGAAAACAGAATTTCATGCTTCATCATCGCTATGAAATTTTCAGGATTAAGCTTTTTGTTGTTGATGCATTCACTCAGGTCTATTTCTAGAATACATAGCAGAAACAAGGTAGTGTTATGACTGCTACATTCCTGGCCAACTTTGCACACAATTTGAATAGAAAATATTCTGTAGGTTGACAATGATATTTTCACAGGAGAAACATAACACAGAGTTTCAGATCTAGCTCAGAAATCCAACAGCTGGGTAGTAATATATTTGGTAAATTACATCAACGCTGAGTTGACATTTGAATTTAATATTTGATTTTCCTCTGAAATAACATGTTCACTTTTACTTTTCAATCACTCATACACCATACTCCAGCATGATAGCAGCATAGCAGTTTGTTAGCAGAAAACCTTTGATACCAGCAAATTTTCAGTCTGTTATCCCAAAGGAAAAGAAGCTCACCTTCTTTGTATTCTTGACGAGGAATTTCAAAGCCTAGTCAGGGATAGATAAACATACCTTGCTTGATGTAACTGCATTGAAGTGATTATACAGTACAAGTCACAAGTCAGACTCTGCAGAATTGTAGATATAACCTGGGTAGCTAAATTCTCAGGCACCGATGGACTTTGATAGAGCAAACAAGTACATGGATACGTACAGCAGTGTTGCAATGGTGATACCTATTTACATATTCAAATCGCAATTTTTCCTACATATACACTCAGTGCATGTTTTGTGACTCATAAAGCAAATTCATAAAATAGTTTTTCTGCATTGACCCTACATACTTAATTGCATAGTTCTCAAAAGCTGTGTAAAGAGTCCCTCCTACTGTTGAAGGAGCACACGGTCACAATTCATCCTGCCTGATGAAAAATTCATCTTTAGAAACAGTGTATTATTTCTGATAATATTTCACTTCGCAGTCTTAATATTTTTTGTACACATGGCATTTCCATCCATAAAAGTTGCAATTTCAATATATTGATGAGAAATCAAAGTCTTGTAGCAAATATGTTAGACAGAAAGATGTCTGGCACACTGAGTGATGTTATATTGACAAAATTTATCTTTTCATCTTGGGTGCTTGTACTGCTTTATAGAATAATGGTATACAAAGATTGACAATACCGGTACATCTACACTGATCACACAAGAATTATATTAATGGTACAAAAAGCCTTAGAAAAAGCTATTAGAGTCAATACTTAAAGTTTATACAGAAGAAATGGCAACAATTTTCAATGATGACGTACTTGAAGTACAATTCCCTGCCCCTAATGATCTGTCACGGCAATTGAATATACCACAATATTTCAAATTGAAATTCCATTTAAGTTTGTCTTGAATGTCCAATGAGAACATGACATTTTCTTGTGAGTTATGGCAGAATGTGGTTCAGCTGCACCTGTGTCAACTTCCTGTAGTTATTAAATTCAATACTTGAGGGTTCCAAAGCAGAACATGATATACTAAATTACATGAAAAGTATTTGCTTTCTAAGGGAGTTGACATATTCTGTCAACTTTGCTGGAAAGTCACACATCTAGGTAAAAGGTTAAGACAATGCATGCAGCTGATTGGTTTGTGTTATTAAAACATGTCTTTTATATGCATCTTTGTCTGTGTTTATTGAAAACTTAAGGTAATTCTACATATTTCAGTATGAATACCAGGGTTTTTCAGGAAGAGATTTGCTGATAAGCTTAATCTACATGAAAAAATAATTAGGTTTCATTTAATCCACACCATTTGAAGTTTGTCATTGGTTGGTAAAACCATAATTGCATTTTATCAGCTGAGCAGGATGGGCTTTATGCAGTAAACACTGAACTGATGAAATTACACTGCTACTTGCACATCTGGTACCTTATTGCTCTTTGACCAATATCACTGAATTTCCACACTCAACTACTGTACAAGTGAAATTCAAATGACATTTTATTGTTTAATCTCAGTGCATTAGCCAGAGGACAATATATACTGCATATCATTACTCATCAAACATTTAGAGGTTTTTTCCATTTCATACCTTTTCATAGATTTTCAAATATTTTGTACAGATTTGAGAATGCAAATGATAAAACTGCCACATTTTTCTCCATGTTGATTTCTTGAATTAAGCAGTATAATTAATCAGATATTTACATGAAAAATATCATAACAAATCCTCTCATGTTACTTTACATATTAAACAAAAACAAACCCAAACAACATAATAGCTTTTCCCCTAAATAAAACTATGCAACTTTAATGTTCTCATTGATACATGTACATCTCAGCTTGTGCAATCGTTCAAGATGTTGTCATCGGGAGAAATTCTTAGAATGTTACTGATTAGTTGGAACATTACAATGAGTAACATGTAGCTTTCAAACAACACACAAGGCATATAATCAGGCTTGATTTTGATTGGCTATTCATTGGGATCATCATGCCAATACTTCCTTTTGATTGGCTATTCATTGGGATCGTCATGCCAATACTTCCTTTTGATTGGCTGTTCATTTGGAACGTCATGCCAATACTTCCTTTTGATTGGCTATTCATTGGGATCATCATGCCAATACTTCCTTTTGATTGGCTATTCATTGGGATTGTCATGGCAATACTTACTTTGTTAGAAGGTATTCTGCTAGGTGAACATGACCACAAGTTGCTGCAGCATGTAGTGGGGTCCACAATTCACTGTCCCTGGCATTGGTATTGGCTCCAAAATCTATCAAGACTTTCATCATCTCCTCATTGTCGTCGATACAACACTGTAGCAAAAATTGAAAGAATGTGCGACTGTTCAGAATGTGAAGGAGTGTGATATTATCTATTACGAAAAACTGAACATTTTAATGTGTTCCTGTAAATTTTACAATGTGACAGATTTGATTGATTTTAGAACAGTATATGTTCATATACAGAATCATGTTGTTACAAGCATACCTATTGGTACAACAACAATTTGCTGGGTCACCTTCATGATTGGCAGTGAAAATTCAAAGTTACTGGTTTAGGAATTTTGAAAATTGGAAAGCACCTTGAGTGTAATAGTCAAATATGACAAATGATGACTTTGAAAACTTACTGTTACAGTATCTGTTAGGTCAGGTAGGGGGCATGTGTGTTATGAACACATTGATGGAGACTTTTGAAATTATATCACCTAAACTTAGATCCTGTCAGGGTTCCCTAAATTAAATGTTAGGTTGACTCTCTGCCAGTGCGATGTTACATATATTTGAACATTTCATTTTTACTTGCCATGTTTTATCATTGTATCGATGTTAAATGCCCTAACTATGAAACTTTAAGTTGATAGCAATCATTGACACCAATGAGAAGTGAAGCACAACGAAGATGTTAGTATGAAATTAAGTACGGAAGAAGCCAGACATAGGGAATGAGACCCAAAATAGAACGGAATAACAAGGTATTACATTGAGTAAAGAACAGACCAGCTGCATGGAACATTGACATAAATTACAACTTGTAAAAAGTCATACCAAGTAAAGCTATGGCTCTAGTGTACACTGCTCAAGGCAAAGTGCAAATCACTGGGTATATGTTCCCTTAGGTCTAGGACCAATGCCCTAATTCACCTGGATTATTGACTTTACCGTGTCACTAGTCAGATGTGTTAGAGAATATATGCTGGAAAGACACTGACGCTGAATGAACACAAGACAGAATGAACACTAGACATTTGGTCTGGTTGTAGAGAAAATCTAGAATATCGATATAAACTTGACTTAGTTTGATGATATTTTTGTGTTATAAGTAACGGTATAAATATTGGTAGTGTAAATTGAAGTTCATCCTGATATTTTCAGGTAAGGAGGCCACACTGGCAAGGTAATTAATATTCTGGTCATGTAGGCAGGTGCTAATAGTTTCCCAGAATGTCAAACCACTCAGTTTTCAGACAAAGAAAAGAGTTCAGTTCTTGGTCCAACATAACTGAAATGTCATTTGTGACTGTCTTGGTCAATAAGTCTCTAACAAATTAAGTTACTGGTTGCTAAATTAAGGGGACAGTAGTTCATAGCACTTCTGGAGTCATCTTTTTCAAGTAGACCAACAAATCCAATCTCATTTGAAGGGTTATCAATATCTCTGTATGCTCTGTAGAGAAACTTGTTTCACTGTGATTGAAGTGATCAAAATACATGATTGTCCATTATTATCAATATAAGAGCTGGACAGTCGATATTCCACCTGAGAAAATACGATTGAATTTGACAATTTTTATTGCATACGTAAGGGTTAGACCCACTCACATTCCCTCACTAGCTATGCAATGAGGCCATCGCCTGCCCATGACAATTTAATCTTTGTGTGGTCCAGCCATGGCAGAGCTGGCAAACAGAAGCCATTGAAGCCTGGTTTTGCTGTGTGTTTACCTCAGGCCTGGCTTATCCAGAATGTTGATCACATGGAAGTGTGGGGCAAAAATTGGAATCTGTGTAGTGAACAAGGTACTGCAAGATAGTCAAACTTTAATGCACTCTAGATTTTTCATGATTATGAATTTGCATGGCAATCTAACCAACAGTTTTCAAATTTCAAGTAAACTATTAGCTTTTTGCACAAAATAGCCACCTGGCAGCCATATTTGATTAAGAGACAGAATAAAATGATGTGTATGTGTGTATGCCAACAGTTTTTTGTCCTAATACCAAGTTTGATACCAACTGATCCGCTTTTTACCAAGAAATAGCTGCAGATGGACAGATGCATGCACTAATGCGCACAGATTGACATATGGACACATGGATGGATGGATGAAACCCGATCCATAAGTCCCCATTTCGGACTTCCTCTGGCAGGGACTAAAAATGTATTTCAGCGGCCACATATATGATGCTACATGTTTTGCTACCTTGTTCAAAAAGAATCACAGAGTCTGAGAAATGTAACACATTGGTACCCTTAGGTCAATCTAAACTATACCTGATAATGAAATCAAGTTATTGAAATTCACATTTCATGCCATTTTTTGATGAACTTTGTATCAATGTTAGGAGTTTCATGACTGTATTGACATTTATAAGCTATCAAGGTATGATTTTTCTTCATTTTGTTTTGACAGCTGCACATTTACAGTGCCAAGTCCTAATGTATGGATCTGTCAAATCATTGTCACAAAGAATGGACATGGCTGTCATTTTTCCAGTATAGGTACTTAAGTTACAATTTCATACATACTGCAGAATCCAAACGTTGACAAAGTTCCATCATGAATATGCAAAAACGTATATTTTTGGTGAGCTTTTCGGAAATTGAGATTACAGATATTGTGAAATTCATACTCTGTTACCAACACTATGATTATAAGGCTAAAATTATACGATAATTCAAAGCCAACCACAGCATCAAAACACAGCCACAAAAGAAAAAAAAATTGTCTGACTATACTGCCGGCGGCACCAAAAATGTCATGCACAATGCCATATCTGGTAACAACTTTCAAATTCCCAACAGCGTAATTGACAATTAATTTCGATAAACTCCTCGCATCCGTATCTTTCTGCCTAATTTGAAAAGTGTAATATGATATTGACCAGAAGGCAGAGAACTCACCAAGCTTCATATCAGGGTGTTCTTTTATCTCAACAATGCTCTCTCAGAAGACACTGCCACAATCTCAAGGTATATTTGGTTTCTAATTATTGAATTTCTTATCTTTTACAGTGGTCAGGCCCTGTGATTATTCCTGGGTGCATATTTCCCATGTGATCAAGTATTCTTTGACAAAAGGTGAATTGCTATAATAAACTCATTCCAATAACTTGCTCCTCATAATATTGCGATGAAATTTAATTACAATGAGTTTACCCAGTGGAAGCTGTTCAAGCCTCACAGAGTCTTCAATATATTGCTAAGTACACTTCTTCATATGGTACATGGTTTTGCATTGATTTTTTTATGTACACTATCTGAGCGCATGAGAAATTGTCATGGTGATGTTGTCCATTGTAAACAAGTCATCGTTGATGACACAGTCCCCACTTGTTAATGGGTATTTTGATTACAGGTCCTCAGAGAGGATAGAGTCCTCTTCATTAGGTCTGTGATAAAAATACTTTTGAATGAATTCGCTTGATACATGTCTGAGTTATGGTTCAGGACATGAAAAAATCGTAACAAAATGGTCGCACAGTGGCCATATTGGATCACATCACAAAACAAATTGATGTGCATAGCTATGACATAGGTCAATGTCCTTGTACCAACTTTGAATAAAATCGGTAGAGATATGCCTGAGTTATGGCTCTGTACATGAAAAAATCGTAATAAAATGGCCGCCTGGCAGCCATATTGGATCGTATCACAAAACAGATTGACGTGCATATGTATGACATAGGTCGATGTCCTTGTACCAGCTTTGAATAACATCGGTTGAGATATGTCTGAGTTATTGCTCTGTACATGAAAAAATCGTAATAAAATGGCCGCACAGCGGCCATTTTGGATCGTATCACAAAACAAATTGCCATGCACAGCTATGACATTTGTCAATAAGCTTGTACCAACTTTGAATAAAATCGGTTGAAACATGCCTGAGTAATGGCTCTTTACATGAAAAAATCGTAATAAAATGGCCGCCAGGCGCCATATTGGATTGTATCACAAAACAAATTGACATGCATATCTATGACATTGGTTAATGTCCTTGAACCAACTTTGAATAAAATCGGTCGAAACATGCCTGAGTAATGGCTCTGTACATGAAAAAATCGTAATAAAATGGCCGCCTGGCGGCCATATTGGATCGTATCACAAAACAAATTGACAAGCATATCTATGACATTGGTCGATGTCCTTGTACCAACTTTGAATAAAATCGGTTGAGATATGCCTGAGTTATGGCTCTGTACATGAAAAAATCGTAATAAAATGGCCGCCTGGCGGCCATATTGGATCGTATCACAAAACAGATTGACGTGCATATGTATGACATAGGTCGATGTCCTTGTACCAACTTTGAATAAAATCGGTTGAGATATGCCTGAGTTATTGCTCTGTACATGAAAAAATCGTAATAAAATGGCCGCACAGCGGCCATTTTGGATCGTATCACAAAACAAATTGCCGTGCACAGCTATGACATTTGTCAATAAGCTTGTACCAACTTTGAATAAAATCGGTTGAGATATGCCTGAGTTATTGCTCTGTATATGAAAAAATCGTAATAAAATGGCCACCTGGCGGCCATATTGGATCGTATCACAAAACAAATTGACATGCATATCTATGACATTGATCAATGTCCTTGAACCAACTCTGAATAAAATCGGTCGAAACATGCCTGAGTAATGGCTCTGTACATGAAAAAATCGTAATAAAATGGCCGCCTGGCGGCCATATTGGATCGTATCACAAAACAAATTGACATGCATATTTATGACATTGATCAATGTCCTTGAACCAACTTTCAATAAAATAGGTTGGAACATTCCTGAGTTATGGCTCTGTACATGAAAAAATCGTAATAAAATGGCCGCCTGGCGGCCATATTGGATCGTATCACAAAACAAATTGACGTGCATCTGTATGACATATGAAGTAATCCTTGTACCAAGTTTGAATGAAATCGCTCCTGGCATCTCAGAGATATCTGCGTGAACGGACGGACGCACGGACGGACGGACGGACGCACGCACGGACGCACGCACGGACATGACCAAACCTATAAGTCCCCCCGGACGGTGTCCGTGGTAAAAAATGCACTCCTTGTGTCCTATGACTTGGATGTCTGTTACACCATGGCGACAGATGCGTCATTACTGAAGAAAAAAAGCACTTTTCATTGTACACTTACAACAAGATAGACAAATTCTCAGGCAGTGATATCAATATACTTGTCAATTTGACATTTATCAAGATTTAATCAAGAAAATAAAGCTATTCACTGTTAGAAACTCTAAAGTCCAGGTAAATACCATACTTATGTAGTTCAATTACACAGAGTGCTTTTTGTGATATCATCCATACTTGGCATTCATATTTCATGAAGTACTGATAACTGTCAATGAAAAGTTTGGTTTCATAAACAGTACAGCCCCATCTATAGCCTGCTTTCACTTGACCCTCTGTTTCTAGAGTATGATTGGTTGATTAATAATCACATGACATTCACTGAAATGCCTCATGACCTATATGTAGTTAAAACAGCATTCAGTGTCTCATGAAGGTGAACACTATTAGTGTAACCTAGTTTGGAATACTGGCACCATAAGAACGATCAATTCTTTTTTTAGCACATCTGTATTGTTTCATGACAGTATAAATAAAAAGTTGCTGTAATGATTTTTGGTAATAAAATTAATGACCCATATTCTGAAACAATATCTTAATTAAGAAATTACCTTGCAGCTGATGTTCATGACCATGACATCAACTGGGCCATTATCAAATATTACCACTGCTTGGATGGGCCATGAATTACAAATATTACCCCAGATGTAATGTACCACAATATTCAACTTGTAAATTAACAGTTCGCTGCGCCTCTGAATTATCTTCCATATACCTAAGTATGCAATTTCAAATTTACCAGACTGGAAATTATAGTAGCTAGGTTTAAATTATATTGGGGTCAAAGTTCAGGGCCACTTTACCAGTATTAAAACATCATCTCATGTCAATGGAACTATTTTTACCTGAATTCATGCTTAGAAAAATGTTCAAAGTTCAGGGCCACTTCACACTGATGCTAAAAAAATCATCTCGTGTCACTGGGAACTATTTTTACCTGAACTGGAGGGAGATGCAGAGGCTTGCTATCTTTAAGATTTGTAAGTTATTCCTCCTGTAGAACTGTTAGTGGCAAGGGCAAAGATTAGTTGGATATACTGTAGACACTGACAGTGTTTGCATTAATGATTTAATAGGGATAAGCTAAAGGCCTGATTGAAAACACCTTTATTTCACTTCCAAAGATGCTTGTGTATCAAGTAATCTTGCCTGGTTCCCAATTATTATATGCAAATATATTAATTTTTGGCAAATTATGAACAACTTTCACACACATACCAAAATCTTTGATCTTTGCTTTTCAAGTTCAACTCTCTGAAACTATTCATACCCATTGTCCAAACATTAACATGAATTGTAGAAAAATGTTCTAGTTCATATTTGAGTTCAGACTGGATTTATCAGGGTACATGTATTTGTACACAAATTAAAGGAATGAGTAAAAAGGCCCAGTCACGAATCTACTTAGAGCTGAACACTGCCAATAGAACTACACTATGCCTATATATACCGAACCTAAAGCATATCAAACAGTCATACACTAATTATTAATGCACTATACATTATTAAACAATTTAAAGGACTAATTCAAAATGACACTATCTATATTAATATTAAACAATTTTGTGATGAAGTCATGTAATAATCACCTGAAAGAGGCCAAGCTTTGTGTCTAAGTCAATTATAAATACATCAATATAAGGATTATGCATATCTGTTGAAGTTGAAATCAAATGATTATTACTTACAGTTTTTAAAAAGTTTAGAAAGAGCTGCTGTTGTGAAATACTACATGAACCATATAATAAGTGACAGAACACATCATATTCAATTTTTTCAGCTAATACAAATGCCCTGAAGTACTTACATGTAACTTTTGAAATACTAGCTTCTTAGTATTTTTCATAACAACCTTCTGTTACACTGAATGATTGTGTTTGCCTTTTTTTGGAAATTTTAATTCTACTTTGCAAATGTACTGACAGTATCTTAGTTCATTACCTGGTGTAGGGCAGTCAGACCGTCATCATTGGTTAAGTCAGGAGACATTCCATTTTGCAGCAGCTTACGAACTGAAAAGTACAAGAAGAAATAAACTTTGATTATTTTGGTGCAGGATTCAAGCTTCTCAAACTGAAGATGTCATAATAGTATATTAGGTTTTGACTTTGATTCAAAACTGTCTGTCATGCTATTATGCTGCAGAAACAGTTACACTACAAAGATGTCAATATTTGATGTACAGATGCAGTATAGGATGATTTACATCCAGTTTGTACAGTCCTACATGTAATGTAATGTAATGTAATGTAATGTAATGTAATGTAATGTAATGTAATGTCATGTAATGTAATGTAATGTAATGAAATGTAATGTGATGTGATGTAATGTAATGTAATGTGATGTAATGTAATGTAATGTAATGTAATGTAATGTAATGTAATGTAATGTAATGTAATGTAATGTAATGTAATGTAATGTAATGTGATGTGATGTGATGTAATGTAATATACTTTAATGTGATGTAATGTGATGTAATGTAAACTGCAATGTAATGTAATGTGATGTAATGTAATATAATATGATGTAATGTAATATAATATGATGTAATGTAATATACTGTGATGTGATGTAATGTAATTTAATGTGATGTAATATACTATAATGTGATGTGATGTGATGTAATGTGGTGTGATGTGATGTAATGTAATGTAATGTATACTGTAATTTAATGTAATGTAATGTAAAGTTATGTAGCATACTTTAATGTGATGTAAAGAAATGTAATGTAATGTAAAGTAATGTGATATGATCTAATGTAATGTGTTTATGTTATGATGTTATGTAATGTAAGGTAATGTACCTGTTTTTTAATTTAATGTAAATTATTACAAGAATATGATAAAATGTAACATGTCTTAAATGATATGAGATGTAATCGGATATAACTGTAATGTGATGGAAATGCAATGTGATGACATGTGATAATGATAAAAGAAATTTAATGTAATTAGTTATAACATAATACAACATAATGCACTGTAATATCTCTCACAAAGTCAAGAAGAATTACACAAAGTTACAACAAGAATGCCTAATTACAAGATGTTCAGTTTCATTCCAAACTCTGATAATGAGATCTACGAAATCCAAATAATCTGTGACAATATTGCATAGTCAACATGAACAGCCAATCATGGATAAAGCCATGCTTGAACAAGATTTACCTTTACATACAGGCATAATATTATAATACTGCATAATATTTGCTAATCCCAAGGAAGAGATCTGTGATGTATTAGAAATGATCTACTGAAGGTATAATGTGTACCCATAGGGTATGACTTGCTTGATTGGCCAATTTGATTATCCATTTGGAAGATGATTTAGTTAGAAAGGTTTATGGGTCTTCTGGTATGGCCAACTCACAAGGAGATACTCTATTGAGGTTTACAGTAAGTGGAGGTTTATGGGGGTTAATATTTAATTTTTTGCAAGACCTGATACAGTCTACAAACATGAAGGAAAAATTCATAATAAATCAACAAAGTGGCAAAGTTATGGTGGCTTAGATTCAAATTTGTACCGCTTCAGACTTTGAAAAAATCTCTCACCACTAAGAATTAATCTTTGACTGCAAAAGACAGGCTTTGACTCAAGCTGTTATCCCTTTAATGATGTGAAGTATCTTTTACATCAATGGAATGACTGATTAAAATTGAGTTAATTTCTATCCAGGTATGCGTTTAATTACTTTCTCCTCGCTTTCACAGTGCTGGGGTCAAGCTATAGAAGAAGCTCAATAAAAATTTTACGAGCCTACATTTATGATCAAAATCTTTTATAATGGAAAGAGAAAGTCATAAAGTTTCGTGATGCAGATAATTTTCTCAAGGCAAACCAAAAAATCAAAGTTCAAAATTACCATCATAATCTATTTCTAAAATATGGCATGAACCTTTAAAATGGCTGCCATAAAATGAAATATTTTACACTGAATGGGATAAGATGGTTTAAACATATCGACGGAGCATGGCTATAATTTTTCCTTGAAAATGAGCGATGCAAAATAATAATGGTAAACATGGGAAAACAGTACATGTGCTTCATTATAACAGAGTCAATGACTACAATTTCAAATGCAATCACATAATTTGTTGTTCATTCTTATGGTCCTTCTTTTATCACATACCCTTAATTTACCGCTATTATTGAGAGAAATTTTACCAGATTGACAGTCTATAATTTCTAAAAAAATGTCAAATCAAACAATGAGTAGCTATTATTTCCTTACATTATCAAATCAAATCAACATCATGGAAGTGGTAGCATCACCTAAACATTATGATAGCATATTTTATATCGTTCTACTGTACTCTAACCCCATCTAATGAAATGCCTAATGGGGTGTTACCTGTGAGAATCTCATCATCCAATAGCTATGATGGGTATAAAAACCATCTTTTGAATAGTTCTTTTTCAAAATATCTTAAATATCATATCTTGAACATAGATACTTGCTTAACTCAGGAGTTTCATTTTACACTGTTTCTTACAATGCTGACTTTGCTTGAAGATGTTACCTTGGCGATACCATCTAAAAGACTACATTGAGGCAATTTATAGACAGAATCTCCGCCCTATAAAAGTAACATTAAATGTTGAGAAATGTGTTCTTGGACTCACACCGGAGACTCAGGATCACACCCGTGGCATGTTCAGTATCAGATAAAGATTAACGTTATACCCTGAATGGTGGAAAACAGAATGTGAAACACAGTCAACTCATAAAAGAAATATCCTGGAATGTACAAATAGCATGCTGTACAAAGCTCTAAGGCATGCTGGCATTTGTCAGTTTTTGGATGATGTACATTCTCTAATCCTGATTTTACAACTACTGTTTATTTTTATTGTAAAAACAACATTTCTAATTCTTTCTACACTGATGGAAATGCATATCTAAAAATCATAAGAAAGAGTTAATAGACTTGGGAAGTTTAAGTCTTTTGTAACCATTCAACAAAAAAACTTGAGAAGTCGTTCTTCTATGCTTATTGCGTCAAATTAGTAATATCACTGCTGATATATGAAAGAATAATCACATTGCGTAGACTCATATTTCTTTATCTGGGCACCATTAATTTTAATATGAATGTTTTGCCTAGCAGTCAGGATAAGACTTTGTGGCAAATGAACACAATGTTATCCATGGATACCTCAATATACGTATTCACAGGAATCCTGGTGGTATCACAATTTTTTCAACTTTTCACAACAAATATCAGTCTTTTTACAAAAGTTGGGGAACACAGAGAAGTGTTTTGGTGATCCTTGTAACATCACTGTACGTTTCTGAAAATGCAATTGCATCAATATACTGAGGAGATCTCTAGTCATGGTCAAATTATTACAGAACCAAAATAAAATTTACAGATGTATTCCCCTTAACAAATGCTGAGCTCTCTATTCAGAATACCCTGAATAAACTTCAACATGAAAGTTTTTCACAATCTTAACTTATGGTATAGCTGTCTTTCTTTCTTTCTTTCTGCGGGTTTGACACAAATGCTAAGCAGTGATATCAGCATAGAGGTGTGTTACTGAGAATCAAATCAGTACTGCTTGCAATTCTTCTGTTATACATTTGCTACTCCTATAAATTGCTACATGACGTATGCAAAACAGTTCAGATATATCCCCTTCCAAATATATCCCGCACCAAATTATGATCATTGTCACCATTAAGTTGGTTCAAACTAGTGAAGCATAATGCCCTATACGTTGCATTTTAACAAAGACTTGAAGATTTGAAGGACCCTGAAGACAGAGATACTGTAAACATGATTTTCACAGACTAAAGCTGCATACCAAGACAAGAGGGTGAAAATCATTTTTGTCTCAATTTCCACTTTTTACTGACTTAGCTGACTGATAGGGAAGTGATACGGTCTAAAGGAAAAGTGTAGAGGATTTGAAAGAGAATCGTTTTTGAGAAAGTTTGTCCTCAACAGAATGTAAAGAAACTTGACCAAAATTTCACTTCTGTTGAGACCCAGCCACTTGTTATAAGTTCCTTTGCCATGAGTTATGGATGCCAGAATGGCTGACAACATTTGAGTCTAATGAATTCCATTTCATAGAATTGGCCATTTAAATTGGCTGTTAGTATTCACATTTCACAAACTAATGTTCATTTGACTCAGGAATTCTCTGTTTTGATTGCTCACTGCTGTGAAAACAGTCATGACTAGTGCTGATCAAGATCCTAGGTTTATTGCTAAATATAGCAACGCACAATTCATCTGCCGATGCCAACTGAAATTCTGACAAGTTTTATTTCAATATAGTCTTTTTACTGCTGTTTGTGGTGTATTCTTTGGCATACACGTATAATAATTAAAGTTTCATTCCTGATCAGGACATCAGTCAGGTGCAGCCAACGGAGCTATTCATCGAAAAAGCTATTCCAGGAGCAATTTTGAGGGCAGGGGAAATTTTATTTTTGCTAGGGCAGGGGACATGT
The DNA here is from genome assembly GCF_041260155.1 of Ptychodera flava. NCBI lineage: Eukaryota > Metazoa > Hemichordata > Enteropneusta > Ptychoderidae > Ptychodera > Ptychodera flava. Next base: position 36,035,891 of record NC_091945.1, read on the forward strand.
TTTTAGGTGGTAGGGGAGCAAATTTTAGTTTTTTTGTAGGGCAGGGCGGATATCGGTTGATTGTCCTGGTGACAGGGCTTGGCGAAAAACTTTTTGAGGGGGATTATTTCAAGGGCAGGGGAAATTAGCAAGTTTTTTTTTCGCCACAGAGCAAGGGAACTTCAAAAATTCACAGTGGGAAGGGGAAACAGGCAAAAATAAGGGGGAGTGGGTAAAATGAAGTTTAAGTGTGGGGAGGTAAGTCGAAAAATTTTCTGTGGGAGGGCAAATTATGAACAGCTAATTACTTACCCTCTTGACTTAAAATTAGTCAGTTCACATTATTTGTCATGCACAATATATCTTATCGTAGTAAGGACCTTTTTAAAAGTGCATTGTTCGTTGGCTGCACCTGATCAGTGGTATCCAAGTATGCACTGTCAGGATTCCTATTAGAGTGATTTCAAAGTCTTATCATAATATTTGGACAAACTGCTATTTTTGCATATTCATATCATAAAGGAACTCTGAAGTCATCACAAATTGGCTAAATTTAATGATGCTGTTGTATTTGAGGATGTTATAATAGAATGAATTCCATCCAGTTTTTAAAAGTCACATCATTTTCTAAAGTGAGGACTTCATGATTTGAACACAATCAATGGACATTCATGAAAGTTAAATTTTAAAAAGAAAGCATAAGAGCTATAATTGTAATTTTGATAATGTTTACAATATACAAGACTTCAAGAATTCACTTCAAATCCCAAAATTATAGTCTGGTAAATTCCAAATATGTCGTCAGTGTAATTTTTAGCTGATATACTGAAATGGATACCTGGAAGGCATTTGCACAAATGAAGTAATTAGTCAATGGTTTGATTTACACTCTGACTGCGTTGGCAAAAGATCTCCAAGGCATGTATTCATTGAGAAATGATCATATTTGACCACATTTGACCCCCTCCGCTGGTGACCTACATCTCCAAGCAGATTTTTCCTAATTAAAACATGATACCACTGTGTCTGCTCAAATGATTTGCCAGTGCCTTTTTCATGTAAATTTTCAGAATTCGTTGAATTTTCTTCAAATTCAAAATCGTTCTCTCTTTGTATGCGTACTATACCTAAATATTAAAATCACTGCTGATGTCATTATTAAGTACATTATATGCTGCATATTATTAGGTGTATTGCAAGTAATGATACCTCATTAATTCTCCTGTTCAAAACTGCTTTAAGCTTACAGTAATTCAATCTATATGTTAATGCCCCAAGAACTAACTACTTTGTTGTCAAAAATATTCTACTTTCCTTTTCAGAATGACTACTACTTAGTGATTTATTGGTTTTTAGACACAAAATCTAAAAACAAAATAATGAATTTGCAAAGTAAACAGCAAACCATTATATGCAAAATGATTCATCTGAGACTTTGTCATCTTTTCAAGCTTCTCCATCTTTCAGAATGCCGTCTCTGTAAAAATATTTCACAATAGTGTGTTCTTACACTGAAACAAAAAACCTTAATGTTCAAAATGATGCTAGATGATAATATAATATTGGAAGATCAAAATAATTACTAATAAAACATGACTGGAACTTGTTTTCTTGAGTTGAGCTAAGCCAGTCAAATACCCTAGTATATGTATGTAGGGTATACAATTTTTGTAGCAAGTATATCGCAGTAAAAACTCATTATATTTACTTCATGTGTCTTGTATCTTACATGAGAGTCATCATACAAGTTTACAGTTGTGAATTACAAACCAACACGTATCCTGTTTATTACATTCAATCTGGTATTTGTCTTTAAGAAACGTTTCAGTTTTTATATTCCCATGTATAAACTTGTAAGGTTATATAAGATTTATTACTGCAATGCAGGTGAATGGAATGATAGTAACAAAACTGAATGAGAAATTGAAGTTTTCATCTCTGTGGAATTTTCTGATGATGAAATTTTCATAACAGTTGATGTGAAGATTTTAATTAAAAGAACATTAAGGAAATTAAATAGCTAATTTACACTATCATATTTGTGAAAATATATTTTGATATCTACAATGATTGTGCAAATCTAAAACCATCTCTTTTTCCAAAATGGAAATAGCATAGGACTGAAAAGGTATCGCTATAGCTTAGAGACAGCACTAAACTAAGAGACAACTTTAAGACTACCAGTAAATTTCTTTGTGCATAATTTCTGCTAGCTAATAGGCAGCATAGTTTTATTAATGTGTATTCTGCAATAAACTGTGCTTGCTTGAAAGGCTATACGCATCATGCACACGTAGTATAATCAGTATTCTATGCTGCATCTTGCACACTTGGGTGCCTAATGAGTATTGCACAACTGTATTCATATCAATCCAAGAGATCACTCAAGCATGCTTCATATTGATTTCTTATCCACTTACAGATTTGTGTGATAAAAAATCTCGCGTTGAACAAGAGCTTTCTGTGAGAAAGCTACAAAGATGGAATGGTACATTTACAGCAACACACTAGAAACCTATTACAGGCAGTGTGCATAGTCCCTCTGTGATAGAGGGACTGTGGTGTATGGCATAGCTGAGTGTCAAGGGACTGTGGTGTATGGCATAGCTGAGTGTCAAGTAACTATGTCGTGATTCAAGTCAACTATAATGATCACCACTGATCACGACCACTAACCATTTACTTCAAGAGAGTGGGAATTTTCACACATACCTGCCACCTAGTCCACAACTTCACTGTCTGTTTCACAATTTATTGCATTGATGTCATTATTATTTTGAAAATTCAACAGTGAATTACACGACACTACATTTGCTTTGACACCTGCAGGCAATTGTTCATACCTTCAGCTGATTTCAAATGAATGCTCAAAATTTGTTCATTATCAAACAGAATATCTGTTTGTTCTGAATTTAACAGAGCTGTGCAGTTTAACAACAAACTCATACATTCTGCAAAACAGCTGATTCCTAGAGATGTTATGGTTTTATTATTGATATAAAATACTAAATAGTCTGAAAATTTTTCGCCAAATTGAAACTTTCCAAAATTATGTTTACAGGAACTGTAAAATTGGTACTTTGTTACAAGTAGGGTGATGATTGACTATATAATCACGTCTAAGGATTCAACTACAAGCTGCAGGTATAAAATGCATGCACAAGAAGAAAAGATTTATCAAAATTTCTGTTGGCCAAAGCAAACACTGTGAGTGTGACGCCACATAAGTGTACAGTAACGATGAGCATGTGACTACTGAGTCACTTCTATTACTGAATTCTGGCCATACAAATGAATTAGCATCTTAGAAACACATTCACCCCACACCATTCTGGTATTTATGCAACAACAGTGTCACTTTCCTTCATCACTACCAAAACCATTCACAGAGGACAAGAAACATGTTTGACATAATTAATGTAAATTTTTTCCGGGTGTTGTATTAAACTATATGGCATCCCTACCATGCATTACAAAATGATGTTCACTGTTCACACTAGATTACTGCAATGTTACTTTGAATACCAGTTTTACATCAGCTGTCCACCACAAGGGAAACACTCTAATGTACTGCTTATCCTTGATGTCAATTAGTCCACTGGCTACATCACAAAACTCAATGATGGAGTAAATTGACAAATTGAGTGCCATTATCTCAACAGATATGCAGCACCTCCAAAGCCCATAAGGAGATGATGATTGTTTCCTTGGCAACATAAAATATAACATGCAATTAATCCTATCCTTTCTAAGAATAAAATTTAACAAAATAAGAATTTATCCTAGGTTTGAACAATATCTCACCTAAGAAAAATGTTAAAAAAAGCAGAATAAAAACTGTGACAAATATAATCTTCGCTGCAGTCTAAATTTTCCCATTGCCTTTCTCATTAAAAGACAACGGAAGACCCCCTGCTTTAGGAAGCTCAGCAGCACTAACCCTGTGACTAAATTTAGATTTCCTGTGAAGAAAAACAACTTTTTGTCGTGAGCAGAACTGATAGAAGCATTACTTTTACCTTGTTTATGCAAATGAAGTGTCAACGTTTGCATAAGAACTGAATTCATAATGTATTCTGACTCATCTCTAGTAAGATATATGACCAAAACAAGTCATATCAGGAAGGTATTTATTAAACAGTCAAATTCTTGCTTTAACTTTAAAGTGATTCTTATGTTGCTAACTCTTCTAATATTCAGTAAAGTGTAAGTCTGAAAGTTGTTTTTTATACGAAACAAAGTTGAGAAGTGTAAATAGCAATGTAGCACACTTTCAGTGTGGTTCAACTATCAAACCTACATACTGTATATACCCACATATTACACAAGAGTGATACTTTAATACCATCCATTTATCACAGTAATCGTAAGTTTTTCAAATATAGAGTGGGCAACCGCTGATTTGGAACTTTGAATAAGATTATGTATGCAACCTGCCAAACTATTGTGCATAGTAGTGAAAATTAGCTCAATTAATTGATGATAACTTTTCAAGGTATTAAATCTGATCATGATATACAGGTTTCTCTGAAATGTAATGCTTTCTAAGCCTAGGGGTTTATACGGCTAGTTATTTTGAACTGAAAACAACACCCAACACTAACTGAATCGATCTACATTGCTCCAGGAAAAACACAGAACCACCAATTTAGCTACACCAGTGATGTAATCTTTAGGTCATAAGTTAACTGTGCTCGTAGTGTTTTTATCTTGAGCAAGTGTATGGGGCCAAATGTTTTGAAGGTTTCTGACCCATTCTGTTGAATTATGCCATTTGTTTTCATTGAAGCCTGATTGATCATTAGAACAGGCAACAAAATGAGCTTGGATCACTGACATTTGAGAACCACTGACATTTGAGCATATTTCAGCAATATCACCACAGGGCTGAGCCTCTGAGCTCACACAGTGAAAGACTGAACATTTGTATTCAAAGTGCTAGTACACTTTTCAAATCAACGTTTATTTATAACTATTCAGATAAACCCTTGCAATGACTTTGTCACGTCTACATCGATCCTATATACTATAACATTGAGAGTTACATGTCTTCAACATCACCACTGGGGACCCACAGTACATTGTGTAAGTATGGTAACTTTTGACAGCAGTTGTAATGGCTGCTTTGAACGATGCATTTCAAAGAACTATGTATTTTTCATTTCTGTTTGAAAGTTTTACGCTGCCGTTCTTCAAAATACAATAATGAAGCTAGCGTTGGGCACTATTTGGAAACTACATGTATTATACAATTATAGCAGTGACTTTGTGTCATGTGATATTTGTTACAGTACAAGCTTGACACAAGTGTATTAAGAAATCCCTCATAGTAATCTTTGGCAGCCCAGGCTGCTGCAAGAGCTAATAGTACACAACTTTGTTCAGTCATGAAATTTTATATACATTATGTATGAAACTATTTTCTAAAAGACCACTAGCTTTTCAACCACACAAATGATTTGAAATTGTTATGAATCAAAATTCAAATATGTACATTTAAATAAAGTAAGAGATCAACACTGATCAAAGACTCAGTAGAAGATATACAAAGATTTATTGATTAGCTGCAAGCATAATTACTGATTGATTTGTTTAATAACTGACAATGATTTGCTCAGATCGAAAACTTTGCAGCACGCTAGATAATTTGATATTAATTTTATTCTGAAACCTTCTTGAAATCAGTAACAAACTACATGTGTTTCATTGATTGACAAATTTAAACATCCTTTTTGATGGTAACAGTATTACTTGGATACTAGAAGAAATTTTTGTTAATTTCAGGAAGTACAGCCTCAATGAATTTCACAAATGTTTGATCCTGTTGATACCTTCTTTAAAGCTCAGCCCATAGCTGTAACTTTCCATCTTTGCTTTGTTTGTCATAAAAAGTACTGCTTTCTGTTTATACCGGTAGTAAGTATTAAAGTTGTGTTAATATACCTATATATAATGTTCAACTTGTTGTTTCAACCTCTGTGTGTGTGTGTGTGTGTGTGTGTTTGTGTGTGTGTGTGTGTGTGTGTGTGTGTGTGTTTGTGTGTGTGCAATGTCCAGTGTTAATAGTTGACATCTAAATTTCAGTCAGAACAAGAATTCAATGTGTCAACAGTCACACTGCATATTATTGTACACAACGCATTATGTCTGCCAGGTCCATACTTTGTATTTCTGTATACTTCATGGAGAAGAAAACATACTTGTGAAGTGCTTTGGGGAGCGAAAATTATGAAATATCAAAAGTTGTCACTATTGTCTCTTTACAGCAGAACATATCTCTTTGATTTATGTTTCAGCTGACAGTTATCCATTTTGACATCTTGGCTCCTTTTTTCAATTCTTTAAAAATTGCTTTTCTATTTTCAAAATAAAATAAAGAGACACAACATGGATGGACAATATCTTGGCTCCTTGCCCAAAAGACTAAAACAGAAAAGAGTTTTGTCAGACTGATGTTCGTATTATCTATAGTAGAATCTGTTCACCTATAATAGAAACAGGTATCTCAAAGCCGGCATTAGTAATCCATGTGGCAACACACTGTATAGTATACCTTTCACCAAGCTGACCAAGCTGACATAAATTGTAACACATCAACACATTTTTGAAAAATCAAAGTGAGTGATAAAATAAATACACGATGATAGTCTGAAGATTAATTGCTAAAAGAATTGTTAGTCTGACCTTAGAGTTAGCAGATACATAACACACCCTGGTGTAAATTCCTATGCAATCTGCGAAACAAGGTAATAAATAACACCGGCAAAACGCTTTACAGCTTAGCATGTCTGCATGAAAATTTATGATCCCCTCCTTGGAATGCCTAGCAAATGTACCGATACAATATTGCCCACACAGTAATCAGGGGTGTGAGTGAGAGTAATTTGAGAAACGACACTATCATCAGTCATTTCCAAATTTGGATATACATGTGGAGCAAGAAAATAACAAACAAACCTTCTATGTATTGTCACAATCATTTTTACAGGGAACAGAATTTTGTGATAACTGTCACTTAAAAACAGGAACATATTGATGACTAACACAGAACTTTTTAATTCTATCTCACTCAAGAACAACTAGTTAAACATATACAATCATCTAACTATTACTGACCATCCATAGTTTTAAAAAATTCTGATTCAACATTTACACACTGAAAAATTGTATCATTTTTCCCCAACAATCTATACTGATATATATTACTGGACTACTGTATATATTGACTGGCTGTCACGCCGTACGTCATCAGTGCTTTATTCTTTAGAGTCCAAGAAAACTATTTGGAGATACCAGATAAACAATTTACAGATGACATCACAACATTTACAAGAATCATGTTGTGTTTACCAAGAGTACATGGTAATTCCTTGCCATGCTGTAAATACATACAGCTGTAATCTTAACTTGACATATCTAATGTCAGCCAGAGTACACATCAATAGAAATGCAATGCAGTTAATATCAAGGCTAAAGTATGTATATCAATTATCATGTTTAATTTTCCCATTCATTGCAGAGTTGCATATTTTATTTCCTAGTCTTGTAAATTTCAGAGATCACATGATAAGATGAAAGTTTACTGAACTCAATCAATTCAATAAGGCAACTTCCCATTCTTAGCTGACTTAAAACGTCAACCACTGTTGCATGTTGATAGTAATTCTTTTGGCTCTACTGCACTCATGTGCAAAACAGTCAGAATAGAAGTTGACTTCCTTGTTCCCTGTGAGACAGTGTGTCTATATAGTTGCCGCATGGCAACAGCATTCCTGTACTTGCAAAGCAAACTTACACTACAGCCTGCATACACACTTGTCATCCAGTCTCTTTGACCAGTGAAGATGGAATGTTGGGTGATACATTATCATCTTCAAATCTGTTATCACAATTATTTATACAACAAGTATTTTGGAATTCACGAACAGCAAACTCTGATGGCTTTGTTAAAATCATTTGTTCCTGGTTGGTCTACAACTCAAAGTTTCCTCTTTCTGAGAGACTTGACTAACATAAATTCTTATGTCAACAGTGCTGATAATATGAACTTTGATGTCCAGCACCCTGCTATGAATATTATAATATTTAATATCTTATGGCTTAAAATATATTTTCAAATGATTTTTAGACAGTTCTGCTACTCTGTGAAAATGTGATGCACAACACTGTAACTTTCCTTCTGGACTTTAACATTTAAATCCACAGACATTCTGTCTTTTACATGGAGTATAAAATGTGCAGAGAAAATGATATTTTTTGATTTTATAAAATGTCCAGTACCATTCTCCTTAATGTATAACAATAATTGCATAGCTACTTGTATAGAACAGACACAATGGAAAAAGTGACTGAATGTCATTTTGTGAGGACAATTAAATCAGAGTTGACTTTGCTTGCACAAAATAATCAGATGTTTCCAAGTATATACAATTAAGGTAATATGCCCCTCAAAAGTGAAAGACTTACACTTTTGCTTAAACTTTCCTGAATCAAACTTTCAACTATGCTCTTACCAAATCAGCAATAAAAATCGGGGGTCGCCGTACAAAGTTTTGAACTAGCAAAACAAATTACCCAACATTTTGTGATGTTTGACATTCAAAATGGCCGCTCTTCCTGTGTTAACACTATGGGGATATTGAATTTTGGATTTTTGAAAAACTAAAACAGCGAATATTTTTCTTTCTCAAAGAGCTGTATATAAAGTGAGCCCCCCACAGGTGTTAGATCTAAAAGAATTGTAGAAATTTGAAAGTTCGACAATCTGTCCTCGAGGTGCATTCTACCTATAGATTTCACATTACTGGCACATTTCTTTTTGTTTTGACAGTTACGAGAAAACCATCACCTCTTTTTTAAATGTATTACTAATTCTAGGATATTACTGACATTGGAGAGTATTAAAGCATTGATTACTGAACAAAAATAACCAAAGCTACTTGTGTGCGGATGGGCTAGCCAGTTACAACTATTGTATTTGTACCTCAAAAAGACCTGAAATTGTGAATTGATTCCATAGTTTGTGTTCAGTGTCGCCATAGGGAATTCACTGATGATGGTGAGTAGAAAACGAGATGAACCTTCCTGCTGAGTTCAATGTGAAGAAGTGCTGCCATGGTAACAGTGCATTTCTGATTTAACTTCTACAATCACAGTAGGGGGCAAGATTTAAATTCAATAACATCTTTCAAGTTAAAAATACATCAATTGTTAAGTAGAAGGGTCAAATCAGCTGCTTCAAATTCCAGAGACATTTTACAATCACTGATCTATTGTGATGTCAAAATAATTAATATAAGTCTTTATAGTATATTAATGCTGCTTATTCAAGCATTCTAATGATAACATTTCTTTCATTCCAAGAGGAATTTATTAGTCTGTGAGACACTTTTGTAAAACATACAGTGCACACATAAAACAACTTTCCAAAGCCTCATTTACCAGGCACTATTACTACTCAGGGGAAAAGTCATGAACTAGTCTGCATGAACAACAAAAGCTTGAAAACAAAATAACATTTTCTTTAAGACACATTACTGAGTGCTTTTTCTGACAATAAGCTTTGAATTGGAAATTCTGGGTTTTACTTTATCAGCATATCTTGATAAGCATTTTGTAGAAGTGTGATTGTAATTTTTGTCAACATATATCTAACTTATTCTCCCATATAAAGTACACATGAAGAGATCACATACACCAATGAATATCCTAGTCTCTGCTTCTGTTCAATAGTCTCTCACTTGCAAGTTGTCAAACGGCAATGAATTTTGCAACCTCCATCCACATGTAGAAACCAAGTGAGTAATAAGGCTTTGTGCGATAGTTAATCTCCGATAAGTATACTAAACTTTGTCATCAATCTATTTAAAATATCCTCAGTGTATGCCTCCAGCAACTCAAGTTGACAGAATTATACCATGGCAAACAAGGTCCATAGAAATGAGGGTTCCACCTGCAATAATGGTTTAGTCCTTTCAGTTTACTCTTGCCGTAATGACAGTCTTCACACTATGAACAATGACTCTTTGTTGGTTGATCTGTAGTTGTCACTCTATCTGTCAGTTGGGGGTCATTCAGGGTCACCAAGGTCACAAGGTCATTACAGTTGGCATGATGTTAGATGTGTGTTCTGTATTATAAATCCATTTGAAAACACATATTCTGAGCTAACAGTTGCAAGTTGAATAAAATTTACTTGTCTCTACGAAAGATTAGGGAAGGATATTTTACAGTTCCGTGAGGTTTTATTACAAGAAAGATTTTCCTATGTAGATATGTGTGTGAGCGTAAGTGTGTGTGTGTGTATATATATATATATATATATATATATATATATATATATATATATATATATATATATATTTAGAATATACACACACATGCAATGAAGTATACAGACACCACACACACACACATTTACATGTACACACATATGTATACAGAATATACTTTTATTATTACATGCCTCGTACATCAAACATAACACGCTCCATAGGAATCAATGGTAACTTGTCAATGACCTAGTGGGCCACATAGTCAACATTTGATTGACAGTGAACAAGAACTATTTTCAATTTTTAATACAGACACAGGATCTAAAAATGATCAAATTACATGTTCTACATAGAAAATAATTTCTTCAAGAACAAAGCAGTACGTTTCAGGTACAATCTTTCAAGCGTCAGAGAATAATATATGGTGTATGGTTTGTTTCATCCCTTTTCAATCAGGGGATCACAGTAAGACTGGACACAATTTAAAGTAGATTGTACTGAATAGGACAGAAAACAAGAAAGGATTCACAGTTGGATGAACAAGAAATACATCTTATCAGAAGTACATTAGTATGTGACAGATTCCAATCAATGTCACTTGCAGACAAAGTTTGTATATACTTATAGAACTGTTTCCTACAGTTTTCTTCATAATACACATTCCTTAATTGGGTCAACCATAATTTAAATGTTGCTTAAAACTGTTGTTATTTCTATGGTATCGCTCATTCTTTATTTCTCAGTGGATCACACAGGGAAAAAATGTCACCTTCTTTCAGTAAATACTCAACCACCAGTGTTCAATAATACCCCAGTTAACTCATTATTTTACGCTGATGACCTAGTCTTAATCTCTACTTCAAAAGAAGGTCTACAAAGGGAGTTAAATACACTACACACATTTTGCTCCAATTGGAAACTTGATGTTAATTTACAGAAAACCCAAGCAATTAATTTTAGTAAATCTCCTTTGGTAGATAAACACTTATTTAACTATGGTAGTACATGCATCAAATCTGTTAAGAGCTATACATACTTAGGACTGACAATTAAATCAAACGGTAGTTTTAGTGACACAATTACAAATTTGGCTGATAAAGCAGCAAAATCTTTGTATAGTTTAAAAAGGATTTTATTGCACAACAAAAAGATAAAATTTTCCCTACATCTATTCAATGTTTTCATTAAACCTGTTTTACTGTATGGATCAGAGATTTGGGGACAAGATTTCATGGATTACAAGAAGTGGGATAAATCAGCAATTGAAAAAACTCACCTCAAATTTTGTAAGAACATTTTACAGTGTAATAGACAAGCTTGTAATGCCGCTGTGAGGGGTGAACTAGGACAGTTCCACTTCTACTTGAGATCAAACTTAATATTGTTAAACACTGGCTTCATATCGTACAACTGCCACATTGTAATCTTGCTAAAGAAGCTTTTCTGGAGCAAATGGTAAACAACACTAACAATAGATCATGGTTTAACTGTTTAAGTGCTTTAATTAAAGACAATGGAATGGACTTTCTCCTTGATAAAGCTCCATCACTTAAACACCACAAAGTTATAACTGGTTTAATGAAAACAAATTTAACAAACAATTATGAAGTCTTTTGGAAAAATTGATCACTGATGAAAATAGTAAACTAAGAATGTATGCCAAAATAAAACGTAATTTTAGATTAGAACCCTACTTAACACAGTTGCAAGGTGAGAAAAGAAAATTGCTCACCAAACTTCGCATTAGCAATCATGATCTAGCAATTGAAAAAGGGAGACACACTGTTCCAAAACCCCAATTACTGAAAGATACTGCAATCAGTGTAACACCAACAGTATTGAAGATGAAACACACTTTTTATTAGTCTGTCAGAAATACAAAGTCCAAAGAAAGTACTTTTTCAGTAAAATCAATTTCCCAAACGACGATACTGAAAATCAGCTTATTTCTCTACTAACAAAACAAGAGTTATCTTTTAATGAACAACTTGCTGATTATATTTTTACTTTATATAAACAAAGAAATACCTAGTTATATTTATTATTAGCTACTATTATTATACTGTAATACTTTATCTTTATTGAAGAAAATTTTAACTTATTTTTGTATCACACTTTTATTGCCACAAATGTGATGTAAATCCTATATTTACAAGCAAGCAATAAAAATATTATTATCATTCAGTGCAATTTCTTTGTAAATCTCATTTATCTTTTTGAAACATCATTTCATCTCTGCCAGCAAGTAATATGTGTCCTTCAGTTGCAATCTAATTTTAGACTGGAAAACTGAATCATAACAGTCTTTTCAAATCTCAACAGTTCAGACAAGAGGGTGTAGTGAGTAGGAAGTTGGATCAAAATGTCTGTATGAGGAAATTGATGTCAATCTATCAATCATTACAATCATAGGGGAGATAGAAGCTGTATGAACATGTACAAATAAAAGTAATATTTTAAGGGATATCAGGACTACCTCTAACATTTGTCATTTTCAAACGCATTAAGAATATGCAAATTCTGAAAAGATAGGTGCTCTTGGTACATCTGTCAATATGGCTGTATAACTTGCTCACTGAAAAAATGATTACAACTGTGAAGGTAACCATACCTAGTATTCAGAGAAAAATGAATTTCTATTTTGGAGATACTTTGTTATGACTGTAATCTAACAGACAACCGGTAAATCAAGATGACAAAAAGTTTTAACCCCAGAAAACATGAACAGAATATTTGCACACACTGTACAGAATTCTCTGTGAATATCCTACAAGACATGAAGATATAACCTTCACACCATGTACTGTCAGTAGTACCTGAAGGTCTACGTACCAGAAGGTCTAAGGGACTGTTCAGTTTTTACGGCCCGGGGGTTGGGGGGTTGTTTGGTCCGGCAAAATCCCGGGGGGTGGGGGGTCATCATAATTTTGGAATCTGCGAAGGGGGGGTCATTACTTTTTCACTGGTGGGAAAGGGGGGTCACCACATTTTCAAAAACATAATACCAACAATAAAGTTCATTTTATGCCATGGCCATCCATGATCAACCCTCTTTACCGGCGGGACACCTTCGGTGGCCCACTACAATAAATTTACTTTATGTAATGGCCCATGACCCTCTTAACGGGCAGACGCCTTTGGCAGCCCACTCCAATTTGGTTTACTTCATACAATGGCCATGATCGACCCTCTTTACTGGCAGGCCACCTTTGGTGGCCGACTAGAATAAATTTGACTTTGCGTAATGGCCCATGACCCTCTTAACCGGAGGGCTGCCTTTGGTGAACCACTCCAATAAAGTTTACTTTATACAATGTCCATGGACATAAGTTGTCTAGGGAAATGAAGTTAAAAATTGCCTTACAGTTGTCCTAATTAACAGACGTTTGCATGGATGTGGCTGAGAAGTTTGTGCACTGGCATCTCTACTACATGAATAAAGTGCGCCGCGTACCGGAGTTCAAATCCAAACCGTGTGGGTAAATTTGACATATGGGTTTTGGTTATTTTTCAGCCAGGGGGGGGGGGGGTCATCAAATGTTTTCGTCTGACAAAGGGGGGGGGGTCATCTTTTTTCACGAAAAATGCAGGGGGTCTATATTTTCTTGAACACTGGCGACAAGATTTTGCCCCCCCCAGGCCCTAAAAACTGAACGGTCCCTAACTGTAATGCCTACCATACGGTATATATTCAGGTTTCATTGATACAGGATTCTTTACACACTTGTCCACAGGCACGGTCAAATAAAAATTTATAAAAGATTGTATCAGAGTTCCCTATTTGATTTCCCGCATTAAGGATACTTGAAATAACCCTTGGAATAGTTTCATTGGATTTTACAAGGAAATTGATCAGTTAAGGACAACCGCTTTCAGCCAGATCAAATTTGTGTAACTTCTGACAATCAAAGCTCAGGCAGAATTAGCTCCCTAATCCAATTTCACTGTTTTCATGACTGTGCAAATTATCTCCATGAACAGATTGCAGAGTTGTCTTGCAAATGAAATCCTGTCAACGATGTACAATTAGCAACAATTAATATCACCTGGTGATAGAATCAGGAAAGAGAGACATACTGTGTTGATGTCTCCATGTACTTTAAGTTTATCTGACCTAACAGTAAGGGCCATTTTGATACACATGTACTGAGTTTTCTTTGAGTTAAAATTTTGTGCAAGTCTCTTTTGTGATCATGATATCTCAAAAAATATTCAAGTTCAAAAAATATTCTAAAAATTATTTGATATTTCCAAAGTAAAACTCTATATTCTGAATATTCACAGTCATTAAAATAGAGACCTTGTTTGATTTGCAAGTTCATCAATATTTTCAAATAAATTTTGTCTTATCACCGTGAGCTGTGACCTGCTAGAAGTAAACTGGCAGCTTGCAAGACCAACACCTTCATCAAGGACTCATTTGATTCAAATTCCTATGTATATTGATACCAGTGAAATTTGACAAAAAAAGATTATGTACATGTATCTATAGTTCACTGTAGCTGCTGATATCAGTTTTGTTTTTGGTGAAGCAGGCCAGGTATGAACATAATACATTATTGGGTGATTATGGCTTTGCTATAATCATTGTTAACGTCTGGGAGGACACGGGGAAAAGGGTTTAGACCTTGACATATGTGGGTCACCATGCGCCACCTACTACCACTGGCTGGATGCACTTATGACGTAACCTTATCTACCAACTGCCCCTTTACCGTTATCTAAACAATTTGCGTCACCCTCTCCACGTCACTATCCATGCGCATATCAGTGTGAGCAAAGCTATAGCTCGTCCATTTCAACTTCTGCCACGCTCAAGTTCACACCACAAAATCCCCGCCCACCCTCCGCAAAAGAAAAAATAAATAAATAAATAAAGTCTCGCTGCAGGCTAGCAGCTCACAATAAAAGATATTGTACGTCTATATACTGCTTACTTTATACAATAAAGTTCCAGGGGGGTACTGTCATGGGTCTGCTGTGGGCAGCCGGTAAACACGTTGCCCGATGCACGGTACCCAGAGCCCGGTAACCGCCATCCAGGCCGCTACGACGCCTCGTCGCCCCTGCCATGGCAGTGCATGCATAACCCCGGATTTCGGCCAAACACTTGTCTCCGTGTCATTCCTTTGCGTTAATGCTATAATTATCTTCAACCTTAATCTGTTATTAAATTTTATGAACACTAATTCTAATACCTGCATTCTTGTGTCCTTGTCATCAAAATATTATATTGATCTTTGATATGAAAAGGAACATCACCTTTATCAAATACAAATTCAATGTGTGTTGTTAGCGGTACAAATAGTTTTAGAATAAGTATAGTCTCATCAAGGTCACCTGTTAGCTTTCTATTTCAGTCAGTTCTACCATTCCATCTTGACACTTCTCAGAAATTATATCTGTGCTAAAGTTATTTTCATCTTTCAAGTTTGTGACAAAAATGTTTTAAATAGCAAATAGGATTAGAAAAGCACACATCACTAAGAGTTTTCAATAAGTAAAACTGTTTCCAGGTTGTGGCGGTTTGACCCTCTGAAGGCTATAGAAACTGAACTCAAATGTAATTAATGTTAAAGTCTGAGATAGATTCTCAACATTTATTTTCAGTGAATACTGGTGGATAGGATACAAAATTAAAACCCATGATAAAATTTTATGATGTAGTACCAAGTGTTTCCATCAGACCATGTAAACATTATTTTCTTCCATTCTTAGGTAATATAAAAATATAGACGATGAAAGGATAGCAATGAGCTATTGATTTTATCCAGTCAAAGAATTAATCTATATACGGACATCTTTTGAATGAAATTTTGAGAGGAAGTGAGTCAAAATAAGCTAATAAAAGCCAATATCATCTAATGCAAGAAATTAATATTATAATTTTCTGATTTCCTTCATAAATTTCATTGTTATGCTTAAAAATTATGAATCTTCTTCTCTAGATTGTACTGTTTCAATGAGATGTCAGTTTGAGGTTTGACAAACCTGAATACTTCAAACAGCCTTACATAACCAGATATGAACTGTAAATGCTCACGTGTTTCATTATATATTGAAGTTATGTGTAAATTTGAACCTTTGCCACATGTTTGCAACTTCATTGAAATTATTATGATCAACATAATGAACAATAATCACCGCCGATTAATTCTAAAGGTCATGAAGTATACAAATATGTAATTAGCTGAAATAAAAATATTAAAGAAATTTTACTGCTCTTATTGTATCACCACTTTATCTAGCAAGTGTAATTACCGTTGGCCAAGTCCTTCAAGCCATATATGTAGAGCTGTGAAAGCTCATTAGATATGCAAATTATAAATAAGCTGACATGAAAATGTGAAATGACTTTCGATATTGTTTTGATCTAGTACCTGGTATAATCATCAATGTACATAGCATGTTTTGCCAACTTTGATCAAGTAAATCCCGGTATATATCCCTAATAAGCAAAGTTAATTAAATATGTAAATTAGGAAGTGGCTTTAGTAAAAATGCTTAGTGATTGTCAGTAATGTTGTATCATGGTATCTGCAATATGTGTAGCAAATTTTGTCAACTTTGGTCAAGTCAATTCAGACATATATCTCTAATTAGGAAAGTTCATTAAATATGCAAATTAGGAATTGGCTGAAGAGAAATGCTTGACGACTTTCAATAATATTGAATTATAGAGTCTTTAATATACATAGTAAGTTTCATCAATTTTGATCAAGTCCATTAAGATAAATATACCTAATTATGAAAATTCATTTAATATTAAAATTAGGTTTTGGCTGAAGTAAAAATGTCTTTTGACTTTCAATAATGTGTATCACAGTATCTTTGATGTATATAGTAAGTTTCAACAACTACAATCAAGTTAATTCAGATTTATATCACTAATTGGGAAAGTTCATTAAATATGCAAATTCGGAATTGGCTGAAGTAAAAATGTTTAATGACTTTCAAAAATGTTGTATCATAGTGGCTTCAATACATGTAGCAAGTTTCATCAACTTTGGTCCAGTCATTTCAAATATATATTCCTAATTAACAAATTTCATGAAATATGCAAATTAGGAATTGGCTGAAGTTAAAACGCTTAATGACTTTCAATAATGTTAAATCATAGTACCTTTAATATACATACCAAGTTTGGTTAATTTTGATCAAGTCAAATCAGACATATATCCCTAGTTAGGAAAGTTCATTAAATATGCAAATTAGCATTTATCTTTCATGTCACCCCTTAATGGTTCCCACTGCTGATATATCTTGGTGTGATCAACATTTGTAGCAAATGTCATCAAATTCTGTGTAGTCGTTTTTAATATATATCCATTTTTTCTAAAATCATTAATTATGCAAATGAGCAAAAAGTATGCAAGCCAGACCCACCAAAAACTAATCAGTTCTTGCCATTTGCTAACTGAATATATGTACCAGATTTGATTCTGATCTGATAAGCCGTTTTTGAGAAAATGGACAAC
The DNA here is from genome assembly GCF_041260155.1 of Ptychodera flava. NCBI lineage: Eukaryota > Metazoa > Hemichordata > Enteropneusta > Ptychoderidae > Ptychodera > Ptychodera flava. The sequence continues at coordinate 36,053,622 of NC_091945.1, forward strand.
AGACAGACAGACAGACACACAGACGGACAGACAGACAGACAGACAGACATCGCTGCGACATATGCCCACGTGTGTAAACACGTGAGCAAAAAATTTGAATCCAAGGTCACCTTGAGTAACTATTGTGTACACAATTGCAATGAATGACTCAGATAAAGCTATGTAGTATGATTTGAAAAAGCCAAAACAACAAAACAGAGGTTTAATACAACTATGGGATTCACTTACAGGAAGTGTATGTAACTCCTAGAATTCCTCATTCAATTCACTTTTATGTTGCTATCAACTCACTTCATATAATTTTGATGGGCACTGACACATGCATGCACTGTGGTTTTCCTATGGATTAACCTTTTCACTCTGAAACTAGATGTGGGTGTTGCGTGGGGAATTTTGATCTTAGCTGCTCATACTTGTCATCGCGGAGAGAACTCCACCCTAAACATGAAACTCCTAAATACATTTATGATTATTTTCATCTTCCTTTTCATTGATTTACATTATTTCCCTCGATAAGCTTCCTGTGTACTGATGATTAAACCTGATGTTCAATGTTCAACATGTGGTATTATCAGCTAAAATGGATTTGCAGTTGCAACTATTGAAAACCTGAAAGTTTTCAGTGACTTGGCAGCCTACAATCACAGTTGGACATTGAGTAAATGTTGTTATTAGACAGTGAAGGAGATTATTCAAGAATAAGTAGCATAAATATGAAATACTATATTTGCTCAGGAGTCACGTTTGGTAATTTGAACATATGAATATCCAGGCAATTTTTCAGTTGTTTCACAATGTTCTAAACATCACCATAGCTGTCCTTAATACATATATGCAGCAATGACTTAACTACTCCTATAGATGCATCTTTAAGAGAAATCAGATCATTAATGAGACAAAAATGGATAAATATGATGTCGATGTACATTTTGATTACAGCCACTCATAAATTATCAATTTATAAATGATATTTCTTCAAAAGAAATAAAGATACAGATCTTCAGAATGTGGAACTATGGGTTTCCCGACTGACGGAGACAAATCTCACATAATTCTCACATTATTTATGATTTATCACTGCATGTGTACACCTACTAAGATGTGTAAATTTTTCGAAAAATTTCACTGAAAATAGACTGAAATTAGCTCCATATCCTTTTAACTACCAGTGGACGTGAGTGACAGAAATGTGGTTGCCATGATCACATATACAGCTCAGCAAATTTCTTACCTCTGTCAGAGATTTGTTGACATTTTTGAAAAATTCATGGCTTTTCCATACATTAGTTTGGATTATTCATGACAGACAACCTGCATATCAAGTAAGACACACCATGATAACACTTGACTTGCGCTATGCTCACAGACAAAAAATCTGCAAAGTGATTCAGGTAAAAGCTTGAGCATGTATTGACACCTGAATCTGTCATCCTGAAACAAATCAGATATTATATCACGCTATGCATCCTTTCTCATACCAATAATCATTTTATTATCATTATACTCATTCATATTCAAGAACCAGTTTCTCTTAAAACATAGTTTCATTGTCATAAAAAATATATGATGTAGATTTTCCTTGTTTTGCACACAAATTCAGTATTTAAGAGAAAGTATATTTTGCACAAAATACTCAGTTATGCATGGTAATGTTGCTGTGGGCTCACTTTCACAGTAGAGCTACAATTTCAAAAGCAATTCTCTATTTCTCATTAGTATGTACTTGCGATTATATAATGATTACTATTTCTCATTTTCTCCTGGGATATTCTGTATCTGTAGGCTCAAATAAATAATTTATTTTCTAAGTGAAGCAATTTATGCAGTAGACATCAAATTAGAATTAAAATGCCTTAGTTTTGGTATTAAAATGGCATTACTGTTTTCAATATTGATTTACACTTGTGAAATACCTAGCTGCACAACAAGCACATTCAGCTATAGCTACTTAAAGCCAAGCTAAGGTATACTAGTGGTTGGCAAATTTTTATCTCTTGGGTAACCAGAGTACAGGAAATAACTCCACTTTGTGTAAGTTAATATTGGCTACCCTTTGAGTGATTAGAACTCACAGCAATTCCTGTCTCTCTCATAAGGAAACTTGAATTATTCTCCTCGAGTCACAATGGAAAACTTTGACCTTGAAAGCCAGTTTTAAAATTTCAAAGATTTCTTCATCTCATGTACATTAAACTGTGACAAATTAATATCATCACAGATGAAATGCAAACTTGATAGCATCTGTGCTTTGTAATGGCTGCAGTATAATTTTACAACTGTGAGACATCACAGCTGGGCTTCTTATTGTTCAAGCAGAACTGCTGACTGAGTTCAACTTGACTTTAACGATGATGATGACCTATTTACGTAAACAAAGTTATTATTGTGTAAATATATCTGCATAATTTATGACAGCAATTCATTGATTCCAGGTACAGATCAATGGTAGACACAGCCATAGATCCAGGACAGTGTACAGTCATAGAGTCTATTATGGTCATGAATCAGTCATTGTAAAATGTACCAGCAGGCCAGTTTCAAGACATTGTACTGGGCATGTTGTTGAGAATAGAAATTTGGAATGTAAAAAGCAAGCATTATGGTATATTACTCATGACATTTGCCTCATGTCTTTCCTATTTGCTTGCTTTATTCCCTTTTTCCATCAAACCACAAATTCCTCTTGCTCATGAATGACATGCAAAATCTTTTCAGTGTTTTGACCCTAATGCCATCATCATTTTTCTCCCTTTCTACAGCAATTTCCAGCACTCTCTCACTATCTTCATATCATCTTCCTCTATATACCCATCTCCCCATCCCAGTCTGATACCACATTTCATGTGTTTATTATTTTGTCAGAGTACCTCTTCATCTATTATATTACCTACATATAGGTACAATTGCTTATCTGTGGGTATTTCCTTAACCCTCAGTCTGTTTCTCATCAAGGTATTTCTATACCAGCTCTGTAGTCATCCAACAGACGAAAAGACACATTAAGTCTGACAGTCACGCATCCCTTTATGACAGCAATCATTACAAATGCCAATAACTTGTGCCATAAAATGCATGGCTTTCACAATACATCTTGTACACTAAGATGGAAAGGATGTCATACAGGATTAGTAAATTTTAAAAAATATAAAAGATATCTGAGCTGATATCTTGTATGTGTAAAGCTTATTAAAAGCAGCCTCTTCTTTATCTACCATTGGACATACCATTGGACAATCACAACATAAGCACCATTTCCTTGTGAATGTAAAGGATAAATTTCACGTTTTCACATTTTCAAATAATTCAGGGAGTAAAAGTCTTTACTTGACATGATGGCTTTTTTTGCAGAAAAGTATTTGGATAAATTTACAAAGGAACTGAAGTAACAGGAGCAAAGCTGTGTTAACTATGATTACATAGAATTAATGATGGTATAGGTCGATTTATAAAACTCACTCTTATGATAATTTTTTACTTTTCAATCAAGTAACCAACAAGATGAATCTACATCCAAGTATCCTGTAGTGTTGTTTTGTTGGTGATTGTGAACTTCAAGAACCAGCTGTACCATAAAACTGATAAAAATTCCACTGGTTTTACAATAGCTCATCTAATCAGATTGAGCTTGAGTCTGGTAAACAGGCAATGTTATGGAAACTGTAGATGGAAGGATATCAGCAGTTACTGTTTTAACCTATGCACTTAAACTTTGCCGGCTTGTGAATCTACAATCCGTATGCTCAAACATTTATCCTGCAGCCAGTGTCAGAATGCAAAAGTAATGTCTACATCTCTGAGATAAAGCTAGTTAAGGATAAAATATCACCAAACGTTATGATGATGATATAAAGCTTAATCTAGAAAACTGCAATTTTACTTGATGCATGTATCAATCCATCAGATGCTATCGATGATTAAATTCACCACGGTTTTGCCTATAAACCTCTTCGACAAAGTTCCCAATCATGTCAAAATTGTCCGTGTGAAAAAACGTTCAACACTGGTTCATTCAACACTGCCTGTATATACGACCTTATAAGATGTGACTTAAAATGCTGAAGGCAACATTTCTGAATTGAAATGGGCTTTCAAAGCTAAGATTAATCATTTGAGAGTTGAATATCATCTAATTTCATTACTTTCTGCACAGAACCATTATATTTTATGAAGATTAGTAAGGCTGACACGTACATTTGTCCCAGGTGTTGACCAAAGCTTGTGTAACACAAGTATAAATATTACACAAATGATAAAAATTCATATTTTGAGCATTTCTATCACGTTTGGGTAATTTTATTTTTGCATTAGACTTTTAAAAGGGCAGATTAAATATGATTTGAATTATATTTTTGTCTCAATAGTGAGAAATTTTGCAGAGATTAATGTGGAGTACAATAACCCTACATGATTCAAAACCTTTAGACTGCTGTGATCCATATTTCACTGAAACAGATCTCTATCACATGTCAATCAGGACTAACATATACGGACCCTTAAGCCTGTACTAGATAGACATTGCAAACAACATGCAGGGTAATACATTTTATTATTCTCTGTAGAAATCAAGCGCAGTCAAATTCTGGAGACCAATGGTTCAAAGTGATGAAGATATCAACATTTTAAGTACAGGGTACACATACCTTACACATATGGCTGTAGTGATGCACGATCTAATCTTAACTATCTTGGGACACGGCAGCAAATATAAAGAAACACTTTCTGATATTGGTTATTGTCCTTTCAGTAGAGAAAGAATGTGAACCTCTCACAGCTAAATGGGTTTCAAAGGTCTGTTGTAGGAACGCTATGGTACAGGTATACAATCTAGTATTTTGCAATTCAAACATGGTATGACATTGTAATGCTTGCCATACCAGAATACAGTAATCAAAGCAGAATGTAAGATTCAAGTCCTGCTTGCATTTCTGTGATTTCATACTGTAACACAGTTTTGACTAAATTATAACTTTTTTATTATCTAATAGTTGTTGCAGCATGCTTGCATATTAGGGATGTTAATATTTATTTTTAACCAAATTGAATTTTTGTTGAACATCTGATCTGTTTTTATGACATCTCCTGAAATATCAGAAAGTCAAGTTTAATACAAGTAATAATGGTACGTATAATTTTAAAATTCAAGATATGGATACATATTCAGACTCTGAGTACTGATTGGTTGTGAGTGGATGACGTTTCAAACTGAATGGAAACAGTGGGTGTGGAAGGTAGTTTGATCTGTGAGTTTATAAAAAAATTGAGTATATCTCCCACTAGTAACTAAATTTGGTAATTCTAATTATGTAATTTGGCGATATTATGTTCAAAGTGTCATCATTTTCCTGTTTGTCACATAACACCATTTTATGACGGGGTATTAAAACTAAAAGGGATTGGACCAACGTTTGTTATATGATATATTTTTTTCCAGGTTATCGCGAAATGTGTTGCTGTAGATGTATCAACCACAATATACATTACTCAAAACAACAAAACGTACTGATTTTGTGTTGAACAACAGATTGTTATACAAGAATGTCACAAATTTGCAATGACAAAAAATGCCTCGAGTATTTTGTATCTATCGGCAGTAAAAATGCAGGTCAGGATGTAACCTGCCATATATTGTTGTACGTGTAACATATCTTGTCTAAAAAGTTCTATGAGTAACGAATTCTTTATACACCCTAGCTCGCACTGCATCATGGGACAGGGAAAAGAACTATGGCTACTCACGGTCCTAGTATATGCAACAACACTGTAACATGGTCAGATGTTGATCTCCTATACCATATATATGTTTAATAGCCAAAATAATTAATTTGCTAATTTTGTAACACTTGGTACCTTGCATATACAGTACTATGTTGACAAAAACTCCAACTAAGATTAGATGTAAGTTATGTAGCCTAGCATAGGATGCAATTTAATTTGGAGCAGAAATCTCGCAATGGTCTTGAAATTTACATTAAAAACTATCTACTGTTGATTGACCAATCAGAGTGCTCAATTCAGGGTGTTTTATTTACTCATAAAGCCTTGGTCACCAAATTCCAGAAACGAATGACAGCGCTGTAGTAAAGTATTGCCCAATCAAAAGAGAACATGTCATATTCTGTAGACATCTGGTACGTTTTAATATTCAAATTTGGTAACACAGCGGAAACCAGCTGGAACACAAAATCTGCTGTGCCCTAGGGCATTTATATAATGTGGTCTAGGGCATTTATAGGATGTTCCATTACATTGGAAGGCTATTTCACAAATAAAAGTTTTAATTCATTTCCTAAACATGTTGCATTGACAAAGGGGACGGTTGACGTAAACACATTGAAAACGAAAATATATCAGTTAGGGGCGATAGTTTTTAAGTCGGATAAAACCCTCGTACTTGGGCTCTTCTGGTATATAAAGTCCAACCCTACGATAAAATGTCTCGGCCTGCGGCCTCGACATTTTATTGTTGGGTTGGACTTTATATACCAGAAGAGCCCTCGTACTCGGGCTTTATCCTATACTTTAGAAACTGTGTTTGTTCAATGGTTATTATTCAAAGCACAGTGTCACTTACACCTGTGATTGCAGGTGTCAGCTCTCAGACTGCAATCTGCTGAACATTTGTGTGTCTGGTTTTTGCTATGTATTTCTGGAGTAGTGGTGTTCTACGAAGCCATCTTCCATCTTGAAGACAATTGAAGACAAGGAAGCCACCTTTGACAAATAGTGAAATTGTACGTTACTTTCATAAAATACATTATACTTTGTTACATTGAGTCATTATTACATGACCTTTGACACCATTTCATAAAGTTTGATCCTACTTGTTATCTCAAGGGCATTGACATGTGTTCTGTTTTAATGTAAATGATGCTATTGGACATTCATGAAATATGATACCTCAGTGGGGACATTGATTCTCCTTGACATAACATGACCCTGTGATGTCGGACAAAAGATCATCTGACCTGTCTGCAGCCATTCTTTGGACACAATGTAAGGAATACAGAAAGATGACCAGATGACCTTTGACTTGGTGGTTTAAATTTAGACCAGACAAGACTTCAGAGAATCCTGTTTTACACCTATTGAAATATCCATGCAATCCATCAATAGATATCACGTTCATAACACTCAAAACCTTCATTTAGTACATCCGAAATCTTCCTCTCTGTGGCATTTTTACATAAAATTCAGTCTGATCTACTTGTGCTCTATACAATCATTGTTATCATCGTCATCTTACATGTATCGTAAAATGGCAGAATGTTTAACCAGTCATTTATTGTAGGCTATTATTAGAAAGTCAATAGCTGCTCTGAGCAATTCACTGCATCTTATTAAAAATGTTTATGGCCACAAGCATCTCTCAGCTTTAGTTGACATATATATATGTCTCATTAGCTTTATATACGTCATATGGCCACATTATAGAAACTTAAGAACTAGAAACCATGTAGCCATTAAATTGTTGTGACTGGTGCTTGCTGATTCATAATTCCTGTCACACCCATTTCCCTTTGCCCAGGTCCACTTTTCCTAAAGAAAACAATAGGATTTTACCAAAATTTAGTGGTGGAAAGGTTAGTGAAGATGCCATGTTGTGTCTGCTCAAGCATCTAATAGTTACCACACCATCTGTTCTTTGAACCTACCAACTTTGCCACTAGAACCACTTTTAAAATTCCAGAGCATGGATTTAACTTTCGTTACAATCCAACAGGTGGTTTTTAGACGTGGTAGCTTGCCAAGCAGCAGCATTGAACTACCAGAGTTTTGAGACCCACCTACCACAATCATTACTTTCATCCCTTCGATTATTTGTGGATAGAGATTCATCAACATGTATAAAACAAATGCTGATAGTGAAGGGGTTCAGTGAAGAATATTCACAAAGGTTCTACTGTAATACAGACTGAATGAGCTTTTATCAAAGACGTACAGCATCCTCAAAGTATTCCTTGAGAGAAATATCCCACTCACATTTCTCATGTCTTCAGCTAGTGACCAGAGTCTACCACTCTTAAATTATTCAAGATTACAAGTCAAAGAATACTATCACCCCTGGCAAAATACACAAAATTTGAAGACGGGCTAGTTCTGGTATTATCAAGAGTTATTGCTCTATCTATATGTGAAAGATATCAATATTGATACAAAATTGCATCGCGTACTGCAAGAGAATTTAAATTAAAATTTTACAACTATCAAACAGGTACTGATAAAAAGCAACCTAGCGGCCGATATAGCTCCGCTGTGTTTATGTAGAGAATAACTATTTTTGACACATGTTGATGAAGTAGGTGGAAATCTTTGATAGCTCAATGCAGTGGCCAGAAAAAAGTGGCTAAAATAGCTGCAAAAATACACAATAGAAGATTTCATTGTACTTTGAATATATCACATTGGATCATCCCTAAGAACATGCCAACCAAAGCTATCTGATGAGTAGTTTTTTGGAGAATAAAATTTTCTGCCCAAAAATGGCAACAATTGCCCCAAAAAATAAAATTTGCAGATTTCATCATAATTTCAAAAGATCAAATTTAGTTCATCTATAGAAACCTGTATACCAAATTTCAAAGCTGTTGAACAGTACTTTTTGAGAAACACATTTTTTAACCAAAAATGGAAAAAATTGACCCAAAAATTCAAAATTGCAGATTTCATCATAATTTCAATAAATATTATTTAGTTCATCTATGAAAACCTCTATACCAAATTTCAAAGCTATCAGATGAGTAGTTTTGGAAATACCGGTACACATTTTTGACCAAAATTGGCAAAAATTGCCCCAAAAATACAAAATTACAGATTTCATCAGAAATTCAATATACCGGTAAATATTACTTAGCTCATCTGTAGAACCTGTATACCAAATTTCAAAGCTATCAGACCAGTACTTTTTGAGAAACACATTTTTTGACCAAAAATGGCAAAAATTGCCCCAAAATTACAAAATTGCAGATTTCATCATAATTTCAGTAAGTATCATTAAGGTGATCTGTAGGAACCTGTATACCAAATTTCAAAGCTATCAGATGAGTAGTTTTGGAAATACACATTTTTTGACCAAAAGTTGCAAAAATTGCCCCAAAAATACAAAATTGCAGATTTCATCATAATTTCAATAAATATCATTTAGTTTATCTGTAGGAACCTGTATACCAAGTTTCAAAGCTATCAGATGAGTACTTTTGGAAATACACATTTTTTGACCAAAAATGGCAAAAATTGCCCCAAAAATACAAAATTACAGATTTCATCAGAAATTCAATATATATTACTTAATTCATCTATAGAAACCTGTATGCCAAATTTCAAAACTATCAGACCAGTACTTTTTGAGAAATACATTTTTTGACCAAAAATCGCAAAAATTGCCTTAAAAATGCAAATTTGCATATTTCTGCACAATTTGAACAAATCTGAAAGAGATCATCCCTAGGGACATATGTACCAAATATCAAAGCTATCTGACCGGTAGTTTTGAAGGAGAAGATTTTTAAGATTTTTTTACCAAAAATGACAAAAATTGCCTTAAAAATACAAATATGCAAATTTCACCACAATTTGAACAAATCTGTCTGAAGTCACCCTAAGTAAACTGCATATCAAATTTCAAAGCAATCAGACAAGCGGTTTCAGAGAAGAAGATTTTTTTACCAAAAACACCAAAAAATGCCCCAAAAATACAAATATGCAAATTTCACTACGATTTGAACAAACTTAAGTGAGGTCACCCCAAGTGAGCTGCATATAAAATTTCAAAGCAATTGGACTTGCGGTTTCAGAGGAGAAGGCAATTGTTGACGGACGACGACGGACGACGACGACGACGGACGACGGACGACGACGGACGACGACGGAAAATCAACCTATTTGATAAGCTCCGCGTCGCTGACAGCGGAGCTAAGAAGGTTAGAATATTTAATTACCATAAAATTAAATGACAGCTGTTCACAATTTTATGTCCACTCAGATGAAGTCAAAGAACCGTACATACCGTAATTACATCATCCACCACACTGATACAGAGCTCTCGTTAAAATATACCTTCTATACACACTAGCCAATAATTATAGGTATAAGAAAATATTGAAAATTTAACACAGAAACATTGTGAAAGAATTCGTAGAAAATCATGATGAAATAGGGATATGAAATTTAACATGATTGTCATGGATTTCTTATATTGACAACTTAACACAGAAACATTGTGAAAGAATTCGTAGAAAATCATGATGAAATAGGGATATGAAATTTAACATGATTGTCATGGATCACTTCAAGACTATTAAATCTACTGCTGTTCACGCTAACCACAGAAACATCATTTATAAGCTAGGCAATTGGAAGCTCCATTCTCCTGCTGATGAAATAAAATTGTGCAGACAGAATTTACTAAAGCTCAAGTCACTGAACTCATGTAATGCAAAGTTGCAATGATATAAAAAAAGCTACTGTTGTGTATTGTCATGGATACCCACAAAAGAACAGTCCAACATCCACTTTCATGCATCTTCCATGAAAGGAAGATTTAGCAAACTGATCATCTGCCTTACATCATGCATAATAGAACATCTTTTACTTTCTTAAAGGTCAGAGAGGGTTACCTGTCTTGTTGGGTAATTCTGTTTCATAATATTATACAATGTAAGCGTATCACTTGATCATCTGGAAGAGTCGTTTTGAACATATTTGAAGTATGAGGAAGGGAAAAATGTTGCTATAAATTTATAATATTAAAAAACTGTAATTATGAATAGTATTTACCAACAAATTCAACGATTAATATGATAAACTTACACATTACATCTATGTGATTACTTACAAAATAGATGGTATACATTTAATAAATGAAAGTTGCAATATTAATATAATTGTGCAACAATTTTTCTGAATATCACACCCATAAAATGTTGCCATGGTAAAGGGATACAGATACTTAGACTACTGTAGTAAAGGACAATGTTGAAAGAGCCTACTTTAAACTTGGCAACTTGGGAATTTGAAAGAGTCACAAGATGACTATAGAATCTGTGCTGATATGCAGCTGGCTCAGGTTTTATCTGATTGGCCGGTTGTCACTATTCATAGCAACTTAAGGAGTTTATTGTGTACCATTCAATGATAATGGTAAGATTCAGCCAACCAATCAGATAACAGCTTCTGAGATGCTGCACATCAGCCCGAAGAATCTTGGCTGTATCAAAGCTATATGGTCTGTTTACGTCTCTTGATCCAGCCAATGTTGAACAGCATTAACAGCTGTGACTGCAATTTCAAGCTTTGTCACACTGTCCCACTACAACATGGGAGCTGATGATGTAGTATCCAGCAATCAGATGCATGATTAGCCAAAGGCAATTTCTATGGAAATCTTTCAGTGAGCTACATGTACTGTATTACCAAAACATTAAACTCAAACAAACCACCTATTGATGCTGACTGAAAACGTGTCTTATTTTAACATTCCTGTCGTTTTCACAACACACAGACACAGTGTAACTGCCATATTCTTTTTGTGCTACATGTACTGGTATGCATTGTACCGGTATATTAAAAGCATTAAATTGCTGAAAGACAATTTTACCATGATTGTAAATATATGACCTGCATGTGCTGTAGAGTCCAGTCACAATAAGGATGTATCTGTCTGGAAGGCATGCTAACTATGTATTTTGTTTTTGCAGAAAGCTTAAATTGCAGTAATATGACTAGGTTTCTACACATATCATAGTCTATAGTCTTCAATATTCATTGGCATTTCTTGCCAACATATGGCAAACCATTCACGTGTGAGACAGCTTGCTCTCAGAGGATATCACTTGAAAACGCTCTGAAATAAGACATCCACTCTGATGTCTAACAGAAAGAATTCAACGCTAAAAGGGAGTTTTGTTTTGAGACCTGTGTGCATACAAGCACGGTCCCTCCACAAAATCATTGATATGAGCTGTATCAGTTCAAGTTTACATGATAATTAGTTATCAACCTGAAGTATACACTGAATTTATATACCCTGGTGCAGTCAAAACTCACATTCAACAACTTAGGAAAATTCACAATCATTCCCCTATATTACACAACTAACAGATTATAAATATCCTCTAATATAAATGTGCCTTAGAGTTGAAACTTCACTCCATGACATGCTCTGTTTATTTCATATTCACCATATTTTTGTTTTAATAAGCAAAAACGAAAAATATAAAACACTGCAAATATGTGCTGCAAATGCGATAAGGCTTTACTGCATTATTACGATGACCCTGAGTTACCTCTCAGTAACACATGTGAGAGCGAATTGATTACCCCCATGTATGAACCCTGACAGCCCACTATCCTGAATGTAAGTACAACATTTGTGTTGAAAACAATACCACTGAATAGAATATGAACAATAGAGTATTGTGATACAAATGATAGTTGCTGGTTGATATCACATGACTGATCGCTGGTTTGCAATGTTGCCCACATTTGGAATGAATAAATAAATAAATAATTCTCTAAAATATTAATTCACTAATTTCTTAAATTGTTTTATTGAATCATTATCTATGCAATAAAATAGCAATCCAACGAGTCCCTTATATTTACATTGCTAAAAATGATGAAGGAAATATTTAGAATTAATCAATCTAATGATGGGATGGTACAATTATTATTTGATATGAATAAGCTGTAAAACTTCAACTTCAACAAAATTATCTTATACTTTTTTGAAACGACACCATGATATTGTTGCATCAATGTGTTGTGTTGTTAAATAATTCAAAAAAACATTTCATTATAATTTAATTGTTTTCATGTTTTATCAGATAATCTTCCATTTCATACTGTCTTAAATGTTTTTCAAATGCAAAGTCCAGTTTCAGACTGTGATGGCAGGGGATAGGGTTTGTCATGGCCATAGTAAACATAGAAAATCATTTTATGAGAGTATACTAGTATGGCACAGATGACTGTCAAAGCATCAATAACGTCAAAGCAGCACAGATGGCATATCGTGACAACGCAATGTGTTATTTCATTTATAAACACATGTAGTTGTACTGATACATATTTATTCTCTTTGATGAGCTGCGGCTCTGTAGATCAGAGTTGTCATAAAAATTAGACTTTTTCTGTCTGGTAAAATTTCTATTGATGTGCAATTTAGTAAAGTACATTTTTTGCAGTTCGTTTCAGACAACTTCTGATGTTCACTTCATATCAAAAAAGAAATACATCAAAAAAGAAATATGTAAACATCTGGAGGAGTAACATTAGCAATATTTTTGGATATTAAACTGATAATTATGCAGCTATTACAACTCTTGACAAATGCTTCAATTCTAAATATATATGATATGCAATATAAACAAATTCACCAGAAATTTTACAAGGTTACAATGAAAGTTAGCTGAAACATTGCCCTGAGCAAGGACACAGAAATCAGTCAAGGTCCAAATTCTTCAAAGTCCTCATCATGATCAATATTCAGGAAATAATTCCATTTTTGTAAAAACAGCAGTGATCTCAAACCCAGCTATCTCTCCTGTATACCTGTAGAATCTACCATTTCAGAACATTATTTTCTGGACCACTGTCTGTAGTGACTCTCTGATGCTATGGCTGGCAGGCAAAAACAATATTCTTTTTTACATCATGAACTTTCTTGATTATATTCACACTTTCAAGAACAGTGAGGTTAATGTTCTGCATCAGTCTGAAATATTAAATGTATCCCTGGACAAAATTTTGTTTTGATGATGCAGGGTGGTTAAAAAAGCAATTAGATAGAGATTGTAAACCTCTTATTTTCTTACAAGTGTAGCATAGTTTTGCCCAGATTATATGACTCTTCATATAAACATAGCTCTGTCATGTTTGTGCAAATTTTAATGCACTATTGCACAGTTGCATAATTGTATTTCTGGTCCAACACATTGGAAAATGTGTATGACGGTAGAATTAAATAGTTTTAAGCCCTTACTGGACAGACACAATTGAGTTAAACACACACCGTACTTCCAGAATTGCATTACATATGGTTCGCCCATGAGTGCATCAAAGAGGGCATTCTATCAGATTTAAGGACCGATTAAATAAAATATGGCACACATGTGATACAATATGGTACAATCTGACATCAACATTTAGTGTGAAGTATTCATCGTTTTGACTGAAATTGAGTTCAGGAACATCAATGCATATCAAAGGCACATTTTTAATTGCTTCCAACTCTGACAGATTTTACCAGTATATCCTATTGCTAGTTTTCTATAATGAAAGAACCCTTCAGGCTCATCATTTCATCATTCAACACTGATGCTATCCTGAAGTTGTCAGTAGTATGGATGGATTCAACAATGAGTATATTGGATTAAAAGGGGTTAAAGAAAAATTTATGAAATTATGGCAGAACATATTTCAACAGATATCGATACATACATCATTGAAATGAGACAGTAAAATACAATGAATCCCCATAGGTTGTAGAAACAGATACACATTAGCACTCACTGCATTCATTTTATTCAATGGCAAAGGTTTTAGTAGGTATGATTTTTCTCTGTTTCAGGTAAAATGCATGAATTAAGCACAGAATGGGTCAGCTGACATTACAGTAAGTATTGTTAGTGGAGCTCTTGTTACGGTAATTTGAAAAAGCCACAACATTCAGCATTGGTAAGAATTACAATTTCCTTTTATGATGATTTGTGTATTTTGTAGGTTTCATGCTTGGGTACACAGCCAAGTGTTGTAGATTAAACTCAATGCCATACACCACTGAAATAACATGATACATAATAGATTCTGTTTATAGCACATTTCATTCTAAATGTATTTGCATATAAAATGTAGAGAGTGTATTTCATTGTAAATACATATATATGGAATATAATATGTTCAATATATTTAAGTCTTTACTTTTGACACAATTGTATAACTATTTGTCAATGAATATTAGAATGTCAGTATTCAATTTTTGGGTCAAATTCTAATTGCCTTGGCACTGTCACCAAAGCTGACTTATCGTGACATAAAGTGTAATTTTTTTGCTGGCTCACATGTATTCCATTTTGGTCATGTGACAGTAATTCTATGATGTCTCATGGGATGGCAAACACAGAAGTGATCTATTACTAGGTTTTAGAGAGTGTGTTGTGTAATGGTTCACCAGTACACATTCACATCTATTTTTACCCATCAATGACAATTTGTCAATGACTATCTCAACAAACAAGGTTACCTCTGCATTGTACCTCTACATTGTAGTTCATGATCACGCAGTATTGACTTTATGAACCATCTGAGGACAAAGTATCATTATCAAGGATAGATATTTAAATGCAAGTCATTCATTTCTCGATTCTAACTGATTCCCAATTCAATTGAAATATATTGTTTAGTGAAATTTAGTTTTATGAAAACATTTTGTCATTGTCACAGGTTCAAAACACTTTGCACTTAGGTGCATAGTCATCATTTTTTGCTCTGAATTTCTCTCTGATAATTCAAATCCTAATATATTGCCAATTTTGTGTAAGTTTACAACCAATTGATTGTCTTTGTTTTCAGACTGTGAAGAAACAATTTTACTGCATGAAGCAAATGCCCTCTAAAATTATTACATCAACATAATTTTACATGCTCCGGTAACATTCAACTAAAAGACCAATATTGCATCATTATAAATATGTACCATCAGTCCTTAAAAGGCCAGTACTTAAGTAGCAGTAACTTTTGATATTTTTTTCTTTACTATTTTTGTTTTTAAAGTCAACTATATTGTCTTAATCTATTCCCCAAAGCATGTTGAAATACACAGTATTCAGCTTGTCAACTTGGTCTGTACTTGTGTTGACTGCATTGTTACTGTTGACCTTGTGACAGGTGAATTCTGGTCTGGACTAGAATTATAATGTGAACAATAATGGTGCATTTACACTATGTTGACAGGTTAAATAGTAGATGTTTCAACATGCTTTTGGGAATAGAAAAAGAAACTGTAGTTGACTTTAAAACAAAAATATTGAAAAAAGCTTTAAATATTCTATTTTGGAAAACAGTTATTATTGCTATGAACAGATAATCCACATAATACTAATAGAGTTTACTTTTCAAACAAATGCTTATTCTCAGCAATACTCCAGTCCAACCCAATTATACTCCAATTCATAGCCCATATTAAAAATTAGGTGGATTAAGGTAAAAAAATCTGAGGTACCAGATTACAAAAATTTTTTGATGAATAGGGAATATAATCACCATGACGGATGAAAATGATTTAATCCAATGAGAGGAAATTGGCGAGTTATACACCATTGTGGAAGAAAATCAATACTGGGTTTCCAGGTATTTCATAAAATTGTAATGATTGAAGGTATAATCTTGGAATGAAATACCAATCAGAAGCTTTTGAATGCTTGACTGATTGTAAGCAGTCACACTTGTGTTAATGTCAGACCAATATGACACCTTTCAGTTAGCAATGATAAAACTGCAACTGAATAGATGTGTGGAAATAGCAATTGAATAAACTGAGCAAATTAACTGCAAGCTGAGATAATTACTTGGTAGCAACATGACTGAATAACCTGCTGGCAAAACAACTTAACCAACTTCCTGGCAACAGGACAGGGTTATTAGATGGCAAATAAGTTATAGAACAAATAGCTGGTAAATCCATAGAATGGATGGTAAGGTTAAACTATACTCAGACTGAATACCTTGATGGCAAATAAGTTATAGAACAAATAGCTGGTAAATCCATAGAATGGATGGTAAGGTTAAACTATACTCAGACTGAATACCTTGATAGCAAACTCAGCACATTACTTGATACAAATCTGACACGATAACTTATTGGAAACCTGATGAAATAACTTGTTGACAACCTAAGAGAATAACTTGTGGACAACCTGACAGAATAATTTGTGGACAACCTGACACAATAACTTGTTGACAACCTAACATATAGCTTGTTGAGAACCTGACACACTAACTTGTTGCAGGCATAACTTGATGGAATAACTTGAGGGCAGCACGATAGAATAATGGCAACCTGATGGAATAACCTGATCATAACCTGACTAGATGGCCATTATAATTACCTGAGAGAACAATTTAATGGCAAATAAATTACAGAATGAATACAGTACATGATACACTGACAGAGTAAGTTCACATGATACACTGACAGAGTAAGTTCACATGATACACTGACAGAGTAAGTTCACATGATACACTGACAGAGTAAGTTCACATGATACACTGACAGAGTAAGTTCACATGATACACTGACAGAGTAAGTTCACATGATACACTGACAGAGTAAGTTCACATGATACACTGACAGAGTAAGTTCACATGATACACTGACAGAGTAAGTTCACATGATACACTGACAGAGTAAGTTCACATGATACACTGACAGAGTAAGTTCACATGATACACTGACAGAGTAAGTTCACATGATACACTGACAGAGTAAGTTCACATGATATACTGACAGAGTAAGGTCATGGAAAGCCAACTAATGTCTATTGGCATGGTAACAGAATGAGAGAACAAAACTATTAGTCTAACTCCATGGTTACCTGGTAGAATCACTAAAAGGTATAGTGCAAAGTAAGTCTATGGTTTACTAACAATAATTTTTTGGCAAACAAATTTAAAAATATTTTACAACAAACTTTGAGTCATCCTTAACTTTTTTGACAGACAAAGGAAAACAAATAACAATAGCAATCCTGCATGTTACAGATTAGAGTATTGCGATATATGGAAATTGACATGAAATATTTTATCATATTTGGTCCATGATACAAAGAATATCTACACACTGCTTGGGAAGGAAAAATTTAAATACCATATCATCACTATTACAGTATTAGAGTATAAATTTATATCTTCACAATCAGATGATATAGAATACGTTGTGTTATAACAGTGATGCAACATTATGCTTGCTTTGAGCCAGAGTCCCTATATTTACACAGCACATGATTATATAGTTTGCATACAATATGACTTATGGCTGCCAGTGGCTTTTCATCTGAGATTGTTCCACTCACAGGTACAGATAATATGTGATGACAGATACAGATAAGATGTGATGTAAATATATAACACATAATCATTATTTTTTCAAATATTGCAGTTATATTTGTGGTTCTTTGTCTGGAAAGAGATTTGAAATCCATCAGTGTGCGACACAAAATGAAACCAAGTCTCAAGTATAGTACAATAACAGAGCAACAATGCCATCATCAATATTTCCCTGAAACAGAAAATGTAATCAATACGTTGAAGTGAGCTTTGTGTATGATAGGCATTATGTATTGATGATGAATAACAGATTCTTGATTTCAAAAGCAAGGCAACGTTACATGTATAAACTTTGCCAGAAAACAAATCTAGACAACACCTTTGCAGTGTGACTGAGAACTCTGCTCACTTTGCAGAAAGCTTTCTGATCCCACATGAATCAGCAGCCTGACAAAGAAAAAAGCCATTACAAACACAATGATTTCACTGACTTCACAAACCAAAACGGCAATTTAACCTCCAGGATACAAGAGGTCATTACATCTGACATCAAACAAGGAGACTCCCACTCTGTTACCATGGTTACACATATACTTTTCACCAATTAATCATAAACTGAATCAGAATACTGGAAAATTGTACATATGTACATTTAAATTTGATGCAAAAGTTATCATTTTTCTTTGTTAAACTCTATGGACTGTCTTATATTGATGTGAATTATAGAATGTCTTTTCAAAATGTCTCTGGTTATAATTTACGTGAAGAATATGGCACACACTTTCTGAGTTTCTCCATCAAATTATTGAATTGAATGTCTCCAGAGAAAATATATAATGGGAGAAAATTCACCTGAAAGCAAGCTAAACCTTTCACGACTAAAAACTAAAGATATACTTTAAAATAAATACTAGTAGTTTTGGATCATAGACTATGGCCATTTCTTTTGAGGTTTATAACATATTGGTGATATGAATAAAACTTCAGAATTTATTTTGGATAGTGAAGAATCACGTTACCAACAGAAGTACTGGCTATATATTCAACATTAGAGCCAAGGCACTAATGGTTACCAGTATTATTTGCAAATACTGTCCCCATTTTTTTTGTAATTGTGAAAAATTGTATTTTGTTGTGTTTTACTCTCATATTTCCAGCTCTTTATGTTTTTGAATTTTCCATGTTTTGCTGATCAAAGAGATGACAGCCAATGGTTTTGGAACCACTCTTCTCCCATCAGCTTTTGATAGATTAATCCCAACTTTTGACATTCACCTTTTGTTACATAGTGCAGCTCTTCCACAGAAATATTGAAAGTGATGCGCTTAAATTTCAATGTCCAAACATTTTGTGAGAAGATGCATATAACCATGGAGATGGGAAGCAATATCATCATTTTGTACATTCCTAGAACAGCCAACGGTTATCTTTATGTATTCACAGTGTTGGGCTATCTTGATTATCTCGGCGTTTCATACACAAAAACTTGGTGTCAATATTTTTTATGAAAATCTCAAAGAAATCACCGATATATATACTCAGCAATGTAGCGTTTTGTGATATGGATGATGGATCATACCATTTTTGTACACAGGTATTTTGTTTAAGTCTCCTGGATTAATAAGTGTGTAGACTGTAAAAAATTCAAAGGTAGTAGGTATGCAATGTATTTTATCACATATTTCATCAAGTAGCAGAATTGCAACCTGGACAGACGAAAGTCAATGGTAAATGTGCTCATCACACCTTTTCCAAAACCAGCCGTCACAGAAACAGAGAAAGTGGAACGCTGGGTGTGGCAGCCCACGTGAAACAGCAAATATCTGAAAAGAGCACAGTTACTATGTCATTGTAACCGAAAAACTCGTTTGTAGACCCACGCAGTTATCATTACAGCTTCACAGGGTACCAAGGACATGACCATTGCAGGAAGTCTGTTCATCAAACTCACCATGCTGTCACTCACACATTTCAAGGCAATTATCAACACATTTGGTGACAACAAGAGGTTTGAAAGGCACTATAGTTCTATCAATAATGTACCATGGGACTGCAGAATCCACTAAAAATAACCTTTAAGTATTATCAGCTGATATAGCTACAAAATGTAACCTTCTAAAATAGCACTTCCTGCTAAACGTTGAACTAAAAATTATTCCCATTGGAAACTGGACCAACTTACACACAATAAACTAAATGTACAGAAAGTTTCAAAAGTTGTTTCCTTTGATAATTGATGACTGACATTTACTTTTTCATTCAGACACAGTATATGTACAATCAAAGGTTATCTTACTGATATACGCTTGGAGGTTATCATACTTATTGATAGAACTAGAATTGATACGGTATTCTAGGAATGGTTTTGCTATCTCTGTTTTTCCTGATAAAGAAGATTGACAATGTAGTACTGGGTCTGAAAAAAACAGATACCTAATCAGTAAAACTGAAAGATTCCTAGATATTGTAATATTTCAGTTAAGTTAATACTTGAAATTGGACATTCAAAGCAAAAGTGCATTGCACAGTATTAAATTCACATTTACTAGACTGGTGAAGGCAATGCGTCTCACTGTAACAGGTAATTTTCACAACATTTTTCTTTTAGAGAAACCAAACCGTTTTTAAGGTCTATGGAGAAACTCATCACTGATCATGATGTTCAAGAATAAAATTATTTGTAAATTATAATAACCTCTGCCAAATGACTAGTAAGATTGCTTGTGAAAGTGCAGAAAATTGTACTAGCTTCCATCAAAACACTGTCATTCTATATTATGAATTTTCATAGTCTGTTTAATTTTAGATATTTCAAGTAGCTGCCTTGAAAATGACACTTCAACTGAAACACATTGCTGGAGAAAATAAAACACCGATGCATGCAACCAATGTAGTTATATGGGGAATAGGATTGATTACAACAAAGTAAAACATAGAACATGACAGCCTTCACCCATCATATCCCATCTTTTCACAGATGTCTGATTTTGTTG
This sequence comes from Ptychodera flava, assembly GCF_041260155.1. NCBI lineage: Eukaryota > Metazoa > Hemichordata > Enteropneusta > Ptychoderidae > Ptychodera > Ptychodera flava. The sequence goes on from NC_091945.1 coordinate 36,074,654, forward strand.
ATCAAAACAGTGAGGATTATGTCCAAAGTTTATTGTTATTTGATATAATAGGATTATCCAGTTAATATGCAGCCGTGAAAGCAGATCAATATTATGGATTTACAACCTTGCTCCTGTTTACCTTGATACATCTTCAAACAACACATGAAAAGAGAAACATCAGGATTGAAAAAATTATATGATGACAATTACAATTTTAGTAATACTATCAGAGCATATCAATTAATAATTAATATTTGATGAGAAAAATAATGCAATATTTCACGCAAGGATGTAGAAAATAATAGGCCGGCAGACAGCAAAAATAAGCGGTTGTCAGCTAACATTTGCTGACTGTGAAAATTATCAATTTAATCAAAAATGAGGACATTTTGCACAATTTAATGTGCTCACATACTACTTGTAACCACTTATAATTTTATTTTTGCCACCTGTAACCAAAATTTTCTACATCTCTGTCAGGGTAAATGTGCCAATTACATGACTCACAGGAAAAATTATGTCCATACAGATCACACTTTCACAGAGATATCTAAGTTATAGAGGCAAGACATACTATCATGTGACACTTGGTGATGGCCCAATCAGAAAGATGCATGTACAGAACCAAAGATTTGTTGCAAGAAACTGCTGCTGATTGGCTGAAATGAATTTTCCCGGAAGAATGGTCAGACCAAATATGTAGCTCTATCATTCATACTGTAAGACATGACTCTTGGGAAAAATGCAAATACACAGTTTCAGTTCATGGAATTAAATGAATGATGTGTTGGAAGAAATTTACAGAATCTGCTCGTTCCCCAGTCCCTCCAGGTTTGAGGCTTACCAAAGGATAGTTGACGGCTGTCTGGCAGAGTTAATGATGTTACCACCCACTGTGTAAGTCTGATTAATTAAAATTGGTTCATTACCATGTGGGCAAGCTCTCAGATATAAAATACAATATGACAACATAATTGATCTGTTCATCAGATATTATGCTTCAATCTTCATGAGTAATTCTGTACTGCCACTAGCACTATTAGTACTAATACTGGCAGCACTAATAGTACTGGTAGAACTCCCAGCACAACTATTACTAGTAGTACTGTTAGCAGTTATCTCCTTACATGTAATTCTACTGGTGCAAGAATTACACGTGAAGGCCAGGACTGACAATAAATTCTGATAACAAGATATTATAATGGATACATTATGATGTGGCTGGTTCAACCATAGTTACATTATTTGCTTATTCAGGTACTTCTGCCGTGACTTTGTGATTATCTAGTGTATTTCATGGTTTCATAATGACTGCACACAGTTTTCTAAACTGTTAAATTTTTCTGACAACGACCTATCATTTCTTAAAATCCTACAAATCTAACTAATCCAATGCACGTAGGGATTCTTTTGAAGTACATGTCATTGTGTATGACATTATCAAATATACTTAATTCACAAAATTTTGTTGGCAAGATTTAACGGTGCAATGTGATGAGAAAGTTAACAGGTTGTTCAACCATATTGATATTTAAACAGGCTTCAAATGACTGGCTTTGCGGTATATTTATAGGAACATTATCCACCATGCTTTACAAACTAAAAGGTCAACAGAGATCATAAGATTAACACAAGGTATAAAACCTGCATATCTGAACCGCACATTTAGCCTATAGTGAGCTATACTGTTCTGTACAAGACACTTAGCTATTGATCTGCTGTTCTTTCTGAACTAGATGTTGAAGTTTACTTTTATACAGCAAGTCAACTGGGTTTTTTAGTTCAAATTTTGAGCTACAAAAATTAATTTGTAGTGGAAGTTCACGTTGCAAATAATATTTAGTATGAATGCTTGCGTTATACCATAATTGCAGGGAAGGAGTTGTGAATCAATCTGTTTTCATTGCCCTTCTTCCACTGAAACAAAACTCAGTTTTCAGAACATGTTTCAAAAGTCAGCTGGAAAAACTCCTTACAGCATGAAAGTCAATATTTTTTTGTGGCTTTTAAAGGGAGATGTTAAAAATCTATTGAACATCAAGCAGTTAATGCTGAGGATATGAAGAGAGTGAATTATGATTTAACTTACACAGGATGTATCACTTCCTTATCAGGATACAGCCTAAAAATGATCAGTATCTATTTAACATAGATACCATAAATAAGTTAAAAATCATTTCTCTTCCTGTTTTGTTGGCTAAGCGTGAAAGTATACATTATGATCTCTTTTGCATCTTTTTACATAAAGAACTTCCAAAATGATATAAATTTGCCAAAAAATGTATCCAAATCTTACAATCTAGCAGCCCTAAAGAAACATTCTCAATGGTTAACCATCTTTAAAGGAAGGTTAATACTTTGTACTTCAACCAACTTTGTACAGAAGGAAAATAGAAAGTATGTTTTAAAAAACCGAAGTAATAAAAATACTAAAATCTGGCCTGTGATTAGATTATTTTAGCAACTTGCAAGATTTTGCCTTTTTTTACCTGATTTGCATATTTTTGACACTAACACGTTCACTTGAACAATATTACATCTCCACCCCTGGGTGCAACTAGACACCAAATGCAAGATGGTAAGTGCTGCAGATTTCAAGTTTTTGATGTGGACTGACATACATACACACACAAACACACACACAAACACATGTACATGCATGTACATACATACAGATGCCACTTACTTACCATATAAGGTCTCTTTGGTATACATATATAATAACATATACCAAATGTGCGCCAAAAATACTATAAAAAGGTAGAGCTCCTGTTCCTACAGAGATGTACTGGTACAGTTTCCAATATACTCGTGATACTCGTGATACATTCTAGATTTTTCTAACATGTGTCAACATAACCTTCTCAAACATGAACACTGTAAGATAAAACATTGCTCTAACTGATGAATTATCTCATCGGAAATCTACTTTCAAACTTTTCAAAGGGAGACATGTAGAGAAATTTCCTTTTTTAGATACCATACATCTGACCTAACTGCTGCCATCCCTCTTTCCTGCATATAGTATGACCAAAGAATTGAAAACAAGTAGGGGTCGGAGCAAAGAATGGCTGTGCAAAGGTAACTGTACAGAATGGCATTTTCTTACAGCAGCCACAGACACAACAAAACAGAACCTTTGATCTCACCTCAGCATTTCAAAACAGAGTAGAAGACATTTCAAGGCAGACCCAATGACATTATTTATCTCCAGGTGAAGCTTTCTGAGATCAAAAAACCAATTGAAGGTCCATGACTGCTCCTTGAATGGCAAATTATTCTCGCTTGATCTATCGGCTTATAGTGGGAAATCATTATCCCTTGTGACCTACATGAATGATACACTCCATATCAATAGTTTTTCTTTCATCAATCTTACCATTACCAATGTCAATATTAATCCCCTCCTTTCTACTCAGTAAAATCTCTTCTATAGACTTTCCTCTGCTTGTACCTTCATTTAGCCATCTTTGAAAGTCCACAATCTTGCCACAAAGAATGAACACCTAACCATTTTTAAACACAAAAATGTATATTTTGGTCAGAGCAATTGCTATTGCCAGATTTTATAAATGTGAAATTTTGGCAAAACCACCAGATCTTATCCACATGATGTTTTGCTATTAGGTTATAAACAAATAATAAATAGGCTAATATGGTTTTTCGTGCAACACAGGTGTTGATCTGCATTAATATTATGATAAATTGATATAACATTCACATAAACAGTCGTACGAGACAAGAATCCAGCAATACATGAACAAAGGAGGCTGCTGTACAGAAAATTATAATCCAAAGAATCATAATTTTCTCACATGCTATTCAATGTCATCAAATATTACCACAATCGTGTTTTTAAATTCAGTGAAATGAATATGACAATACCAAATATCTTTCAGATCTTATCATTCATTGGAATTCAGACAACCTGTTATCTTCTGTCAGGGTTGTGAGTTCAGCCTGGTGTAGAGCTGTGCAAACATGACCTCTCATGACCTCTACCTACTCTGTCAAAAGCCTATGCAAGCATTGCAACAGTTGATTGTGTCACAAAATCATGTTATTTCCCTTCCTAACATTACAAAAACGCAATAAATGCAATGCTAGGCTTAGGTATACGATTCACATTATTTCTGGAAAGACATACTAACTTGGTCTGGCTGAGTTTTAATGGCTTGCTAGATTTAAAAGACAAACACCCAAACCCTCTGGGTGTGTTTTACTTCAATACTGGGTATTTCAATACATGTGTGTACATGAATCATTGCAATATATGGGAAGGAAAAACTCAAGAGCCTTCGCATAACAGAACATGCTTTTAAAACTAAGGCAATACCATGACAGCAAATGCTTATAAAATCATTAAAAAGACTGAACCAGCAGAAATACTGTGGTCTTTTCTATCAACAAAATGGAAACCTTGTTGGCTACCATGCAAGCAATTTGGAATATAACTTATCATCATAGCTTTTTACCTTTGAGAAATATTATAATAATTGTGTACATTTTGTGTGACAAATATTGGGAAGTCCTGTGGTTTATGGTTGGTGCTTGTAGGAACTCAAAAAGTACATGTGAAATTATCCAAAATGCAGGCATATTTTTTCAATGAAGTTCCTAGCCTAGATGACACAATAGATGACTTACAAATTTAGAATAGAAGGGTCACACGTGATTGGACAAATCAGGTGTACAAAATATACATGATTTATCAGATCTTACAAACTACAGAATTTTAGTCTAGAATGACATAGCCTTGCCATCCCAGCTAAATCACAATGGTGAAATAATGAAATGTGCGCTGTTTAAACTGCGAAACAGGACATCTGGGATTTCGCTTCTACATCAAAGAGTGCTACAGATGTCGGCAGATCAGAAGGGGAGCTGATTATATTTTATTAGATGTACAGCACATACTGATTTGATTATATAGGCCGGTCACATCAGTGAATATCATGAAAACAGTGTCAATGACACCTTGTTCTCAATTGATTAGACAAGATGAAGGCATACTCTGTACTGGTACATGTATTTCATGTATATTTTGATACAATGCTGGGCAATTTTAACAACTACCATGCTTTTACCAGATAGCCTGGTATTCTTTTCACACCTAATTAACCACGTAATCATCAACTTATGGCATTGTGTCACAGTTTCAACTAATTTGAATGGGAAGATCCTCCCATTATACTGGCTAAAAACTTCAAAGCAACAGGACAAACAGTTTGAGATTTTGTCATTTTCAAAAAAAATATAATTTTGCTTAATTTAATCATTGTGATTTGAATAAAATTTGATAAAATATGTCCAAACTTAGAAGTTTCAACTGTATATTGTGAAACAGTGACCAAAATAATTTAAAGATCAAAATAAGGGGCATAAAATTTGTAAATCTGATAAGATCAACCATAGACAGTTGTTTTGCTACTGTTTATGGATCAACACAAGCTCTTTCTGAGATTTTTACAAACGGAAATAAAAGACAGCTTGACCAACAGCACCTGAATTTTTGGCATGTGAGAATTATCTTCTTTGAGTAAATTTAGTACTGGCATTTACATTTGAAACAAATCTAACCTTCATCCTATATTGTACATTCATACCAACCACAGTGTTGGTAAATATAACAGCTCTCAAACATCTGTATAAAGCCATGTACTTTATTATGGCTTGGTTTGCACAGACTGAAAACACAGTGGCTATGTTGTAGATGAGCTATATTATGTCTGTCAAATTTTAATATCAGAGCAGTTACCACCTGCCCATTGACCAATCAGATTTCCCTCCCATTGGTTGGGGCTTGGGTGAGGGAAAGATTGTGGAGTATATTTCCATGGGTAACTGTACTGGATAATGCTCTTTTGGCTGATTGTAGGTTGCAACTAAATATATCCGGTGAAAAATATCTGAAGTTTCAGTGCTGTACTATAAAAAGTAAATACCCTACCCGTACTTTCCTTTATAAATACCATCATATAGTGCAGTACAGTCTTGGTATATATGGTTGTTGCATTGCATTGTTATGAATCTCTTCACAACTTTACACAGACACTCCCCCAACCCCCCTTCCCCACCCTCGCAAATATGCATACATGTGAGTACTTAAAAACATGCAAATTTAAGGTTATGAGGAAGTCACATCAGATTTTTCCCTGTCATGACTATGGTTTGACCTTTTCACCAGTGAGGGCTGTCAGAACTATATCTTTTTTCAACACTGTGATAATAGACCCTTGTGAAGGGAATTGGGGTGACAAGGTCACCGTAGGTTGTCACTGTCAAAATACAAAAGGTAGAACATTTTATCAGAAAATATTTGTGTAAATGCTTCATTAGCTCTGACTGCAAGTATCATCATGTTGTAAAACCCTAAAGAAAAACAGTGATTTCATTTCTCAAACTTGTTGTGACAGCTAGTTGCTAGAAGCTAAACACAGAGTAATGGGAGCTTTTGACATTACAAAGCTGCATGCAATGAGGTTTCCAATCAGGCTTTTTAGTTCTCTTGTCCCTCGCAGGACTATCACATGGTCTATCTTGTGCTCATGTCAACTTGTTTTGTGTTTGGTAAACGCCATTGTGACCATCGCAGTTGACATAAATAACTGTCTAATACTGTAATGATCAAACCTTTCACTTTGTACTTGTACAGAACGAAGTTCACCTTCCTGCTTGTTGAAGGTACACAAGGAACTTCAGTGACATTAAGCACAAAGGAATGCTACATTTTGGGACTCATTTGGGTTAAGACTGATCCAGAAATATATCAAGATATTACATTTCATAGATGTTATGTTATAAAGATTTCCTACTTTGTGTTGACAGCTTGGATGGAAGTCATGCCCTTTCTAATGTTGGCCATGAAACATCGTGGACTGGTAACTTTAATCTAATGACAGCTTTTGTTCACTGCTTTACAGACATGTGTACCAAGGTTATAAACAGCACACACAGATAATAAGAGCTTTATTTGGCAGTCTATAACTGTCTGATCTTTGCTGAAATTTTGATGTAGACATTGAACAATTGGGTATATTAACTCACTAAAGCTAAACAAAATCATCTTGTGCATCTGTGCAGAGTCCTTTTTCAATGTGACTAACGGAAGTTCAAACAAAAAACTGGCTGGATAGTTGGCTGTAAAGTGTCCATCCATATCCTTGCACAGATCTGAAAGCACCTGTTATTTTTACAGGACACAATCATAAAACAGACTCCTACACACCTATGAGAGTTGACAACTTGAATAACATGTTAGGGTCAAAGGTCAGCAAGTACGGCAATAAACTTTGAAAAGTGCATGGACTAAGAGATAAGCACATGTAACTGTAATTTTCTGGCACACAGTCCATGTAGCCGACAATGACATGCAAATGATATGCGGTAAAAGTCTCGTCGACTAACTTTCAGCTGGTTGCTCACTTTCTACTATTTTTATAGTATTTTATACAAAGGCACAGACTTATTCTACCTTCAACTTAAAACTTATAGTGATTTTGTAGCTCATTCTTTACTATTTTTCATAGTTTTTGGTAGCCGGTAACAGACACTTCGTGTTCGTGTCGGCTACATGGACGATCTGCCAATTTTCTTTAGTATAATCATCTGTTTTTCTGGGTTTTTTATATTTACTGTTTACATCAAATGTTTTCAATTCAATGCCTTGTTTTGTTTGCTTTACATCTTCCATATCAGATTTCTGAAATAAAAACTCCTGCAAGCATTTATTCCTGAAGCGATATCTCTTCAAAAAAATAATGATTGTCAAAAGACAAGAAGATGATAACATATTTTAAATACTAATAGCTTTCTAACTGTTATTACTATATAAACAAAGAAAAAAGGACCCTTCTTGACAAATGCATCTCCACTATGTTATCTCAAAAAGAATCACATTACCAACGTAATCTATTAGGGTGACTGGATTTCACTGGAGACAGCATTAATAGATGTATTGAACCAAGTCAAATCAATAAAAGACTTTGCCATATACTTTTTTTATTAAATACAAACTTCATTCATGGAATATGCTAATGATAGCAATTGATTTAAGACATCCAAAGAAAGCTATAATGGGATTATACTATGGCCAGTGTTCCTTAGGTAGAGTAACTACAGCATTTTGTACTTTACTTTTAGACTTATCTTGCCTGAAACCTAAAACTGAAATATCACTTACAATAAATTCTACCATAGCAAACAGTGTGTGGCACACATATCTACAGAACACAATGTACTAGGCGTAATTTTTATTATGAAAACAATGTAATTTTCTAGGGGTCCTCTCATAGCTTTTTTCAAGAATGGGATCCCTTACATTATCTTGTTTTCTAAAACATTTTTCAGTGTGGGAACAGTTTTGTTCAGTCTTGCCCAATATGTAAAACTGTTACATTTTTCATCATATCTCAAATATTATAAACGGAAAAGAAGCAGTCTCACAATTGCTGTCTTCCTTGAAAGGTCATTTGGTTTCATGAATGAGCTAGAATTTTGTACTGAAACACTGATTCTTTCTTGGATGGGCCTTACCTGAGTTCACTTCCCTGTTGTTAGTGATTAATGCAATTTTTACCTGTACTAGTAATTGCAGGAAGCGATTTGTAAAATTGCATACTATTTCACATGTCAGACTACGTAATTACTCTCCTGTATATAGTATCAAATATAAACTGGCTCTGACATGCTTTCAAGCTGACAGCTGCACATTAACAATTAGCTTGCCTAAAGTCACGTATTGTTATCAAAGTAAAAACCACATATTTTACAGCTCTCACGAACACTCAGTGAAATTATATTTAATGGCTTCAAAGGTTTATATTTGTTATTTTGTTTGACTCTTTCACTTTTGGACAATAAAATGTAACGAAATTGACTTACACTTGGCTCAATCTTTTATTTATCTTTTTGAGATGTTTGTTCCGACTGTTACCAGATAGGTATTGTGGGAATATGAAATAAAATACAGATTACAAAAACACATTACTGTCTTCTATGGTGACCAGAAATGAAAAATACAAGCAGTATGTAAACATAGTCTTGAGGAGACAATGTTCCAGATTGTTCAAATTAATTTGGGCCAAGTAAAATCTGTGATTCATAAATATTCCATCACAATATAGTGAAGCTGGAATATAACAGTATACAGTTTACGACTGAAATGAACAATGTATAATGCATAAAGACAATACAGGGATATAGCCACTGTCATTGGATATGACACGTACTTGTCAGAATCTTGACACATACTGATAGTTTGAGGAAAAATACTACTTTTTATACTGCTCAGACAAAAGTCATGAAAATAGTGATCAAAATAGGCAATAAATGCAATTCTGAGCTAACAGCTGTTCAAACAAAGTGAAAACCTCCAAGCATGTACAGAGAATTTATTCTTAACATTTCATATTATACATTTATGGTTGGTTTCAAGTAGGTAATTCATTATACTTGACATAAAGAGCAAAATAATATTGACTGCATCCCTTTAATGGGCTGGGTGTTTATCATACATTGACATATTTCAGTTCATTGTTGGTTTTTGAGAATGACAACATTTCAATTTTACTTGACATAAACATTTAAAGATATGACTGTCCGTTTGATCAATGATCTTCACTGTATGTCTATCATACATTCACATATTGCAGTTCGTTGTAGATTTTACAAAGGTGTTTTTATTCTTTAAAACTTGATATTCACATTAAAAACACAGTGACTGTGTTCCTTTAAATTGTATGACTGTGTTTCTGCAGCATGCTCACTGATCAATTGACAACTGCTGCCTGAACAGATTTTAGTCAATTCTACTCTCTATACAGCATTGGTCGGCTGTTAGTCACGCAAACACGTGATGGTTATGAGGACAATGACACGCTTGTCACGCAGCTACACAAGAAAACCAGAAAAACACTGCTGTCTGATTTAAATCCCATCAAAACAGAAAGTATACAGTGGTTATTTGTTCCTCAATAAAATTGTGGAGGAATTGAGATGACCTCATTGGTTTGTTTTGTTTTATGTAGTGCTAAAATCTGATGGATTTAACTTGGTATGATTGAACTATACATACTGGTAAATCCCTACAACTCTTGAAAAACTTGTCAAAAGGCAATGGAAAACATTGAAATTACCAGTGGATTAAATTTAAATTATTAGCAAATATGTTTGGGTTTAAAATCTGAATATTAAGTCTAGTTAATGTCCTTTCATTTCTTAAATGGACCCGTAATTGCCATAGTAATTTCAGACGGTACATTTCAAACGTAATAATACACTGTAAATCCATGATCATTTGTTGCAGACCATTAATGAATCCAGGGTCATCATTCATTTTAAATGAACCGGCCTCCTTTCCACCCACAACCTATCTCAAGTCAAAATTGTTGACTTTTCCAACTATTCACACAATTCATGCATTTTTTATAATGGAGGAGGACACTGGCTTTTCCTTATTCCTTGAGTTCATGGATAGGTCAGTAGCGGAAAAAGCACATTAAAAGTCATCCATTTCTACATCTGAACCAACGATACTGGAAAGGTCTTATTCTTTTATGGACCTGTTTGGGCCACAATTTATGAGTTTGTATGATTTGTGTTTACTGGTAAGTACTACAATTATGAACTTAATTATTCAATTTGCACAACCTTCATACCTTCTGAATGCTCAAAATTGGACGATAACACTGATCTCCTACCATCATCCTAGAAACTAGGTTTACATTATCTGTATAAGTATAGTGAACTAGAGAGAGTTAAACAAAGATATACTGGCATAGTTTTAACAATGCTTTGTACATCTTCATGCCATGTACAACTCATAATTAGAATGTTATGTCAAACTTTACGATTGGAAAATGTATACAGTTTTGAAAGTAATACTGTAAACACCATAAAGAATCGTCAGAATTTTTTCTAAATGCCACAGACGACTAAAGTAAAGTGAAGTGAACAGAGTACTTCAACTCCTATTTCCGTTCTCACTATCAAATTTTTTCAATCTTCACCAACAAATATTTTTCATGTCAACTGTCTTGGTGGGAAATTACAGCACATTGTGTGTCCGGATATAACATGTAACTACATCCTCTGACAGCATATAGATGCAGGGAGGATGACAGGAAGCGTAGAGACCATACTGATAACAACCCACAATTGTAATGGTACCGTAATCAGCATATCTTGTCATTTTTGTCATGTCAAAGATGAATTGGAACCTGGGATCACAGAGGAAGCCCGCACTATAGGGAGACAGCAAACCATTTCCTACATAAGTGTAACTAATGTCAGATTTTTTTGTCCAATTTCAAAAGATAGTTAGGAAAAGTAAACGTTCAACAATGGTGTGTCTTCCTTTCTTAGATGTATTGATGAAAACACAGGAATAGATGAGTATGTCGTAACTTCAGAAAAGTGTGTACAATTAATTCTAGATTTACAGAAGATTTCTGCCAAACGTTAAACATGAATATATATATGCTGTACACCAATATGACTTCCAAAGTCAATGGCATTTTGAACACACAAATCTATACCTTATACATGTAGATTGTGTGAAATAGCATGCGCAGAATAAAAGTAACAGAACTGCTGTAAGGGTATATTTCAACATCACCAATTTTGCTCGGAAGGGAACATGTTGAGGTATACGCCCCTTAACAACAGTAAGTAAAGAGACTACTTTGATTAGGGGTCAGAAATTATCATAACTTTGTAATTCTCAGGTCATTGTGCATGTAATAAAAAGGTGAAATATGGTGGTAATTTATCGCTGTACACTATGCCGTAAATTTACACACTCGGATAGCTTGACTATTGGGAGCAGACTTTACTAAAGATAACAGTAACACCACGAAATATGCTGACAACTGCACTTCTTTTATCTTAACCCATAATCCATTTAGGTAATAAAACATAAATTTCAGACTCTCACATAAATGATACCAGGTCATGCAGGCAGACAGTACAGAAGAAATTCCTGCAGGCTAGTGTTTGTTCTGGCACTTTCAATGCTGTCTATTTAATAATGCTAAAGTTTTTAAGAAAATGAAAGTACCTTCAATATAGTTCTGAAGGCTATCTGAAGTTTTCACTGAAAGAACGGACAAGAATATGTTTTGCTGAGTTAAACTAAAAATACTTTATCATGCCTTTTGAATGAAGTGAATTGTCAAAATAAAATGAATTATGAATGTCAGAACAAATACTTCCATTACTTGTAACTCTCGCATTTCATCACCTGTGACAAACTGGTGGCTTTATGTTAAAATATTGGAATTGCATGCCATGAATTCAATATCAAGGAAGACAAACTGTTTCATTTCAAAAGGACTCACTAATTTTATACTTGGTATGAAATCAAGTGAGAAAAAAATGTGATTTAACAATTATTTGAGAAAAAAAATGTCTGTGTGGAGAGGTTGCTGTAAAGGGCGGCAATCCTGGGATAAAATATGACATCATTGACAAAGGAACAACAGTTTATTCATATTGTATGTGGTACTTGACAAATAAAATATGCTGATATGTACTTCATGATGTAACTTACTTATTCCATTCTCTGGAGCAAGGTATTTTGCTACAAAAAGCTCCTTGCTAAAATAGTAATGTGGACTTAATTCATCAAGTTTTTTTTCACAAAACTTCTTCATTCCAATTTTATAGGACGTTGCTCTGGGGTTTTTTTTACTGTGCAAAACACAGCAGATAAGTTCTTGATATGGAAAGACAAGCACACATAGGTGTGTCATTTACATGTTGGCTTACAGTAAACATAAAAAATGATAAGGATACTTCTGAATTAGTAATTTTATTACACCATACGGGTGCCATTTTGCAGTCTGGAACAAACTATCAATCTACATGTAGATAACTTGTTTGGCTATTTTGAATTTGTCGAAGTTTAAAGTGACAAAATAATACAGTGTAAAATTTACAATATGTACATAAATTGGACCAAGAAGTGAAATTACATCAAAGAATATGCACTTGGAGACTCAGACTCTAAGAAAGGACTTTTAAGTGATAAATTCAATAGGTATCAGCTCTCAGTGGAGTGATTTGATTGGGCAGCTCTGAGTCACACCCTGTGGCTGAAATGGAATTAAAATGTACACAGCAAGTTAGAGACAGAATAAAGTCGACACCAACAACAGGCATCAACTGAGTTTTATTTCTAATAGTCATTTTAACAAATGCAATTTTTCTATGTGCTTTGTATGACCTTTGGCCCCGATGATCAGTCAGATTAAAATACTTAAATTACAAAGTAATAAAATCTTTCCAATTTCAAAGCATACCTGAGTATTTGTAGGATAATTGAATTGGTCACAGTATAATGTGATTTGGTTCACACTTGGGAAATACAAGTATTAACCTATGATTGCTTATTTCAATTATTTTGCAATTTTTGTCACGGCCTTGAGGTCTGATGGCATCTCTTAAACTGTCATAATTTAAATAAATTAAATCGTGAAATGTGAAAGCAACTATAATATCTTCATAAAAATGCTTCCTTTTCATTTTCAAATAAAATGTAAAGTGTTGGAATGTTAAATTTATTGCAAGAGGCGATAATTAACGTGACTAATATTTGCTTTCTTTCATTTTCCAGCTACTTCATGGAATGGCTAAGTCCACCTAAGACAGAATAATGTATAATAAATAAATAATTTTTAATTATTATATTGTGCCGCAATTTGAACAACTATGAGAGAACAAAAATTTTCAACAAATTACACCTGAAGTTCTTTCATGTCTCAATGTCTCATCATCAAGTAACAGTGAACACAGTAGTCTTCTTCTCCAATTGTATTTTTTTGCAAATTAAGTGATCAACTGATCAAAGTTTTATTAGTGCACTTTCTCACACAATAATTTGGAACTTCATTACAATATCTTCTTTGCCCTTTTTGAAGTGAGAATGAATTTGTAGACGCATGTACATATGAGTTTCCTCTTGATCACAAACAATTCTCTTTAGACTGAGTAACTTGATATATTCTGTGACAGTGCTTCAAGCATGCTAAGCAATAAGCCCTTCCGACAGACAGCGGCAATACTCAGGAACATGAAGAGGGAATCAGCCTTGGTCTAGTACATTGAACTGCTGGTATATGTACAGAGCTGTCCTCTACAAACAGTGTGCTAAAATACAGACTAAGTTCCATAAAGGAGAGATGCCTAATTCAAATTTATTTTGAAATAGAGTTGGTACAGATAGAAGACACAATGGCATATTTGAGTTAGAGCATTCTAACTGAGTATGTCAATGGCCTGATGTAGGCTTTCATATAAAGCATTCTTCAGGGCATTTCACATAATACATGAACAAAGACAGAAATACCACTCCTGTGGTTTCATTCTCTGCATGTCCTTACTCACAGGGGCCAGATGTCATGGCACAATCTATAAATGTCTTGAAGTAGAAGAAACTGAATTTTCCACTGATATGGTTGCATCCGAGTTACCTGTGATGTATGCCGTATGATGATTGGACAATTCTTTGCAGCAACATACACACTCAGTTGCAAGCAAATGTTCATATGCAACCAGCAGTGTCCTATGTCTATGGCAGTGCAGAGTCAACTTCAGTGCGATCCTTTGAATCGAAATACAATTGGCAAAATGCCTCTCTAATTATCTGCTCTAGACATACCCACACCCTGACATTGTTTACACGTGCTACAGTATTGCGACACACCTTAAAGCCCTTCACTGGGATAAATCTCACTTTTCAGATCACAACACATCATCTATTCAATTTCAACTACAGAGACTTATGCCTAGACATTCTGCAATTAATCCAGACATGATACAGAAAATGGGAGAGAGAAAGTTTCTGAATTTCATACCCTTTGTTCACCTAAATGTCTTTCTTTCCTTCTAATTGTACATGGAAGGAATTTAAAAACCTTTCACAGTGCAGCATTCTCACTTAATCCATGATAACGATGCCATAATACCTTTCTCCCATTGTTCCATAATTAAACTGTAATTAGCAATACTTTGCCAGGCAACAAAATTGTGTAGGGTTTCTATGACTTGGTTACCCTTGCCAATACAAAAATCCAGTCTGTTGAATTACTCCATAGAACACTCAGTGTAGCAGATATTTCCCATCTTTGAGAAGTGAAAATCAACCTACTCTGATCAAACTACCTAGCGCTACGATGGAATTTTTTCTCTCTTTTAGTTGTTTTCTACACTAAATATCTGACCATAGACTGGAGCTGAAGAAGTTATGTTTTATCAGGACAGATTCTGATGGTATCATACCTGTCCTTAATTCTAAGTTCAAGGTTAAAATTTCACATGAAGGCCAAAAACAAACATTGTAAACTATGATAACAGATAGCTGTCTAATAGATGGCCATACATAATAGCTGTTAAATATCAAACTAATTTTTGTCCTTGACACACAGGTAACTTTGAATTTCACCTAGACAGAAACTGTGGTCAAAAATACATGGGTCAAAAATACATGGGCTAAACAAAGAGGGACCACAATGACATGGTCATGCATATTTTTTGATCCTACTGATGTCCACGCAATCTTACATCATGGAAACATAATTTACACAATCATAAAAATGCAGTGTAAACAAGATACTGTGAAATATCGTAAGCAGTAGTTCAGATTTAAATTGTTTACTCGGACCGGTTCTGGAAAATGGCAAGATAAACCAAAGTTCTGTGTGACATGATAATGACAGTATGATATGGTGACTCACACTCATATGACAAAACTAGCCAGACTTGCCAATACTAATGACTGTATTTATCTGTTAATTCCACAGGGATAGTTAAACCTCTTAATGGTTGATGTGTGCATAGCGGATGAAGTGGCTTTCATATAGATTATGTAATAGTTTTGATTTGTCAGATTTTCCTTTCCAAAGTCACATTGGTCTGCTCTTTATTACTAAATTGAACAGACAGATAATGCCAAGCTATCAATAAGCTAACATTCTAATTATTCCTTTGCAATGAAATGCAGTATTAAATACTAGATGCTATTTTCAAAAAAACACTAACCCTATATTTAGATCTGAAATGTGAAATATTTTTCCTCTGTTAAAGGTTGAGAAGTATTACAATACACTTCCCCTTGTAACATAAGCCAACACTACATTTGACAAATAATATCAAGCATTTCCAGTTCGATAATCCACAATGAGGTGGATATGGACGTGAAAGAAAATTTTCATGAGTCAAAAATTGAATTATCAATCTATCATAATAACTGCCCTTCAATACTCTTCCCCCAAAAGTGGTGCTGTGAGCCAAGAATGAAGTCTCTACTTTGAAACTGTTCATGCAAAGCCTTAGCCAGTCTCAATGGCTTACGACAATGCAAACAAAATGTAAACAAATTTTCTGATCCAGCATCCATAACACTGAGAGACCTGATTTAGCCTCTGTGAATAACGTTTTTAGTTTTCCTCTTCTTGCAAAATACTATTTTGACAAAAAGACTTCCCAGATTTTTAACACTTCTCTTCAGATCTATAACACAGTGTCTGGATATGTATTAAGAAAGTCAACATGAACATTGTTTGACCATCTGTCTGGGTTTGAAAATCACATACATGGGTACAAATCTGTGTGGGCTAAGACGTCTTTTAAGGATATACCAAAGATGCCAATCAAATGTCATTTTGTATTTGCATGGATTTAAAAAGCATCACACAGTCTTGCCCTAATCTGATATAAAATTCACTAATGTTGTACCAAAGGGTATTCTAAGTCTGGTCATAAATGAGTTTGCTTTCCTTTATTGGGTTATACTAGCAGTAATACCTGAACAATGTTATGGCCTTCATTTAACTATTGGCAAATGTCTTCAGGGAACGGCTCCAGTGGCTTTCAGTAATCAGTGCAAACTTAAAACATAGCATCATTGCTGAGCACCACAGCATGTCTAGACTATATTTGTTAGTGACCTACCTTCACTGACATCACCTCTAGCTGCAGCTTCTAACAGTGTAACATTATTTGCAAAGTTCACACGTTTCCTTTTAGCAGATTTGTGATGATGATGCAGCAGGCCTTTGCGTTCCTTTTTCAATCGTTCCTTCTCATGCTGGTTGTACCTCTTCAACTGCTGAGTACGTCTTTTCTTGGCGTGTTTGAGTCTTTCCTGAGCTGTCATTTTCTCAACAACGGTGATTTCAGCGATGAGGTCACTATGTTCTGTCATGGTTTGCTTCATAGAGGGCACTTACAAACAGGGTTTTTCCTGTTGCTTGTGGAAGAGGTGTCACTAAACAAAGTAAGCAAATACATCATGGTAATTTTGTTAATAAATCTATCATAACAATGAATGGCCAAAAAATATACCTATGTAGCAGTATATTGACTATTTTGGGTGAATATTTCATAACAGCATTATGGAGCAATGTGTGGTGTTTACACATGAAATGATGCATCGTGGTTCACATGTAGACAAAACTGTGAGACTGAGAAGTGAGTATATATAAATGTTCGTGTCAAATATGCTTTTTTTCTTCCTAGTGCCAAAAAATTTTAACTACATATGTATTATTCTAAATTACATAATTACAAAATTTGGTTAAGCCATGGAAATGCACAGTGTTTGTTGGAATGTACACTCAAAAATATTTATAGGTTATGTCTTAGTGAATTGAAATTATTGGCAAACACAAAACTTTTAAATTGAGTTAACGATATGCATATAATTTGTCTATTTATGTAAAAACAACACTACCGAAGGCAAATAAAAATTCAGCTTCTGTTCAGGTACTTATTTGATCATCTAACCATGAAGTGAGCGTGATCTAACATACCTAATGGAAAGTTCTTGAAAATAAGTTACCGATATTTGGACAATCAATAGATATGATCAAATGACATCACTGATGTGTGACCTGTACATGACCAATATGATACTTATCAACTTTGACCTAAATCTGATAAGTCCTACCTGTGATGGTCATTTGCATTATTTACTTGTGATTGCAAATGTGTACATGGGTTAGACAAATAAGTAGGGTTGGGATGGATTTTGACAACTGTTGAGGGCTGATTGTTGATATTGTACATTTGAAAATTTACATAGTAGACAGAGCAATATTGATTGGCGGTATACCATTTGCTTATTGAATGGATGTCCTCCATTCCTATAAGAATTCTTCTAAGGCCTTTAACTAAATATGGATAAAAATAACAATGGACTGACACTGTCTTCATGAAATTAGTAATGCATAACACTTGAACTTTTGGTGTCTTTATCTGATTGTACTTTCTAAACAAAAAAAATAGTCAAAATGTGTGCGGCTGGCAAACCTCTCTTTCATAATTGCAGCGAATATTGTTACACATAACAGACAATTTATTCGACAATTTATTGACAGTGAAGCTGTCAAGCCTATTTTGGGAGGAAAAACAATAATGACCTTTCACCTTGAAAATGTACGTTCAGTCAAAAATCGCCAAGATTCCCATTCACAGCACTGTTACAGATTTTGCTGGGAATGCAAGTTGTTCACAACATTTTAAAACTGTTGATTCATGTCGATGTACTACAGTATCCTGTGGAGGGTTGATGTGCTTGAAACAATTAGATTGTCGACGGTTATCTCATTTCAACTCAATAACGATAATGGTTCTGTTCCAACTCAATTATAATTACGTAAACACTTGATAGAGATGGTCCTGTCTGCATACTTTGTTTCAATGTGTGTCAGACAGAGAAAGTACAAAAAAACTTCCGCTTTTTAGAAACATCGACACACATTCATTGAGTTAGCCATCAGCTCAACTGCTCAATATTTACCCACACTCAAAAATTATAGTTACGGAAACGTCAAAATAACTGGTAATCCGGTGTGAACAAGATGTTACCACAGTGTTTGACAGGTCTCTGCGATGAGACCCAATGCATTACCTCTAAAACGACGAAGGCTGGTTTGCAAAATAAATCATGAACTACGGACTGTAAACTACAGTCTGCAGCTACTGTGATACGCTGTAACTATAAGACCTGGCACTGTGCTGGTACATTTTCACTGGTGTATTTTGAGAACTCAGTGTTTGAGAGGTGGAAAACCATGTTGTTGAAAATGAAGCACGAAAATCGCCCTCACACTATAAAAGTATGGCAGAATAGTTCAAAAACAAGCCAGTTCGACATAGAAAAACTACAAGAAACATTTAAATTTACCTTTACAAGTAGGATACCGTGGTTATAAGTTTACGATCTTGCTTGTCATCCAGCGTAAACTCGGTGCGATCGACTGTTATGTAGGCGAACAAGCACAGCAGTGTTCCCCGCCGACCGACAACTTCCTAACGGAACTGCTCGCAGACGTATACCCGATTTAAGTTACAATAGAGCTAAGTACATCGGGGAGGGTACTTTACTGACCAAAGTCAACTGCAATTCTTCCAAACTGGATCACAAGAGATACAGTCATTTTCGGACGTAGCCTAGCGCCATTTTCGACCACTACCTTGTCACAGTCGATGACTGAACGAACAGGTATCAGCACAAACCACTTAGATACAGGGGTGGTAAGGGTCTCGACTACAACAGGGCTTTCCCAATATTCAGGTAATGTGCTGTGTGAGACATTCCCTGAATCAAGCATATTATTCACCAACAACAGCACCTAGTAGCTTGAGCTGAAAATTTCTTGAGGGATACAGAGGAAACACAATTTGTCCCTCTCACACTGATAAATATGGGAATTCGAGCACTTGTTACAGCGGGGCGTCTTCAACCCCGCTGTGCCTAATTTGCATAGTCTTTCACGTTGAAGATAACTGTCCCCGGTAAAGTGTCCTGAGCTACACTCTTGTGTCCCGAAATAATTACCACCCTTCCGGAAACTTCTAGAATACATTCCGCCCAAGTCTCAAGCAAACATACCATTGAGAAATGTTTGAAGCTCTCCTGGTGTAAGACAATGAGTAAATATGAAGGAAAATGTGCAATTTCGAATTTTACCATTCCATATATTCAGATTTTTGCTGTTTCATTTTCTCATTATATGTTGGTCCCAGTTATTAAGGATATGTACAAAAATATTAGGGATAAAAATAACTATCGTCCTATTACGCTATTGCCTCAAATGTTTTGAAATATGTCATCTTGTGCAAAATTGAGTCTTTTCTTGAATCTCCACCATATCAATTTGGCTTCAAAGCTAGCCATTGTATGCTTATCAAGAAGTAAATTAATTACTATCGAAAGCATAGTAGCAATGTAATTATTACCTTCATGGATGCTTCGAAAGCCTTCGACCGTGCTAACCACAGAACATTATTCAAGAAGTTGATCACTCGCGATGTACCTATTTGCTTTGTCAGATATCTTCTTTCATGATACAGATCCCAGTGTATCTCCATAGGGTTGTTGTGTATTAGAAAGTTTCACCGTCATAACGTCATTAAGCAGGATGGAGTCTTGGCTCCCAAGTTTTTTAATTTATATATTGATGATTTGAGTCGTACATTGAGTAATTCTGACGTTGGTTGTAACATTGGTAGTATTTTTGTAAACCACCTTATATATGCAGATATTTGTTCGATAAGCCCATCTGTGAAGAGTACCATAGAACTTATTATTATTTGTGGCAAATACGGTGATATTCATGACATTATTTTCATTGCTGAAAAAAACGCGGTGTATGTGTGTGGTTTCAAATAGATATCAGATGGAGCGCATTCCTTCAGTTTATCTGGCGAAGGCCAACTGAACATCAGCAGACTCCAGGTTGTCTGAGTTGAAACTGCAAGTTCCCGACTGTACGGTAGTTTCACTTGCTAAGTACAGCGCCATCGTTTTTAGTTTTACTTTTCTTTCTTTTTTATATGGTACAGAAATCATAAAATCTTAAAATGGTGTTGCAATTATAAATTAACGTCATACAGTTGCTGTCTGATAAAGTTATTAATTTGATTCACCCCTACCTCTTTTTTTAATTTCTCTTTATTTATTTATTTATTGAATATATAAAAGCTGGCTAGGAATTTAGTTAGAGACATAAAACAGAAGAGATATTAAAGGATCAAGTGTAGGGAAAACAGAAATAAGATCACCTTTCCACAAAAAAATAAATCAATTGGGCACCGCAGTGTTAACAATGAAATTCAGTCCCGTCTTCACAGTGGTTGTTAGAACAATATGGGATAATTCAAATGTCATGCAATTGATAATTTAAAATTCAAAAGGTAAATGTGTACTGGTAATTATGTAAGTTTCAATACAGGAAAAGTGTCACACTTGCTTTTGTTAAGACAGCTGAAGATATTTGGGCTGAATGGATTCTTCTCAACTGTACATGATGGCATAGTGCAACCATATTTTAAAAGAATATGTGACATCACCCCAAAAACCATGGAATATGTGGTATGGACATACATATATATTATCTTTACTTGGATCAAATGAATTACCCATTGTGATGTGGCCTTCAACAGCTCATATTCAAAAACCTTCCTCCAAGGTAATTCATATTCATAATCTTTAATATTTGTGATCAAAATCTTTGCAAAATAGTTATCTATCGTTAAGTGTCTTAGTCATAATTAATGCAAAAATAAAACTTTATGTTATGTTATGTTATGTTATGTGGGTGAAATGGAAGGTGTTTAAACATTTGAAAGAACTACAGGACACACACTGTTTGTTTTGATCAATTTTGTGTTTCTTGTGCTTCACAGCTTCAGAGAGGGTTATCAAGTTTTTTTCATGAAAATCACTAATTTTGTTTCAAAGAATGCTAAATAATTGTGATAAAATAGTGACAATTTATTTATAAATTGTCAGTTTCCACTTAGAACATGATCAAAGATGCTGAAAACAGACTGTGATATATGTGGATAGAAATAAACAAAGCAACTGCAAACAGACTGATAAAAGCAGTCACAACATTTTTTACAAAGTAGAGTTTTCAGATATGATTTAAAAACTCCAGAAAGGCTTGAAGAAAGATGAATGCTCAGTGGAAGAGTATCCTAAATAAAAGAATATGCAACAGTAACAGTACAAATTTCAAATTTCTTTGTGTGAGACTGCTTTATTAGAGTTTAATGACTCGTCATCGTCATCTAAAAAGTTCAACAATGCTATCCTGATTTGTCATTTTAGAGACTTTTTTATACAGATGCACAGACTTCGCCTACAAATGAACTTTAATACAATCAAACCTCATAGCAAAAGGTCACACTAGACTTTAGCATTAAGGGAAAAGTTTAAGTGGACAGATGTATGTATTAATTCAGACTAAGACCAGCAATAGACTAAACAGATCAACTTTATTGAATTTAAGAAGCACCATTACAAACAATAATGAAACGACTTTCCATGATTATTTAACCTCTGTAAATTTATAGAACCTATCACATTTCAATAATTATTGCATTGCCATTGTAATGGTATGGGAAGTAAAATGCTGGTATAACTTTCTGAATGATAATCTACCACAAATTATCTGTTACAGGCCTTGACTTTGACCTTTGACTTGATATATTGATGGCTAGATAAATCAAAATGACCTAGTTAAATTTATCCTTTACACTTGTAATGTACATGATTACAAATATTTCTAGATGAAACAAAAATTAAACTGATACTTTTTTACTTTTTCAATACTTTTTCTCAATTTAGTTTAATTTAAACTTCTCTGGTTGCAAAATCTTACTTCACCAAAAGCAAACAATTTCACCATAACTATGCTGCATATAACTCCTGGTATCTACTTTATACTGTATTGAGCAAACTGACCTTTGACCCCATGATGATGATTGACATCATATAAATTGCACAACAACCACAATGGCTTCACTAAACTACTCTAACAGTTCTGTCAAAAACTGAAACAGTGCTCTGATCTTTATATTGTTTGATATGAAGCAGTTTACAGACTTGAGTAAAGCAAATTTTAAACCAAATACTGTATTACAGATTGTCTTCCACACTTGTGAGTGGTCATGAGTAAACTTACTATGTATACCTAACTTAAAGCTTGATACACTTGGCATTAAAACTTGTGAAAACCTGAAGCTTTCTAGGCAATACAATTGTGTTTTTCATGTCAGTACATCTAAACCAGATAGCCATTGGTTGCACTAGTGTCACAAATCTTTGCCAGACAAGTATTCGTTTTCCTGCAAAATGTTCAAGTGTAGTAAAATACATTCAGAATCTTTAGTTTATAGTAAAAATATAAAAATTCATGAGGTAAAAAAAAGCAGCAAAAGTGTATATAAATATACTTCCTTTGATATACCGCTAAGATTTTAGACTGTGTGCTGTCACATGTATATCCTGCACTTTTTCCTTCTTCAATTCAAGAATTTCTGGAAAATTCTGTGTATCAGCCCTAACAGTGACACATATGATCTTAGTCTCACAGTAGTGCACATGGACAACAATGTTCACATAGCTCATTTTTCAGCATCAAACTGAACTCTTGAACATACATGGTCATTTTTGTTGAATGTACAGGCACACTAATACGAATATGGGTCTGTATCTGCATTTCATTAATATTTTGAGTACACTGTCTGTGATAATTTTCATGCTAGACGATGCAATCACCATAGGGTTCAATGGGTTTTTACAAGTCAGAAAAGTGGCAAAACTGTAACAATTGTAACTCTACATGATCACTTCTTCTAATCTTGCAAGATGACAATATAACAGACAAATAAGTGCAACATATATTACAGCCCTATACAGGGAACTATGGGATTATGAACCCAAGGGTTGATGACCATTTGCCTGACATCAGGAGGGCAAATGTTCTCCTGCCTCCAGCGTACATAGTTCCTTGTTGGGGATTTAATCTTTCATTACATGCCTCCACGATGAATTTCATGTACGTTTCCTGGTTTGATTTGCAAATGATAATCATATTCTTAAATTAACGGACAGATAAAAATCCATAAAAAAAAAAATTTTGTCATTGAAAAGCATATAAATGTGTTTGAATCAGTGGTACCAGGGTTTCTCAGGGTCAGCTTTAGTCAAGTGATGAATTTGCAGCTTGTCAATTATCAAAAAATTATCATTGGATTCTACAGCTGTGTCTGATACAGTGTAATAGTCATTATATGGTAACTATACACAAGTCTGTTCAGGACAGTTGGTCATCTTTTGACTTTCTTTTAGTCCTGTCTTTTGTTTCACGTTGAAAGTTTTTTCTGGTATTTATTTGGTTGACTGGATCATTCTAGTACATGTGAAACATGAAGATAGCTTTCTGATATGAGCCTGACATTTTATCACAAAAGCACTGAAATGATGCATTTGATTCTCAAAGTCCCCTATTGGCTATGCACAGCCTCTTTGTCACACACAGATATTCCCTCTAGAAGTCCAGCCATGTAAAGTTCATATAGTATGGCAGTTCATTGAGCTAGGGTATGCTAAGCTTAATCATTATGGGTGAATATACAGACAGAGGGATGGAATAACAGGAATAATATCAGCAAGGGGCTGTAATGTATATGTTAAGCCTGAATAACAATCATGAGATAGTGTTGACACTTGATTGCTTATTTCAGTTAGCAAAATTAGATTAAAATAGAACTGGCAAGATTGGTGATGAACACTGGGTCCATGCTAAGATATAATACAAGTCAACACTGTCCTAAGGGGTATCTTTGTATTCATTCATTATACGGGCCCCCTCAGACAAGTAAAGAAAATGGGCACGGTGTTCTATAGACATGCCACAAACCTTAGATTAAATGTAAATAGCCATGATAATGCCCCAAATAATTTTGCAATTAAATATTGGCATTTAACGATACAGAAAACTATTGTGTACATGGCCATTATCACATCTAAGGCACCAACCACTTTGCTTGATAAGAAAATGGCTATGAGAGAACATAGCACTACAAACAATCAGAATGGAAGGCATTGACATATATCTTCCCTTAGAAAAGTTAAAACTATAGTAGCTGTAAATTTTGATGTACTTTCTGATATTCCTGGTCTGTCTATTAAATATACTTTCTTGTTTGTTCAACTCCTAAAACCAAGCTGTAGTGCAGTGTATTCAATTTGTCAATGCAGGGTCATTATGTATTATGTCAAATGCCATTGTTGAAGGATGTCTTCGATTAGACATTAGACTAGTCTAGACTAGTCCATGTATCTTTGTATATAGTACACAATTCATGGTCTTGTAAACTACCTATTTCTACATACTCAGGGAAAATATGAAGACATATCTGCTATATATTACAAAATTTGTAAAAATACTGAAGAACTTACAATTTATGTCCCTTTAAATGCATCACAGTCCTTCTAACAAACCAAACAGCAGAGAATGCCACTTGAAGAGTTGTGCATTTACACAATGTGAAGACGAGAATAAACATTCTTTTCTCAGTCAGAATCAAGATATCAAGATTTTTGAAATATGGCAACACTTCAACAAGTTTGGTCTGTAATGCCAATATCTAAATTGTCCAAATGCATTATACCACCAATGTGCAAAATTTGTTTAGTTTTAGTTGTGTCATAAACAATGGCATTTGAGTTGATTTAACACTCAGTCTGATAAATTTAACATCATTTCAGAAATTCTGTTATCAACCTATCAGAGGGATAAATACTTTTGTGTTTTGACACAAATTATATCCTGCTTATCTTCCTTCAGTCAAATTCAAACCTGGTTGAAAACAAACTGAGAATTTTTGTACCATTCCAACCCCTTTATGCATACCCTGTCGGAGTTACATAGTTGAATCATCCTGTTGTGGTCAAAAGACTATCCCCTTTGAGTGCTGTAATTTTTCAAACCAAAATTTTACACTTTACCAATTTTTGTACTTTTCAGGTATTTTTTTTTTTATAATTTTAGACCAAAGGGACATCACTTTTCTTTGGCTACAGTTTCTGATCAAAGTTTTGGGAAAAATCTGAAAAAATGACAGACATATTTATAGAGTTAACAAAAATTGACTTTGGCACTCAAAGGGTTAAACTACACTACATTAAAATACAAGCTATTTCTCATGAGGTCAAAGGTGACAGGTGTACCAACAATGCTCTATTGTTTTCTGTACAGTGCCACCACAATAGGAGACAGTGTTGCGATTACTCCAAAGCAAATATACTAAAAGTATAATACACTGGACTTAAACTTCAAGAACCATATGTACACTAACAGCAATTCAGTCCAAAACAGGTAATTTTTTATCACAATGCTTGTAAAAAAGTAAATTTCACTAAAAGGTCTCAAAAGCCTCCATTAAAGGTAACTAGTAATTTGGTGTTGTTTGGCATCTTACATTGTAACACCACATACAGTAGTAGTAGTTCAAAAGAATCTGCGCTGTCCTCAGTGATAAGTTGCAAAACTATAATGTCAAAAATTAACTTTCAAATCTGTAGGTTTCTTGCATCTTAGGGAGGAAAAGTATAATGTATACCTGGAATAACAAATCTTGACAGTGAAATGCTTCTATTAATTTCAGCATAGGACAGAATTATCACAAAAAGGGTTTGTATAAGCAGTCAACCTCTGTTACTTAATTTTTGGTGATAAGTGTTTGAGTGGGTCTAACATTCAAAATTCAAAATTTTCACATTTTTTGCCACTTTGCAATATATGACATAATATCAATAACACTACATCTCTCATGATTTTTACCTTAAAGGATCAAAGATTGGTATACTGATATATTTCAAAAAAAGTCCTTTCATCTGTTACTTTAAGTAATTCAAATCATCAATTGACAGTGTTGTTGTAAATTTGCAAGTTAATACAATAGAAGGATACCAGTATCTCTATACCTCTTAAAAAAATACCAAAATTTATCTTACTGATGCTAACATTTAAAGTGTAGAAAAATGGTAAGCTTTTGAGTCATATCTTAAGGCACACTCCACATAGATAATGCATTCAGAATCATAGAAGGACATCCCTTACAAATATACAGTGTATTGAAATATGGATTGGTAAACACTGGTTGTTTGCTTTGCTTTGATGAGGAAGTAAATTAATGTTTTTATGAAAAAACTGACACAAACAAGTTTATAAATGTTCTGTTATGTTTCCAAAGTGCTGTGCTTGTTTTTGTATCAGACAAGACATTAGTCAATGGTAATCCAGTGATTACAATTGCGACTAATATCTAACATGTTTCAGTCAGTACTAAGACACTTTATAAATTGATATATGAATTACATACCAATAAAGAGATGATAAAAATTTCTCTATGGTAGAATAACTCAAATGTCCAAATAGAATTTTGACTCCTAAGAAAAAAACTGGGAATTATGAATATGACTAAGATTAAAATCATTTACAGGTCTCCATTTTAGAGATGTATCCGAACTTTAGCAAATTTTACGTTTGAAGGATGAACAGCTAATAATTATTTTAAAATGTAAATCGCTGATTAATTATGATTTTGAGTAAATAAACACACAAAGTTTTTCACTAATCTACATTATATACACTTATCCTTTATTAATATATTCACTATTAGTGTCAAAAGAATGGCTTTTCTTGATAATATGGGGAGTGAAATTTTTTCAGTAAATAATCAAATGTACTTCTGCATTACCGCTGAAAATTGCTGATACTAGACAAAGCCTCTGAGATTCAATTACATGTATGTCCTTGGCAAAATCTATGTACATCATATGTACTTGTAAGTATATCAAGAAATAAAACTATCAATAATAATTAAGTTATAACATTTCTAGAGATGTTCATTATGATATGCCATCTTCATATTTGTTCAGCACTTGACATATAAGTAATTCAAAGATTTATGTTATGGCCAGCTTGACTGTGTGCCTTTTTGTTAAACCAGTACTATCAAAGTGATATTGACCTTGATATGACCTTCAAAATGCAGACTTTGTGTAAGGCCAGAAATAGACATGAATCTAGCACTTGATATTTTTGCTGTTGGCAGTTACTTCAGGACCAACCAACATTGGCATCCAGGGATGATTTTCCAATTCTGATTTTAGTGTGTAGCTTTCCAGTTGAGGACATCTAAGTAAAATACCGTCGATGGTCTCCCTATCCAGTACACAATAGCAGTGTAGTGACTTCAGACGTAGGGCATTGTCAGCCAGAGACAGTAATGCACGTTGAAGTTCTGGCGATCCCTTTCCATGCAGAACTAGTTTTTCCAAGGTTTGCCCATAGTAGGCAGAAGCTAAGGATATCTCATGATGGAGAGTGGTAAAAGTATCCATTCGTAAGACTGCCACGGGAATGGAGGGCTGCAGTATGCCGGATATCTTATGTAATGGACATGTATGATCAAATCCAAGGCACACTCTCAAATCTGGATGTTTCTTTGCTAGTGCTTCCCATGCACTGTCGGGAATATACTTTCCATATTTTTCCTCCCGTCGGCACATGATGGTGATTTTCTTAAGAGGTACTGGGTGTTCTTCTGCCAGTTCAAGGATAACTTCTTCTGAAATACTGCAGTAGAAGAGGGCTAGTTCCCTTAGCTTGGGACATTTCTTCACAACATTCAAAATGCAATAAGGAGTGACTGTACATGTATTGCTGCTAAGTGAGGTGTTAAGAATATTCAATTTTTCAAGAGTTGGATGATTTTCAGCAAGGAGGTTGAACAACAGATCACTGTAGACAATGCTCATGCCACTCAGATCTACCTTTCGCAACCTGTATACCATCTTACAGTCTGGATCTGGTGGCCCAAAAAGTTCAGCTAGAGCACTAAGGATTTCACCCCCTTTGAAAAACAAGGGATTTTCACCTATAAAGTTTAGGGTAAACTCTCGTAGTTTTCTTTCTTTGCACCTGGCCAAGCTGGTGATAACTTTGCATGTATTTTCTTGGTTGGTTCTCTGTTTTTGGTCGACAGCAATCTCAACAGACTTCAAGACAGTTCCATACTTTTCAAGACACTCCAATAATGAGGAGTCTTTCTCCTGTTTGAATCAAATTTAAATTGTTTCCAAAGTTGCGGATGGTGGAAGCATTCACGCCAATACTTGCATACCAGAGAGGCTTGTATTCTCTCTTGGAGTGAGAGGGAGTCAAAAATCTGCAGCAAAATGTGTTCTGGTAGACTACTCCAGCTGAACTGTTCCATTTCTGGTTTCACAGGTGACGTTCAACAATGTGAGACCACTCCTAGCAGGTATCAGTGCACAGCTGAAAAATAAATAAAACCACCTTTTGTTCAGATAATAGGGTCATGAAAAGTGTCCTTATATGGTAAAGTATGGCAAGCCAACAGGACTACACTCATATGAAATATCAATGCTCATATTGAAATCGACCTTTGAACCAAACCTGTATAACATAATGGTGCTCAGCTTTCTAAACTGGCTCTGTGCTGAAAGCAAAATACTAACCAAAACTGTAGAGGACTGACTCACTTCCATAACATACAATTACATTGTTTTCTATGCACCCCATACGGTGGTCATTCCCACTGCACTGGTAGAGTGTCTAATATGATTGACATATCAAAATGTCAGACATTTTTACAGCGACGGTGGTCCTTGTCCCCTCGATCATCGACGATTTGTCGTTTAGACACCTGTTTCGCAAACGCATTATAAACAAATGCAGACACTGACTGCAGTTCAAGTTGAGTTATACGATACAGCAGCCGACATGCATTACATCATCTAGCCTTATCGCTAAATCTAACGTCACCCTGTTCTCGATCCCATGATGGTTTATTCAACACGGACTGTTTTGCTGCACACTGCAGACATGAATGACCCGCATTATTCTGGTTGACAATGCCACACTTTATGAAATCAACAGAGAAGACTGACGAAAATCAGTTTTATACACTGCAACACGGGGTTACACTTACACTGAGGCATCTCTAATGACAGAATCCAAGACGGGGTCTATTGTTGACTGATTACCAGTTGATTATATACGCACCGTTATACGTAAATAACACTTTTTTTCTATTGTAAAGAACAACAATACGCTATCTGTTTATATCATCAAGAGAAATTCCACTTACCGGATCAACGAAGGTAGTCCGACAACATAAACATCGCAAGTTGCAGAAGTTATTGCGCACTGCGTTCGTCGTCACACATTCCTGCACAAATCAGATCGCATGATCCAGCGTTGTGAATTTGGCTGCGGCGGATGTTGTGAAGCCAGGTATTCCAATTTGCCTCTAGAGGGCGCCGTAAGCAGACATATAGCTTAAGCTTAAAATCTTTAGGGACTGGTCAGTTTCTTCGGCCTGGTGGGGGGGGGGGGTGGATTATTTTTTGCCAAAAAGTGGCTGACCCCCCCCATTCCAACTTTCGAAAACAGGGTGACCCCCCTGTGCGCGACAAAGGTAAAACAAAAGGTGGAATATAAATTGAATAATTCAGTGTGTGTATATATATATATATATATATATATATATATATATATATATATATATATATATATATATATATATATATATATATATATATATATATATATATATATATATATATATATATATAATTTTATATCATTCAGTCATTCTGTGTTTTAATGAAATTGTTGTCATGTCAATTGTAAGATAGGAACTTAAAAGTGTCAATTCTAAAGTTTGAATACAGTATTTTGAATGAGCTGTGAATGTACTCCACTCTTTTTATGCATAAGCAGATGTCCAGAACTGTTGTAAGAAAAATGTGATTGTGAAATATTAGTGCATGTTGCTTTCTAATACTGAATTCTCATAGAGAAAACAGAAAAGTATCAGGAACTTGTAATGCTTTTCATATGAACTGCAGATTTCATAATGATTAGTACACTTTGCAAAACAGACTTTTAATTTACAGACATCAAGATATATCTGACATATATCTCTGATATATTAATTTACTGCGCCCAAAGGGCCCTGAAAAATATTAAACATCCAGATATCTCTGATATGTTTATATATCTGATATATGAAAGTCATGCAGGTGAAAGCCATGCTGAAAAATATTGTTTGATATTTTAAAGAAATGTTCCAAAAGGGCACGCCGAAAAATTTTAAACATACAGGTATCTCAGATATATATATGTCTGAAATATTAAAGTTTGCACTAGGACAGGGCTCTGAAAAACATGTCTTATTATTATTGAAGTTACGCGCCCAAAGGGTGCGCCGAAATATGCAACTGAATGAAATTTGTAGCTGGCACAATGCATTTTTCGCAAATATGAGCCATGTCGAAATTAAAAAACACACTGACCCTCCCTATTGGGCATTTAAAAAACATGGTGACCCCCTATCACCAAAGTCAAAAACAGGGTAACCCCCTCCCCCCATGAATCCACCCCGCCCCCCCCCCCCCGCCAGAGAAACTGATCAGTCCCTTAAATGTCTGATTTTTAAGGTTTTTTTCAGAAAAGTTGCATTGTAATCTTGACACATTCACAGTTATGTAGATTTGTTTTATTTGCGACTTTGTTGAAATAAATTTATCTTCTTCAAAAAAAGGCTTAAAATGTGCGAGCATTACTGGTGTTGACTGAATCTTATTTCTGATATTCTTTCTGGAAACTAAATTATTGCCACAGGATATCACACATAAGACAGTCTGCAGTGCATAACTGAAACTGACCACTTGTGGAAATGGAGTATTAGCATTGGACCATCTTGAAGGGACTTGGAAGATTTTCATAAACAAAAGTTAAGTCACAGTTGACTTATTTAAAGACTAATACATGTACACTACCCTCGATATACTTCAGTTTTCTTTTTTCTTCTTCGTTTTCTTGCTTAACATCAAATGGCTTTGGGAACGGACTAGACTAGCATTTGCTATTTTCCGTTTCCATTTACCCTTTATCACAGCACAACTCAGATGTACATTCATTATTGAACTGTAATATTATTATGATTAAGGGTAATAAAGATTATTATTATTATTATTATTATTATTATTACACTATGCAACGAAAAAACCCTTAGTCAAAGGAAAATAATATCTCTCTCCGCAGGTACTTTATGACATCCAATAGTGACACACCATGGCCATTTCATTAACAGATTCTACCAGGTTTCTGCTCCACAGACTCTCTATTGACTCAGCTGACCTCTTGTCAGCTATGCGACCTACTAGTATGTGGCTTGTTCCTGTCCAAATGCTTTTTTTGAAGAGTAACAAACACAAGCAGATAGTAATAACAATAATATATATTTTGTCTTTACCGGTAAGAATGGCTGATAACTCGATGGTGAGGGAGTGGTCAGCCCACTGGACATTTTGCATTTGTGATGTCATTTCCTATACCACTCCTCCATATAGGGTATGTACATTCAGTCTTACGAATGTGCAGAGCAGTATATAAGGCCCAGCATCTGTAGCTTTTGACATTTTTTTTGTAATTTTTCTATGTATCAGTATTGATTCTTTCTAGACTTTCTACAGTATGCTGAAACATGTACCACCAGGCATTTCACGTGTCAGCATAGACTGTGTATTTGCATCCTCAATATTGTTATTGTCGATAGTTCATTTCAACAATAACATGCACGTACATGCTGCATTGACCTGCCAAACACTGGTTTTTTCACCGTGCCATTTTCTACCAAAAATCTGTATTTGATCTGATGAATAGCCAAAACTCTTAGGGACAGATGATCACTGGACATGTACTTTGAAATCACGATAAAGAACGCCCTCTTTTGGTGGTACGATGCGACAAATCGCACGTATGACCCGATGACGTCATATGTATCCACTTCAAATCGGGATGTGTCGCGCTTCGTAACATGAGCACGTGACAACTTTCGGACCGCATCAAAACATCAAAACGTCTTCACTACACAACACGGCCACTCGGAAATTTGTAAATTCAAGTAATCGAACATGAAATTCTAGCCTGTTCATGCAGATTCCGCAATCAAGATTGAAGGTTAGTAAATAACATTCAGAAGATCAGCTCTGAACTACAACAGATTACAGTGATGTCAGTGTACATGTACCTTGTTAGCGAATACAGTAGTTCAGAGTTGAAGTTTGTCGACAGTACACACCGACACAGTTCCATCTTAATGAAGATCTTCGATCGTACTGCTGTTTCAAGTATATTTCAAAAAATATGACAGTTGTTACCACCCCGGTTACCACCACGCCGGGGTGCCAGTTCCCCCGGGCCGGTTCCTAGCTTACATCATGCGACAGATCATACACTGCATGCAGCGACGCCATGATAATGATATCGCCTAATTCGTCAGTTGTAGGGCAACACACATATACCTCAGTACTTACATTACCATAGTTTTGACATATGACCAAGAACTGCCAACTTTAGGAAAGTGTGTTAATAGAGAAAACTTACTTTTTGTGATAAGACTTCCTGCAGGACGCATACATGAAATCAAATCGGTTAGACTACAATGCAATCACATGAATTTGTTCAAATTCACTTTGAACTTGAAAGGGTTTTCGTTAAAGGAGGCACCGTGGTTAAGGTTAGGGTTAGTTTTAGTGTTACATCAATCAAAAACATAACATATAAAATTAGAAAAGAGAAGACTGGGGAGGGAGCCCTTAAGGGAAGTCTTTCCTTTTTCTTTGTCCAGATCACACATCATTTGCTGATAATCTACATTATTTTTCTTGTTTGAACATATAACTTTGCAAAAGTGTATTTTCACCCTTGTAATGCAGAACTATGGTACATAACAGTACTAGAAGAGTAGAATTTAGTCTTTCTGGTAAAGAATTCTGTGTTACAGAATAATGCAGCATATTCCCTCATTCCCTATATACAGGGGTGCTGAGTGAGACATAACCCTTTTGGATTAGGATTCATAAACTATTATACAATAAAGACTTAGTTTATTGAGTGGTTTCCTTCACATTGTAATAATTACCTACCTTTAAGACTTGCAAAAGATATAATCAGTTATTAATAATTGTGCATTTAATGTCAAGCAAACAATTTTAATATATAAGGCAGTACATCCAATTTTACACAGGCAGTGCTATGGAACCAGGTTCTACCACAAATGTAAGGTGTAAATGTTGGTTATGATATAATTTTGTGTCAGTTTTGTTCTCAATATACAAAGTGTTTGGATAGAATACCCATTCACAGACAGTTGCCAGTCATGTTTTCCAGTTTTTTGTTTAATATTTAAACATTGAAATATGATACCCATCTATGAACAAGGTACACTTTGCATCATATGTTATTGATAATATGTGGTCAACAGATTCATCTCAATAGTTCTTGAATGTGTGACTTGTCCTGAAAGAAGGAAGATTGACATAGTGCTGCCTTTCCAGATATTTAAAAATGTCAAAATATTTGCGCTCCTTGTAGTAGATCTATTATATAAGTAGTTTAATATTAACTTATTACCAAAGATGTTTTCTCACATAACACCAGGGTGACATGAGTATAAATGCCATTTATACTTTTTGCCATATCATTACTACAGAGGACATCAGTTGAAATTGTCATGACAAAACTGACCAATGATTGACATCAGTTTAACCTCCACTGAGCTGTACACATCACCAGGTTCATTTGGAAGAATTGTAAATGAGTAAGATATTCAGACTAAGTGGGCGTAATTAATGCCTTACTTAGATTTCCTTTTGTTCTAGATATTAGATAATCACTTCAATTTGATGTATTACCACAGTAGCCTTACAGATTATATCCAATTCCATCAAACTACAAAACACAAGGGCATATGATTAATTAGATGCAATTTTATTTTGCAATATCAATTAAATTCACAGAGTATTTCAATGATGCTTTGTCGATTTCTCACAGGAAAGAAAATTTTCAATCAAGGCAAGTGACGGAATGGGAACATGAATTAACATTTCCTGGAGAACAATGATGAGTTAACATCTGTTAAAAGTTGCTCACCTCCAAGTGAAGTGAGTCATATGATACAAAGATACCAAGATCTGAAATCACTGGCAGTATTTGAGTTGAATAATGTCTGATAATGAACTGAATTTGGAAGTGGATGTAAGTACCCATCCAGGGTTATTTCTGAGAGGTGATCGGCACAAGGAAGGAGCAGCTAAAGAACAGGTATGTAATATTATTGCTTACTTGCAGCAATTTACTTACAAGCTTTATTTTAGCATTGTTCAGGTGAAGAAACATGAAATAGGTTTTAAAAACTATATCATGAACTCTGATACTATCTGATTGGCTAGCCTCTATCATTTTGCTGTTGCATACATATTGTAGGTTGTAGGAGTACATGTAACTGCTTGCTAATTTGTGAATGTTGATACCCATATACATACATGTACATTGAAAGGCACTGTCAAACTTCTGGAGGTAACATTTGTTGGGTAATGATTCCTAAACTTAACCAGTAAGTTGCTCATTACAATTAAATCAGTGCCCAAATGCCCAAGGGTCACCACTGTATCGTAAATAGATGAATCAGGATATAGATTTTTGATGAGGTGTCTTAAAAATTTGGAGTGAGTGTTAGGTATATTTTGTTATTTCTATGTGTGTATATTTAACCCTTTTCCTGCCAAGTCGGTGAAAATCTGCTTGAAATTCGGTGTAGCCAGAATCTAAGCACTGGTGACCGTTATTCTACCAACCCGGTGGAAATCAGGCCCTTTTTGGGTACCCCCTTTCCTGCCAAGTCGACGGCACTACGTTTTGCTATACCCTGTGCGTTTAGGGGTCATCCGAGGAGAGGTTTTCTGACAAGGAACGCTTTTTCCCCTCGAAATGGGTTCGCAGGGAGTCGATAGACAGGGAAAGGTGCAGAAACCTGTCCGCCAGTCCCCAACACCCGAGGGGGGCTGGTTTTTTTTTACCGCTTTTTAGCGGACTTGGCAGGATAGCATGGTGACGTTTTCTGGCGGAGTTGGACGTACTTGGCTGCCTGGCACTATAGAGATTGCTGCCGAACTTGACCAACTCGGCAATGCTAATCTAGAAGGCTACCTCTTGTAAACGACTTGGCAGATGGTGCCGATGGTGCGAGACGAAAGTCACTTATTCAGTTGTGCATGACTGAAAATGAGAACGTATTTTTGGCGGGACGGATCGATTTGTTCCTCCGATGGAGCGGATGTGAACGACTCGGAAATACCATTACAAACTGGTGTCCGACGTACAAAGCTGGGCTTCAGCTCTGCAAGTTCAAGCCGGGCAACGTCCTTCACCGCCTTGGCCGTGCCATTCAATGGACGTAGCTTTGGATTTTTTATTTATTCCATCGTCCGAAGTATTGGCTTTGGTTTGCAGGCAAACGTTTCCTCTTGCCGACGCATTGCTAACTACGTACGCTGTTTGCGTACAGAGAATTCAAAAGGGTACATAAGGTCAATGCTACGGGATACCGCCTGCACTTAGCAGTTACTGCTTTTGTTATGCAAACCAGCTAGCAGTACAATATGGCTGCCAGGCATGTGGACACGTCGATGGCTAGAACAATGGAAGCATATTGCGTTGTACCCATGCATCGCAAAAGTGAGACTGACGACTTGGGTGTAGTGACTGGTTATCACTGGTTAGCTGCAGCCCAAGCCATGTAGGTACAAACCCGTACCTGACTGAGACCACTCGATTAAGTCGGTAATGAATGGTAACACTCGTAAGCCAACTCCCAAATGAGCTGGCTAAACTACGTGGAGCTGTGCTTCAATGGCTCAGCCATGTTGTTAATACAACGGCAAAAACGTAGTTTTTGTGCTACACTGCCAAGTCGTTGAAGGTACGTATTCAATTGACCCTACCCTGGGGAAACAGGACAGGTTTGCCGGTGCTGCCACACCCCTAGCACGACCCCCAGGGTCTCTGACTAACAGACGAGTGAGGTGATGTTTGTGCCTAGCGGACGTGCGCAATACTGAAGGAGTTTATTTCAGAAAAAATAAACATGAAACGGCAATAAAATGACGCACTCCCAGGGGCAAACAAAGCCGGTGACCTCAATTTTTTTCTGCAGTAACCCTTGAGCTCCTTCCCCTGTCTACGGGCATGTAGAAATTATTGAAGTCTAACACGTATAAGTACGGCTAAAACTACCCTGAAAATGGGCGATTTCTGCCAAAATACCTGGCAGGATAACATGCAGGAGAGCCAATCTTTTGCAGGCACATATTATGGGGCGGTTTTCTACTGACTTGGCAGGATAACGGACAAGGGCGCTTGGCAGGAAAGGGTTAAGGATGCTGGATAATACAGATAATTTCTCAAATAATGCAATATTTACAAATAACTTTTTTCCATTGAACAAGATCACAATTCTTCAGAAAATTTACAGGTGAATGGTATGATTTGACAAAAACAAATATTGTTGTTTTGTTGTTTTAATTTTGATGTCAGTTTCAGAAAGGACCTTTCTTCAAGGTAATATGTGCCTCGAAAGTGAAGACCTAAACTTTTGCTCAAACTTTCCTCAATGAAACTTTCGACCATTCTCTTACCAAAGCAAGAATAAAAATCAGGGGTCACCATGCAAACTTTGATACTAGAGAGACAAAGTGCCTGAAATTTGCCGATATTTGAAATTCAAAATGGCCGCCATCCTTGTGTTAACTCTATGGGGAAAAATAAAATTTTCGATTTTTGAAAAATAAGACAGTGAAAACTTTTCTTTCATCAAGAGCTTCAAAATGAGCCCCCACAGATGTAGGTCAGAAGAGAATTGATAAAATTTGAAAGCCTGAATTTCTGTCCCCGAGGCTCGTTCTACCGTAATTAAGGCAGAGCTGTCAACAGCATCATCAACAGAAAAGTCAAAGCATAAGTTTTAGTGCTTAGTCTGTGGGCTGACCCAGCTGTTATACATAATGAAGATTAAATGGAGGGGGGGTCATCCTGTCTGTGGCTGTGCTACTTTCTTGTTGATATAAGTTGCCCCTTCCCAGAAATTGGCAATGAATGTTGAGCAAATGTGAAGCAAATTTAGCATTTGATGCATATTCATAGTTCATCAGTATTGTAGCTTTCCAATCACTGCAAGACTTTGTCAAATAAAGTTTGGTTGCATACCAACTGGTAATCGCTGCAGCGGCTGCGATTACCAGTTTTGGTACAGCTGCCATTTTAAAATTTTGGATATGCACAAAGGATTTTGGGATACGTTGTGCATAGCAACAGACCAGTTGTACAGGCCTCATAAGCACAGTTGCTGACAGGATGACCCCTTCCCGTTTAAATGTACATTAGAATGATCAAAATTGGCCTAAGTGTTTTATGTTTATCCATCTTCACAAATAATATTAACTGATACTTTCCGCCCCAGACATGTACACTATTTTGTCTCTGCAAATTAAGAAACATTCAATATTGTTGACATTAGACTGACAGTTTCTCTCACCATCTTCTGTAATGACAGGAAAAACACCTAGACAGCAGTAAATTGCAGAAGAAGAAAATGCAAGACATGAAAGAAGATGGAAAGACTATTTTTGTGGTGGGAATTTGTGCAATGGCCAAAAAATCACACTCCAAACCTATGAAGGAAATACTCAGTAGACTTGAAAAATTTGAATACATTGTTACAGATGTATTTGATGAGTGTATGATTTTAAATGAACCTGTGGAGAACTGGCCGCTATGTCATTGCCTTATATCATTCTTCTCTCAAGGATTTCCGCTGGAAAAAGCAATAGAATACGCTGAACTCAGGAAACCATTTGTTATCAATGATCTTTACCAACAATTTGGCATACAAGACAGGTGAGTGAGGTTTTTGTCTTCAAATCAACAGTATACATCAAATCATCTTACTTGATGAACAGTTCCCCACTCATATAAAAGTACTCCTGCTTTATAGTAATAAAGCATATCCTTTGACTTTAGCATAGTCCAGGTAAATTGAACCATTAAGGTGAAATTTAAAAAAAAGGAATGGAAGCTCTGTACATTTTGCCAAGTAGGGTTCAAGTTTTGGGTTATATACAAAATTTGTTAGTTCACCATTTTATTTTCATGGATATTTCTAAATTATATTTTCTCCAATAGTGTACACAGAAAATGTGGTGAAGGGGAAACATTTCAGTTCATAGTATCATGGTTTTCAAATGTAACAGTTTCAATGAAGGTAAAATTTTCAATGAGGTTGAAACATGGAATTTTAATAGTGGGTGGAACTTTTGTAATCTGCAGCCAGGTATGGTAACACAAGATAGAGTGATAATAATATATTCAATTTCCATTCTACTTTATTTCATTTTCATCTCCATATATGGGATCAACCACTTTTACTGTGACATTTTACCAAGGTTTAGTATCAAGATTGAAGCGTCAGCTTTAGAATGAATTTCAATGTAAGACCTTACAGAGATGTAGAAAATTTTAGTCACAGGCGGTAAAAATAAAAAGTACAGGCGGTTACAAGTAGTGTATGTGCACATTTACTTTGTGCAAAATGTCCTGATGTTTTACCAAAACTAAATTTTCACAGCTGGCAAATTTCAGCTGACAGCCAGTTGTTTTTGCCAGCTGCCAGCTATTTTTTACATCTCTGCATCATAAAGATGGGACTTCCAAGTAGGCCATAATATTCTATATGTGTACACTAGTTGTTTATATCCTCACAGATTGTTGATGACAAGACAGTCAGATCAGCTATTGTTTGCAGAATTCATACAATATGATATTTTATGATTCTGTTCACAGGAAACATGTATATAGTATATTAAAACGAGAAAGTATAGGATTACCCAGATATGCCATATTAGATAGAGATTCTACCAATCCTGCAGGTAGGTGTTCAATGCTTGTCAGTTTATAGATTGAGTCATATCAAGACCTGTCCATTGTGGCTGTAACAATGATCCACAATGTCGGGATCACTTTTTCCTCTAAATTAACACCAGGAAATGGTGATATTGCCTTCAATTATGCATGGCATCTGTGGTTACAATATAATTTCTGACAGTGTCACCTCAGTGACATCGATTCAGTGATGTATTATTTTAACCATCGACAATATGTAACACATGAGATTGTAGGATACTTTGCTGGAGAAGTTCAGAAGTTTAAAGTGTATTTGCGTGATGATATCAAGTGATATTCACTAAACAGAACCTGGAAGGGGCTGATACTTTAATTTAGTGAATCTGATTATGCTTAAAATATAATGTACCCCCTCCCACGAGGCAAAGCTGAGTATGTTATGGAATATAAAGTGTGCTTGAGTCCATTATTGACAGGGAGGGAGTACATTATTGCTTTCATTTCATAGTTTTGGTGATGCCAGTGAATTTGTAGATGTAGAAAACTTTTGGGGCCACAATACTGGATGATCAAATAAATTATCAGTAATAATCTGGGGGCATGGCAGTCACAAATTTCACTGGTATTGACAAAGCTATAATACAATATGCAATAATCCAAGAATGCAAAATAATCAATTTTCCTCATTTCTCCACAGATTGTCACTTTGTAGAAGCTGATGACTACGTTGAAATTAATGGTGAAGTTTTCCACAAACCATTTGTTGAGAAACCAGTATCTGCAGAAGATCATAATGTTTACATTTACTATCCTTCTACAGCTGGAGGTGGAAGCCAAAGACTGTTCAGAAAGGTGTGAAATTACTGTGTATTTGGTTTTAGTCAGTTATTAAAGAATATATTGGTAGAGATGAAGTTGATGTAAGGAAGATGAACTTGTGTGTACATCAAGGACCATCACAGCATGGTCTTTGCATGCTGTATAAAGGCCAAATAAAAAAAATTATATATTTCCTGTAACCTAACGTACACAATTTAAACCTTATGGTCTGAAACTGTTTTTTCGGGCATTATAAATATCATGTCTGATTTTGCCAAATGTTGCTGTTTTTTTGATCGGTTGTAACCTATGAAAAATACCAGATAAAAAGTTCCTGATCTTCCCCATTTCCTATAGACATGTAAATGGAAACAGGGCTCGAAATAATACCTGTCTGCCTGTCCCGGACAAGTGAAATTTGGCCTGGGACAAGTAGTTTTGAAAGTACTTGTCCAAGTGGACAGGTAGGTTTTTTCAGCCTGCAACCAGTATTTCAACCTATTGACAACAGCAAATATTCATAAGTTTAAATTTATATAGCAGCGTTTCCGTTACAATTTCAAAACCTGCGTACGATTTTACGCAACTTGGTTTTTATTTGCGTAAAATGTATCAACAACGCGTAAGGTGTCGGTGGGAATCGGTATCTGAAGTGAGTTAGTTGGGCAGTCTTTTCTGTCGAACTTGGGGGTTTCCTTTAATGCGCATGCTCTATTAACAAAAAACAATAACGTGGGGGCTTCAAGGTATAGTAGCTAGCTTAACGCTTGCAATGCCGTGATGCATGTCTCGTATATGATCGTTGAGCAGCCTAATGACTTCATGTTCAAAGAAAATACTTTCTGACAATGAAATTAGTGTTTTCAAAGAGCCAACAAAAAGCAGATACTGATCAAAGTCCAGCGGGACCTCTCAAGATGCAACCCTACAGAGTGTAAATCGCCCGTAAATCGTCACCCGTAAACACTTTCCAAATAACATACGACCTAATGACCATGATTAACTGTATTGTGTTACCAACAACGTAGACTCGATGGATTCTCGAATTTTTTGCATCTGTAGTGTCATTGTCTGTACAGAACTGATTGACACGATGCTTTGTGATGATGAAATACAATGTTTCATAAAGAGTTGCCGTCCGCTAAAGTCTAAAATGTTGCAATATCATGATAAATGTCACTTGCAAGCAGGTGCATAAGCATATGTTCTATTTTTGTCCTGCATTGAACCACGTAGACTTGAGGCAATGTATGGCGAGCCAAGTACGTCCGTGTCATGGGGCGGCATTTCTCAATGCGTATTAGTTTACGTACTCATGATTTTTTTTTTGCGTATTTCAGACTATTTTGCGTAAAATATGCAGGATTTTTCGTTAACGGACACGCTGTTACAGTATATACCTTTTACAATTTTGAAAATCATTATTTGGATATTTACCTGTCAGAAAAAAGTAAAAGAAAATTCGATAATATCTAATCACTGTTTACAAGAGGCAGCCATATTGATTTATCTAAGGTCACGTCTCAAATCTCTTAGATTGGGAGATTCTCAGAGCTATCTCGACACCGCTGTTACGCCAGTTTGCATATGATACAGGCATGAGTTTGTTGAATTGACTTGAAACTAGTGTAGTTTCTTAGAATAAATTATGCCATTTTGGACAGGTACTTTTCTCACTGGGACGGTACTTTTTATTTGACTTGTCCAGTGGACAGGTGGTTGAAAAAAGGTATTTCGAGCCCTGGGAAACACACCATTATTTTTCCGTGATGGCCTGTGGTGACTCATGTCTTGAAGAAGGAAAGTCAAGATCTATTTACTCTGTATTGGTAAATTTTTTTTCACGGCAAAAATACTCGTATCATTGTGCTAAATGAACTAGAGTGTGTGGTCAGGTTGAACATATGTAGTTCCTCTTACAGGGACAAAATACTAATACTTTAGGAATCAAATTCTGACATATACTACATTATTATGGATAACATGCCTTTACATGTCTCTGTGTCCCATCTATGAGTAAAGTCAATGAGCAATCATTTTTTACGTAGCTGAATAAACATTTTACTCCTCATGTAGGGTGAAAATTTTCCAAATAAAGTCAAAATTGATGATACATACACACTGTGATAAAATTCTTAACATGCTTTTTGCTTTATATATGGAATGCACTTGGTTTTACATGGCAGATAGTCCATTAGCCATACAGGTTATGTGTATGTTTCCACTCAATTTTAAACAAAATTCAAAAGCATATAACTCCAAACAGCTTTCATACCTGTACTTGTATTGTTTTGTGCATGTAAGTATGTTGTGTTGTATGACATAGCATACTGTATATGTATTTGCATTTCGTATCAAAGAAAAGGTCAGTTTTACCCATTTTGTGTTTCAGATTGGCAGCCGTAGTAGTGTGTATTCCCCTGAAAGTAGAGTTAGAAAGCAAGGATCATATATTTATGAAGAGTTTATGCCCACTGATGGCACAGATGTCAAGGTATGGCAAAGAGTATTTTTTTGATAAGCTCTCTTTGAATCATTGTACAGTATGTCACAGCTTTATCAGAGATCAAATGACACCATTCTAAAATTATCATATGACCTGCATGTAAGGACTACGTGAGACCCAGCATAATTTGAGTGTTTTGATATTTAGGTAGTTTCAATCGGGTGTAACTTATTTGATTTGTCATGGGAACTGTAGAAAATTCTCATTATAAATAAAAATATTACATGTGAATATGGGCTTAATCAATTGGGTTAGACTGATCAATGAGATGAAGTGTTCATACTTTGTATGTATGGGTGAAGTCAGATAGAATTAAGATACATTAAGTAGTGCAATTATTGAATTAGAATTTGTGTTGAAGTTGAGATCTCATCACATTTTATGAATGT
Source organism: Ptychodera flava (assembly GCF_041260155.1). Taxonomy (NCBI): domain Eukaryota; kingdom Metazoa; phylum Hemichordata; class Enteropneusta; family Ptychoderidae; genus Ptychodera; species Ptychodera flava. The sequence continues at coordinate 36,117,982 of NC_091945.1, forward strand.
TCATTCAGAAATTTGATATTGCTGTACATTTTTACAGCTAATACTCATAAAAGTATATCGGTACATATTCCAGTTCAGAAGCATACAATTGTAATAAATACTGGATACCACCAGCACTTAAGTAAATTGCTTACTTGTACAGAATTAACAATGAGAAGTCACTGGTACCCTCATCAGTTTTATGTGAATTTAACAGAAATAACATGTTGTAATTGTATCATTTATGCATTAATGAATCCACATATTCCATATCCATGGACACACTAGGCTAGCCACAGCATGTCTTGTACTCTACTTGAGTTCAATATGTCTTTGCACTGTTACCGTATGTAGATATTTGAAATAGCAGTGTATCAAACACAATTACAGAAATGTAGAACAGAAATGTAAGATTCAAAATTTGTACGAGTATGGAAATCACAAAAGCAAGTGATGCAGAATTTCTAATTTAGAAAATTTCCTCAAGTGAAAATCTTTGATTGCACAGAAAAATTGTAAACTGTGAAGTTTTAGTTTCTGTATCGTAGATCATTGACATTTTTCAGTATAGTTTGACACGTGTCAGTTATACCTGGTATTATATGTAAACATTAAATTTTGACACGTGTCAGTCATACCTGACATTATGTATCTAAGACCGATAAAATAAACACTTTGTATATTGTACAAACAAGTAAATTTGCAGCTAGTTATCAACAGTGTTTATAATCTGGTGTTCCTTTCTAGTTCAATGTCATTGTGGAAGGTCACATTGGACTCAAGGTGTACTTACATGAAGTAGCTGTACAGATGGGAAAAATATTGAAGTCCCTATGATATTTAACTTTGTTGCGAGTGATTTATTGGTTTATTGTTTCCATTATAATGAATAGATTTGGATGAACACAAATACCAGGATGAGAAATGGCCTGCCTTCCCATGCAGCAGTGTACAGCATACTTGTAATTGATACAACATTTACACCAACAGACAGACATTACATGCATGCCATACACAGTAGGATGGTGGCTGACTTGTTCAAATCAATGTAATAACTGTGATGAACATACATGATATCATGTACAGACTATCTGTAAATTATTCAAAACCATTCACAAAAACTTTTTTTTCTCACTATAGTAATAGTGTCCTATGTAATATTCAAAGCTGATAAAATTTACTTCAATATTAAAATATATCTCGCATGACTGTCTATACCCTTTGCACATTTTACTACTTTCTAGATTGCTTCTAATGGATGATTACAATGCGAGAGTTTGGAGGGAGGAAATTCTGACACTTGTTATTATTGTCTTGCTCTCGTCTAAATGGGTAAAATGTGGAAAGTCAAGTTTTATAAATATTTCCACATGAAATTCTTGCCAAAGAATACATTCTTTCATTGTAAAGAGGTTGATCAGCTTACTGATCTATACTCTCATGTATTTTACCGTGAGATGCTTGGCAAATGAGAAGACTTCATTCATTAACAAGGTCACCAGAGAACCAATGCTTGTGTGGGGACTACTAATTTCAGGAAACTGTTGTCCCGTGGGACTACCATTCATTGATAATTCTACTTAAAAAATTAACTGCTGTTCACTCTCCCACTTTTATCCCATTGTTTATAGGAGAAGATGTTAAAAAAAATTTTCATTTATGTTCAGGGAAATCATGTCATTAAAATTAGTTCTCTCAGGACTACTAATTTCCAGGGATGGTAGTCCATCTGTACTACAACATAAAATGGTTAATTTCAAGCCCTTATCTACATCCACAGTAGGATAAGTTCAATGAGATTACCTTTCCATCATACATACATTTGGTCTTGTCCTAGAACTGGCTGTTATGTTTTACTGGGGTTTTGAATATATAGATGTTAGTACAGTATATTTTAATAAGCTTTCAGTGCACATTTCATAAAGCCTGTTGATGTTTAGCTATAGCATGGACTATTATATGCTTGTCCCACCAGGTTTACACAGTGGGTCCAGACTATGCACATGCAGAGGCCAGGAAATCACCGGCTCTGGATGGCAAAGTAGAAAGAGACAGTGAAGGCAAAGAAGTTAGATATCCAGTAATTCTCAACAATATTGAAAAACTCATTGCTAGGAAAGTTTGCCAAGCATTCAAGGTAATACACTACCACTATCTAGTGTATTTGATTTCCCCACATGGAGCGTGTGAGTTTCTTCAGATATCAAGTGGCAGTTATTTTGACCATCAGATAATTTCTGTCATCTTACACAGAGTACAAACACAACACCAGTAAATCAGTCATTGATTAATATAGAGAGATCGACATGTCAGAACAAAGAGTATTTGTATTTGAGCTAAAGGAAAGTCTTCATTTGTAATGAAAATAATATGATTCTGTGTTCTAATTCAAAAAAAACTTTTTATATGTAGAACATGGTGTAGGTTCGGCTTAGATACCTTGGAAAAATTCAATATGATTGTAGAGTTTGGTGTATATTAGTGTACAGTACAGTATGTCAGTCAAGTTTTAAAATAGTTATGCAAATATTCAGAGGTACCCTCACTGTCTAGAGAATTATCATAGATGCTCCATGATACGGTGTAGCTAAGAAGATTTAATTTTTATTTTTTCTGAATTTTTGCAATGTTACATCAGTGAACTTTGCATTGTTTTTTCCTCACAGCAAACTGTTTGTGGCTTTGACTTGCTCCGTGCCAATGGTCGATACTATGTGTGTGATGTCAATGGCTTTAGCTTTGTGAAGAATTCCAAAAAATACTATGATGATTGTGCTAAGATATTAGGGTAAGTCTTAGATTTTAAGCTAATTGACTTACCTACTTCCTTTGAGGACAAAATCACTGCCAGCGTTGCATATTGGTGATTGTTCCTACAGAAATTTTCTCTAATGATGAATTTCCCTGAAATTTCATATTTGTTGTCCTTCTTTACATTACAGTCATCTTATTATGAGGGAATTAGCTCCTCAGTACAACATTCCATGGAATATTCCAATTGAGGAAGAAGAGGTGCCATATGTTCCAACCACATCAGGATCAGTGTAAGTGGCCTTTGACCTTCTGTTGGTTTGATTATAAAAATTTAGATTTTAACAATTAGTGCAACATATAGAAGTTTTACTTAACTGCTTCGGAAATTAATTTGTTTGCCTTTTGACTGAAACGACATTATTTCTTTTGATAAGCTTATAAGAAAAAGCATTTTATTGAGATTCATTGATTTCATGTAATAAAGCTCATTCCTTGAATTTTTCAGGATGGAATTGAGATCTGTGATTGGTATAATGCGTCATGGTGACAGGACACCCAAACAGAAAACAAAGATGGAAATTAAACACCGCAAGTAAGTTGTTGTTTGTTTCTTTGTATGAACAAGTATGGATTGGACATCTACGTGTACCGCTTATTGCTGTCAATTTCAAACTTTGTTTTCAAAAACTTGGGCAGTTAAAGTCTCCTGTATATATTGCTATTATCAATTAATTGAATGAGCAAACCTACCAGTGCATAGTACATATTCATTGGATTTATAACTTGTTACCATATGTTTATGGATTGACATTCTGTAATAATGTAGCTGTGTGGGAGATGTACTGCAAAAATTGATTTATGTTCAGGTTTGATACATTTTCATGAACACCAGAGTGTGTGTGGGGGGGATGCGGGGTGGGGTGGGTAGCTGTGTGTGTGGCACTATAGTGACATCTGTGTCATCACATGATACAAGGCAGAGGAAAAGCAGCGTATAGATAATAGGATTCACCAATTGTTGCTCCATTGGAAAAAGTATTACAGGATTAGTACACAGTGGAAAAATGCAACTCATTGATGACAACTTTTATTTGCTAAACTGCTTTGAGTGCCAACTTATGTGTTTATCCATATAATGTTGAATGTTCTTTATTGAAAAGCTAAGGGGTTTTTTGGTAATAAATGATGTTGTGGAATACATCTTCTCATCATTTCATTACAGATTCTTTGAACTGTTTGAGAAGTATGGTGGTTTTAAGCATGGAAAGATAAAGTTAAAGAAACCAAGTGAACTCCAGGTAACAACTAATATTGTCCTTATACATTCTGCTTCAATTGTGTTTCTACATTTCATAAATCATTCTAGAAGCACCATTTCATTCAGCAAAAATTTTAAAAGAAAGCTTGATTTCAGTATCTTGCTCACTTCATTCGCACAGTGAGTCCAAATTGTACCGACTATTAAGAGATTTGGTCAGTATTATAATTTTCACTCATCATGCAGTTTGTCAATTCCAATCATTTACTTTATTCATCATAATTGTAGCCCTGTACAGAGTAACATGCAAGCTTTCTGGTATCATCAAATTGCTAGCATTTCAACTTCTTTTCAGTTGCCCATATCTCTGTGTGTGTGTGTGTGTGTGTGTGTGTGTGTGTGTGAGAGAGAGAGAGAGAGAGAGAGAGAGAGATCTGAAATTTTCCTAACATTTTTGAGAACTCCCTACTTAAGTGTGTTAAGGTTCCTTCCCTATCAACAACAAACCAATTGTGCTTGTCGGTGTTCCGTAATTATTTTTATACTATAGTAAGATCTGCATTTTTATATGGGATGTATAGATTCCTGTGCTTAATCAATTGTAAATAATAAATTATAGTATGTCATCATCCACCATATTTCTTACAGTCTCATGATCCCGCAAACTGCCTGAAAAAAATTCAGTGTCATGAAAAAAAAACAAAGATAGTGACATGTTTCCAATTTTACTTACTAGGAAGTATTAGATGTGACCAGATTTCTGTTGTCTGAGTCAGAAAACAGTCGTAGTGAGAATGAAATTGAAGAGAAGAGAGCCAAGCTTGAACAGGTCAAGAATGTCCTGGAAATGCATGGAAAATTCTCAGGGATCAATCGGAAAGTTCAACTGAAATATCAACCAAGGGGAAGGCCAGGACATGCAAGTAGTGATGATGGTAAATATGGCATTTTGATTTGTTACAAAGCAGAAATTTCTTCAACAGTTGAAGAAAGAAGTTGGGAATATGACCTTATCCTGTCAACAGTGGAATAGTCCCATAGTCCCATAGTATTCATTAAGGTTGTGGTTGCATGTCAGTGTTCGTGACTCATCAGGGTATTGAAGTTACATATACTTAATGGTAATGTGTTGGACTTATCATGGCAAAAATGATAATTCTTGTTATGTTTTGGAATTTAAGAAATTGCGTACGAGAATTTTCGGATATGAAGAGGAAATGAACACCAAAAGGAATTTGACAAAGTACTACTCATGATTTCTCCCTATTTCACAGGCTCTGATATTACTAGTACATCTGCCTAGGGTTGAATAAGATTGTGAGATGGATAGTGAATTGGTTTTAAATGAATATATTTGAATTTGAATGTTCAATGTAATGTTGTTCCCATGATATCTTTGTACACCGATCCAAACTATATCTATCATGGCAAGGTCTGTGAGTCTTAACCTGTTCATCCCCAATTCCCTGTAAACAGGTTCACAGTCACCATTGATAACAACTGGTTTGGGCCAAACCATGGTTGTGAAAGGGTTTAAGTCTCAATATTTTGTGATGCTGTTTTGTTATTCAATTTTCAGACACTAAAGAAGAGCCATCTCTGTTACTGATAGTAAAGTGGGGTGGTGAGTTAACAGTTGCCGGGAAACTCCAAGCTGAAGAACTTGGCAGAGCTTTCAGACTCATCTACCCAGCAGGACAAGGTAGAACAGACAAATTACAACCTGTAGTAATAACTTACATATACTAGAGTGTGTATTTGTATTCAGCTGACATATTTTTATTAATTCTCTACACACCAGCGATATTAATGATTGCATGTTTTTTTTGCATCAATAAAGCATGGATTCATTGTCTTTAGGTAGTTTGCACCTCAAAACTGAAAGATTTAAACTTTTTTCAAACTTCCCGTAGGGAAGCACTTAATAATTCTCTTACCAAATCAAGAATAAAAAGCAGGGGTTACCATGCAAATTTATGTACTTTAGAAGCAAATTATCCTAATTCAAAATGGCCACTCTTCTGTGTTAACTCTATGAGGAAAAACTAAATTCTTGATTTTCACAAAACTAAGATGGTGATAACCTTCCTTGTATCATACTATCAAGAGCTTCAAGAGTCCCTACAAGAATTAGTAAAAGAATTAGAGTGGGAATACATGTCCAAGAGGCACATTCTAGCTTGAGAAATATAACATTGCCAAGTAGCTACCCTACAGTTACATAGCTCACTGACTACCTAAACACTGTTGTCAATGTTTCTGATGATTCAAATGTGTTTGTTTTGTACAAAGGAGAATTTGAAGGTTTCCCAGGTTGTGGATTACTACGTCTTCACAGTACTTACAGACATGATTTGAAGATTTACGCTTCAGACGAAGGCAGAGTTAAAATGACAGCTGCAGCTTTCACAAAGGTCAGTCATGTCTTGACATTCATTTAAAGTATTAAACCTTTTCCTGCCAAGCGTCCTTGTCCGTTATCCTGCCAAGTCAGTAGAAAACCGCCCCATAATATGTGCCTGCAAAAGATTGGCTCTCCTGCACGATATCCTGCCAGGCATTTGGCAGAAATCGCCCATTTTCAGGGTAGTTTTAGCCGTACTTATACGTGTTAGACTTCGATAATTTCTACATGCCCGTAGACAGGGGAAGGAGCTCAAGGGTTACTGCAGAAAAAAATTGAGGTCACCAGCTTTGTTTGCCCCTGGGAGTGCGTCATTTTATTGCCGTTTCATGTTTATTTTTCGGAAATAAACTCCTTCAGTATTACGCACGTCCGCTAGGCACAAACATCACCTCACTTGTCTGTTAGTCAGAGACCCTGAGGGTCGTGCTAGGGGTGCAGCAGCACCGCAAACCTGTCCTGTTTCCCCAGGGTAGGGTCAATTGAATACGTACCTTCAACGACTTGGCAGTGTAGCACAAAAACTACGTTTTTGCCGTTGTATTAACGACATGGCTGAGCCATTGAAGCACAGCTTTACGTAGTTTAGCCAGCTTAGTTGGGAGTTGGTTTACGAGTGTTACCGTTCATTACTGACTTAATCGAGTGGTCCTCAGTCAGGTACGGGTTTGTACCGACATGGCTTGGGCTGCAGCTAACCAGTGATAACCAGTCACTACACCCAAGTCTTCAGTTCACTTTTGCGATGCACTGGTGCAACGCAATATGCTTCCATTGTTCTAGCCATCGACGTGTCCACATGCCTGGCAGCCATATTGTACTGCTAGCTGGTTTGCATAACAAAAGCAGTCCCTGCTAAGTGCAGGCGGTATCCCCGTAGCATTGACCTTATGTCCCCTTTTGAATTCTCTGTACGCAAACAGCGTACGTAGTTACCAATGCGTCGGCAAGAGGATACGTTTGCCTGCAAACCAGAGCCAATACTTCGGACGATGGAATAAATAAAAAATCCAAAGCTACGTCCATTGAATGGCACGGCCAAGGCGGTGAAGGACGTTGCCTGGCTTGAACTTGCAGAGCTGAAGCCCAGCTTAGTACGTCGGACACCAGTTTGTAATGGTATTTCTGAGTCGTTCATATCCGTTCCATCGGAGGAACAAGTCGAGCCGTCCCGTCAAAAATACGTTCTCATTTTCAGTCACGCACAACTGAATAAGTGACTTTCGTCTCGCACCATCGGCACCATCTGCCAAGTCGTTTGCAAGAGGTAGCCTTCTAGATTAGCATTGCCGAGTTGGTCAAGTTCGGCAGCAATCTCTATAGTGCCAGGCAGCCAAGTACGTCCAACTCCGCCAGAAAACGTCACCATGCTATCCTGCCAAGTCCGCTAAAAAGCGGTAAAAAAAAACCACCGCCCCCCTCGGGTGTGGGGGACTGGCGGACAGGTTTCTGCACCTTTCCCTGTCTATCGACTCCCTGCAAACCCATTTCGAGGGGAAAAGGCGTTCCTTGTCAGAAAACCTCTCCTCGGATGACCCCTAAACGCACAGGGATAGCAAAACGTAGTGCCGTCGACTTGGCAGGAAAGGGGGTACCCAAAAAGGGCCCGATTTCCACTTGGTTGGTAGAATAACGGTCACCAGTGCTTAGATTCTGGCTACACCGAATTTCAAGCGGATTTTCACCGACTTGGCAGGAAAAGGTTAAACACAAATTTTTGAAAATATCAGAAGAATTTTGGTGTTGATGAAGAGCTAAATATGTACTAAACCTACTCAGGTCCTATTCTTTGTATAACAGGTCCACACTCACCATCAATACAATGGGTGTCGTCAAACAATGATATAAACATCAATGAAACTGAAGAATTCAGCCTTATCTCACCAGTTAAAAATCAGTTTGTGTGGAAACACACTGTGAGAAAGAAGGCAACAACTATCGCAACTGTAGTACTTTTTGAAAAAAATTATATTTAAGTGAACAAATTCCAATTTATGAACATTGAAGAACATTTAGTGCAAGGACTTGATAGATTTTCAAGTGAATCATTGTGGAAAGACACCTTTTATAAACAATTCACCACAAAATAACCACATATGCCCAAATGTTGCAAAGGCAGGCACATATGTACAAAACAATTATCATCAAGGAACAAAGCATAATTTCACAGGCATTAGGCTACTGTGAAATGCATGGAACCATGATCATCAACATATGGATATTTATTCAGGAAATAAATCAACTCAATTTCTCAATATGCCAAGCAGACTAACGAGTTTTATGTCCAACAGGGTATGCTGGCATTGGAAGGTGCATTAACACCAATATTGGTACAAATGGTGAAAAGTTCCCATGGATTGCTAGATTTTGACAAAGATTCCCTCTCAATGCAAGCAAGGTAAGTATACTGCTTGACATTCCTTCTTTCATTGTTATGTTAGTAATGTAGGTCTGTAGAAGTAGTTCCTTATAACAAAGAGCTTTTCTCAAAATACATTATATGCACTATTTTCAACTTTATTGTAATGGTTCAATCATAGAAATGTATAATTCTGTGCCCCATTATGTAAATTATTTATCAAACATCTTTCCTCCATCGGGTTTCATATTTAATCTTTAAAAACTGTCAGTGATGCATAATGTTTTCTTGTTCATCTCTGTGTTGTAATCTAATTTGAGGCAGAAAATGCTGCATAAATGCACTGTCTGTTCAGTGCTTGTCATGATTCAGAAATAAAATTCTCATTGCAGAGTCAAGCAGCGCCTCTATGGACTTATGAAGAAGGATCGTAACTTTACAGAGGCGGATATTGAAAAGGTAATGACAAAATTATCTGACAGGGTCAGATTACTGAACACATGTGTAAAAAGTAGACAATTCAATAAAGCATAAAGCAAACAATAATTGTGTAAACATTATTCCCTGTATGTGTTTGGATTAGTCATCAAAGAAAGTGACAGTGAAAATACTCACTACTTCTTTGAAATGAAATCTGTGAACTTCAATGTTACTGAAATATACAACAAAATGAAGTACCATAATTGTCACTGCCATTGCAGATGAAAAAATACTGGTTCCAAATTTTTTACATCAGTGGGTTTTAACTGGAGGAATGTGCAGTGTGCAATTAATTGTGTCATAGTAACTTTTAACTCCATTGTCTTTGGCTTCTGTCAGCCTACCTGCTGAGACACTAAGCAGAAGATATATGGAAAACATACATAACTTGTAGTCATATGAAAATAATCAGATATGCATATTTATAGTGCATGGACATCCAAATGCGTTTGTAAAAGTTACCGCTGGTTATAAGCTAAGATAAGCAGCTATTTGATTCCCTACAGCCATGAATAACATTTCTGGAATGTATTATTATGTTGCAAGACCGACTTCTTAGCATTTTTATCGACTAATTGAGTGCATCATCTCATGTTTAGTATGTGTGTTTGTGTTCGCTAGGAAAAGATTTCATAATGTATTGTAATGAGCTCAGCTTGTTGAAATGTTTAATATTCTCACATTTTGCAAAAGCTAAAACAATCGTGTGTCCATATTTTGTGTACACATTGCAAAGATATATTTTTGTAAAGGTAACAACAATACTGCTAAATGTGATTTTCGCTTTAAAACTTCCATCAGAGGTAAAAGTTAAATAGTTTTATGAATTTTTCCTCAAAAAAGGAAAAGCCCAGTAATAAATAAATGTGCAGGAAGACCTTTGACTAGGGTTAATGTATTCATGGTCAGCATTTCGCATTTCATACAAATGTCTTGCATTTTGCAGCTTGCACCAACCAAAGCACAAGCTCTGTTAGGTTCCATAGAGATTATCAAGAACCCTGTGACCAAGTGTGAAAGAGTTTATGAACTTATGAAATACTGGATAAAACAGATGAAAGACAAACTCAGGGACCCTTCAATGAGAGGTTGGTAATTTTTCTCACATTTGGTTATACCAATGTGAGTTTATCGTATAAGCTGAAGTCAATGGCGTCTGTATGTATGTGTGTATGTATGTATGTATGTATGTATGTATGTATGTATGTACGTACAGTATGTCCGTCAACATCAAAAACACGCAAACCGCTGCACATTTCAGCTTGGTATTTGGTGTGTGGATGCATCCTGGGCTATAGATGGGATTTTGTTCAAATGAAGTATGCATTGCCAAAATTATGCAAATGAGCTTACAAAATGTGAAAATGGTCAAGAATTAATATCTCGAGAACCGCTGTTTTGATTGCTTTGAAAATTTGTGTGCAAGTACCTTAGGTGAACCTTATACAGTTTTATGAATATTGTGAAGATATCCTTAATTTTGTATTTTTACTGAATTTTTTGGTGATTTTTCTCATTTTCAGTAAATATTCTTCTTCTCTGAAACCGCCAGCCCAATTGCTCTCAAATTTGGGTTGGATCTTTGCAAGGGTGTTACTCTTCTAATTTGTTGAAATTATGACAAAATTGGGAAAATTACTATTTTGGAGTAATTTTGTCATTTTTGGTCAAAAAATCTTATGCAGTATTTTCTTTTTAAAACCCCTGGACAGACAGCTTTTGTATTTGGTACAGAGACGTACAGAGATGACAATAGTTAGATATGTGGAAATTGTCCTGAAGTATACAAATTTGTATTTTTAAGACAATATTGTCATTTTTGGTCGAGAAAACTTGATCTCAAATTACTTGTTTGATAGCTTTGTAATTTGGTATAAAGTCCCCAGGGATGTTATTAAATATGTATTCTGCTCAAAGTGTTGGGAAACCCCCAAATTTGTATATTTTAGGTAATTTTCTCAGTTTTTGACCTTAAATGACCTACACCAACCCAGGATATGTTGTGAGACAGTTTTGAAGGCTGTGAACATAATTTTGTCATATTTGGTATCAATTTGTAGGAGAATTTGGTCCAGAAAACAAAGCTTAGGTGAATTTTTTCATTGCAGACCAATTTTTGCAACTTTTCTATGTAAGACATACAAGAACTGATGAGAAATTTGGATCCGGGATAATTCCAGATGTTGTAATCACCATCCACAGTGGAAGGCATTTTACCATCTGTAACGAACTTAAGTGCTGTTTACATTAGAATGATAACACTCATGGCATTAGGCCTAACTAAAAACTTCCCAAGGTTGTAAATACATTTCCTGTCATCTAGCATTATGTAATACCAAGGGATGGAACATTTGATATTCAGGAAGGGGTAGGGTCTAGATGATTGATGAGGTAGTATTACTTTTTTACCAGATCCCTTGTACATTTTTTTACCCACTCCCACCTTTTCTTCTTATCAAACCGTCTCTGTCTATTTTTTGTTGTTGACATTTGCTTATGTATTTAGGATCTGCTTGTCCCATTGCTATAGAAGTTGATATGCATGTTCTTAAAGATGACCTCCAGTAACCTAAGTTGGAGACCTTATTTGCTTTTGTCATTCTTGTTTTTCCTTTTTTAAATATTTCTCCAATTCAAACCGTGTGTGAGCACACTGTCCTTGACGGTATTTTTCTTTATTTGATGTAATCACCTCCCTTTGGTATCATCTCACGCGCATACTGACTGATTGCGTGAATGTTTTCTGGAAGACCAGAATAAGAGTTCTAGTCTACATGTATCATATAGGTTTGTGTTAAAATATTGCACTGAGTACATGTTTTTAGAAATGTGCAGATGACATTCTTGCGCCATATTTCTGTTCCCCAACCTGAAAAAATTTTTGATACAAAAAATGATAGTGTTCGAAACTATGATCTTTGTTTGGAGATTATTGAAAAATAAGTGAGTTTAGGACAGAGTTTTTTAAACTCACCAAAACATTTGTACAACTATGATAACATACGCAACATATGACACTTTGAATATTGTAACAGACAAAAGTCAATGAACATATACAAATGTTCACTCAAGGCTTCACCAGAAACTCACCTATCTGTGTTACAACACTCAAATTATCAGTAGAAATAACTTCTAACTTCCTTGATTATCCTGCCTCAATTTTGTGACAATTTCACAGGCACTATCTTGCACCACCATGAAACACTAGACATGATGATCAGGAGATGGAGTAAATTGGAGAAGGACTTCAAGAAAAAAAGTGGTCGTTTTGACATCACCAAAATACCAGACATTTATGACTGTATTACATATGACTGCTTACACAATCAAGTACTGAAGCTAGAAAAAGCAGATGAATTGTTGGCGTGCTCCCATCATCTGGCAAATATTATAATTCCTCAGGTAAGTTGCAGTTTTTGATTTATTTTGGGGGTAATTATCAATGAAGTCAAAAAATCATCTGTTGACAACTTTAAAGCCCCTGAAGCTGTAATTCTCGAAATTTGTTGACCTGAAAAAGGCTTTCTATTTTCTCTGGTTTACTTCAAATTCTACAAAGTTAAAGGATATAGTCTTTCACTGCTGAAAAATTGAACAAGTAAATTTAAATTTTAACCCGGAAACCGTTATTTTGATTTCCCGCCATTTTTAAAAACTGGTAATATTACAAAGAAAACAAAGCATATGATGTCCCAGTGGAAAACATTCAGCACTATGCCTTATATTGGACTACTCTGTTCTTTCTGTGAAGATTCCAATGCATTTATGCATGACGTACAGTGGTTTGCTTTATTTGCATGAGAGCGCCATTTTACGTTTGGGCAAACATTTATTATTTATTTTGCTCAAAATTGCACATGCAGTCCCAGTGGACAGTTTCCTTTACTTGTATAAAAACCCTTAATGAGTACATTCCCACGAAGTTGTTTTAGTTTGGAAGTAATATCACAAAAATAATGCTAAAAGATACAGCTATTGGGCCTTTAATTTTCCAAATATCAATTTAAGTGTGCTTTCCATTGTGTTCCTCTATTTCATTCATCTTGCTAACATTCTTGAAAAATGTGTGCTTTTTAATGATATAGTACATGCCTCGAAATGGAGACTTAAATTTTCCATATGGAAACTTTAAATCATTCCATTTTGAAAATCAAAAATCAAAATCACAGGTCTCTGTACAAAATTTGGTAGTATAAATAAATAACCCAATATTTACTGACACATACAATGGCACCACCCTTCTATAGCTCTATTTGGAAAAATTAAATTTTCTATTGTGACAAAACTAAGATGGTGAAAACTTGAGTTACCCTATGAGCTTCAAAATGAGCACCCACATTTGGTATCTAGACCAAAATGGTGTTGTAAATATTTGAGGGTTGGAATATCTGTGCCCATGGTTCATTCTACTCTGATGCAGATAAATGTAAACAGGATGTTAACAGAGTAGTAAACACATTTCTGCAAATCTTAATATGAACACCACTATACTGGTTACATTGCTGGTCCTCACATTTTTCCTAATCCACATTTATCAAAATATCAAATTATGCCAGAAGCAGTAGAAGTATACTCAAACACAGCTATTAGCAAGTAGCTGAATATGTAATTCATCAAAGCTGACACTATGTTTACTTATCTTAGTTGGTAAAAACTAGTTTGAAAACATTCACATGTAACTTATTTATCATTGTATATTGTAACTGCAGGAATATGGAATGACAAAGGAAGAAAAGCTGGCTTTAGGAAAGGGAATATGTCTTCCACTCCTGACAAAGCTGAGAAAAGACTTGCAGAGAGTACATGCCGAAGATGAAAATGTAAACAGACTTAATCCAAAATATTCAGATAATGTGGAATCTCCAGACAGACATGTACAAACAAGGCTATATTTCACAAGTGAAAGTCACATACATTCACTGGTTAATTTCCTGAGACTTGGAGGACTTTGTGATGTAAGTAAACCAAATAATTCTTCATCATAATGAAGTACGAATGCCACAACCAGTGTTTTAACCTTCAATCCCTCTGCAGAGACCCAACGTAACTTTTAACAATGATGATGCTGTAAAAAAATTGACTCATGGCTAAGGGTTTACTTATAAAGGGGACGAAGAGGCTAAACAAACCATCGTTGGGTGAAAAATAGTAGTGATAGTATTGAAACCAGTGTATCAGAAAAGCCCCCTATGCTGATCTTGATTTTACAGTGTCTGCATAATAGGAAACTTAAGAAATCAAACACCAAACATGCTTTCACTTCACAAATATATTAAAGAGGCACTACCACTTGGTAACATTTTTAAAACACATTTTTTTAATGCCAACGGTTGATATTTGATGTGGCGACTCCGCGCGGATCACGAGATATCGATAAAAACATGTCATTTCCCGAGCGTATTTTTCACATCCCGAAGTTTTACGATTGTTTCTGCTTATGACCCAAAATCGCCCCAAAAGTGTGTTGTTGTGTTGATTGACGATATTCTAGGGAGTCCAAAAACGTTCGAATGACGCAATTAATTACCTCCCACTGCGATGACTTTATATACATCATTATCAATGCCCTTACCTAAAGTGATTCTTTTTTAAAACTTCTCCTTAGTTTTTGTCGTTTTCATTATTCTCAATCAGTTGTATCAGATTTTTAAACAATACCTCATAGATATCAGTTTTTATGTGTAAAATATTAGTTCCCTCTGATAACTACATTTTGTCGTCTGCCACACAGTTGCGCGTGGTTCTATACATAGCGGCCGCCGCATGTGGTATGCACACATACCACGCGGTGGCCACTATGTATCAACCGCACGTATCTGTGCTATTCACCTATGCGAATTCTGGTGGAATCAGCAAACTTTGTTTTTCGTTTTTTGCCGAGTCAGTAAGACACGCCTTTCTCCCACGGGACATGACCGTCACCGACGCGGGTGGTACTGCTGTGGCGTACAGCAGCGTCAGCATAGACTGGTACTCCATAGCTTAGTTGACAATGGCCCAAGTGCCGAACGTTCTATGTTCGGAAGCTGAATTCAGGTGGGCCACTGGAATTCAAACTTTAACTTTTTTGAGGACATGTTTTTATCGATATCTTGCGATCCACGCGAAGTCGCCATGTCAAATATCGACCGTTGGCATAAAAAATGTGTTTTAAAAATTTACCCTCAAGTGGGAGTGCCTCTTTAAGCAGTATGTATGAAAGTATGCAGTGCGTGCATAAACTCTCTGTATTTCTCTGTATGAGTTCAATGACAGTTTAATTTAATTCCTTCATCATTTTGATTATCAGGAAAATGATGAACAGTGGAATAGGGCCTTGGCATACCTTGATGCTGTCAAAGAACTCAACTATATGACACAAATAATAATAATGCTTTATGAAGATCCTGAGAAAGACCCCGCATCAGAGGAAAGATTCCATGTGGAATTACATTTCAGTCCTGGAATAAAGAGTTTGTGTGAGGTTGTTGACAGCCATAATTCTGAAGCTGGCTATGACCCAGATATCACAGTAAGTATTACAGTAAAGAACACACAAGTCTATGAAATCTTAATGTCTTATGATTGCATGCCTGTGCAAGGCATTATTTTAAAGGTATTCGGTCACCTGTTTTTTAACAGCCAATCACAGATTTTACGCGGGTGGCTGCTTTTTAGCTCCCATAGCCATATGTATATATGGCAATGGAAGCTATTCTTATAGGCTAGGAAAATGTCTGTATGTATGTATGTCTGTATGTCTGTATGTCTGTACGTCTGTATGTCTGTATGTCTGTATGTCTGTATGTCTGTATGTCTGTCCGTCAACATCAAAAACTCCAAAACCGCTACACATTTCATCTTGATATTTGATGTGTACATGGATGATGGGCTGTAGATGAGATTTTGTTCAAATGAAGTTGTCATTGCCAAAAATATGCAAATTAAGTGAAAAAATGTAAAAACAGTCAAAATTGAAAAAACTCAATAACCACTGAGCAGATTACATGAAAAATTTGCATGTAGGTACTTTGGGCTGACCTGAAATGATTGTGCTTTTTTGATTTTTTGATATTGTTGAAAATATGCAAATTAGTGCCAAAAAAGGCATTTTTGGTAAAAAATCTTCTTCTTCATAACCGCTGGTCAGACAGCTTTGATATTTGGTATACAGGTCCTAGGGATAACCCAACTTGGATTTGTTCAAATTGTGATGAAATATGCAAATCTGTATTTTTAGGCATTTTTTTGTCATTTTTGGTCAAAAATTTATTTCATCAAAACCGCTTGTCTGACAGCTTTGATATTTGGTATACAGGTTCCTACAGATAAACTAAATATGATATATAGAATATATGATGAAATCTGCAATTTTGTATTTTTGGTGCAATTTTTGCCATTTTTGGTCAAAAAATGTGTTTCTCAAAAACTACTTGTCTGATGACTTTGATATTTGGTATACAGGTTTCTAGGGGTTCTCTTAGTGTGATATAGTGAAATTTGATGAAATCTTCAATTTTTGTATTTTTGGGTCAATTTTTGCCGTTTTTGGTCAAAATATTTGTTTCTCAAAAGTTAGTCATGTGATAGCTTTGATATTTGGTATACATTTTTATACATAATTATGATGAAATCATCAATTTTGTATTTTTGCAGCTTTCCTAGGGGTTCTCTTAGTGTGATATAGTGAAATTTGATGAAATCTTCAATTTTTGTATTTTTGGGTCAATTTTTGCCGTTTTTGGTCAAAATATTTGTTTCTCAAAAGTTAGTCATGTGATAGCTTTGATATTTGGTATAAATTTTTATACATAATTATGATGAAATCATCAATTTTGTATTTTTGCAGCTAATTTTGCCATTTTAGGTCAGGCCATCCTGAAATGAGCTATCAAAGATCTCAACCTTCTTCATCAATACATATGTCACGAAAAGTTGCTCTCTACATAACACAGCAGAGCTCTGTCGACTATTGGGTCGCTATTTTTTTCAAAACCGCTGGTCAGACAGCTTTAATATTTGGCTAACAGGTCCCTAGGATGACCTTAGTGAGATGATTTCATACAGTGAGGAAATACTTAATTTTGTATCCATGTCTATAGTAGCTTCAGGGACATTGGCCCTGTGTTTAAGATAATGCAGTGATTCAGTAAGCATTTGAAATGGTAAACTGTATTTGGTGTTGAAATGCGGTAAAAAATAATGAGAAAACATAGCTGAGGTGATTTCAGCAGGTTTGGTTTCCAACAAATATATTCAAAGTTTTTTTCAATGTTAAAGAGTGATGAAGGGGGGGGAGTCCTGGCAGATTTTGAAAAAAATCCAAACAAATGTCAATAAAAAAATCAGCCACAGAAGGATTGTCAAAAAGAAAAGGTGGGATAGTGGGAAAAAAAGAATGTACAATGTATCGGATAAAAAAGATAATGTTCCTCATCAATCTTCCAGACAACCCCCTTTTATCAAATGGTACACCCCTGATGAATTTTTGTGTGCAATTAACCATGCAGTGTATTTTAGATTAAGATGTCAATCAAGTTAGGTAAGGATTTGAAAGGAATAGTCAAGTTCACCACAGTTAAATTTCCTAACTTTATCTCTTGTGTCATCATCCTTGTATAATTGGTTAAGTTTGTAAGTTGCTCCAGATGTGGATGTACCAGCTGTTCTGGAAGAAAACAATGTTTACTTTTCCCTGTAGGGTTTCTGAGTTGATGATTGTATGTTGAAATCTCTCCATGTATCTGGTGCACGGGCAAAATGTAAATATAGGTTGCATGTTATGTATTTCAGTCTATGTCAAATATTGTAAATGAAAAATCATGAACAGTTTGCTGTGTGCTTGTAAAAGATAACATGTTTGTCAATACATATTAAAACTGCCTTGCAGTTTGGTTGTCTTAAAAATTATCACAGAAGTAGAAAACGGAAAGAAACTAATCAAATTGCTGTAACATATTCACCCTCAGTGTCTGTAGGCCTATACTTAACTATTTTATCATTACATTCAGCTTTTTGTTATATCTTTATCACTCGATCTTCATGGGCCAAGGTACATTTGGGGTCAATGTCATCACTCTGTGCCAGTCTGTGAATGTCAGTCTGTCTGTATGTGTATGTCCATGTTTCATACAATTGTTGGTTTGTTTTGATAACTATATGGGAGCGAACAGTGATTATTATCACTATTTTTTAAAAAGGGCACCCCACACGACAAGCCATGGCATACTTAGCAGTGTCGACTGCATGAGCTTTCACGTATCGAATATGGAGGATTGACAGCTACAGGTGTTACGGGGTAGTATGCTAAGCCCCACCCCTTTTCCATATATGGAATATGCAAATTTACGGTGACCGTGTACCTTTAATATCAAGTTGTACTGATGTATCCTATGACTCTTCAAATTAATGTAAACACTTACAAATCATGATGGTTTTGAGTAGCGTATTAGCTGGACGAAGTATTTAGTTTTATTTACATTTCTTGAAAATATATTTGTTCTCAAACACAATGTGCCTTTTAAGATTGTCAGATGGCATCAAATAATTTGCAATTAAGGTAATATGTAACATAGGTCAATGTATATATATAGACTCTGTAAATTAAATAAAACAATTTTTGTGTCAAAAGAGTATATTCCTATTTATTTTCCTTTTTGAAGAAAAACAACATTACACACAAACTGAACACCTGTTGAAAGTCTTGAAGCCTTTCTCAACCTTGATTCGTACAAATATCGAATTCATCATTGAAGACAAATTTAATCTTGTTTGACACCCACTTATGATGATGATGTGAGCTAGTAAAACAATACATTGTTCTAGAAAAATTTACACAAGTATCAAAAGTAAACCTGTCATTCTTACAATGCGACAAGATCAGAGTCTTCAGCCAAAGTCATCACTTTTAAGGTTTAGCAGTCGTAAAGTCAGAATCAAGAATTATGTATGAACCTTAATGCCCTGGCAATAAGATCATACAATAAGGAACTTTCAACAATAAACAACTGTCAATAATCAACAAATATCATTCACATCTATATCCTAATTCTGTAATACTGATAACATGGATTCCACTTATACATTATTATTATTATTAATCTTTATTTAAACTTGATAACTCCATAGGTGTAAGATCTCTTTACATGGACGTCGAATAGATAAAAAAATACATAAAAAAGATATTTCAAACTGGAAAACACATAAAAAACAGGAAACAAACAGGAAAGCTAGGAAGTAGCAGCAGACAAGTAAATATACAGAAAGTTATTACAAGCTTTCTTAAAACTAGTTAGTGACTCAGAGTCCCTGATGGCACTGGGGAGATTGTTATATCCATCCACACCTGTAACAGATAAAGTGTTTCAATAAAGTGTCGTATTTGCTCAAGGAACTTTTAAAAGATTTTAATTGGAAGAACACAGTGATTAGAAGGGTACCGCATATAGTAATTGAACATACTGTAATCAGGGGTTAAATTAAGAATTGGTGTGTAAATATGTAGACAGTAATGTAGTCAGAGGATATTGTCTCACAGTATGTTCTTACATGCCTCGATGTGAGTGCAAATCAGTGCATTGGTTTTGAATAGGAACACCTAGGGAGTTAGGAGGCTGTGTGATCGATGTACGGACTGGTTTCCATAGTTACCCAGTTCAGTTCAAAGTCTATGCATAGCGCTAGATGTAAAATATCCGTGGGCGCACCGCTATTTTGACTTTAGTTAAAATCTTTTTGATACTGGTCAATAATGGTAAAATTGTTTGAGAATGCCCTGCATGTAACTGTGAAGAAGCATATACCTTTAATAAAAACATTATTGCCTGAATACAGGGGTTTATGTGCCCAAGACCAGGAGGGCAAATTGTCTCCTGCCGCGAGGGCACATAAACCCATGTATTCAGGCAATAATTTATAGTATTTCAGGTAAGAATTAGTCAAAATATATACATTACACATTCACATTGATATAGAAAATAATACCTATCAATAACAAGAGCTGAACAATTGCATCATCCTTGGTAGTGTACTCCACTTGTTAATTGTAACTCATTTTTTGGATCTTTCGTTTTCAGCATACCAGTCATGAAGACCTCCCATCTGGATCTTTGAGTGGAAACAAATCACAAACTTCTGAGCAGCTTCCTGGAAGACTCTCATTGGATGGTGATATCTTCACACACAACTCTCCCTACAGACGGAGGAAATGTTTCTCACTAACAAATACAAATGACTTTGAACACAGCCATCCTTTGACTCTTCATGGAGCCAAACTTCCTTTATACTCAAGTAGCATGGCAGGTCAGTGAGACAAGTTCAAAAATTCAGATATCTTGATGCCTATAAAGCTAGAATGTCGAAGAATGGTCAATATTTAGCCCATTCAAATGTATGCAAGTTGCATATTGTAATCTTCCCATACTCATTGCCAACTAGTAAGCGTAGGTCTTTGCTCATATTGTCAGTAGTTGTATCAGGTAATGCATGTTATTACAGACATTGTGTTATTGTGACCAAAGCTTGGAAATCTTGTGTCAGTTATAACAGTGCAAGATATTTTAAATAAGTAACTCAACTGTATGGCACAGTATTGAGAACAATACATTCTTTAATTTTCCTTGTTTAATTTGTAAAACACCTCATTTTATCTACTGTAGGTGTGGACAGCCAGGTGATAGAATCAGCTATTTTACCACTGGAGACATTACACAATTCTCTGTCACTGAAGCAAGTTGAAGATTTCCTTGATGCTATGACAGCTGAAGATTGTACTGTTAGTTCATAACATTATCTCCAACCCTTCCACCCCTCCTTGTTAGGCTCTGAGTGGATCAGTCCACCTGCTCAATTATGAAAACATGGAGCGTACCAGTACCACATTCTACTGTGGGTTGTGGAAGGGTAATGACTGCCGTAGGTACATTAGTGACCAAAATTTCTGTACAAGTTTGATACAATGCCTCTCTGTGGCACTGGGCAATACAGCAGCATCAATCACAGTAACCTAAATTCCACATTATGGACTCTTCCGCTGTTGGTTTATTTGTTTCACAAAAGTCACTCTACATGCAAAGTTATTACAAGCATTTAAGTGATAATGTCTTTCTGAGAAACATCGGTATTTCAATGCCAGTTTGTTATTGGTGTATAATATATGTCAGGTGGTTGCGCTAACTCAGATGTGCTGTTTTCAACAGCTTTAGTATTTGTCTTACAAAGTCACAGTTATACTTGAAAACAAGGCATAGGAGCTTTATGCAGTCAAATTTAATTTCTGAAAGTTTCTATAAGGTCGAATCATTGCCATGGCAGACAAAATACCAACCTCTCTTACCAGAGATAACTCTATCAGAAATAATAGTAAACTGAAGTCTCCAAAATTATCAACAATTCTACATGATAGTTAAAGCCCTGATTGCTTTCCTTTTGAAGGTGATTATTTACCTTTATCTATGCACTACTAATGTGTCTTTGTATGATGATGATGGATAGCTTGAAACCTCAGAAATTATTGATGTAGAATGCGCCTCATGGAGAGATATTATCATATTTGAACTCTCAAACTTTTACAATTCTGTTTTGGTCTACCACTTGTGGTGGCAAATTTTAAAGTTCCTGGAGTATTGAAAGTTTTCACTGGTTTATTTATGTGAAAATCAGGAATTTCATTTTTCCCCATAGAGTTAACACAGGGATAGCTGCCATTTTGAATTTTAAGCATCAGTAAATGTCAGGTACTTTGTTTCTGTAGTACCAAAATTTGGATCATGACCCCTAATTTTCATTCTTAATTTGAATGGTTGAAAGTTTGCTATAGGAAAATTTGAGCAACAGTTTAAGTCTGTTATTTTGAGGTGCAAACTACCTCAACCATTACATTTTTGTGTAAGTGTGTTAGTGTTGATTCAAATTTTGGTGTGTTGGGTTATTTGAAAATCATGTTTTGTCCATATGTGCCCATTTGCACAGATTTTAGAGGGTGCCAGATAATGTTTAGAATTGAAAATTTTTAGTATTTTCCAAAGAACAAAAAGTAATAGCCTTATTTTTGATATAGTAAAGACAAGTTATGGACATATTTTGTGCAATTTGCAGCAGGGCAGGTTTATATCCATTGTTCAGTCACCTTTATCTGAACAATTCCAAAACTTCTCACATGTTTTGTTCTCATCGTCAAATCAGAATGGTCTCTTAAATTCTCTTATCTCCATTTTTACCCAATCTAGGTTCCCAGCACAAAGTAAAGCTGAAAGTTGTATGATCTCATTTTCTTGTCCCAGTGAAGTTCTTTGACTTGGAGGAATCACTTTTGATGTTCCAGTCTCCCTTGCTCGTAGATATCCCAAAATTTCTCTCTTTGGACTTATTTCTGTCAATTTTCTATTTTTTGTAGAGCATAGTGAAACATGAGGAGACGGTGGTCAACAATACATACATTAAGTTATTGATGCACATTGTAGGGTGATGACATAATTTATACTATCAATCTGATTGAGATCTGACACAGAGAAATCCATAACATATTTGATATCTATCATTCAAGTTGTACCAGTGAGGAACAACACAAAGTAGAGATGTTGCCCTCTGGACACCTGATCATAATCAGATTGTTTCTAGCATCTCCAGAATTATGTATGAATGTTTTCTATAATAAACCACAATCCTTGGCATACATTACAGTAAGGAAATATTTGTAATTTATAATGTCATGCGTTGACAAAGCTTACACTGACTGGTGGTTGTATTGAAATTGTTTTATGTTTTCTTGATGGAAGAAACCTGCTTAAGAAAAGAGCAACTTTGAATTTTAAAATTTAAGTTTCAGCTGTTCAATTGGACAGTGTCCACTGATGAGGTATATTGGCCATGGCCATGATAGGCTACTCAGGTGTTTTGACTCTGAAATAGTGTAATCCTTAACTTGACTTGAAGCTATGTTTGGTCTTCATGGAAATGTTATGTTTCATAAACATTATCAAGTCTGCTCATTTATTCCGTTTTCAGTGAGTGGTGGTATTTGATTTTATGGTCACTTATAGGCTATTTAATATTAAACCTTAGTTCAAACCGAGCTATTTATCTACAAACACAAGGACAGTATAGAATGCCAGAACTTTTGTACAGTAAAGATAACATGTTGACAGCCTTAAATTAGAACTTAGAATTCTGTGATGTGTTAATCAACCATTCAGAGTGTATAGTATGTAGTAGTGAGAGAGAAACACTTTAGGTACAATTAACCATTCGCAATTTAATACATTCATGAATGTTGACTCAAAGCCATTGATGTATGAGTGCGATGCTTTGAAGTTTGTTTGTACAGTTCTCGTATGGTGTAATCACAAGCTGTTTTAATGTGTGAGAGGAAAATGGTCAAATTTCTGGTTCAAGCAGGAAGGTGAAATGTCAAAAACATCAAAGTCTTACTTCATTTGTTATAAATGTATTTCTTCGTTTATTAATTATTTTTAAGGTTAAACTTATCTGCCATTCATTTAAAGAAAACAAATTACTTTGGTGAAAATTTTATTCAGCCAAATCACAATATATGCATTGTGAAACTAAAAGGTGCCTCACCCACACAAATGATAGAGAATCTTTGTATATATTGCATGCTTTCGATGGCTTAAAAGATTTTTGTTTGACATAATTCATTGGTTGTTCAACTTAAAATTTGGTGAACAGAAACTACACCATGAATTCAAACTAATTTTTTTCTTGAGATTAAGGTTATTTTCTGAGTTCTAAACAGCGATATTTATTTCCTTGAATGATATAAAGCAATGTTGATGTTTTATGTTTCATGATTTTGTCCATGACTTTGATGCAAATGGTGCTAGATGATCTTTATATATCTGACCAATTCACTGGGATGGAACTGATTCAGTATTTGATGAAATAGACATCATTGAAATTTTTGTTTATCTGTTTACCAAAATTATCCACCTCATGTAACTTTATGATAATTTCTATTTATTAATACCTTGTTAGCCACCATTTCCAAATGAGATTAATGCATTGTATATTACAGTGGTAGCCTGAGGATTTATACAATGTCACACACAAATCAATTGTATACCTTGTATAGTTTGAGAAGTAAGTGTATTTTATGGGGACTAATACAACACTTCAACCAGTGAAAGCAGTATCAACTCTGGTGCACTAAAATACTGATAAGGCTTTACATCCAAAGTTTGTTGCAAATGATTTTGATAGCAAGCCTGGTGTTGTAAAGCACACTGGCAACATGCTGGCTGATTCTTATGTCTTTTGGTTGGAATGACTGTGTCCTTTAGTCCCATAACATTCATTGTAATAAGTATGTAATTAAATATAAGAATATATTTCTGTATTGTGTATTACATATGTACCCCAAAGCAGTTGCAGTGGAGCACAGGTGACTACTAGTATTTGCCACTGCAGTGTAAATACTGAAAATACTATGCCTTAGTCCTATGTAAATGAGCACAGGTAATGGGGATTATTTTGTTTGTAAAAACTATTAAATTTGTAAAGGAAGCAAAAGTGGTCATCTGCAAGTTATACTACTTTGCATGAGAAATGACTTTTTAGCGTAGATTTCACAGATAATAGATATACAAAGATTACCATCTAATGAGGATTTAAATGAAAATAGGTTTTTTTGGGCGATTCTCTCCAGATTATTGCAAAATGCTTGAGCCAGAACTGTACTGCAAATGCACTAGCCTTTGACCTGAAAGCAAGTAAACAACACTCTACCCAATCAAATTTGTGGTGTGGTGCAATTAGCCAATGAGCATTCAATGAAATCAATGTAGATCAAACCTGATCACAAAAATAGGAACTTGATATTTATTATTCTGCCAAACTTCAAACGATGAAATAAGTCATTCCAGGTGTGATTTTTTTGAGTGTTAATAATAACAGAAGCCCATGGTGAGACTACAAGCATGCTGTACTGTTGGGGTATTTTCAATCAGGCTGTTCCAACACAAGTGTCTAGCTCATGTGGGGACTGCCGATGAATACACCGTCAGCTCTCCTGCAAATAACCAAAGTACAGTGGGCTTAATTATTGTCCTGTCTCATCATAGGGGTTCTCATAAAGTCCCCTTGAGTAATAATTTGAACTTCAAGTTAACAGAATATTTTGTGACTTTATCATAGTTGTTGAGAAAGTTCATACATTTAGTTAATATATTGAGTACCTGGTGACTGGAATTCAAGAGATTACCAGGCGTTTTGATACAAGATAACTACAATGTCTGTGACCTTACAGTGTTAGTTTTATTCTGTAAGTTTTATTTGTGTAATAGAATACTGATACAAAAATTGCATGTTAGGTGAATGACAGGTACACTTCTTGTACATTAATACTTTACCAGTGTTTTTCTACTGGTAACATTTTTGTAACATTGTAAACTGATACATGAGAAATATTTAGATGTCACTAGTAGATGGTAGTTGAAATGTACTTACAAGTGAATGAACACAGCAAATTGATTTATGTTGTGAAAGTGATAAGCAGACTCAGGTTGCTAGGTGTTCACTGGTTGTTAATCTTATCATGCTGATTAACACTTAGCTTTAACTGTGGTATATTATTTCCATTAGTTTTAAATTGACTGTAAAATAAATTTGCTTATTCTGTTCCTTTAATAGTCAAAATACCTGGTGTTCAACTTAACATATTGTGTGTATTTTTTTGACAATTGAACCATAATCTTGACCATATGTCAACAATAACTTGACATATTTAGTACATGTGTCATGAGGCTATGGAGGTAGGAAGAGACTACATACTTAAATAGAAAACTAAGAAAATGTACTTGCAAAAATATTAAACTATTGTAAAAAGTTACAGCTAATGTCCCTTGAATGTAAACAAAGCCAGCATACAAAAATGTATCATAGTAACTTGAAAGACCGTGCACAAATATATTTTTAATAGATATTGTTATTACAATGTTTAAAGTGCTACCTGCAGTGTTTGCGGTGGGCTTCAGTTTTGGTCTTAATTGTTTCATATATAGTTCAATTGTGATCTCGTTGATCTTGAAACAAGACTTGTAATAATATATTTATCAGATGTGAACAAAATAAAGTTTATAATGACTGCAAGAATAATAGTTGCATATTTGCCTACTTCTTCCACCAATATCATTATAACACTTTGAATGCATGGGTTGGATGGATTTATTGTCAAAGATACTGTAGAAAATTATGAGATTAGACCAAGGAAGTATCAGGAACTAGAAAAGTTCAATTGAGTTTATATAAATCTCAAAATGAAGGTTTATGCACTTCTGTTCAGATGTATAACAAGGACCCTGCGACTTCATGGTATCTGAAAAAGTATATCCTGAAAAGCTCCGTCCGACAATGTCCATGCTGTAATGGACAAAGTATAATTCACTGTCCTAAGCAATGTGAAAGAATTGAGAGCTGCATAACCTATCGCTAAAAAGTTAAGGATGTCTTTTGTGTTTTGGTACCCTGAAAGGATCCCAAGATATACCCTCAAGCCGTTACCGAAGACAAAACTCAAATTGTTGTCCTTATAAAAGTGTTCACTTGTCAAATTTTGGGAATACATACCACACTCTCTGCTGGTGTGAGTTGATTGATTGATAAATCAAACTGATTTAATCAGATTATCTTAATTACTTTCCAATACCTTGCAGTATTAGGACAGTGTGTTCCTTGTGAGTTTTATGTTTATACTCGTAATACTGTTTTTAATACTGCAAAAAAGTTAAAATGACGTGACTTTCCCACGGGTCACACAAGGAGTTGTTGTTATTTTCGTCTGGTGCCCTATCGCTGGCTGCGATCGGGACTGTCTGAGGGCGCTGTTTGTCACAATTTGAACGAGATTTTGCCATATGTAAATTTTCGAAACAATTTTGCACAATATCACGTTCTCCAAATTTTATTGTATTTCAAAAAGGAAGTTAATGGTATTTATATTGTCAAAGCATGATGAATATAACAAGGTGTGTAAAGTTGGTTCAGCAAGATTAAACGTGAATGAACGAGATTTGTTAGTAAAATGGCGGATGCCGGCTTCTGATCATTGTTTTGTCGATCGATGTCGTGCAGTACAAGGTACATTCGGTAGGTACAGTGAGCTCTTACTTTTACTTTACAGGTGACAATCATCAAAGCTCCCACAGACTTGATGATCGACCACGATTTCGGAAGATTACATCGACACGCGCACCGCGAACAGTCAGCTCAGTCTCGCGTTCGTACCCGGTGTAAAAGCATTTCCGGCGGCCTTAGCCTAGCCGTTAGCCCAAGCGACCATGTACGTACCCCGTATCAGTGTATTTTCGGAAAAATAAACCATGGAAGCGAAGTGAAAGTTGTTAGCAGCAAAATCGCATCCCATTTTTCTCTCACTGATTTAACTGATCAGCCTTACACGTGTGGAAACGTTTACTTTGTACGTTTTGTTTCAGTGCGCCATTGGACAATAACATTGTACATGTAATATGTATCGTGTACGACTGGTTGACCTGGAGATGACCTTTCAGTAGCCGTTTTACAATTAGTGTCCTTTAGCATGTTGTGGTTGGATCATACACGTATATTGCGTTTTCAGATATTCTCTTCACAGTGTTTCTTTGAGATCTCAAAGTTGAAGTTGTGGGCTACGTACGGAACCGCAGCAAGCCAATGGACTGTGGACACACACTATTCAACACGTCTTACGTTCATGAACTGCAAAATGAAAATTTCATGAAGTTTTTATTGAAAATATATCTAAGAAAGTAGATATAATAGAATCCCCTTTACATTCAAATCTGGTTGATGCCCAACTATTTTAGGAGGTCATCATTGCTGACCTGTTGAAATGGTTGAGCATCAACCAGATTCAGCATTCAAAAAATCTTCAATCTCATCATGGAGGTAGTCTCTACTACCTCCATGATCTCATGAACTTTGATTCTGAGCATGCTTAGTCCATGGAGGTAGCACACAGAGCTGTTTTACTGTAGCAAGCACACAGTATGCTTCCTCCTTGCCCTGTTTCACATAAATAATTTTGTATAGCATATAGGGACCACCCCTTCCATATATACACAACATGTATGTTTTGGCTATATCGGTATGAAGGGGTGTTTCATGACAAAATGCCCTTTATTTTACACTTTTTTTTTTATTACACTTTTTATTGAGCGGCCGAGTTACTTTACAGTAATTTTCATTTGGGCTCATTCAGAAAAAAAAAATTAAAATAACTACAGATCACAGAAAGACATACAATAAGAGAGAAACTACAGGGAAACATTCCTTCTGAGATAGTCTTTCAACATGATATGTGTTCAAAGATGTCACACAGTTAACAGAACTCAAGTAAATTTTACCACCAGGACTGGCAGAGAAAATGGATTATAGATAGTATATTGCTTCACAGCAATAAGGCCCCCAAAACAAAACTATACAAAAAAGTATGAGAAATTGTCAACAGTATTACTATAAAACTGTTATTGTTAAGATGTTTACTGATAGTGGTTTTTTAAATCTAACATACTACTTCCATGTTTAAATATACTAAAAATGAGCTTGGATATTCTGTTTTTTTCATGAAGTTTTTTTTTTTTCCAGAATAGATTCAAAATCATTATGAAGATTTCCAGTTTAAATTGCATCGAATTCTGATTGAATGGGATCACCACAATGTCAGAATTTGGCCCACCAAAGTTCATCATCGGCGATGAAGTACTGAATATAGATAAGGTAAAGTTCATCCTTTTTGGTTACAATGTACATTACAATGTAGAGTCAAAGTGATGTGTAATTTTCAGTATAGTTCAGTATCATTCTAGTGTGACTCACATAAGTAGTTCAATCATTGCTTTATAGAAACATGTCATTTCATTCATTTGGACTCAAAACAATCGTACGGCGACAGGTAGATTTAACCTCAACACAACAAAAGAAGTCATTTACTCTCTTTTTAGATATTACATCATATGTAAAATTCACAGAAGAGGAGTGCCTTCAGCATATACAGAGACAGTGCATATTAAATTTCAATTAACTTGGGAATCCTTCCTATTGTGGGGTTTGTTTTCTTCACAACTCAACAATTTTCCTCTGATGTTTACAAGAAGTCAACTTCAAAACTACTGTATGAACTGTATATATAAATTGTGTTACATCATCCATTCAGTGTCCATACGTAGTCTGAAAAATGGTGTTTGCTGTTGGAAAATCAAAATGAAACACACCATTGTGATTCCCTCTTCTGAACTTGGATTTATAATATATACAAATTGGTAGAAGAAATACTGGTATATTCACAAAATTCAACTTATTAGAATGAAGATTCACTTCTTTGCAAATGCCTATTCTGAAGGTAAAGCTTTGATTGAGTATTACACCATGAAAATTATAGTCTCTCCTGAAATATCTAACAAGTCAATGGCAAGACACCATGAGTATTCTTTTGAGCACTGTGAACACTTTGACCGTCTTATCTAAGCATCTTTTTTCCAACACACAAACTTTTTCCTGATCATTACCAATATTCCTACATACTCTTCCAGAACTGCTGTAAGATTATATTTGCAGCTATATAGTATTAATCTGATACTTCCTATGCCATGACAAGGTACTACAAAGTACACTATATGATCTTGGTGTACTAATTAATTAGTTGCTCCACTTTTTGTGGAAGAATTTTGTTATCAAACTTGTTACATGATCTGCTTGTGTGAATCACAAACATGGTTACATGTGGCGAACTCTATTGAAGGCACAACATACCATAATCTGTGCCCTCTGGAGAATAACGTGTGACGCCAGTTAATAACAAGAGCGCCCTCTATTATGTAGTGTTAAACAATTACTAGCAGCAGACAAATTTCTCTTGCCCTTCCCGATTGCGATTTTGAAATCAAACATTGAAAAACTGCATTTCTACAGGAGATAATAACAGCTATTATATTACCATAACATATGATAGTACATGTATCTATAGTTTAGTAATTTGTTCAGATAGTCTAAAGAAACATAAAATATTCAACAGAAACTAACTTTCTATAAGTTACTGGTTTGTTGAGAAAATCAACTTCTTTTTTCTGTCAACTTGATAAGCAGTACTGTTTCAAGATCCTGTATTTATTTTTGTTGATAATATGATCAAAGATGCTGGATGAAATACTTTCTCATAATCACAAGTTGTGTTCAGGACTTTCGGCAAAGAAGTGTGTAGGCTGTCTCTTAGATTGACATGATTTTGAAAAGTTTCAAGCATAAGCAGAACGAGAATCACATTTTGAAAATTGATTAGAGTCAGCTTGTGTATTTTGTGTATTCTATTTCTCAAGTTGGCCAAGTTGCAATCTCACAAGGTAACCTTTACAACGAAGTAACAAGTCCAGGGTTCTCAAAAACTTTTGAAGTAGGCGGAAAATTCAGAAAAGTAGGCGGTTAGCTTCTGTGTGCAACCAGGTTCCCTGGGCGGGCGGGGGGGGGGGGGGGGGGAGAGAGACAGTTCTGAGCAATTTCATGCATTCTTATACAGTGTATAAAAGGCTATTCCAACATACACACAGGAGGGAGGGTTTCAGGGAGGGGGTCCCCTCCCTGTGTGCAAGAAATTTTTAAAATTTGAAGACATTTTGGAGTAATTTCATGCATTATTGTATTGTATGAAAGACCCTTTCAGCATGAGAGTGTTAAGGATTATATTGAAATTTGAAGACATTTCTCAGCAATTTCATGCATCCTTATACAGTATATAAAAGGTTATTTCAACATACACAAAGGGGGAGGGTTTCAGGGAGGGGGTCCCCTCCCTGTGTGCAGGAAATTTTTAAAATTTGAAGACATTTTGGAGTAATTTCATGCATTATTGATTGTATGAAAAACCATTTCAGCATGAGAGTGTTAAGGATTATATTGAAATTTGAAGACATTTCTGAGCAATTTCATGCATTCTTATACAGTGTATAAAAGGTTATTTCAACACACACAAAGGGGGAGGGTTTCAGGGACGGGGTGGGCAAGAACTTTTTAATTTTGAAGACATTTTGGAGTAATTTTATGCATTCTTGTACAGTATTAAAGACCATTTCAGTATACAGAATAATCATTATCATTGCCAATTACAACATGTTTTCAAGGGATAAAGTTTAAAAGAAAAGTCAGAAAAATTAATTTGATATCACTCAGGCCTGTCAACTGCATTCAGTTGACAAGGATAATAGCAAAATTTCACCAGACTGTTGTGTAGAATTATGTTTAGCTCATGACTTGAACAAACATTTGAAATACATCATAGAAGGGGCCTAGGGTTTTCACAATCCAGATAATGATCCGCTAGAATCCTGACCAGCCTGGCTGTACAAAGTGTTTTACTGATTTAAATAAACTTGATTGACGATACAGTAAAATCAAAGAGTTTATTCAATTCAATGAATTATAGGAACACAATTTTCAGTGAATTTAATTCACTGTACTAATTTCACAATAAAACGAATCTGCGAGCTGATTATTGATTTTTTGCTGATGTTGAATATAATTGAAAAAGAGAGCTAAATTTCAGTGTTCATGTTTGATAAAACCTCAAACTAACGACACTGAACGCCAGCCTGTACTACGCCGTGTGTGTACAAACATGGATGTAAAAAATAGACATCCATGGTACAAAGTACCGGTAGTCAATTGTAACACAGTACACACAACGCGATATCGGTCGACCTGAAATTTGACACTGTGATCGACGTAGCATTTCAATAGTACGAAAAGTGAGACCAAGTAATTTTTTGTTTGTTTAGATTTGATCTAAACCTCCCAAAACCAACGGACAAAGTCAGAAAATCAAAGTTTTCAAGCGTCGACTTTCTCTTCCGCGATGCACACAACCACGGCCCCTCCACAAAACGCGATGTCGATCGACTGAGTTGAATATTGACATCGTGATCGACCATGGATAGATTGACGTGGCGTTTCGAAAGTATGAAAAATGAGACTCAGTAACTTGTGGTCGCTTTAGATTTGATCAAAAACCTACCAAACCATCAGACTAGGCCCTACTCTTACGCAGAAAACCAAAGCTCTCAAGCGTCGACTTTCTCTTCCGCGTTTGAGTGAAACAAAAGTCGGCTTCATTCGGAAATGGTCGGCTATTCGCGGGCATAACGTAATTGTATGTTAGTCCAATTTTCGGCTGTACCCGATGTGAACGTCGGAATAATTCGGGCTGTGATCGGGCGAGCCAGGTTGACCTCGAGAGCGATTCCCAGTGTATAGTACACCACGTTCGACGTTCGCTGATCGCGGTACTACAGTGATAGCAACAAGTTCACCGCGTAAATTGCTAGACTACATATAGCCACATCGGCACTTCTGAAATATTATCTGCGGCTTGCAAGACCACCAAAAAAATCTAATTATTGTTATCAAAACCAGAATTTCGGGCCAGAGAGCGAAACAGTGCTGAAAAGTAGCCGGCCAAAATACGAAAGTAGCCGGTCAATTTGGCCGGCATCCGGCTAAAAATGAACACGCTGCAAGTTATGATTTACCAATTGTAAACAGTTTACTAGAAAGAAAAGTAGGTACACTCGTTTGTTGTGTCTGCTCTTTTTAGACTTGTAAGAATCAACTGGAAACAGAAGGATATTCATATGAACTGGAAGTGGGGGCTTAGATTCAAACAACTTATTTCTAATCTGGCCATCATCAATTAGATAAAATCTAATTGTACCATTACAGTGGATCTTCTGCTTCACTGTCATAGGTAATGCATGTGCCTGTCCTTCCAGCGACTCTGTTTGTGAATAAATATAAATTCACATATTTGTAAATTGTAAATTATATTCACATTTACCCATAGTAATACCGTATTGTATATATGATAATGACATGTGTTTGTGTGACAGATGTAAGGGACAATGCTGTAAACATTGCCAGGAAACACACGTAAAGTGACTCATTGTCTGGCTAATAATAGCTCATTGGTGTAGAAGGTCATACTGGATATTCGCATGACCCACAAACATGAAAGCATGGCGGGAGAGTAAAATGTGGTAACTTTTGTCAGAAAAACTCAATTATGTCAGAGTCGAATTGACTGAGGAGGTTTCAAGACCGGAGAGGAAGAAAGTGCTGAAATCCTTGACTGTTCGTGTAAGTTTTATAGCCAAGTGAAGTCTATCCATACAGAGACCACTAATCATAGCTTGTTTTGGTCACATTTGCAAGTAAGATAAGAATTTTAGTCTTCAGAAGGATACCTTTGCATGAAGTACTTCCTTGGAATTCTCACAGGTGCCTTCAATTGACAGTTGTCACTGTTTCCAAGGGTAGAGTGGGAGACATCATCTCTCTATATGTCCATGGAGATAGACCGCCAAAAATTGCAGCCATTGTCACATTGTCACAATCTTATTGTGCTGAGGTATTCTTTGATGATGTGTACATGTACATGTACCTATGTATTCTATAGAAGAATGTCATTTTGCCGTAGGGCTTTTGTTGACGTATTGGAATGTGATTTGCTTTCACCAACAGTGAGAAATGAGTTTGCCCTTTTCACCCTAATCCTGCTGTAGGCAAGTTCAACCATTGGCAAAAGACAATGAGTTCAGCTCTATATTAATGTATGTTAACATGTTAATAAATTTGGCTATCATAGATGTGTGCAGGCAACGCTTGCAAAACATTATATTCCTGCAGCTTGTTACATTCAAGAGTTATCATTGCTGTTGCATTTATCAAATATATTTCTGGAAGTGAACTACCAGTACAATGTTAGAAAAACAGTCTGTTAAGGTAAATGGAGCATGATATAGAGAAATAATTCAAAATCAATGACTTCAAAGATGTGCCATCATGAAAAGAGAGGATGTCATTATCTCTGACTGAAATATGAAGGGTCAGTCTGGTACACCTCAGAGTTTTTCTCTCAGTATGATGCAGATTTTGAGAGCAATGACTTGTTTTTCATAAGCCATACCTACCGTACATGGGATCCCTCATACAGAGTATTAGCTTTCAGTGCCTTTTATTTAGTAGTTGTTGCTTTCATCTAAGTCACTGACCCATTGCAGCGCGGTCAGTGTGTCCTTCATATTGGCTTGATGTGTCAAGCATCAGATGATGAAATTTATATATGTACTATGCGGTATACAGTCACAATGTTTCTTGTTTCTAGGTTCCAGTATAGTCGTCTTGTGTATTGGTATTTCAAAGGCAACGGAATGTATAGGTTCATCTTTACATGTACTCATCATCAGTGTCATGTAAATTACACCATTTCATTTCTGATATTAAATGTAAACATTCACTGAAACTTATGAGAATTCTGAACTCTTATTGAATTCAGGAATCCCATGAAATTCAATTGAGTCAGCCATTTACCAATATATGCACTGTTAAATTCTGTGAGTAAAAAAGAAATTTTGAGTCAGTTGCATGTAATATTGGCTGAGAGAGTAGATTGTTGAATAATTGGAACATTGCTGTATTCCATCATGGAGAAAAGACTAGAGTGTTTTGGGTGCAGATTCTGCACAATGGTATAGGGAAAAGCCAGAATATATCCATATTCCACACATCATTTTCCACTCATAATCACATTATGAGAAATTCACAACTAGTCACATTCACCCAAACAGCAGGTGATATTTTTCCCTTGCAGTCGCGGGTTGAATATTCCAGCCAACCTTTCTGAATGTCATCAAGTTTCCAGGTTATTCATCCCTTCTCTGCAAATGATCAAGTGATTGATGGTAGGCAGTCACGCAACCCACATAATTGCTAGGTACCGGTAATGCGTTTTTCAAAAAGGGCATCAAACTTCTGTCAAAACCAGGCCAACCTATGTACTTTTTCCATATATTCGTGTTTTTAAGTGTAGACAGAGCACCCCTCTATTTTCATGCATAGCATTTTTGACGAAAATTCTGAAGATGAGAGTAAATGCGAAAAGTCTTTGGCCCTTCCAATGAAGAAATACTTTCTTGCCCTAAGGTGTGTTTGACGTCCGACTATATACTGTGACATGGCCCATTTGGCACAAAGCCATAAATGCTGTATTTATTGTCAGTGCTTTAGGTCCAGGTGATCAAGAATTAGTCAGTTTATGAAAAAATTACTTTCTATTAAAGTTTTTCCAAGACAATCCATAGTTTTATTGTGAAGAGAAGGACAAATCTTGAAATGCTACATGTATGTGAAACTCGGTTTGATGTCAGTTTTGTAAAAAAATTTTCAACACAGTGTTGTATCAGGGAGCAAATTCTAGCTGATCACATCTGAATAAAATCAAATTTATCAACAGCATAGGTAGAGAGATGACCAATGGCTTGAAAGGAACAGCAAAGAATAAGCAAAACTGATCTATATTAAACTATATTCAGATGAGTTGATAGTGGAGACAGTCCTTTAATATTTTGTAACCTCTATTACATTGAAGATACTCAGTGTATAAGAAATTGTATTTTCCAAGTATCTGTTTTGGGGGAAGGGTTGGAGATATGCTTTTAAGTCTTGTTTGTGCTTGCAAAAGAAAAGTATAACACCATTGACTTTTTTCAGATTCACTGATTTACATGTACATGTATGACTAGTGCATATGATTAGAAACTCAAGTCTTGGCCTGTGCTGTAAAGAGTCATTGAAACCACAAAGAAATCTTATTCTGGGATTGTATTGCAATGTAGTGACAGCACATGTATACTGTGTACATATGAAGGCATTCCTGAGCCTGATTTTAATTACAGACAAGTATTATTCAAAGTTGTCCTTGCATAGATTTTGTATCATGGATATATGTGGATGACAACAAAGACAATTGGTGATTAACTGTGATTTATTTTCTTCCCTGACTGTAAATCAGTTTACAGTACCATTATACCAATGTGTTGGTGATCAGTTTACAGTACCATTATACCAACATGTTGGTGATCAGTTTACAGTACCATTATACCAATGTATTGGAGATCAGTTTACAGTACCATTATACCAATGTGTAGGTGATCAGTTTACAGTACCATTATACCAATGTGTAGGTGATCAGTTTACAGTACCATTATACCAATGTGTAGGTGATCAGTTTACAGTACCATTATCCAATGTGTTGGTGATCAGTTTACAGTACCATTATACCAATGTGTTGGTGATCAGTTTACAGTACCATTATACCAACATGTTGGTGATGTATAACATTAACAAAGCACTCTTTGAATTTGAAAGCCAACAGTTACCAGATTTTATTGAACAGGACCAGCCAACATGTGTGTTTTCTCACCAATATCTCATGGAATCATGTGGTATTTTTTTCTGCTTCACTGACTTTTGATACTTACAAAAGTTTTCACCAGGAAACTTGATTTAACAGGTGGTTTTACTGCACTGAGTTGTAATGTCATACCAAGTGAGTGTTGATATTGTGCAGTATGTGTACAATACATATATATTTACAAATTACATATTATACATTTATCGTGTATAAGTGCTGTTTTAGACCATGGACATTACAATTATTTGAAGGAGAATGTTATAACAGATGAAACTAAGAATTATTATGTCCCAACAAAAAATTATGTTTAATTCAAAAAAAAAATGAACAAGATGATCAGAACAGGAAGAGAATCTGAAACAAGATTGTTAATGAGAAAGTTTGTTGAACAAAAGAGAAATGTAAATATGAGGAGAATTGTCAGATTATCAATATAAAGATAGAAACTACATGTAGAGCAAGCACAGGATGTTGTGTGCAAATAACTCAATCAGACACTCAAATCAAGAAATAAGAGTAAGAATGACATATTATATGCAAAAGAATCAGAAGATTTACATGTAACATATAAAATTAGAACATTTAGCAAGAAACGAGATGTGAACATAAACAACTGAAATGATCAAGCTCTCAAATTACTGGTAAGAATTAGAGCAAGAACAAGATCTTGTCAAATGATAAGAAACTCAGATTATAAAGTTAGAGCAAGAAGTCAGTTGACAGATCTACTACTAGTGTGTTGGTGGTCATTCATAACCAAAACAAAACTCTCATTGAATTTTATGACCAACAATTACTTGTTTAATTAATAAATATAGTCAAGACAAGCTAACATTTATGTCATTTTCTCAACAAAATTTCATGGAATCATATTGTATTTTTTTGCTACACTGAACTTCAACACCCAAATAAGTTTCATTCTGGACAAATAGTTTCTAGCAAGTTGTCTATAAAACTCTTTCTTTGGACGTGATCAAACAGGTGGTTGTAAAGCACTGAGTTGCCAGCCAAGTGTTGACTTTGTACAGTACATGTATTCCTACAAATGACATCAGTGAATTTAAAATGGAAGATGGATTTTAATATGTGGACTGAGGTGGAATGAAATGTACCACATTGCAGTGGATTGTCTAGCCAAGTTCACAGAATGCCTGGTTATTGTGCTCCACTCACTTTTTAAACTCTTTGGGTATCGTAGTCATGCCTGAAACACTCCTTGTATTACCGGGATATGCTTCAAACATTGATACTTCATGCACTGCATTTAGTGCTTGATACAGAAGATAGTGTAACCTTGATTCTTCATGAGTCTACACAATGAGAAGGATGTGATTTGAAATTGACAATCACATGCAAGGACACTGGACACTGTATGTTGAACACATAGCTAGTTTAATGTGACCTTGAGCTAGTTACATTTACAGTCCATATGCTGTACCTATGTAGAGCAGCTATTGGCAATAGAAATTTTACCCGTCAACTGATCATTGCAAGTGTAGACTAGACCACATGTAGTGTCACTTTTGAACTTTCTAATGTTATCAAAACAAATCCTTGAAAGATTGTATGGGGGAAGCATGTAATATTTGCATATGAACCACTATCTGCCCATTCACCCTTAAAATAGCATGATTGGAGAATTTGTGTGCATGTGATCGTATCATAGCCACAGTATGTTGTACATGTGATCCCCATTAATAGAA
Source organism: Ptychodera flava (assembly GCF_041260155.1). Taxonomy (NCBI): domain Eukaryota; kingdom Metazoa; phylum Hemichordata; class Enteropneusta; family Ptychoderidae; genus Ptychodera; species Ptychodera flava. The sequence continues at coordinate 36,156,142 of NC_091945.1, forward strand.
AACAATGCTCTCTGATTGACATCATTGTAGACTAGTGCCAATGCAAGGACCAAAGTACATGTATTCATATTTAGATTGACAGATCTAGTTTGGGTTAATTGTGGCGGGCCCCATTCATTCTGTCAAGTCTATTCAGGGTTGACCGATGGTCCGCTGTTTATTATGAGGGCAGCCCTGATCAATACATACCCATGTTATGTAATGTCTCCAACTGTGAGTGGTTATGTTCCGTAACAGCAATCAGGCCATCATGTCGGCCGCTATGTACTGGTCTCTGGCGGAGTATCTCAGGACTTTAAGGGTAAATTCATTTACACTTTTGCCTTTCAAAGTACATGAAACATGACATTTTAGATAGACTAACTGAGTAGAAAACTACATAGGCTATGCTACTGGTATAGTACCGCTACTGTTATTGCAATAATCATGATACGGTTCAATTTCTTATTTTAGGTACCGCTATATCTACTGCATTGCCTTTCCAATGACAACTGACACGTGTCCTGGGTACACATTTGTATGATGTCCTTCACAAAGTTACTTGTTTTATTTTCTCTTTTTAAGTTCACTAAATTTTTTTGAGTCGAACAAGTTTTGAAGACCAGAAACAGAGTTCTATTAGCTTTAATGATTCCCATTGTGATGGTTTTATTTCAATAACAATTAACATGTGATATTTACAGCGGCTATTTTATAATGTCCTTTACATAATTCTTGTCTTACTCTTACTCCAAGCCCACCTATGTGTTGTTTCAAAAAGTGTGTCACAATGCTGTGTAAATCTGACCTACCTATCTTGTGATTTTGAGTTTTTTTGAGACCTTTACTGTAATAGTTTTGAATATGCAGAATCAGTAACTGGTCAACTGGACCCCACGTCAACTGGATCCCATACCCAAGTCAACTGCATGGACCCTAAAATATTTTTTCCAAAGCACCCTGGCCCAATCAATTTCATTCGAAAGGTTTATTTTGGAGTTATCATGGAGGTTTTTCTGCTACCTCCATGTTATGATCTACTACTTGCAGTGACAATTCTTGGATGTGATGAACACAGAACCAAAACCAACCCCTTTAGAACTCTTGACTTTCATTGCACAGGCAAACAGGCTCAAATATTCATGTAAACATGAAAATTCGTTGAATCTTGTGTTTCAAGTAAATCCTAAAATAAGGATAGAATGCGCTTTGTACCTGAACTAGCATGATAGTAATATAGGTTTTGGTTCAGCAACTTAGCGGCGCATGCAGTTATAGACAGAGACAGTTATGTTATAGGCCAATAGGGGATAATTAATTGTGAATATGGGTCCATACACATATACTATTATAAGGAGAAACAGAATAACTCTCAACACAAGGTTAATATTAATCACAAATGATTTGAACGGATAAAATGTTTAGAAGGTAGAGTTGTTAAGGAGACGATTAGGGTAGAGTAACTGTATGTAAGGGTCCAGTTGACTTTAGGTCCAGTTGACTGGGGTCCAGTAAGTATGGGGTCAAGTTGTGTATACATAGAAACTGCAGAATCTAAAGATGTATAAATGTTAGGATGGAATATTTTCTATAATTTGTATCACAGAAATAAGCTTTACCAGTCTTGAAATCTGCTTTATATAAAGTAGGCAATGCTCTTGATATGTGACTGGAGTGTCGTGACAAGTTGTGAGCTTGACACATGTTCTATAATATTAAAGGTCTGGTGAAATGCTCATGTTGCAAAATCACAAAAATACAGTTGATGGTCTATAAAACAGTTGCATTCATTTCTTTTTTCGTTTAGCGCGCGTGATTATGAAATATGGCAAAAGAAAATGCAATGTGGGCGTGTCCCCCGAGCCTCTCCAGTCGACTTTTTTCGGCTTTCCGAAGTTTGCCCGACGTCGTATCTCATAACGGGAATTAAAGTATTTCACACCTCCGTAAGCTCCCCATGGGGGGTAACTTCTAGGGTTTCCGCTTACATGATCAGGACAGTGTCCTCCTTCACTTTGGGAAGACGTTGTTCTTTTGGTGGCTGTGACAGCGGCAAGAACATGAACGGCTCAACTGTAAACTTTTTCAAGTTCCCGTCAAGTGTGGAGTGTTTGAACCATAATGTGCTTGTCTCGGCTGGTTCGTACGATCGGCCACGGTCCCTCGGCTGAGCCTGCCTCGCTACTCGCTACACAGAAGGTTGGGACCGCAATGCAAGTCAACTGCTGAACACCAACACTGAACGTTGTGACTGCCATTAAAATGCACTAGTCTACAACACGGAACGTCGTGACCGCAATGCAAATCGACAGTAAAAAACGTAAATGGGACCCGTGATTAAAATGCACTACAACTACGACACGGAAGGTTGGAACCACGATGCAAATCAGCTGCATGAACAGCAACACTGAACGTTGAGACTACATTAAAAACGAACAACAACACGGGACGTAGAGATCATGATACAAATCATGGAGGTAGAGTCCTCCATGATACAAATCGACAGCAACACGGAACGCGTCGTTGGGACGGCAATTAGGCTACTTAGGCTAAATTGAAGAACAACGGGGAATACCGGACCACGAGGAACGCGATGCAACTCGACCACAACATGGAATGTTTAAGACCGTGATTAAAATGCACAACACAGAACATCTAGACCGCAATCAGTGTAAATCAACTTTAACACCGAACCTTGTTGCCTCGATTAAAATGCGTATGTCTGCTATGTATAGCAAAAGTTTCAATTCTCGCGAGCGAGCGTTCCTATGCCCGCTGTACACAGGACAAAATGACGTCAAATTTATCACAAGGGCTCGATTGCGTGTGTGTAAGTTTCAATTCTCGCGAGAGCCATTTATGCATGCTGTACACTAGACTAGATGACGTCAAATCTCTCGCGAGACTTGGCTCGATTGCAAATACGTACGACGCGACGAAAGAACGCAATAATACGGAAGTAGACACAGTTTTTGCGAATCGCCGAGAGAGAAGCGCAGATTAAACAAAAGACTAAAAAACCCACGTTTTTTCTTTATTTACCATATTTTTTAAACAAAAATCAGTTTCGCCACTGTGGCGAATTAGGATCGATTTTTTTCGCCACTTCGGATTTCGATTCGCATTGGCGAACGTGGCGAATGGGCAGCGCGAAGCTGTTTTTGTTAGCGGATACCGGGCAGAGATAAGGCGGCGTTGGACCGCTATTCGATGTAAATGAACACACCTGTGACGTCACAGACGGCCAACCTTGACTCCCGCTGAGGGCGTGACCTGAGTGTCGCAAAATGACCCCATGAAAGCCGCGCATAGAAATATCAAAAAAATTAACACTTGCGCGTACTTTTAGGTTGCAATTTTGTTGCGAGTGTAATAGTATTGACCTCCTGGAAGATATTCTGTCACACGACCGGGACCATTTCACCAGACCTTTAAACATATGGTGGTCTTCAAAATGATACATCTGGTTTTACAGACCTTGTACATGAGGCTGAGTGGACAACTACAATGTATTAAATTGATAGCTGATAATTTTGTCAAAGGATACATTAGCGACAAACTAAGTTTTATCCTTATGATAATATATGATATCATGTTCCATAATATAGAAGGAAAATAGTTTCTGTTGTTGAAATGCTTGAAATGGTTTGATGTTAATAGTGTCCTCTGTGTTTTAGTGACAGATGTCAGCATTTTAGCTGTATATCGATAGGTGGGATTTTGAGAGATTCTGTATCTTTAGCAATCAAGCAGGCTGCGCAGTGCATGGTCCGATCAGTGTGATCAAGCTGTAGGGTAGAGCCATAGTACTGGTATGCACTGTACACATCTCCAGGGCTTGATATATATTGCCGTCACCTGCTGGCAAGACCATCGCTGATAATAGAGTCTGGCATTGATTGACATCTTTGTCACTGATAAGTGAAAACACTTGAAATGATTTGATGTTAATAGTGTCCTCTGTTTTATTGACAGATGTCAGCATTTTAGCTGTATATCGATAGTAGGTATGGTATGCAGTTTATATCTGGTGCAATATACAGACAGTTTTACAAAGCTTTGCTGTTGGAGTAATGTACAGTTATTACATACACTGCTAAAGCTTTGATGAACATCAGCTATGCAGGGATTTTAACATATAGACAATTCAAATGCATAGGACAAGAGATCTTACGTATTATTGTACACAATTGAAACACTTCCAGGCCAGTGTATGAGCTGTATACATTTATATGCTTCAAATATTACAGGTGCAGCCAACGAACAATGCACTTTTAAATGGGTCCTTACTATGATAAGATATATTGTGCATGAATAGTAATGTGAACTGACTAATTTTAAGTTATGAGGGTAATTAATTAGCTGTTCATAATTTGCCCTCCCACTGAAAATTTTTCGACTTACCCTCCCGCACTCAAATTTCATTTTTACCTACTCCCCACTTATTTTTGCCTGTTTCCCCTCCCCACTGTGAATTTTTGAAGCTCCCCTGCCCTGTGGCGAAAAAAACTTGCCGATTTCCCCAGCCCTGGAAAAGATTCCTCTCAAAATTTTGTCATTCCATTTCCCCTGCAGACATGAAGCTACCCTACCCTGTGATGAAAAGACCTGTCGATTTTGTCGATTTTTTCGCCATGTCTTACTTTAAAATTAACGACCAGTTTGTTAATCTTCACACTAACAGCCAAACACAATTTAGACATAAAAACACACTAAAGCACACACAAGACAAGCTGGGTGATTTGTGAAGCCACTTTCCCTTTATTACAAGGCTAAGTAGTCTGGGTAACCTGTAAAAGGTATAAGTACTTACCCTGTGTCCCCATCCCCGGAAACACCATGGCCCAACTTCCCCTGTCCCCGTTTTAAAAGTACCCCCCTCCTCATTTTCGCCAAGCCCTGTCCCCAGGACAATCAACCGATAGCTGCCCTGCCCGACAAAACAAACTAAAATTTGCTCCCCTGCCACCTAAAATATGTCCCCTGCCCAAGCAAAATTAAAATTTCCCCTGCCCTCAAAAATTGCTCCCGGAATAGCTTTTTCGATGAATAGCTCCGTTGGCTGCACCTGATGTAACTATAGTTGCTTTCAAGCAACTTGTCAATGATGTTCTTTGACTGAATACTCATTTGATGGAAAGTCTCTACTTATCTGTTTGATTCAAAGGTACTTGTGACCTGCTGATTGCAGTGACTAGATCTCCTATGAAAGTAAATGTTGAGGGTAAACGAACAGCACCACATGTAATCTCGGTCACTCCACAAAATTTTGTGGAGTGACCATGATGTAATATAAACAGGTTTAAATACTTGACAGATCATCCTCAAAGTAATGTGAGCCTAGAAGCTGAAAGATTTAAAAATTTGCTCAAACTTTCTCCAGGGAAACTTTGAAGCCTTGCCTTTTAAAATCAAGAATAGAAATCAAGGTTCAGAGTATATGCATAGAAATTTTGGAGGTAAAGAAACTAATTACCTCAAATTTACCAGTATTGAAGTAAAAATAGCTGTTATCTCAATGAGTAACTGTACTCTATGTTAACTTTTGGGGGGGAATTAAATTTTCAAGTTTCACGTCAAAAATAGTGAAAACCTAATCTACAATATTAAACCTACAAAATGAGTTGATACAGGCAGTCTACTATTGAGTCTGATTATCTGTTTCTGATATGCATTCTTCATTGTAATTAATGTTTTACATCACAGAATAACTGTAATGGTCAGAAATCCATCTTTGTGTATGGATTACAAAATGTACATGTATACAGTAATGTTAATCGGTGTTCTAAATCATAAGTTGACTTGTTTGTTACTGAGTACAGTGGTTTCTTATCTTTCTGTTTTTGCAGGGTAAAATTTATTGAAAACTAGTGTGATCCAAAGTCAACAATGTTAGGGGTGATCAACCATTTAACTGCCTGATGATAAGACAGTCTGCCCTTTTGGATCAATCAATTTGGTCTTATCAGTATCAGGTTGATTGATTGATTGATTGATTGATTGTGTCTTTGTTAAGGAGTTAAATGATGGCAAATATATGTCAACATCTTGTCTCAGATGTTTTGTCAGACATACAAATACATGTAATCAGGAGTGACAGGTACTCCAAATGTTGTGAAGTGTTCCTGAAGTGGTAGATCATCGTAATTGGTTCTGTTTCACAGAACAAGTTTCTGTTGATGATATTATGTAATTTGAATATTGTCGTATTATAGTGTGGCCTTACTATCACAGGATATGTCACCTTTAATTGAAGGAGAAAAAAGGAAATTTATGAAGATTGACAGCTGTAAATGTCAAGAATTATTGCAGAAATGTTAGAGTAGTTCTTAGTTTTGTTTCACAGGTTAGATTTCTTTGTCGGAAATTACAGAACCAAGAGCATTGTTCAGGGGGCTTCAGATATACAGAAATGTATCTCACTGTCTGTTTGACAACAGTTGTATCTTAACAAAGTTTATGTCTTTATCACTTTGTTTAAATTAATGTAATTATCCTTGCATCTTGTCAATGTTATCTAGTGCCAGCAAAACACAAACAAGTGCCTTGCATATATGATAAACTTTATAAACTTTGCTGTAGATAAATCTGGAGAAATGTGCCAATCACAAGGTAATGGTTTCTTCACAAATAATGATCACATGAATTGGAGACTTGGATGCATGAATGAGGACATTAGCCTGGCCTTCAGTTAATTTTATCATTTGGTGAGAAAGTCAAGTGTAGGAGAAATGGTAATGATCATCAGATGCACTTCTGGTACTTAGCTTGAGTTATTAGTCCCCACGGACACCGTCCGGGGGGACTTATAGGTTTGGTCGTGTCCGTGCGTGTGTGCGTGCGTGCGTCCGTGCGTCCGTCCGTCCGTTCACGCAGATATCTCAGAGATGCCCAAAGCGATTTCATTCAAACTTGGTACAAGGATTACTTCATATGTCATACAGATGCACGTCGATTTGTTTTGTGATACGATCCAATATGGCTGCCAGGCGGCCATTTTATTACGATTTTTTCATGTACAGAGCCATAATTCAGGCATGTTTCAACTGATTTTATTCAAAGTTGGTACAAGGACATTGACCAATGTCATAAATATGCACGTCAATTCTTTTTGTGATACGATCCAATATGGCCGCCGTGCGGCCATTTTGTTACGATTTTTTCATGTACAGAGCCATAACTCAGGCATATCTCAACCGATTATATTTAAACTTGGTACAAGGACATTGACCTATGTCATACATATGCACATCAATTTGTTTTGTGATACAATCCAATATGGCCGCCAGGCGGCCATTTTATTACGATTTTTTTATGTACAGAGCCATAACTCAGGCATGTTTTAACAGATTTTATTCAAAGTTGGTACAAGGACATTGACCAATGTCATAGCTATGCACATCAATTTTTTTTGTGATACGATCCAATATGGCCGCCGTGCGGCCATTTTGTTACGATTTTTTCATGTACAGAGCCATAACTCAGGCATATCTCAACCAATTTTATTCAAAGTTGGTACAAGGACATCAACCTATGTCATACACATGCACATTGACTTGTTTTGTGATACGATCCAATATGGCCGCCGTGTGGCCATTTTATTACGTTTTTTAATGTCCAGAACCATAACTCAGACATGTATCAAGCAAATTTATTCAAAGTTGGTACAAGGAGATTGACCAATGTCATACATATGCATGTTAATTTGTTTTGTGATACGATCCAATATGGCTGCTGTGCGGCCATTTTGTTATGATTTTTTCATGTACAAAGCCATAACTCAGGCCTATTTCAACCAATTTAATCAAAGTTGGTACAAGGACATTGACCTACCGTATGTCATACATATGCACATTGATTTGTTTTGTGATTCGATCCATTATGGCCACCATGTGGCCATTTTATTACGATTTTTTCATGTCCTGAACTACAACTCAGACATGTATCAAGCGAATTTATTCAAAAGTATTTTTATCACAGACCTAATGAAGAGGACTCTATCCTCTCTGAGGACCTGTAATCAAAGCACCCATTAACAAGTGGGGACTGTGTCATCAACGATGACTTGTTGATTGATAGATTGATTGACAGCCAAAGGTTTCTGAGTAGTTGACAAGTCACTAATTATCCAGATAAATGTCTCCATGAAATGACAAATTGGCAGCAGTTATCTGATATCGACAGTCTATCAAGTTGGCTGATGATATCTGTAATTTCTCAGCTTTTTATTGTATCCATGCCAGACAGTGCTTTGATAATCTGCCAGTATCAATACCTAATGTAAAGATAAGTGAAAAAGTTGCAAAACAAATGAAAGAAAAAACACCATTGAAACAAATAGAATTAAAATCTTGAATGTAACATTTAAGATTTTACGTAAACCACAGTCCCTCCATCCTGATAGAGGACTGTGCTTTAATATGGCTTCATTAGATGACAAAGATTCAGTATAATAATACCTTCACAGTACTTCACTAAGAAAATGAAGTTCATGAAGGTGGAATGCACCTGGAAGACAAATATTTAGAAACTCAAATGTTTTCAATACATGTACCTTTCTGGTCTACTGCTTGTGGAGGTTCATTTCAAAGCTCTAGGTGTCAGAAAGAATTTTACCATCTTGGTTTTGGAAATCAAACATTATATTTTGCCCCTAAGTATGCATAACATAATTATCATCACAAGTTGAATTACCTGCCTATGATATCTAATGGTATTTGCCTTCCTACACTGCACTGATAAATTTCACTCATTGTTCTTGTAGTAAGTTTCAAGATACTAAATCTTTGAGTTGGCTTCTTAAAATAATACCGAATTTACAGGAAAATGTCAAAACACAGCAACTGTGTCCCTTCAAATACTTATGTGCATTATAATTTGTTAGACATTTTTTTACAGGCATTGGTGACAGAGTGCAATAAATACTCTGGTAGTTAATTCATGATCGTCATGATGATCCATTACAGTCAAAATTTATAGTAAAATATTACACACAAGCGGCATTCACAAAGTGTCACATGTATTGTATGAGACAGAGTTTGTTGTTGGCTTGTTCACACGGTAAAATGATCAAAAATTACAAAACTTTGTGAAATCAGTGTTAAAGGATGATACATGTATGAACGGTTCAAATGACTCAGTGTTTATTTGTTGTCTCACCATAGGATGCCCAGGACCACAGAACCAAGAAACAAAGGCTGGAAGATGAGGGTCGGAAGATGATAATAGTTGGCATTTGTGCAATGTCCAAGAAATCCAGGTCTAAACCCATGAGAGAAATCTTAACAAGACTTGAGAGATTTGAATACATTGTGACTGAAATTTTTGAAGAGGATGTTATCTTACAAGAGCCTGTTGAAAACTGGCCTCTATGTGACTGTTTAATCTCATTCTTCTCCAAGGGTTTTCCATTGGAGAAAGCTGTAGCTTACGCAGAGTTGAGAAAACCTTATGTGATAAATGACCTCCAGAAACAGTTTGGACTTCAAGACAGGTAAAAATCCAGATTTAATTTTGAAATGTCAGTCGGGGTCTCATAGGGGTTTAAACTGTTAAAGAGATTGCTTATCTGTATGATTAACTTTTCCATCAGTCAAAATACTGGGCAATTTTGAGCATCTTAACTGTTACTTTCTGACGTGTCACAGACAAACACAAATTCACTGCACTTTAAAAGATGAGCCAGCAGTATGGTGCAGGATTATTGAATGATGTGGCTCTCTCATATTAAGGCTAAGAAAAACAAAAAGTTTGTTTCTCATCCTAGACATACATTATCAAAAATGATGCGGCTGATGATGTTTTTTTACTGTCAATTTTTATTTATTTTTCAATCAACAAAAATGCAGAAAAAACATGACAACAACATGGGAATGCATGCAGGAATAAATGAACAGCAGTGTTGCTTTATTAGTTTTGTATAGCAACAGTTCTGCAGTTTGACTTTTGGTGCAGCAATGCAGAGATTTGACAGCTTAATATAACATATGTGTACAGTTCTGAACGGAATGTTAGTGTTAATTGTTTTGTTTACGGTTCTGTTTTATACAGCACTGTGTTATGCACTATGTGGCCTATTTTAGTCCATTGACACCGTCCGGGGGGACTTATAGGTTTGGTCCTGTCCGTGCGTGTGTGCGTGCGTGCGTGCGTGCGTCCGTCCGTCTGTCCGTCCGTTCACGCAGATATCTCAGAGACGCCTGAAGCGATTTCATTCAAACTTGGTACAAGGATTACTTCATATGTCATACAGATGCACGTCGATTTGTTTTGTGATACGATCCAATATGGCTGCCAGGCGGCCATTTTATTACGATTTTTTCATGTACAGAGCCATAATTCAGGCATGTTTCAACTGATTTTATTCAAAGTTGGTACAAGGACATTGACCAATGTCATAGATATGCATGTCAATTCTTTTTGTGATACGATCCAATATGGCCGCCGTGCGGCCATTTTGATACGATTTTTCCATGTACAGAGCCATAACTCAGGCATATCTCAACCGATTTTATTCAAAATTGGTACAAACGTCATTGACTTATGTCATACATATGCACGTCAATTTGTTTTTTGATACATCCAATATGGCTGCCAGGCGGCCATTTTATTACAATTTTTTCATGTACAGAGCCATAACTCAGGCATATCTCAACCAATTTTATTCAAACTTGGTACAAGGACATCGACCTATGTCATACACATGCACATTGACTTGTTTTGTGATACAATCCAATATGGCCGCCGTGTGGCCATTTTATTACGTTTTTTCATGTCCATAACCATAACTCAGACTTGTATCAAGCAAATTTATTCAAAGTTGGTACAAGGAGATTGACCAATGTCATACATATGCATGTAAATTTGTTTTGTAATACGATCCAATATGGCTGCTGTGCGGCCATTTTGTTATGATTTTTCATGTACAAAGCCATAACTCAGGCATATTTCAACCGATTTTAATCAAAGTTGGTACGAGGACATTGACCTATGTCATACATATGCACATTGATTTGTGTTGTGATTCGATCCAATATGGCCACCATGTGGCCATTTTATTACGATTTTTTCATGTCCTGAACTACAACTCAGACATGTATCAAGCGAATTTATTCAAAAGTATTTTTATCACAGACCTAATGAAGAGGACTCTATCCTCTCTGAGGACCTGTAATCAAAGCACCCATTAACAAGTGGGGACTGTGTCATCAACGATGACTTGTTTTGTTTTTTTTTTAATTTATTTCCTCATGAGCAGAAAAAAAAGGTTGACACGGCGGGTGTAAATAGATGCGCGAGGATGAGAAACAAACTTTTTATTTTTCTTGGCCTAAACGCATGTACAAGATATTTAACTGCAAGAGAGCAAGCTGTAATTTGATATATGATATTATATGTTAGAATCAAAATTCATGATACAGAAACATCATAATACTTCACACTGACTCACTCTAGGATTACACTATTAACATGAAAAGACATTTTCCATTAGAAGCCAGCCAAATACTGTCCTGAGGTCCCAGCAAGTAACACTTTCTTGTCCCTGGAACTTACAAGTCACTGTTGAAATTGTTGTGCTGAAATGGGGTGAGACTGAGGCGCTAGATGGAACAGGGAAAGCTGGAAATAGGCAACATGAAAGAGGAAGTAAAGATGCAGTAAGGGGAGGTGGCAGATTAGGAGGGGAGGTGGCAGATTAGAAGGGAGGTGGCAGATTTAGGAGGGGAGGTGGCAGATTTAGGAGGGGAGGTGGCAGATTAGGAGGGGAGGTAGCAGATTAGGAGGGGAGGTGGCAGATTAGGAGGGGAGGTGGCAGATTAGGAGGGGAGGTAGCAGATTAGGAGGGGAGGTAGCAGATTAGGAGGGGAGGTAGCAGATTAGGAGGGGAGGTGGCAGATTAGGAGGGGAGGTGGCAGATTAGGAGGGGAGGTAGCAGATTAGGAGGGGAGGTGGCAGATTAGGAGGGGAGGTGGCAGATTAGGAGGGGAGGTGGCAGATTAGGAGGGGAGGTAGCAGATTAGGAGGGGAGGTGGCAGATTAGGAGGGGGAGGGGGCAGATTAGGAGGGGAGGTGGCAGATTAGGAGGGGAGGTAGCAGATTAGGAGGGGAGGTAGCAGATTAGGAGGGGAGTAGCAGATTTAGGAGGGGAGGTGGAGATTAGGAGGGGAGGTGGCAGATTAGGAGGGGAGGTAGCAGATTAGGAGGGGAGGTGGCAGATTAGGAGGGGAGGTGGCAGATTAGGAGGGAGGTGGCAGATTAGGAGGGGAGGTGGAAGATTAGGAGGGGAGGTGGCAGATTAGGAGGGGAGGTAGCAGATTAGGAGGGGAGGTAGCAGATTAGGAGGGGAGGTGGCAGATTAGGAGGGGAGGTAGCAGATTAGGAGGGGAGGTGGCAGATTAGGAGGGGAGGTGGCAGATTAGGAGGGGAGGTAGCAGATTAGGAGGGGAGGTGGTAGATTAGGAGGGGGGTAGCAGATTAGGAGGGGAGGTAGCAGATTAGGAGGGGAGGTGGCAGATTAGGAGGGGAGGTTGCAGATTAGGAGGGGAGGTAGCAGATTACGAGGGGAGGTGGCAGATTAGGAGGAGGGATGATGGAATAAGGAGTCACTGTCAAATTATAAATTGAAACTAAAATGAATGAAAATTTACATTGACAAAATACTACTGTCAATCATAGCATTATGGACCATAGACAGTTGAGCTGAATTGTGTATATGATTGGACTGACAACATCAGGGGATTGTGTTACCAGCTTTAAGCATAGCAGAGGACCATATGGTGCAAATTCTGGGTCGCTGTGTTGCTATTTTCAGACAAATGTCGGTAGTGTATTGCTTTATCAAAGACTAGCATTGTGCTTTTTTTGGGCTCCTGAACCATGTTACATACAACCAGCGGACAAACGTTGAATTAATATGATGAAATTCTTCTAGATTTATCAAATATTGTTTTGAATTTACAGAACAAGGTTTCACAGCATTTGTGAATTGGAGATACATATCACATGTATACACTGGTACTTCATTCTTTTTTAATAATGATGAAATTAACGAGGCACAGTATAAACAATGATAAAGCTTTTCTCTCAGTTGTAAAAGAAATCATTCTTTTCTGATGCTTTCATCCAGCAATGCTTCAACAGGGTCCTTTGCTTGTTCAGTGTGATAAATAGCTGGTTAGACCAATATATTTCCTCTACTCTGAACAGGATTAGGGGAGAACAATTTGATGGGTGGAGGGGGAGGGGGCTGGAGGATTTTTTGTGGAAAAAAATTGTTGTGGTGAAAAAGAAGTAAAAAATTTATCCAGTAATGTCTTGAGGAAAAAAAATTGATCATAGCTGACCAAAGAAAAAAAAATTGTCATAGAATTTGCGAAATTTGACTCTCTCATTCTCTCATTCTCTGGAGGTGCGCCGCCTTCGGCGACATATTATGTTCAAAATACATAAGGAAGTCAAATATCTTCAATGTTGGATTGTTGCCTTCACTGATGATGCAAAAAAAATAATAAAAATATCAGTGCCCAGTGTCATTTTCAAACAGTCTTACTTTAATAGTGCAGAACAATTGGAAACACCTCAGATTGCACTATTGTACACATCAGTTTCTTAAAATTTTCAATGCAAGAGGAGCAAAAAAACTTCAGAGTTGCAAAATTTTGGCAGCACGCACTACTCACTGACAGTTTCTGGCCCAAGTAGGCATTGGTCGTTTGCATGGGAAATTTTGTAAATTTTGATGGTTTTTCGGTGTTCGTTGATAATATAATGGAAATAACAGACTCCGCGCTGATAATTAACGTTTATTTATGAGTGCGGGCAAGAGGAAAGCCAAATTAATGGGGTCTGCATGCCTCGCCCATTAATTTTTGGCTTTCCTCTCGCCCTTGCCCATAAATAAGCATTAATGGTCAGCGCGTCGTCAGTTTTTTCTATAATACGCCGAAAAAATCAATGTCATTGCCGTGTTTGTTAACATTCGAGCTAATGTCCATTGTAAAAACCAACGCAGACTGTACACTTATACAACGTCCTACGTCATGTGACATATGAGATTTCAAGAGCAATACACAAATATTATGTCAGATTTCTAGTTAATTCGATCGAACGCACATAAGGAAGCTATCTTGTTGGGGACTGCTGGGCAAACAAACTTTAAAAGAGTAGTTCTTTTGGCAATAGTACTGGCTAGGTTGGAATAAATGAATAATTTATTCCAACCAAGCCAGTACAAATATAGTACAGCTCTTACCTATCCCATTTTTGTGAGAGTCTATGGAGAAACTGACAACTGGAGAAATATGAAAGTTTCAATGTAATTTGGGTACATGAAACTATGTACTGGTAGAATCTGCAGTACCATAGGCCACTAGTGGTGAGACATTTCATATCATATTATCATTTCATGAAAACCTTCCATTATCACTTTGTCACTCATAGTGTTCTTCTATATAGTAATTCTCTAATTGCATAACACAGCAGAATGCCTGAAAAGTAAAGCCAAACAGAGAAATGAGAATAATTTATTAATTATATTGCCATCCTATCAATGATGAAGAAACTGGTTTGATAATTTTCATTTGCGAAGACACTGAAAACTTTTTTAAATCATGAAACCAAAAATGTTCATTGAAAAAATCTCTGATGATAGGGAAAATGCTTATTGCTTTCATCAATATCTCACATGCAATACTTTTCTGTTCTGTTGTAAGAGTGATTTCCATACGAACCATAAAAATATCATACCTGCTACTCTCGAAATCTGATATATAACACAATGGCCTTATTTATTGTCACTCAAGTTGTCATTGAATTTAGATAACCTTTTAATATGAAAGAGTTTATTACAGGTAGATGTTAGAATGCCCATCAGATCAAACTCAAACTGGTTTGTATATGATAATTATACAAGTAGTAAATTTTGTGTCATTTCCTGCATAACTGCCAGTTCACTCTATTTCCAATTCCAATTCAATTGTCCTTGATTAAATTTGTAACTTTTGTACATTTCTAATGCTTAACCACATGTAATGGCAGCTACATTTGGTGAAACTTAAAGGTTTTTTAAAAGAAAAAGTTTTAGGCCATTTATTTTTATTATTTTGGTGATCTTACAGACAAAAATACTTTGCTCAAATATTACTCATGCATAAATGTTGCAGTGCATGGTTAAAAAAAATAGTTCCTGACACTTGGACCAGTTAAAAAATATGAAACAAATTCTTCCCTGAACAGAGCTAGTTTGCATTTTTGAAAATTTCATATCATATACAGAAACTCTAAGAAAAATAATAAGTACTATCAGTTATACAGTCATGTATGTGGTTGGATTATGGAAATTGTATGTCATAAAATGTAAAAATAGTACAATATCCTGTACAAACATGAAGATACAGTAGTGAATACAAATCATGTTCAGCAGTAGTTTTAGAATGTTGACAAGGGGAAAACCTATCGACATTTCACATACATGAGGAGTCTGATACAACACCCTTTGTCACTGCAACATTTTGTACAGTCTGTGGCACCATAGACGGTAGAAACAAGACTACTGTCCATGATGCCACAATAAAGATGGAACATTTTAATTTTTGAATCCAGTAGTTTTGAAAGCGTAACTCATGGTCTAAGCAAAGCATGTAGCCAAATGACAAGATAAAAATCTGTCAAAAATTGACTTAAAATAGCTTTAAGTAACAAGAAGATATTATTTTAATCCTCAGACGATTTGTCTACAAAGTACTAAGAGACGAAGGCATAGGTCTTCCAAGGTATGCTGTCTTAGATAGAGACCCAGATAATCCCAATGGTAAGTTGCACTTATCATATTACACTCTATTCAGATATATTCCATGCTTTGTGGTAGTTTTCAAATGCTTTGTGTAACAATCACCAACAAGGTTTGTTACAAACACAAGTGCAAGTGTCAAGCATGCCAAGATTCCCCGGCACAAACGCTGTAGGTTTGAAATCATTTCCATATTAAAAGATACCTTACTTGAGGTGTGAACTGACTGTCAATCGGTGATTGCTCTACAAATATCACGGATGATGTCATATTCATAAACATTGTAATCTTTTGTCCTACTTGATCGGTAGTTTATTTACTCTCTGGGGAGTCATAAGCCATTAATTCGGTAACGCAGAAATTTTCCGCGTTCAGGGGATTAGTCTAGATACATGGTTTGTGCCAGCCGATCCCCTCATGAAGTGTTGCCGAGAAAATGGCCATCATATCAGAGAGCCTGTATTACATCAATGTCAGTAAGTTATTTGCACGTCAACATCTGTCGCAACATACTGTAGGAAGTCGTTTGTATTGCAAAATCTGTTCCAGTAGAATGATAATCTACATCTTTCATATGCCGCATCCTACATTTACGTGATAACAATTTAAGTTCCTTTGAACTCATACTTCTGTTCATTACTGATATGTTAAAATTGATCAGTTTCAGAGTGTCTGTGAAGATGTAAGGATATTTGGTGATTTTTGCCACTCTATAAATATTTCATTGAACTTTGTAAATATTAATCAAACTAAACTCAGATTACATGTAACAGATGGCATTTTTGTAATTCACCTGCAGATTCTGATCTGATTGAGGCTGATGATGCAGTAGAAGTGAATGGACATGGATTTCAGAAACCGTTTGTAGAGAAACCAGTATCTGCAGAGGATCATAATATTTACATTTATTATCCAATGTCAGCTGGCGGTGGAAGCCAAAGACTTTTCAGAAAAGTGAGATATTTCTCTTTTTTCAGGCGAGATATCTCTCACATATATATCTCTGGTGAAATTGTAATGAACAGTCATAATTATGTATCTGTAGGAGAGGGTAAAAGGTGTATTAAAAGTGCTCAAATATTTTGTTTTAAATTTCTTCAACAGTAGAATATTAATTTTCCAAGTAATTTTTTTTACTACATTGTTTGCAGTGATGCTTATTTTAAATCATGTGTCACATATGTCTATATTTAAGCAGTCATTGATAATGCTTTATTATCAGTTTAGCTTGTAGAACATATCAAATATCAAAATAGTCTACAGTTTCCACAGGTTCCAAATCCTCTGTAGTTTACTCATATATAATTGGGAGTGTTTTTTAATTGAAATTTAACATTGTATGTCTCTAATATCTTTTGTATGTTAGCGATTCCTAACCATGCTATTCTTTTCAAAACAGTCTATTTATAGCTTCTCTGACACTATAAATTCAGCTCAAACATTGTTCACAAAGAAGAAAATGTTTCCTGTATAGAAGTTAACTAGCAAATTACCACATGTGTGTCATTGTGTTTCAGATTGGCAGCCGTAGTAGTGTGTATTCCCCTGAAAGTAGAGTTAGAAAGCAAGGATCATATATTTATGAAGAGTTTATGCCCACTGATGGCACAGATGTCAAGGTCAGTGACAGTCATTGTCATTTGAAAGTCTTTGCGTGGACTAAATTGAAAGTTTTGTATCAATTACACGTGCTGTACGTGATATAAATATTTCTTTTCTGCTGGAGTCGATATTTTCAGTCACTTTAACAGTGTATGAAAACATTCATACAATGATGCCAAATTTTCTTGAATCTAATGTTTGTTGCATCTGTGAATAAAACCTTTTTGCTCATAAAAATATTGCTTAATGTATAGTTTGCACATTCATGACTGTCCAGGTAGGCCGTATCAGTAGGCCGTATCAGTACAACTGATAGTATTGGTATCAGACTTTGATCAAAACTCATACTGTCGAAGTGCCAGCTGAAAAATAATCTATTGTCAATGCAGTGATTAAGTGAAATGAAAATGAACCAGACATTACCATTCTCAAGAGGTGCAAAGTCAGTTTGGATGTCTGAACAGTTTGGATAATTGATGTTCCAAATTGCCAATGTTTTACTGTCATTTTGTCCCCATGATAAATCACTACACCTTTCTCATGCACTCCTTACAAGAAATAATCTCTCTATCCAATCTCTCCACACTATCATGCACACTAACACTGCACGTGAGCACAGCTACCATCACATAGACTTCTTAGTACAACCTCTGTGGTTTCAGGGAATAAAGTATTGCAGCTTTAAAAACTTACAAAAAGGAAATAGATAACCATGTTTTACTTTGGAAAATTGCTTTATGAAAAGAAGATGCAGTTGTCAGTGATTACTTGACATCTCATGTGTCAATCATACATGACCTTTGACCTGGGTAGACTGCCAAACTTGCTGTAGCAGTGCTGATGATCTTACATACTGGTAGGGCTGTCACTGTTACAGTAGTTCTTCTAAGATGCAATGTTGATCTGTTCAACTCGCTGGGATATCAGTTCTGTGGTTGGAGCCACACTCTGCTGTGAGGTTTTCTCTTTGAAAATCAGGTCGTGCCAAAATCTTGTTTGACATGTGAAAGTTTTGACATCTAAAACCCAAATTTAGATTTTGAAAATCACAAATAATTACACATCTATCAAATAGTCACCTATTGGTGATTAAAATGAATAACATTATCGTCTTGGTCTCACCAGGTGTACACAGTTGGTCCAGACTATGCACATGCAGAGGCCAGGAAATCACCGGCGCTGGATGGCAAAGTAGAAAGAGACAGTGAAGGCAAAGAAGTTAGATATCCAGTTATTCTCAACAATATTGAAAAACTCATTGCAAGGAAAGTTTCACTTGCATTCAAGGTAGGTCACTAGAACTCAGCTGTTGAGTTCAGCTTTTAAAATGTCACCAGGTTTCTTCTTTACATTTTTATAAAGTTTGCAAGACACCATGTAGATTTTAAAGGCACTGTTGGCAATCCCTGGGATCGCCTTTGTTCTAGTCTGTAAGAGGATTATGGAGGTGTGATAGCCTTTTATTTTCCATTGAAATTGTAATCTGGTGGGTAAATTTTCTGATGAGACAATCTGGTGCCAACACAGGCCTTTAAGCCGTCATCTGACTTTTTCCCATCGATATATGTTTCATTGTTTTGAGTGACAAGAAACTGAACAGTAAAAATGAATTTCTGAAAAAAAAATGCTTTGAGGATCTGCTACTGGACTGCTAATGCATGTTGCAATGGTTAAAATGACATGACTGATTTGTAAAATCACTGGCACTGTACTATTTGCAGAGAGCCATTGAGCAAAATTTCAAAGTGTAAAAAGTATCAACCGATAGTGGTCATATTATAGTATTGACAGCAGTCAAATATATGTTCCCATTCTTCTAAACATAAACATCACTTTTAATTTGATACAACAGCAAACTGTCTGTGGCTTTGACCTTCTCCGTGCCAATGGTCGGTCTTATGTCTGTGACGTCAATGGCTTCAGTTTTGTGAAAAACTCCCAGAAGTACTACGATGATTGTGCTAAGATTCTAGGGTAAGTTTCAAATGAACAAGGAAGTTTTGGCCATCTTCTATCCTTTGAAAACTAGATGAGAAAGTGGAGCATGTTTTATGAGATACTTTCCACCAATCAGTGATGCTGTGACAAGGTAGACTGTTACTCATACATTAAATTGTTCCATCAATGCTTCAAAGAGCCTTAAAGGTATAGAGTCATCTGTAATCTAAATATGCCCATATATGGTCAAATGGGCATTCCTTGGTATTAAAAATGCCCATGTGAGGGTGCTGTTTTTAAAAAGCGGCCTCCCACTTAAAATCTGTGATTGGTTAGATTTCGCTTTCCATGGTAACTGAGGCAAAATTGGAACAAGTGACAGTATACCTTTAACAATTCCCAGTATAAATAAAATCACCCTATTTTACATTAATTTCATGTTGGCTGTAGATTTTAAACCAATGATACAACAAAAAAGGTCTAACATATCCCAGGAATAATGCAGTCCTGGTTGTTTTGTGCATATAAATTCCAATTTATAATTCTTTTTTCTCCCAGGAATCTTATTATGAGGGAACTAGCTCCCCATTATGACATTCCATGGAATATTCCATCAGTAGAAGAAGAGGTTCCATATGTACCTACCACTTCTGGAACAATGTGAGTTTTCTGTCATGTTCCATAACCACTGAAAAATTGTAATTGTGTTCAGTTCAAATACATAATTGAAGAGTGTTGCCAAGATATCAGTGTATGGCAAACTGCTTGATAGTATAAAACAACATCAAAATACAGTTCCATGGTTAAAACCACTGACAAATGTATATCTGAAAATGTCATATGTGATATTGTCTGTGCTGAGAGGTGTATGCAACAAGGAACAGTTGAAATGGATAAACTTTGTACTGATATGCTCCATGTCTAATTGTTGATATCTGATACAAGTGGTCAGTTAATTGCCAATATCAAAAATTCACAGAAATTAATGAAACTTCATGATTCCATCGTTTAAGCTGCATAAATCAATTTCCTGTTCAGGAATCTACACATAGGCAATCAAACTGATGACAACAAAGTGTGTGCTCTTTATCATATTACATGTATATCTTAGGTGTCTCTTTCAATGGACTTCTGTTTTTTCAATGGAATTGAACAACTGATTTCTGTTTTCTATTATAGAAGTTTTTGGTGCTTACATGTCTTTATGTTCATGTAGGGTCTTATTTTGATAACGAAAATTGTAGTATTGTAGTCAACAGTCTTTCTGTAATCTGTAGTCTATTGTCGTATATATCTGATATCTGCATACAATTTTCTGATTCTGTCGCATGATTGGGACTGACGTTCATTTTAACCAAGGAGTATTTTAATTATAAACCATGAGTTATATTTATCTTCAAGTAGGAATAGGATGTAAAACATACTGTATACTAGTGTGTACATGTGGTTAAAAGGTAGTTTTATGAGCAATACCAGTTTACACTGGTATTCAATGGAAAACATATGTTGAACTGATACGGTATATTAAAATTGCATCAAATTTAAAGTTTTAATTCACATCAAATTAAGTGAACACTCTCTAGGCATTGTCATTTGTTTTTTGTTTCAGGATGGAGTTGAGGTGTGTAATTGGAGTAATGAGGCACGGTGACAGAACCCCAAAACAGAAACTGAAAATGGAAGTCAGAAATCCAAAGTAAGTCCTGTAAGATGCATGTGTGTGTCAGTGTCCCTCAGCCTAGCCATGAACAGTGCATTATGGAATGATCACTTTGAGCTGCTGGACATCAGTCAGACATGTCTTGAACAACCATAAAATATTACCATATTATATCTGGTTTTACAGTTACGAGTAGAGTACATGCATTCAAACATTTCAAGTCTTTTTATATGAATGGATATTTGTACAAAATGAAAGATTTCAGCATTGGTTTCAAAATAAGTCTATTTATCCAATGTGCAGGTTCTTCAAGTTGTTTGCCAAGTACAATGGTTATAAATACGGTAAAATTAAGCTGAAGAGACCTACACAATTACAGGTAAGAAACATTTACTACAGGCAGTACAGGAAACACCCAGTGTTGTTTAGTTTCCATTGCAGTGTTTAATTCTATCATTTCTCTCAGTCAGATTTGAACACCCATTGGTATAGGCCGCCTGCAGTAGCACTATGGTACCGCAAAATGACGACGAAAGAAGCTATTTCGAAGGAATTTTTTTGGATTTCTATTGAGAATATATGTTGTTTAGAATAACTAAGCTAAACATCATTCAATTCTTTTCCTTTTGCCATATACATTTGTATAATCTTATTGTTTACAATATTTGTGGTTGATACTATATAGAAAAGGGGATGATTAGAACTGATTGCAAGGCCAACAAAAGTTCTCTGCTGTACTGTACAGTGTTGTCAGATTAGAAAAAATATGAGGTGATGATTTGTCTGCAGGAAGTGCTTGATGTTGCCAGATATCTCCTGTCTGAGTTGGAATCCCAAGATGGCATCAGGGAGATTGAAGAGAAAAAGTGCAAATTAGAGCAGTTGAAAACAGTACTTGAAATGTACGGCCATTTCTCTGGAATCAACCGGAAAGTTCAGCTGAAATATCAACCTACCGGAAGGCCGAGACATTCCAGTAGTGAAGATGGTGAGTAATAAAATTGATTGCCTTGTGAAAGAGAGTGATTTCCTTGCCACTGAAAATTTGTCAACCAGATTTGCAGGCTGAATAATAGTCATATAACCTCAGTTATGATTTGTACTTGTAATTGTAAATCATTGACAGCATGAAGGTTCATCAATATATCTAACTTTATTGTATACAGTATCATCAAAATTTCCTGATTTTCCAGTGAGTTTGTAATTTATACGACTGTATTTGCAGATTCACCCTTGAGAATGTATCTACAAATACAGTAGTGTCAAACTTTTGCATTGAAGACAAAATTTAAAGTGACATTTAATCATATCTTCTATATTTTAGATATCTGTTTCCTGTGTATAATGGACTGATCCACTGTGCAAACAATGGGATCATTCCATTTCAGAGGGAACACAGGGTTGACAGTTCTACTTTGCCTCTTCTAATATTTGCAGTGCAGTACAATTCTAGCTTGTGTGAACTGAGTGTTTCCATTAACAGAAAAAAAATAACTGTTGACACTTTGACAAACTGTCCATTGTCTGGTCTTTATCTTTACTGCTGTGCACATAGATCTGATATTGAATTTCAGACTCCTATTCTGTGTGGTTTGATCCATTGCCCGTAAAAAGGCTGGACCAGTCTACACAAAAGTAGGGGGTACAGCTTTGTAGCACTGGAAATACTTGGAAAGGCAGTGTGCAGTATCACATTGCCACAATTAGACTGTGTTTTCAGACAGTAGAAATGTGGCAATAATCTGCTGGACTGCTTTTTGACTTTTCTGAATTTTGCTATTATAAAATCTGTAGAATTTCAAAAAGTGTACATTGTTTTGCTTTTTAAACTCCAACCATTTCTGTTGCTGCAGTTTTGCAAAACAACTTTATTTCCCCAATAACAGAACAGGCATGTAAAAGTGACTCATAGAATGCATACAAGCAGATATTTTTTGTTGACACGTTTTTTTATTTTATCTATAGTGAAAATTTAACTAGTTTACTTTGTAATGCAGCAAGATAGAATATTTTTTGATATAGTTTTTTCATTGAAATTTGCCTTTTTTGCAGTAGATGCCATATTTCATAGTCACAACGATTTTGCAAGTTTATAATTTAGATGATACTCCATGTTATAATCAACAAGATTGTAGATTTTTTCACAACGAAATGTAAAAATAACAATGCTCCATGATCTTTTAAATGATAAATTCCTGCAGAGACTTTTGGCAGATTTTGTAATCTCTGCCCTTAAAAAGGTGAAATTTCACCCTGAAAAATTGGAAATAACTGCTGGGCCTCAGTTTAATGTTGGTATTGTATTGAGCCATATATCACTGGAGATATTTATAAAATATCACATATTGTTTACTTATGAGAGAAATTTTGCATTGTTTAACGCTGAATGTGCATGAAGTGGATTACCTGATATTATCACTTGGTACCACAGTCTGCTAAATAAACACTGTGGGGCTTTCATTTCTGAAAGTGTTTGGTATTTGGACAGTCCTTTTTCAAGTCAATTATTCTGTATTTAGAGAATGATAGGGAGTCTTTCAAACTTGTGGTATGTATTGCCAGTGAAAAATTCATTTGTTGACAAAGTTTGTAGTCTTGATAAAGCATGAGAAATTGCAGTTGATAAAGTTAGATGATATAATGAGGTGCTCCTTTTGAACCACATTTTACTAAATGTCTTTAATAGAAAAGTTGCCAAACCAGACAATGCTGTTAGTATACTAACATTTAAATTTTTTTGATTCAGTTTGAGACAATTGAAAAAAGTTTCATTCGGGCTCCTTCCAACATCCAGTGTATCAGTAGCCTTAGAATGTAACTGTATAGGGAGATTGGTGGTGATAAAATATGATCTTGGCCATTTTGTTTTGTATTCATTCCATGCAGTGAATTTACCAGATGTAACAACCATCAAAGGGGGAATACCTTCAGTAACTCATAAAGATTTAATACAGTTGTTAAGTATTGTTAATTCTTCTTTAAAAAGCCAATGACATATGTCGTCAAGGTGAATGTACTTTTCACATATTTTCTTGTAAGGGACATCTTCAAGCAGCAGAAATGTAACTTTCTCAGAGTGCTGTCTAATTACTAAATAGTTTGGGTTGCTGGTGTAATCGTTGTTTTGTGACATACCGCTAACTTGTGTTGAATTTGGTGTAGTTAAGAGAACTGCTCCTTAAGGTGGGTGTGCTTGGTAATTGCTATGGCAACATCCTGCATGAGCTAACCCCCCTTCACTAACACTGCATAGTGAATTAAGGTGGTTGTTACCATCCAATCTGTCACTATCTCTTTTCCTCTCTCCTTACTTTTCATCATTTATCATGTGTATTAGACATAACTGGGTTCCTTCTTGAACACACTCACTCTAAGAGTGCCTTTAATCAAAAAGTGGAACTGCGCTACATGGATAAAAAACAATCAGTGACCAGTATAGAAGGTGGGTGGTGTTTGGTAACATTTCTTCATCCTGTCCCTTTGCAACCTTTCCGGTAACATGACGTCCAAACACTTTTCTCTGTGTTTCATAAACCGTGATCCTGAAATGTTTAAGAATCCTGAGTAAACACATTTTGGTAGCATTTTGTAATATTCGTTGTGATGTAATTTACCTTCTTTTCCAAACGACTTCTAGTTTGTGTTAAGTTAGAAGATATCCACATACAGAGCTGAACCCCACCAAAACCAATGCAAACCAAAGGGCAGCGCTTATCATACATTCACTGGTGCCAAGATTTCAAGTCTTACCTCCAGCTTTTGAAAGCCCAGCTAAGGGCACTTAACACCCCCACCCCAAAATAAAAGAAAAAGAAAAAGATTAAGCCTAAATATCTCAAAATCGTCGTCAGCAAAGTTCTTTGTAAAAATATCAGACATTTATAATAATTTATTTCAAAACACTTGTCTTAATGAGTACTGTATATTGATTTCAAAATTGTCTATAATGAGTTTGAAGTTCATCTTGATAGAACTATTATGCAAGGTGATCTTTTCAACTCAAGACTATTCTGTTCATGCAGTGGTTGTACAATTAAATACCTGTTGATTCTTTTCTTATCACTGTAATCTTGAACAAAAGATGGATATTTTTCAGATGAAGGTAGTTGGTGTTAGTGTCCACATCCACGGTCATTAATAATTAAATATACCAACTCAGGGTCATGTATTGTATTATTATGTATTTATCAAGCCTGTAAAGAAACGATGGACAAATGCAAGCTGCATTCACGTACACTAACTGGGATTTCTCTGACCATCAAAAACTGATGGATTAATTCCTGTTCAGTGTATTTTATACTCTGATGTCTTCTCTGCATATCAATTGTTAAACTATATTATCAGACACTCGGACACAATACATGTATCTACCAGTGGAATCTTTGACACATCAAGAAACTGAACTTTTTACAGACACTTTTAGAATTAAATCTCACCTGTAGAAATTGCCCACTTTACTTCCAAGACAAAAGTCAGTGGAGCCACTTTTGTTGTCATTAGTTTTGAGTGATAAACCGAGTAATCATATTTTTCACTCACAGTGGAGAAACATGATATTACCATATCTGCTTTATCCCACTGAGTTTGGATCTTACTAATGTCAAGTACATGTATTAATATAATGGCATGTGAGGGTTATGATGGATAAAGTCAAAATGAACTCAAAATGTGTAACCAGCTACAAACACTGAGATTTGACCAAATTCTGATGGTAGAAGGGTTAAAATATATATTCTTGTGTATGGAAGAATGACTGACTTTTTAGTCCTTTCAAGGACATAGAAAGTAGCCAGCAGCCTATAAAAACAACCAACTCTCTGCTAAAATTTGCCAGCTATGAAAATAATTGGTTTTATGAAAAAGCAGGGACTTATAGATTGGGCTCCATGGGTGCATGTGTGCATTCATTTTGTATAAACAAAACAAATATTGTTAAGTGTGCTCGATGATCAGAAGGCCATTTGACATGATATGGTTATTCTAATAGCAATATATTTACAGTGCTGAACTGTGTTTACCAGCATTCTGCTATGCTTCTTTTTATTTGCAGATTATGATGTTCAGAAAATAAAACAGTTTTATTAGCTACTATAGACTATAGTGTATAGAAGCTATTGGGATAGGTATCCGTCGGCGTCAGTCTGTATGTGTGTATGTCCATTTGTGAGGATGTCCGTCCACTCAAATATCTTGAGGACTGCAGTACTTACAGATTTGATATTTGTTGTGTAGATGCAAAATATGATTATGAGAAACTGTCTTTTTTATTTTTTGATATTGTTGCAAATATGCAAATTAGCACAAAAACAGCGTTTTTGGTAAAAAATCTTATTCTTCATTACCGCTAGTCAGACAGCTTTCATATTTAGTATACAGGTCCCTAGGGATGACCCAACTTAGATTTGTTCAAATTGTGATGAAATATGCAAATGTGTATTTTCAAGGAATTTTTTGTCATTTTTGGTCAAAAATTTCTTTCATCAAAACTGCTAGTCTGAGAGCCTTGATATTTGGTATACAGGTTGATAGGGATGATCAAAATATGATATATTCAAATTATGATGAAATCTACAATTTTGTATTTTTGGGGCAATTTTTGCCATTTTTGGTCAAAAAAATTATTTCTCAAAAAGTACTTGTCTGATGGCTTTGATATTTGGTATACAGGTTCCTACAGATGAACTAAATATGATATATTGATTTGATGATGAAATCTGCAGTTTTGTATTTTTGCCGCAATTTTTGCCATTTTTGGTCAAAAAAATTGTTTTTCAAAAACTACTTGCCTGATATCTTTGATATTTGGTACACAGGTTCCCAGAGGTTGTCTTAGTGTGATATACATGTATTAAAATTTGATGGAATCTTCAACTTTTGTATTTTGGGTAAATTTCTGCCATTTTTGGTTAAAAATTGTTTTTCTCAATAGTTAGCATCTGATAGCTTTGATATTTGGTATACAGGTTCCTAGGGTTTATCTTGAAATTATGATGAAATCTTCAATTTTGTATTTTTGCAGCTAATTTGCCATTTTTGGTCAGGCCATCCTGAACTGAGCTATAGAGATATCCACCTTCTCCATCAACACATGTGTCACGAAAAGTTATTCTCTATATACACAGCGGAGCTCTGTCGACTGTTAGGTCGCTTGTTTTTTTCAAAACCGCTGGTCAGACAGCTTTTATATTTGGTATACAGGTCCCTAGGATGACCTTAGTGAGATAATTTCATACAGTCAGGAAATACTTAATTTTGTATCCATGTCTATAGTAGCTTCAGGGACATTGGCCCTATGTTTGAATATCACATGTTTGTTTCTTTTGTGAAGATGTGTACCAACTCCATTGAGAGAAATCTCACCAACACATCGTTGTTGAAGCTTTGATAATTTTTGAAGTCCAAACCATCATGAATTTTACTGATATTTTTTTGAATTGTTTTATTTCAGATTCAAATGAAGCTCATTTTACATTACTTACATTACTTACATGACTTTGATTTTCAGGAGCTTACATGTCTTCAGTACAGTGGAATACATCTTGGAACACCTACTGAACACCTCTTAAACACTGCATTCATACACTGTGTTTTTCAAGAATATGGTTTGGTTCATGTTGATGTACATCAGCAATATAAACTACCTCAAATAAATCACTTGGTGATTGCTGTGTACACTATGAGTGAAAAGTCAGCTGGTGCCTGAAATGCTGATTTTTTAGCTCCGCTGTCAGCGACGCGGAGCTTATCAAATAGGTTGATTTTCCGTCGTCGTCCGTCGTCCGTCGTCGTCGTCGTCGTCCGTCAACAATTGCCTTCTCCTCTGAAACTGCAAGTCCAATTGCTTTGAAATTTTATGTGCAGTTCACTTGGGGTGACCACACTTAAGTTTGTTCAAATCGTGGTGAAATTTGCATATTTGTATTTTTGGGGCAATTTTTGGTGTTTTTGGTAAAAAAATCTTCTTCTCTGAAACCGCTTGTCCGATTGCTTTGAAATTTAATATGCAGTTTACTTAGGGTGACTTCAGTCAGATTTGTTCAAATCGTGGTGAAATTTGCATATTTGTATTTTTAAGGCAATTTTTGTCATTTTTGGTAAAAAAATCTTTAAAAATCTTCTACTTCAAAACTACCAGTCAGATAGCTTTGATATTTGGTACATATTGTCCCTAGGGATGATCTATTTCAGATTTGTTCAAATTGTGCAGAAATATGCAAATTTGCATTTTTAAGGCAATTTTTTGCCATTTTTGGTCAAAAAATGTATTTCTCAAAAAGTACTGGTCTAATAGTTTTGAAATTTGGTATACACGTTTCTATAGATGAACTAAGTAATATATATTGAATTTTTGATGAAATCTGCAATTTTATTTTTGGGGCAATTTTTGCCATTTTTGGTCAAAAAATGTGTATTTCCAAAACTATTTATCTGATAGCTTTGAAATTTGGTATACAGGTTCCTACAGATAAACTACATGATATTTATTGAAATTGTGATGAAATCTGCAATTTTGTATTTTTGGGGCAATTTTTGCCATTTTTGGTCAAAAAATGTGTTTCTCAAAAATTACTGGTCTGATAGCTTTGAAATTTGGTATACAGGTTTCTACAGATGAGTTCAGTAATATATAATGAATTTCTGATGAAATCTGTAATTTTGTATTTCGGGGGCAATTTTGCTATTTTTTGGTCAAAACGTGTATTTCCAAAACTACTCATCCGATAGCTTTGAAATTTGGTATACAGGTTTCTATAGATGATCCGAAATGATATTTATTAAAAAATAAGATGAAATCTGCAATTTTGAATTTTTGGGGCAATTTTTCCCATTTTTGGTCAAAAATGTGTTTCTCAAAAAAAGTACTGGTCTAACAGCTTTGAAATTTGGTATACAGGTTTCCATAGATGAAGTTATGAACTAAATTTGATCTCTTGAAATTATGATGAAATCTGGAATTTCATGTTTTGGGGCAATTGTTGCCATTTTTGGTCAGAAAATTTTATTCTCAAAAAACTACTCATTAGATAGCTTTGGTTGACATGTTCTTAGGGATGATCCGATGTGATATATTCAAAGTATGATGAAATCTTCAATTGGGTATTTTTGCAGCTTATTTTAGCCACTTTTTCTGGCCTCTGCATTGAGCTTTCAAAGATTTCCACCTTCCTCATCAACATGTGTAAAAAATAGTTATTCTCTACATAAACACAGCGGAGCTATATCGGCCGCTAGGTCGCTTGTCTTTGGCATGTGTTGAAAAAATGACAAGCTCAACTTTAATCACTTTGTTTCATCAAACTACAAAACATGTGACTTCATTGTGCATTTCTGGACCATAGATACACTGACATAACATTTGATATCACAAGGATACAGGGGCGATGATTTCTGCAAAATGCACAGCATGCTTTATACAATGTAATGTCTACAAACATATTTTTAATACATGTCATACTGTCAAGTCCATTGCATGAGAATTTTGACTGACAGTTCTGTTATGTACATATTGTCTACAGACCTCAAGGCACCACAGTAATGGCACAGCATGACACAAGCAAATAATCTTTTAGTGTCGTGTAAACCATACAATATTGAATCCTACATCTGTGGACATTAAACAGACATTCTTATCAGAACTTTCATTACTATTTTATCTGACATTTTGACCATCTGATTTCAGATGTCAATGTTGAGCCATCATTACTGTTGATTCTGAAATGGGGTGGTGAGTTGACCCCAGCAGGAAGAGTTCAAGCTGAGGAGTTAGGAAGAGCGTTTAGATGTATTTATCCAGGAGGACAGGGTAAGGCTGTGAAAATTAAATTTTGATTTTGGTAATACCTTTATGTAAACCACAATTTTGCATTGGATGGTTGCATTAGAAACTTTTGATTTTACACTGAAATTTTAACATATTTTGAAGTGATTTCAGGAAATATAAAAGAGTATCAGATGTACATTTTCTGAAATTGAGGCCAAAATGCCTTTGCTATGAAATTAGAGTTAATTACAATGTGTGCCACTAGGTAAGTTGTCATGTCTCTGTAAAGTTTGTTCTTCTTCGTACAGGAACTTTAATCTTGTGAATGGATGTAGGAATATAGACAAGCAGTCACTGCCAGTCATGCATGTTGAAGCTGGTGAATCATCTCATAAATATATGCTTGTATTGCATTCTCCACTTTTTCCTAGTCCACTGCCGTATATTTCAACATGTCACTGTGTACTTGCAGGTGAATATGCTGGTTTCCCAGGCTGTGGATTGCTACGTCTTCACAGTACTTACAGACATGATTTAAAGATTTACGCTTCGGATGAAGGCAGGGTCCAGATGACAGCTGCAGCTTTCACAAAGGTCAGAGATCATAGAGCTGATGTCAGGCGATAGTGACTATTGTTTGATACTATAAGGTTATTCACAAAATACTGGGATTTATGTCCGAGTACATCGTGCAGCAGAGGTATTGTCGGAGACGCGTAGCGTCGAGGACAATACCGTAGCGTACGATGTACGAGGACATAAATCCCGGTATTTTTGAATAACCTTATTATTATACACCTTTTTAGTCCAACTTTACTTGCAAAAAGTCGAAATTTAGGAGTTTTTGGATGCTTCTGCACTGAGCGATCGGGAGCAGACTTGGAACGCGTTCAGTGCATCCGCTAAGCACACAGAACGAAATTTCAACCCGCCCTGCACAGTGCGCATGGTAGAAATTTTACGTCAGCAGCATAATTTCACTCAAATTCACCGGTTTTGGACTGACCATGATTTGCTTTGTGAAGTACTGAATGTTAAGAAGTATATATTGTTGTAAAAATGTAGAATGTTCTCTTCTTTTTCCTCACGTTGACGTAAAGGTGTTTTGAGGTCAAAGGTCAAATAGCATCCAATAACACCTAAAGTTATTGTACTCCGCGTCAAAGTTATTGGACTCCGCGTCCTCTGATACCGAAACTTACTGTACGACGAAACTCCATAGGTAACAGACGTAGGTGTATAATAAATAATATTATAACACACCACATGCTCATTCCGCGATTGGCCAGAATAAGTCACGTGACGAGAAAGTAGATACGTCTAGTCCCCACCGGATCGACAAAAGTGACGTCAGAGGGTATTTTTTTGAACAGCTATTTCCCTAGGGAAATAGTTCTGGCCAAATTTTGAAAAGTGCCCGGTCACGTGACCGTAGTGTCGTCTGCAGCTTTGCAACAATGGTGGGTGACTGGAACGTGATGCGGCATCCAGGATAGGTGACGTCACATTCTCTAAAGGATGTCGCTAAGTATGCTTAGAATATTTTTGAAAGAAAGTGGTACGTACCACGTACAACTGACACCGCTGTGGAAACATCGCCCAGTAAACTTGTCACAATGGATTGTTGCGGTACAAAATATCAAAACACATTAAAAACTATATAACAATACAACATGAGCATGTGGTGAGTTATAAAACACCTATAGCCTGGTCTTTACTCGGGCTATAGCACCCGTCTATTACCCTCGTGGCCGTGTGCTACCAGAAACACATCGCTATACCCCTCGGCCTACGGCCTCGGGGAATAGCGATGTGTTTCTGGTAACACACGGCCCCTCAGGGTAATAGACGGGTGCTATAGCCTTCATGACCAGGCAGTAGGTGTTTATTATTATACACCTACATCTGTAACCTGTGCAGTTTTATTGTACTGTAAGTTTTGGTACAAAAGGACTCTTGAGTCCAATAGCATTGACTCCCAGTCTGCTCGTAATCATACAAAACAGCGTACGACAAGGCATTCCTAAAACCCTATACTTTCGACTTCTATCTTAAAATTTAACTAGGTGTATAATAATAAGGTTATTAATAAAATACCAAAGTGTATGTCAGAGCACATCGTACGCTTTTGTATTGTCCTTGACAGTATGTGTTTTGGACTATACCTCCACTGTACGATGTACTCTGACATACATCCTGGTATTTTGTGAATAACCTTATTATTATACACCTATTACTATACACCTATTATTCAGTTTAATAACCTGATGAGTGTTCTCACAGCTTCAGTTGGTTGAACACTGCATCAGAAATATTTTCATCAAATTTCTCATTTTAATATTTAGTTTTGCAGTATTAAGCAAATCTCAAAAACCATTGTGTTGTCTGGAAAGGGTAATTGATGCTTATGTCCTGATTACCAAATACAAGGAAATTGGAAATAAAGAATGCTATTTCTTTAAGTCATGTGTTTTGCATACTGTCATTCTGAAAACAGAATTGATACATGATCTGTGTATACCTTCCAAAAACATTTTATTTTCAGATCTTATATAAGAAACAAGAAATTTTCAAAGCAAACCCATTTATCGTTCTAACTGTTGCTGTTCTGTCTTTTTCAGTCACTGTTTTCAACAAGTCACATCATGCTATGGTTAAAGAATCACGGCATAGTGGATAATTGATCAGAGAGTTTGAAAATTTGACGGAAAATTTGTTGCTCAGTTTGTCATGAAAAAATCGATCATCTGTCCATTGAACTTATTCTCGTGAAATTTCAGGGTATGCTGGCTTTGGAAGGAGAGTTAACACCTATCTTAGTTCAGATGGTGAAAAGTGCACACACCAATGGACTTCTAGACTTTGATAAGGATTCTTCATCAGTTCAGGCAAAGTAAGTGAAAAGTCTGACAGAAGTACAGTGGCTGAAAAAATAAAGCTACAATAATGAAAACATAATTTCCTCTGATTTTGATTATTTTGAATTTCTCTGAAGTGATTTAAAAATCTGAAGTGAAGGAGAGTCATTCTTGTTTGAATGCAGAGCAATTATTTGGCAACTACTTATATTTTTTTAAATTTGCTTTTTTCCATGAAATAGTCTTGCTTATTCATAATTATAGTTATGAATTTCATATAATGTATACAATATCATCAAATGAGAAATCTTTCTTGCAAATGCAAATCGATTGAAAGTTCACACTGAATTTTCCTTCAATATCAGATCTAGAACATTGCTTTTGCTTGCTACATCTAATGTTCAAATTCTGAGAGTATAATGTAGCAAAATATAGTATCATCAGGTTAATGATAGGAAGCTTAACTGAATACCGTATGTGTGAACGATTGAATTTCTTACGTGATGACATATAACAAATGTTGATGTAGCAGACATTGAAATATTAAATTAGTTTTGCGTGTTTGTTGTACTTCTTCACACAGAGTGAAGCAGCGACTGTGTGAACTCCTAGGTCAGGATAGAGACTTTTCAGAAGTTGACATCGAAAAGGTAAACTTTTTCTGTAATGGTCAGTTTTGCAACTGGGCAATTTACTGGTCATACTAGAGAAAAAACAATTATTGTTCATCAGATTTTTGCTTCAAAGCTACAGAGCAGCTAACAAATTTTTTGTAATTTTTTTAGGAGCCAGTACAAAATGCCCCGCTAACTACATTTTACTGATGACCTGGAGTCCAGATTTTACAAACTGTCCACAATAATCAAGGCATTACATACACACACAGTGTTGACAGAACTAATTCTGAGCATTTCCACATGCTCCAAGAAGAAACAAAAAAATGTAAAAATAATGCCATAAAAATACAATTGGAAGTATATATTTGCCTCAATTAAAACAATGCCAAATTGGTTAAGTAGAATGAACAATTTAATTATTCTTCCTGGCTTTATTGAGATTAAATACAAAGTAATACTTTATCAGCAAACATTACAAACACCAATCTCAATGTCCAATGTGTATGAAATAACACAAAATAATATTTCCATTTGTTTATTGTTTTTCTGACAAGTCCCATACTAAAGTGGATACATGCAGGCATGGTATGCGTAGCAATTTTGACAGAGTAAACTCTATGGCTAATGCAAGAATCAGACTTGGTGCCAAAGTTGTATGGTTCAAGTAAATCTCAAGTGTAGCATTTTCTATTGATCCATATTATATGACAATGAAGGTTAACCTTGTTTGCTACATTCAAGAGCAAATAAAGCGTAGCACATTTGACAGAGTAAACTCTATGGCTAATGCAAGAATCAGACTTGGTGCCAAAGTTGTATGGTTCAAGTAAATCTCAAGTGTAGCATTTTCTATTGATCCATATTATATGACAATGAAGGTTAACCTTGTTTGCTACATTCAAGAGCAAATAAAGCGTAGCACCTCAATAAACTTTATATCATAACAATGAAAATCAGCTTTAATTTAATCCAAGTATGTGTCTTATATTTAAAAGATAAAATTGTTAAGAGTAGTTACACATTTGACTTTTCTAATTATGAAAAATGGAATCAAAAGACAACATTTTACTGTTATCTTCCCATGATTACATAGCATCCAATACCTAATTTGGTGAAAATCAGAGACAGGAATTGGTCAAGTTGCTTCATCACGGTGGTGTCTTCATGTAGGTTTGTTTCAAACAGTGTATACTTAGAACCAAGCACATGTCTACATCTAATTTTATCAACATTTGTACCTTAGCTTTCTTGCATTGTAATTATTTTCCACCTGTTTGTAGCTTGCCCCAACAGGTGCCAAGTCACTTGTGGATTCCATGGACCTGATCGGCAATCCGGTCATCAAATGTCAGGTTGTTGCTGAACTCATCAAATATCTAATTAAACAGATCAAGATGAGGCTAGAGGACCCAGCTTACAAAGGTAAACCTGTAAATCTATCAAAAATTTGATCCTAAAAATATGCAGGATATTGTGAAATATCTTGGCTAAAATAGAAAAAAATACACTCCTGTAGAACCCCATGTCTGAGATGATGTGATGCTTAAACCTGTTCACCCCAATTCTCTAAAAATAGGTCCACCATCAGCATTGATAACAATGAGTTTGGGCCAAACCATGTTGGTAGAAGGGTTAAGCTTTAAGAGAATATTATGATCACTTCATCATACAGGGAGGAAAGGCATCGTATTAGAAAACCAGCTCCTCTTTGACGTGGTTTTTGGATAAGTTTAGTGTCATGAACTTTTGACTCAGACCAGATCATTGCATACATGTACCTGGAGAAGTTAGATCTGTTAGTCAAATACTTAATTTGCAAAAGTTTGACCAAAATAACGAAAATTGAGAGTTTCTTGTTGGTTCTCCATTTATCGGAACAATCAGGTTTTTTTGTACTCACATCCTACAATCTGTGCCTTTCACAAACAGACACAAAGTTGTATCATAACGAGAGTCTTGAGCTGATGTTGAAACGGTGGTGTAAGCTAGACAAGGACTTCAAGATGAAGAATGGACAGTTTGACATCACCAAGATTCCAGACATCTATGATTGCATCAAGTATGACTGCCTTCACAACAGTGAGCTGCAATTGAACAGGACAGAGGAATTGTATGAATGTGCACAGGAATTGGCTGATGTAATTATACCCCAGGTGAGTATTAATATAATAAAATTGAGTTTCTTACAATAAAATGAGAACCATGATTTATGAGTCAAGGAAGGTGTATAATTCAACTGTAAGCTTGCAAGTACAACTTTGTTGGATTAATTATACTCATCTCTTTGATCTCCTCTGAATACATATACATACATCATACAGATGTATCCTGAGTATGAAGTTAGTGAATTTTATCATGATTTTTCGCAGATATTTATCTGAAATGCAATGCTCATCTTAAACATCAGAAAAATGCAGAGTTTTGTCTTGTCTGATTGAGTGATTGCATGTAATATATTTTAAATGAATTAATTTTAAATTGAATAACAGGAATATGGGCTGACAGGGCAAGAGAAGTTGGAGATTGGTGCTGGGATTTGCTTACCATTGCTGAGGAAGATTAGATCTGACTTACAGAGAAACCTAGATGACGAGACAGTTCATAGATTAAATCCCAAATACTCTCACAATGTATTGTCACCTGGAAGACATGTGAGAACAAGGCTGTATTTCACCAGTGAAAGTCATATACACTCATTACTGAATTGTCTACGGCTGGGAGGACTTTGCAATGTAAGCCATATATATAGCAACTCAACTTTTGAGTTCAGTTTCAGACGGATAAAAATACCAAATAACTTATGACTTAAACGTACTTGTAACCCTCTTTCCTACCAGTTGGCTGTTTGTAGGTTTATTGAACTAATGTTGAAACTAGATATGACTAATGAATGAATTACATCTAGATCAAACTATTAATATAGATATGTGTCTTTGTATAGACTATGTCTATACATAGAGTATAGTGATATAAACTCTTTTTAGAGTCTATGACAGTAAATAGATGCATCAAATATTTTTTGTCTGGTTTTGGCATGTTGTATACTGGTTCATCAACATGTAGCTAAAGCATGTAGCCATGTCTTGACCTAAATTGTTCTACCTTTAGTTTCTTGTGTTGTCAATGTTTGCTGACTGTTTGACAATGTGTATTTTTGTGTCTCATGTTGTAAAAAGTATACTTTTTGTGTGTTGAAACCTTATATGCCTTTGACAAAGTTAGGAAGGTGTAATACTTAATACTTTCACTCCGACGAATTTTGCAAATCGGCTGAAATTTTCACCTTAGTGGAATTTTCTAATAATTTCTATAAAAATGTTTGTTAAATGTTTGTCTAAAAACAAGATATGCAGCTGATTTTTCAAATAATATCTAAAAATCAAGCTGATCATTCTGTTAACAAAGAAATATTCACCAGAATTTTTCAGCCCCGGAAAATCAGCTGAAAAAATCAGCTGATTTTTTGACAGATTAATGTGATCCCCAGAAACTTCAGCTGAATTTTATGCTGATCACATAATTTGGAACATTGTGGCACAAATTCTAGGGTTACAAATTTAAATCAAGTGTCATATTTGCAAACCTCCTACCAACATACATTCATGACATATGCATACATGAAAGAGTGGTGTTATTAGTCCCCACGGACACCGTCCGGGGGGACTTATAGGTTTGGTCATGTCCGTGCGTGCGTGTGTGCGTGCGTGCGTCCGTGCGTCCGTCCGTCCGTCCGTTCACGCAGATATCTCAGAGACGCCTGGAGCGATTTGATTCAAACTTGGTACAAGGATTATCATCTATGCCATACATATGCACGTCGATTTGTTTTACGATCCGATTCAAAATGGCCGTCTGGCAGCCATTTGTTTCCTGTATTTGACGCAAATTTCTCAGTGATTCTAGGAGCGATTCCATTCTAACTTGGTACATAGATTACTCTATATGTTATACATATGCACATTGATTTTTATTTTGATCTGGTCTAAAATGGCTGCGTGGCGGCCATTTTGTTTCCTATATTTTACGACTGTTCGTTCGTTCACGTAAACACAGTCCCTCTATCCCCGGTCTGGAAACGTGGCTGGTTTCTTTGTGACACTCCGTGATATGAACCAACACACGATTCACACCTTAAACAAAGGACACTGACAATGTTCAACTGGCCGCTATATCGATGTCGCTACCCCACGATCCTATGACAGCCGCAATGTGATCGTTCAAAAACATGACGTTTGTGGGTTGTTATTTTCAGAATATCACAAAACATTACAACTTGTTCACTTTAGAAACACTAAACAATTTATTTTTTCATTAAATGGGTAACGTTGTCCCTCTAGATAAAGCTTGAAAGGGACCACACATTATGGTTGCATTATGATCACGATCGAAAAACAAAATGGCCATGCACTGTTCGCAAGTGTCATGGACTATTGCCCGAAATCAAGAAGACAGGCAAAATCAGCTGAATATTAACATCGACAGCTGAGTAGTTCATTACCAAACTTGTTATTGTGTTGACATGATAGCATTTTGTAAAAGGTATTTACTGTGCCTGAGCGCGAGCGTACGTATCGAGAGTTCGCCATATCACAGTCCCTCTAGTGGATAGAGGGACTGTGGCCATATTGACGCTACATGGGAAAATATATATGCGAAAAAAATCTACGTGCATTTCTGCAGTTGTCGTTCCTATTCTGCTCAGAAGACATAACAGACATAATTTCACAGAATATTACACAGAAAACATATTTAGATCATATTTGGAGGCACTGACTACCAGCATTGCAAGAGAAATGGACGACAAATTTTCCGGTGTGTTTCCAGCCGTGCCTGAGCGAGCGTACGTATCGAGAGTTCGCCATATTGACGCTGCATGGGAAAATGTGCGACCACACAACTAAAATCTACATGCATTTCTGCAGTTGTCTTTCCTATTCTGTTCAGTTAACAGGCATGATTTCACAGAATATTACACAGAAAACATATTTAGATCATATTTGGAGACACTGACTACTAGCATTGCAAGAGAAAGGGACCACAAATTTTCCGGTGTGATTCCAGCCGTTGCTTGTGCTACGTACGTCAACACACTCGCAGCGGTCAACCCCAGAAATTATCGCACACTATCATCATTACGATGGGATAAGGATCACGAAAAACACACACCGGTTTCAGGATATGATAATTTCTGTCTTCGTGTCGTAGATAGACGCAGAGAACACTTAATAGAGCCAAAAACAGCGAAATTCGAGAAAAGCGTACACACAATCGGGGACTGTGGCATGCAGGACAAACCCAAGCTACGCATTATCACGTGACTGGCCCTCGTATCGCGGTTCGGCTGTGCGGTCTAGGTGATTGACACCTTTTACAATAGGCGTTTCCAGACCGGTGGATAGAGGGACTGTGACGTAAATTTCTCAGAGATGCCGGGCGCGATTGCATTGAAAGTTGGTACCTATATTAATCCTTATCAAATGTATATGCACGCCGATTTTTGTAATGATTCGATCATAAAGGCTGTGTGACGGCCGTTTTCTTTCCTGTATTTGATATCCATCCACAGGGTCCCCAGGTATGATCCACAGGGGTTCCAGGATGAAATTAATGCTAATGCTGTGTCTATGCATAGGGGCTCATGAATGCAGATATCTGAGATATTCCTGTGCCAATTCTTTTTTAAACTTGGTACAAGGATACTACACTATGGCATACACATGCAGGTCTATTTATATTGTGTGGCATGCATAATTATGTCTAATTTGCATAATTCAAGATTAGAGCGCTGTTTCTGGTACAACTGTACCAAATTTGATGAAACTGTGTGCAGATGGTTTTAGTCCCCACAGACACCATCCGGGGGGACTTATAGGTCATGTCCGTGCGTGCGTGCGTGCGTGCGTGCATGCGTCCGTTCACGCAGACATCTCAGAGATGCCTGGAGCGATTTTCATTCAAACTTGTCACAAGGATACTCTATGTCATACAGATCATCGATTTGTTTTGTGGTACGATCCAATATGGCTGTCTTGTGACCATTTATTAGCTCCGCTGTCAGCGACGCGGAGCTTATCAAATAGGTTGATTATCTGTCGTCGTCCGTCGTCGTCCGGCGTCCGGCGTCGTCCGTCAACAATTGCCTTCTCCTCTGAAACCACAAGTCCAATTGCTTTGAAATTTTATATGCAGTTCACTTGGGGTGACCTCACTTCAGTTTGTTCAAATCATGGTGAAATTTGCATATTTGTATTTTTGGGGCATTTTTTGGTGTTTTTGGTAAAAAAATCTTCTTCTCTGAAACCGCTCGTCCGATTGCTTTGAAATTTGATATGCAGTTTGCTTAGGGTGACTTAAATCACGATTTGTTAAAATGGTGGTGAAATTTGCATATTTGTATTTTTAAGGCAATTTTTGTCATTTTTGGTAAAAAAATCTTTAAAAATCTTCTTCTTCAAACTGCTGGTCAGATAGCTTTTATATTTGGTACATATGTCCCTAGGGATGATCTATTTCAGATTTGTTCAAATTGTGCAGAAATATGCAAATTTGCATTTTTAAGGCAATTTTTGCCATTTTTGGTCAAAAAAATGTATTTCTCAAAAGTACTGGTCTGACAGTTTTGAAATTTGGTATACAGGTTTCTATAGATGAACTAAGTAATATATATTGAATTTCTGATGAAATCTGTAATTTTGTATTTTTGGGGCAATTTTTGCCATTTTTGGTCAAAAAATGTGTATTTGCAAAACTACTCATCTGATAGCTTTGAAATTTGGTATACAGGTTCCTACAGATGAACTAAATGATATTTATGGAAACAATGATGAAATCTGCAATTTTGTAATTTTGGGGCAATTTTTGCCATTTTTGGTCAAAAAATGTGTTCCTCAAAAAGTATTGGTCTGATAGCTTTGAAATTTGGTATACAGGTTTCTACAGATAAGCTTAGTAATATATATTGAATTTCTGATGAAATCTGTAATTTTGTATTTTTTGGCAATTTTTGCCATTTTTGGTCAAAAAATGTGTATTTCCAAAACTACTTATCTGATAGCTTTGAAATTTGGTATACAGGTTTCCATAGATGAACTAAATGATATTTATTGAAATAATGATGACATCTGCAATTTTGAATTTTAGGGCAATTTTTCTCATTTTTGGTTAAAAAAAGCGTTTCTCAAAAAGTACAGGTCTAACAGCTTTGAAATTTGGTATACAGGTTTCTATATATGAACTAAGTGTGATATTTTGAAATTATGATGAAATCTGCAATTTTATTTTTGGGGGCAATTGTTGCCATTTTTGGTCAGAATATTTTATTCTCAAAAAACTACTCATCAGATAGCTTTGGTTGACATGTTCTTAGGGATGATCGAATGTGATATATTCAAAGTATGATGAAATCTTCAATTTTGTATTTTTGCGCTTATTTAGCCACTTTTTTCTGGCCACTGCATTGAGTTATCAAAGATTTCCACCTTCTTCATCAACATGTGTCAAAATAGTTATTCTGTACATAAACACAGCGGAGCTATATCGGCCGCTAGGTCGCTTGTTACAATTTTTTCATGTATAGAGCCATTACTCAGGCATGTTTCAACCGATTTTATTCAAAGTTGGTACAAGGACATATATAATGATGACATAGATATGCACACCAATTTGTTTTGTGATGCAATCCAATATGGCTGCCTTACGGCCATTTTTTTCAATTTTTTTCATTTACAGAGCCATAACTCAGGCATATCTCAACCGATTTTATTCAAA
This sequence comes from Ptychodera flava, assembly GCF_041260155.1. Classification (NCBI taxonomy): domain Eukaryota; kingdom Metazoa; phylum Hemichordata; class Enteropneusta; family Ptychoderidae; genus Ptychodera; species Ptychodera flava. The sequence goes on from NC_091945.1 coordinate 36,197,111, forward strand.
GTCAGCACAAGGACATTGATCTATGTCATACATATGCACGTCAATTTTTTTTGTGATACAATCCAATATGGCTGCTAGGCGGCCATTTTATTACAATTTTTTCATGTCCTGAACTACAGCTCAGACATGTATCAAGTGAATTTATTCAAAAGTATTTTTATCACAGACCTAATGAAGAGAACTCTATCCTCTCTGAGGACTTGTAATCAAAGTACCCATTAACAAGTGGGGACTGTGTCATCAACGATGACTTGTTTTTCAGACTTCTGAATTCCGAAATTAGGTCAGATTCTGTTACAAGTGTTTTGAGCAGGACAGTTGTCAACAAAAAGCATCTTGCATTCAGACTTATGAATGTGTACAATTCTAGATATGTCTGCTGCAGTTAAACCACTGCTGTCTATGTTTAAAAACAGAAAACGTTTCCTAAAATTAAAAAAAGGAAACTTTTGTTTTGAAAATTCTTAGGAGGATGATGAGCAATGGAAGAGAGCTATGGAATACCTTGGTGCTGTCAAGGAACTCAACTACATGACACAGATTGTGATAATGTTGTACGAAGATCCTAATAAAGATCCGGCATCAGAGGAAAGATTCCATGTAGAGCTACATTTCAGTCCTGGTGCCAAGGGTTATGGAGATGACGAAAGTTATCCATCTGGATCAGGCTACAGACCAGCATCATCCAAGGAAGAACAAGTAGGATACCTGTGGTGTGGTGTGGTGTGGTGTGGTGTGGTGTGGTAAGGTGTCTGTCATGTGGTGTGGTGTGGTGTGGTAGAGTGTCTGTCATGTGGTGTGGTGTGGTGTGGTGTGGTGTGGTAGAGTGTCTGTCATGTTGTGTGGTGTGGTGTGGTAGAGTGTCTGTCATGTCATGTGGTGTGGTGTGGTAGAGTGTCTGTCATGCTGTGTGGTGTGGTGTGGTGTGGTGTGGTAGAGTGTCTGTCATGTTGTGTGGTGTGGTGTGGTGTGTAGAGTGTCTGTCATGTTGTGTGTGTGGTGTGGTGTGGGTAGAGTGTCTGTCATGTGGTGTGGTGTGGTAGAGTGTCTGTCATGTTGTGTGGTGTGGTGTGGTGTGGTGTGGTAGGGTGTCTGTCATGTGGTGTGGTTGGATATCTGTTGTGTGATTTGTAGGATATATGTTGTGCTATGGTAGCATGTCCGTTGTGTGCTATGGTAGGGTGTATGTTGTGCTGGGATGTTTGTTGTGTAGTGTTGGAGGGTATGTGTTGTGTGGTATGGTGGGATGTCTGGTGTACAATGTGGCTGTAGCAGGGTGTTTGTTGTGTGGTGGGGTTGGGGTATAGTGTGTGGTGTGGTGTAGTGTGGTAGGGTGTCTATTATGTGGTGTGGTAAGATGTCTGATTTGTGGTGTGGCAGGTTGTCTGTTTTATGGTGTGGCTGTTATATCTGTATGGCTTTCTATCTGATGTGCATGTCCTTTAGTGTTTATATTGAAACTTTCATCTAACATACAGTATCAATGGCATGTTAAGATAACTGTCATTGTGTTGGTCAACAGCTGTTTCACAAATGTACAAAATTGACCTCTGACTAGCGATTTGCTTACATCATAGGGCAAACTCTGACACAACTTTCAGAATTATCAGTAATCTCCTTTCTGGATGACCGTTACCATGAATCTCAAATCACTCTATGTTATGGTGAAACTTAATATAATCTTGTATATTTTACCGTTAGGTTTCAGAGACCAGTTTTGACATCAGTCCATCATCTGATAGTTTTAGTTTGTTGTCCAGAGAAGCGGAGGACTGTTCCCAAGACCTACCCACTCTTAGTGATCTTGCTAGGTATAAAACAAGATTATCGGGTAAGATAGAAGATCTTTCTGGTCCTAGATTAAAACATGGCCATGGGTCAGCTCCGTGCACCACTGGTAGAGCCAGATCTGGTATGTTGTAGTCAGGAAAATTATCAGATTTGCCAGTAAATTTGTCTGCTAGAGGGTATTTTAGATATTAATCAATTAATGGGCACTGAGAAAGCTTAACTATTTCCTAACAAGTGACTCAAATGCATGCTTCTTTAATTGCCAGAGTTTAGCATTATACTCTTTTACTCGTAATTTTCATTTTGTAAAATGATTAAATATTTTCAAAGTGGTAGAGTGATATGGACTAACAAATGACATGACTATAAAGTGATTACCCAGTCTGTGAATGTTGTCATTTCTAAGCATCAAGAGAAGTGATACAGGATGTTTTAGTTTTTTAGCAGTTCTTCTGTCACTTCACCAGTTTCAAAATATTAATCATACTACAATCATTTTTCTTGGAGAGGAAAATTCTAATTTTATTCAGCTATGATAATGTTGATAAACATTAGGTTGGAGCAAATCCAGTGGTTCAAGCCCTGAACTAGCAGTGTTGTTCTGCAATGACCCTCAGTTTGTAATACTAGCAGTCTGTGAAACATGTGCGTATCATTGCAAAAGTCATCGAAAAGGAGTAATAGCATCAACAGACTATACTGCAAAACCATTGGATTTACTCGGCCATTGATCTCCTAGACTGCCAAATACTGAACATTTTGCCTACCCTTAACCGTATACATTATTACTAGGTACAAGTGTTATAGGTGACTGAAATCTTAACATAAATGCTAAACTGTTAGAGAGTCTTACCTGTAGATATGGTCCAGTGCATCATTACGACAGTTTATGTTGTTAATGCCAAGTACAATATGATCACGTGATTTTAGTCATACAGGTTTTACTGAACCAGAACAAGCCATGGATCATTAGTTGATTTTTTTACAAAAGGTCAAGGACAAGAGAAAAAAGAATTACTGTTTCAGTGATGCAAAGTGCCAAAAACTAACATTGAGAAAAACGTATCTCTGGGCATGTCACCCTCAACAATAAGATAGCAGTAGTCTAGAAATACGCCAATTTACTTTCCAAGGTTTTCATACCTAGTTCTTTTCACCTTTAACCTCTTGTATTCTGCATGCACGTACAATCTATATGCTCATCTTTACTTGCTTTCTCCAGGATAATTCTGACTGCCAGCTATTTTTTAACAGATACACATACTATGAAAAATATCAAACACAAAACATTTTGCTTGATATTTAGTCTGTAGGACTCCAAGCTTTGTGCAAATGAAAAGATTCAACAGATTATTCTGTTCTGGTATGACTGGTTCTAATTGCAAAAATGCATTTGCTCTGGTTTAAGGTGAAGTAAAACAGCTGTTCTGTCAAGTACATTGTGTTATCATTCTATCAGTTGCTGAGAATAAGACGTACTTGAAAATTCTTTGGTCCAGACCAGAACAATGTATCTGTATTAAAATTTTTGGCAGTTGGTAATTTGCTTCAGCTGAAAGCACTGTTACACATTTTGCACTTTCTGGGTACTCTGAAAGAATTCTTAAAGTGGTAGTATCAAAATGTAAATGAGAACTGTGAGGGATTTCATACCATGAGAAAGTTTTTGGATAATTTGTAAAAATTGTTTGATCAGTCTTTACTGCATATAGTGCAATCAATGTGAAAAAATACATGCTGTGGATGTCTTATCGAAGAATGCTAACTTATCTGGTGATTCAAAATGTCAACCCTTCTAAACACCATGGTTGATCCATACCTAGTGTTATCAATGGCCAATAGGGACCAGTTACAAGGTATTTGAGTAAACTGGTTGATGTTGTTGTCATTATGCCCTGAAGTCTGCCAACTCCAAAACTAAAATGCCTAAGAGTTTAAAAGATTTACCCATATTACCGATGTCCATCTTTTCCTTTTTGCCTGTATTTGTGTCTATTAGGTTGAAACATCATTTTATGTGGGATTCACTTTAAAAATGAAAGTTTTAAAAATTTTACTTATATTCTTCTTAAGGAACATTTATCAGTTTTCTTACATGCTCAGAAGTAAATGTCAAGGTCCATCAGGAACAAATAGCCTAAAATTCATTGCTATTTGAAATTTTAGAAAACATCCATGGTCTGAGTTTGTAACGCTGGAAGATTTAAAAAAACAACAACACGGTGTAAACCTAGTATTCTACAGAAGCTGTGAAATGAATCAACACAAGCTGTAGGCTAGCCAGAACTGTGAGATTTTCAGAGTTCCTAAGTCTGTCCATAATGTACATTCCTCCAAAAGGGTGATTTGACATAGAAACATTTGGCAATAGATGAGGAATGGGTTTCAAAACACACTGTCTTGCAATTATTTATTTGCAATATACATTGGTCATTACAACTCTATGTACAGACAAAGACTATATGATATGTAAATTTAGATTACCCAAAATATACATTCCTAACATTCATTCATAGACTTCTAAGTTGTGATGTCAAAAACCAAACTGACCTATCCAAACCGCCTTGGAAAGCATCAATTCATGTAATAGTTCATAAATTTTCCTTGAGTGTATAAGTCACCACAGCATGTTATAACCCAAACCCTCACATCTCACTTACAGTTTGTTAGTTCACATTGTATACAGCATGTTTGTTGTGTTCTCACCCCTGCAATGTCACCAATGCCGGTGGATTTTAATTGCTAACAGGTTCTCAAGGCAGCTTGTTCAGCAAGGAATTGTTAAATGCTTATAGTAGTAGCCTGCCTGATCTCAAGACTGTTGAAGGTATCCACAGAAATTATTCCTATGGAGTACTGCCTGGTAAGCTGTTTCAAGTAGTTACTCATGTAGATAGAGTATGAACATTAGCACTTATTTCTCATTTATTTTTTGAAAGTCCATCTGTTCCCAACACAAGATAGTTTTTTTAGTTAGACTCCCCATATTTTGTTCCTTATGTCAATAATTTTTTATCCAAACATATCCATACTGGCAAATGTGGCCAGAGTCTCTATGTCTGTCGTTTTTAATGAAATTCCCTAGTTCAGATGTAAAAAGACCCCTCAACTGTACAGTAATAAACTTCCCACAGCAAGACATGAACAAAAAGGCATTTGTTTCTCAATGACATTACTCTGAGTCAAAGATTGCCTTTTTGTGAATAATTGTGCAGAAATAACATGTACAGGTAATGTGTCATTGTTCAAGGTATAGCAAATACAGTGTGTCAAACTTGTTCCAATGTCTCAACTTAGTTTGAGTTCAGGCTATCAAGAAGCTCAGATATCTTTTAATTGTCAATTAAATTTACATTCAAATTACTTCAATGAATAAACTGTTATGTTTCAATAAATCAACTAGTTCTATATCAAAAATTAGTCATCTTTTTGTTTTTTAACACTTCATCCTCAGAATTTTTATCAGTCTATGGCCTTTACAACTCTTGCAAGCAAAGTAAAAGTACTATATTTGCCCTCTGTCCTATCCAGCACTGTTCTGCCCTGTACTCTTCCATAGTGCTGTTGTCTGCAGTGTTTTCTCCACCATAACCACAGCGTGAATAAACCGACCAACCTAACTTAATGTAATACTAACCTTGCTGATCTAGCAGTACATGTCGTCACTTCTACCAGGGTCAATCCATAGGATATCCCTTGCGATCATGGGATCTCTGTACATTCAAAACCATTTATTACCTCTGTTGTTGTAGCCTTGACTGGTCTGCCCATTGCTACGTCTTTTAAGTGTTACAGTGTTTTTGCATACCGGCATTCATGTTTGAAAATATGAAACTTACTCAGGAAAATTTTTTTGTGGAATACATGTTAAGTTCTCACATTCATTTCAATTTAGAATTTTGATATAGTTACCGAAACAAACTTATCCAGGGTACTCACTTTAAAGATTCTATCATCTTCTATGTATGTGCATTTTGTATGTTATAATTTTGTTTCGTACCATGACTTGGCTATAAATTGAGCCAGCATGAGATATCAAAAATTTGGAAACTAAGAAGTAATTGTTCATATACACATATAAACCTTAGATTATTACCCTGACAGGGGTAAGGTAATATGTATAAACAAGCCATCTATGTATTTGCTTTGTTAGAACAATGATTGAATGTGTATCTTCATGAAACTCGCTCGAAAAGGAAGTATATTATATACAAGATGATAGGTATAAGTCAAAAACTAGTGTTTTATTATCCACCCATTCTCCTGTAACCACAGTTGGGAAAATCAGCAAGGATTTCCTGAACGTGCTTGTCCAACTCCTTGTCAGTGTTTTTTTATCCTTGCATACACATATTGTTGTTTCTTTGTGAAAGTTAAATCTTGGAAAATGCTGTAAAGGATTCTTTTTCAGTGAGATTTACTTGTGAAATCATCTGTTTTTATTGCGCTAGAATCTTATAAGTCCTTTTCAAGGAAGTCAAAACATCTTGTTCAGACAGTTGAATATGCTGCTATGATACACAGCTCTGCCATTTTCATGTGTGTATATTTTACAATATGTTGTACTCATGGCAGAAAAGTTCAGAAATGGCAGAAATTCAACATACAGAAGGGAGACTGATATTTATACCCAACAGTGAATGTGTATGACACCATCATGTATGTCACAGTGAATTGAAGCAGTCATGTCACAATCATGTGTGTCACAGTCACGTATTTCAGTGATATGTGTCAGGGTGAGTTGTGTTGCTGTGATCTTCTGGGCTGTTTGATTGTCACACTAATTTTGAATGACTTTGCTTGACATTTCAAATATGTTAATGATTTTATACCAAAAAAGTAAACAATGCAACAGAGTATTGATTGAAGGCCAGTGGCAGGCATAACCATTATTTCCCTGCTGGTTAATCGGAGCCTACTAATCAGGCTGTGTAAATACATTCTTCAGTATCTTTAAGTGAACTAACATCGGTAGTTTACACAATTAGTCGCAAACTGAGGGGTATGCAAAATTAGCTTTGGGGAAATAACAGCGGTGGCAAAAAAGCTTGCCCATATTTGCATTTCTAATCAATTGTGATCATATATTTGATGACAACTAGTAAGCAGTTCATTGATGCCAGCTCTTAGTTTTATAAAATTCATAAAAACCTAACAATTGGTTGCAAATTGTTTGAAAAAAGAGTAAATTTTCTTATTTTTTTCAGATCTTTGTCTTCAGATACCGGGTGAGCCTTTTTGTTGAAATGTACAGCTTGTTTGAGTATTCCAATAAAAGTCCATGTAAAAGTCTCATTTATTGATCCAATCATCTCAAGTCATCATAATAAGATTTCATTGTTCATACATTTTTTGATTCACCGAGGCGGGGTCCCTTCACTTACAAGCAAATTTTTTCATGAGAATGTTTGCCAGCTTATCTAGTAAATATCTGAGGGATGGCTGAGGAATTTGGCCAGTGTCAAGCTATGAGTGAAAATATTGAACCTTTTATGGTTTCTAAAAGATTTAAAACTGATCAGTTACATTTTCAGTGACTTCTTAAAAGTCACTGTTATGTTTGCATCCAATTTTCGCAAAATTCTATTTCTAACTTCAGTGTGTGTGTGATTTGAAACAACAAATACATACAGTATATCTCTTGATGGAAAGCAGCACAACATTATTTAGAGTCAGGGAGAGCGTGAAAATAATTAGTGTAGCAACCCCCCAGAAATTCCAAAAGAGATATAAATGTCAAAACATTTCAAATGTGTTGCATATTTGAATTGTACAGGCCTCTGTAAGTTTAATATCATTGTACTATTATGTAAGAGAGTAACTAAACTAAGGATTACTGTCACTTGTCAAAGATACACCTCACTCTGATAAATGCTCATTGCACTATAGTACTGTTTATTCTATAATTGATTGACCATTTCAGAGACTTTGTAAATTATATTCTAAACAGATTTGCTTAATACTATGTCAATGTGATATATTTAATATGCTGTTTCCTGAGTGAAATGTTTATGAAAAGCATGTAGCTATAACAGTTACTACATCAAGTATACATATATCTTACTATTCTGGTTCTATTTTGTCAGACTTTAAAAGTTGCAAATTTCTCCTCTGTGTTATCTCAGAGCAGACTAAATCTCTCTCTGTCTTCAGATTCGGATTCAGATTTGCATATTTCTTGTCTGTGATATCTCAGAGCAGACTACATCTCTCACTGTATTCAGATTTGGATTCAGATTTGCATATTTCTTGTCTGTGTTATCTCAGAGCAGACTAAACTCTCACTGTCTTCAGATTTAGATTCAGAGTTGCATATTTCTTGTCTGTGTTATCTCAGAGCAGACTAAATCTCTCACTGTCTTCAGATTCGGATTCAGATTTGCATATTTCTTGTCTGTGTTATCTCAGAGCAGACTAAATCTCTCACTGTCTTCAGATTTAGATTCAGAGTTGCACATTTCTTGTCTGTGTTATCTCAGAGCAGACTAAACTCTCTCACTGTCTTCAGATTTAGATTCAGAGTTGCATATTTCTTGTCTGTGTTATCTCAGAGCAGACTAAATCTCTCACTGTCTTCAGATTCAGATTTAGAGTTGCATATTTCTTGTCTGTGTTATCTCAGAGCAGACTAAATCTCTCACTGTCTTCAGATTCGGATTTTGATTTGCATATTTCTTGTCTGTGTTATCTCAGAGCAGACTATGTCTTCAGATTCGGATTTTGATTTGCATATTTCTTGTCTGTGTTATCTCAGAGCAGACTAAATCTCTAACTGTTTTCAGATTCAGAAGGGTGACTACATGTATGAAATGATTAGCAGGAACAGAAACTAAAGGTCAAACCTCAAGGCACCCATGCCTTTGACACTTTGTAATTGACAACATTGACAGCCTTGATCTGTTCTATCTGTGCCAATGCTGACAAAAAATACCAATTGTTTGAAGCAAAAAATCCTAAGTAGTTGTATTGTCTTAGGCAATATTCCACTCAACACGTGATTAACAATATGTCATCATCACCATATGGTTAACTCCTACTCATAGATCTTGAAGTAACTTGTTTTCCCCATTTTTCTGTCATTTTAACAAACTGGTGTTAATGACAGGGATAAGAGGGTTGGAGAACAGATCTTAAAGAGTCAGTGACATTTCCATCTGTAGTTCTATGAACTTTCACAAGGCCATTATTATCCATCCACTCACTGTGACATGGTTTAATGTATTTGATTTCAATTATCAAAGCTTTAAGGTTAAAAGTATACTGTCACCTGTTCCAATTTTGCCAGTTACCATGGAAAGAGAAAATCTTACCAATCACAGATTTTAAGCGGGTGGCTGCTTTTTAAAAACAGTGCCATCGCATGGGCATTTTGAATACCAAGGAACGTCCCTTTGACCATATATGGGCATATTTAGATAGCAGATGACTGTATACCTTTAATCCAACATGCATTGTGCCTTTTACTTCTTGAAAGTAAAGTTCAATGCACATAGTCGTGGTCACTTTCAACAAAACAAACAACAAAATTGAAAAATACCTACATACAAGCTTGAGATTAAAATCTTTCTGACTTTTAGTTGTTGTAGAATCCATCATTTGAAATTGTTGGGAAATTTGTATAATTGCATTTTGCAGAAAAGAGATTAAACTGTTGCCGGTCAGTCACTATGATGGTATTCTGTCTCTACAAATGAAAACCAATCTCTACAATTAAACCATGTACTCCAACCATGAACAGAAGTGACCATAACACCTTCAGTAAAACATAAAAAAATAGTTCAACCAAAAAGATTGTTTATTTATGAAATTCTGCAGGCTCATTCAAAGCCATAAATATTCAGATATGATGGTGTTTAGACTATGATCATGTTCTTGTCGAATCCTAGGTGTATTTGCATTATGATATGGCTTGCCACAGCCATTTGTACACTTAATCTTTGCTATTTCATGCGTCTATGTCACTAAAAGTCATTAGATTTGCAGTTTACCAGTTACACTATTTCAGATCTATCTGTACGGTCTCAAACAGTTCCTGTTTGGATGACAATTCAAGATGTTGAAAGTAAAGCAACATTCAAATGTGATCGGGTTAAACGTTGATCTGGCAAGTATTGAGAGATATTGAACCACAAGTGGCAGGTGAAGGCAAATTCATATCAAGTGTAGCCAATGGGACATGAGCTGTCGCCTTCACATATGCTTATGATGTAAACAATTTACAGATAAATGTTTTCTACTCTTTAATTTACTGACTTGGGTGGTTGTAATCATAAGTTGGTGTCGTAGATCTAGTTCCATTTTTAATCTCCATGCTCCATTTATGATAATTACATCTACGTCAGGAACACCCAGTAGTGTATTCATAACAAAACATTATTATGGTTTATGGGTGTGTATGTACATGTGTTTTTCATGTAATTTACCCTCATTAACATAGTGTTTCTCACCAAAATGGGCTCTGACAATCAATATACTTTTTATTGTACAGGAATGGACACATATACCATGGTGCCATCTATTCGACCCTTGGAAACTTTACACAACTCTCTTTCTCTGAGACAAGTTGACGAGTTCCTTCAGAAGTTGACAGACGGGCGTCCAAACCAGGCACTGACAAGCCCCAGATGTTCAAAGGAAATGTTACTGACTTACACACCAAAGAGAATAACGCCTTCACCATTTTCTCTGCCTCTTCGTACAGAAGAAGGACAGTTCTACCGATCTAGCAACCCAGCGTCTAATTCTTCAAGCACAATGCATTCACCAAGTAATAGCATGAACACTGTGGATGACTATCTGAGTAGTTTTGAGGCTGCCAGCAACAGTGCTGAAACACCGCTTGATACACCCACTTTATTGTCCAGCTTAGATGGGGTTGAAGTCTTTGAGGAAAGTCCAGAGTCAGTCTCCAAACCCAAAGTTACGGATAGTTTTTGAGGAAAATCAGCCTTTAAACCCAAAGTTACTGAGAGTTTCTGAAGGAAGTACAATGTCAATTTTCAAACCAAAGTTGTTGGGAGTCTGTGAATGTGAGTATGTCGTTGAATCAGCATAGAAATCCCAAGTTACAAAATGTGTTTGATATTTCAGAATCTACTTATAAATTTAACAATGTGAGAGCCAATGCTGTCACTTGGGTCAACTTTACAAAATAGTGTATCCATATGTCTCCTGTTATTTAAACATGGATCTAGTAGGGTTTCGTAAGCTCAGCTGAACTTGGTACTGTTTTATTGGCAGCTGTTGATGAAGTTTATATGTTACAGTCTATGTACCTGTGTTCCTGTTTTATACAGACATAAATGTCTGAATGCTCAATGGAATATATAAAGTCTTATCATTGAAAATCTCAGCATTGGAGTTCAGTTCCTGTGAGCTGAAAGATTTAAGCAACAAAGCGTTTTCCAAAGAATATATGTTGAAAATTTTAATGTGCAACTCAGGGTATTGTATTTATTGATAGTAATTGTACAGACAGGCATATGATCTAGAATTCAAGTGTAGCATGGATGTAGAGTTGGAGTATGATGCATGGCAGTACTTATTGAATTCAAATGTAAAGTTATCCACTGCCACATCTATGAAGTAACAGGCAGCTTGTGAAGCATTCTGTTGTTATCATATTGTTTATAAAAAAAATGATGGTTGTGTTTTTATATTCCACATAGCAGTTATATTGCAGATACTATGTCAAAGCAAATGCATGACAAATATATCACGTATAGTGTTTGTATAATTTATCTTCAGAGAAGCTCAGAATGCGTGACAGTGTAATTTTTTTCCTCCTAGTACAGTGTTTGATGCCCACTATGAGTTCTTCTGGTAATAAATGCTGAAGGAGGCTAAATTTTAAATGACACACTTTCGAAAAACTGTCATTGACTTTTGATGTAGTAGCTGCTAAAGAGCAGGCTGGTACACAATCACATTATTTTCTGTCATGTCTTTGGAACTGAACATTTGTATTGATGTGTTTTTTTTATTGTGAATGTGTTTGTGGCTCATGATATCACCCAGTGTTCGGAACAAATGGGAATTTTTTTACCAATAGCGTTGATCGCGATTTCAGGTTTGTTACTAAATATAGCTGCATGCGCATGACTTTGGACAATGCTGCCTAAAATTCAGACAAGTTTTTTAGTTGTATGTGAGGCCATTGTTGCAGCTTGTAGTCTGAGCCATAAATTCATACGAATTTGTGTAACTTTTAGTAGCCATTGTATCAGGTTTTATTTTCGTTGTTTATGCAGAAAATGTGGACAAATATCTATTTATGCATACTAATGAGAGAAAAAATGACATTCGCGATGAGTGCTATTAAAGATGGTCTATTTATGTAAATTTGTGAATGCTGAAAAATAATATTAAAATTTCTCTAGGATTGATACAGGTAAATTTTTAGACAAACTGTAGATAGTGGGTTTCATTGTTGACCAGTGTCCCTATTTAAAGAGATGTAATTCAAACCTATTTTATTTCACTCTCTATGCCAGATATAGCTGTTAACTATGCTTTGTTTTGACGGCTGCTGAAAAGTACTGACGTGTTACAGTGATCCGTCATTCCCATATATGTACATGAAAATCACATGAAACTATCTCATGTGATTTCACTAAGAGAAAAACAAGAATACAGTACATAGTCAAGAGTTATAATCTACGTAACCAGCCAGTTTGTTTTGATAACTGACAACTGCTACTTTGGTAGCTTGATTCAGTAACTGAACCCCAAAACACACAAACTGCATTCTTCTTTAAGCTCCAAAAGCTTTGCTTAGATCATATTTAAAGCCAGTTTTAGTTATTTTAATAGTTTGTAAAATTTTTGAAACTTTAATAAAATACAGTCATACTTGGGTTTCCATGAAGACTACAAGTTCGTTTGTTTGTTATGTCTACATAAATCCAAGGTCCATTGTCTATTACAATGTCACATTCCAGGACAGTATGTCTGCAAAAATGGAAACAAAGGCTGGAATATATTGTATACTGTAAGTATTGTCCACAGAATATGGGTAAAGAATATCAGATTTTGGCAGATTGCCACAGCTTTTGCAAAATGTGCGTAAACTTCTTCATTAATGTCAAGAAATATCAAAGAAAGTATCCATAGCCTCTCATAACAAGCCTTCAATTCTGATAAAAGCATCTTTTATGTTGTAAATCTTTCTGTGTAAATGATTAATGTCCAAACTATTTTCATCTGTAATTACAGATAAGGTAGAAAGCACCTCGGGAACACATATATTTGAACTCATATTTTTAAACAATTCCTTTCTGGTCTACCTCTTGTAGGGTCTCATTATAAAGCACTTCAAGCTAGAAAAATATTTACTATCTTAGTTTTTCAAAAATCTAAAATTTTGTCTTTCTCCATAAAGTTAACACAGGAATGGCCGCCATTTTTGAATTTCTAATATCGTTAAATGTGTTGAGTAATTTTGTTCTCTAGTACCCACCTTTACATGGTGACTCCTATTTGGATTTGGAAGAGAGTGGCTGAAAGCTTTATTAGTCCCCACGGACACCGTCCGGGGGGGACTTATAGGTTTGGTCATGTCCGTCCGTGCGTGCGTCCGTGCGTCCGTCCGTGCGTCCGTCCGTTCACGCAGATATCTCAGAGACGCCTGGAGCGATTTCGTTCAAACTTGGTACAAGGATAGTACCCTACCTCATACAGATGCACATCGATTTGTTTCACAATGCGATCAAATTTGGCCGTGTTAGAGGACTTTTTAGTTTTCACCTCCATAGACTCCCATGTATAAGGCAGTCCATAGACTTCCATGTATAAGGCAGTCCATAGACTCCCATGTATAAGGCAGTCCATAGACTCCCATGTATAAGGCAGGCCATAGACTCCCATGTATAAGGAAGTCCATAGACTCCCATGTATAAGGCAGTCCATAGACTCCCATGTATAAGGCCAAGAAAAATAAAAATTTAGTTTCTCATCGTATTCATATTGCAAAAAGGATGCAGTTACACAGTTTTTAGTCCCCAAAGATAAAGTCAAGGGGGCTTTTAGATTGGGTCATGTCCGTCCGTGAGTCCATCCATGAGTCCATCCGTTCACGCAGATATCTCAGACACTTTGACAAAATGTCACGTGACCTTTGACCTCGAATATACATATTTGTCCATAACTCAGTAACCACAAGTCCTAAACCTTTCATATACCGGTATGGTATGATGGGACACCCTATGACACCACATATTGTACCTCATTAATTATGCACATATCTAATTTTGAGCGGGCCAATAGAGCTAGAGGTCTGATTTTTTGTATATAGGATAACTTAGCAATAAAATTTTTTTGACAAAATGTCATGTGACCTCGGTGACCTTGACATCAAATATACATATTTGTCATAACTCAGTAACCACAAGTGCTACACCTTCATGTATGGTATGATGGAAACAGCTTATGACGCCACATATTTTACCTCATTAATTATGCACATATCTAATTTTGAGCAAGCAATAGAGCTTGAGGTCTGATTTTTGGTATATAGGGATAACTTAGCACTACAATTTTTTGACAAAATGTCATGTGACCTCAGTGATCTTTGACCTCAAATATACATATTTGTCCATAACTCAGTAACCACAAGTGCTACACCCTTCATATATGGTATGACAGGACACCTTATGACGCCACAAATTGTACCTCATTAGTTATGTGCATATCTAATTTTGAGCAAGCAAATAGAGCTAGAGGTCTGATTTTTGGTATATAGGGATAACTTAGCACTACAATGTTTTTGACAAAATGTCATATGACCTCGATGACCTTTGACCTCAAATATACATAGTTGTCCATAACTCAGGAACCACAAGTGGTACACCCTTCATATATGGTATGATGGGACACCTTATGATGCTTCATACTGTACCTCATTAATTATGCATATATCTAATTCTGAGCAAACCCATAGAGCTGGATGTCTGTCATACATATGCACATAGATTTGTTCTGTGATACGATCCAATAAGGCCGCCATGTGGCCATTTTATTAAGATTCTTTCATGTCCTGAACTACAGCTCAGACATGTATCAAGCGAATTTATTCAAAAGTATTTTTATCATAGACCTAATGAAGAGGACTCTATCCTCTCTGAGGACCTGTAATCAAAGTACCCATTAACAAGTGGGGACTGTGTCATCAACGATGACTTGTTAAGGAAAGTTTGAGCAAAATGCGAAGTCATTCACTTTTGAGGCCAGTTGGTGGCGTGAAACTCATTCTCATCATGGAATCATTCTGAACGGCAAATCAGCTACACAACAGCCACAACCTCAGACCTTCTAAGTTGCTGTAAATAATGACAGTCTACCAATCAGATACATGTATATACTTCCAATTAGCCACTGCTCATCAGCAGAAGAATAAGATGGAAGGGTCATCTTCATTGCTCAAAAGACACACTCAGTTCGCTGCAAAATTGAGAAATACAAAAATTAATTGAGAGACCACAACTATTGAAAGTTAGGAACAGTACATTTATTGTGATGTGAATTCAAATATCAAGCAGGATGTCTTCAACATGTTTTGAAATTTTTACATTATTCAATATTATCTTGAATGCAAGTGAATATAGAAAATTTCTTTCCATATTGCCATCCATCATGATTGTAAAGTACTTACCCATCCATGACGATTTGGTCTGACTCTAGTTTTCTTCAAATATGGTAGGACTTCATACAAGGATACAGGGTGGAATGATATGTGATATGCAGGTTATTGATTCTGTGGAGAAACCATCCTGATCAGTTTCTTCAAAGAATTTTCTGTGTTGTAAATGAACAATGTATTTACTGTATTCCCACTTCTATTTTACTGGTACGATATCCTGGAAAGATTTTGCGATACCAATTTGTTTCCAGAATTTCTTTGTTTCTCAACAAATTTATCCATCCATGATATTTGCCTTTTTGAAATGAAATGTATGTACTGAAATTATTGAATGTTAAAGTAAAATGCTTATACCTTTCAATAAAAACAGTACTGTGGTTAAAAAATACAAAGTTGGTTCCATGCTTTTTATGAATACTCTACTGACGCCTTGTAAGGGATGTCATGTAGACCTTTACCCGGGTATCCCACAATGCATTGCTGTGGCTGCTCCAGAAACTGTATACACCTTTATAGTCAATATAAACAACAAAACACACTGATTTGTGTGTACGACAGATTGCTGTACAAGAATGTCATAAATTTGCAATCCCAAGAAATATCTCGTGTATTTTGTTTCCATCAACAACAAAAATATAGGTCAGGGTGGGTGTATACCTGCCATAGTGTCATATGAGTAATATATCTTGCGTCTACCCAACGACTAGAAAGTTCTATGAGTAAGGTACTCTCTGAATACCCCAGCATGCACTGCATCATGGAGCCAGTAAAAAGAAATATAGAGGGTAATTGACATGAATCAGTATCACAACCACAATATATAAAGTTATGGTGGAAATGACTCAGACATCGTGAGTGGGTACAGCATACCTAGATGCATAAAATAATTCACAAACAAGTTGAATAGAAGGCGACATGTTATTAATGGCTATGGACAAGAGGATAGCCAAAAATAGAGACGGGCAAGGTGGAACTGAACACTTTGACTTGCCTTTCCTCTTGCTCAGGCCCATTAATAAGTGTTATATAATGGTTAGTTATCAGCCCTTTATGCCTATTCTAATGCCAACATATTGCAGAAAATTCTGCTTTTTTAGAAAAAATTTTGTTTGAAAGAGTTCTGCTTTGGAACAGTGATAAGCAAATGTGAAATATGCAGAATGAAAACCAGCACATTACAGTGCAGTGTAGTGCACTGCTTGGATTTTCCTTCATTTGTCAATTAAACATCCATAAAGCATTCTGTTGGCTTTAGTGTAGACTCACTGTGCACAGTAGAGTACTGAGATGCACTGATGTTGTCTGCTGCTCATTGGTGATGCGGTGAAAATATAGTAAACCTGTTACTTTAAAAAAGTGATAAAAAGTGACCTATATTAGTTTAGTTCAGCTGTATCAAAGAAATTCTGAACACAAACAGACATCAAAGGTGAAGACAGTCCCACCAAATAGCAGCATCGATACCCATAGTACATGCACAGACAAGAAAAGTCTGTGGTACATGCACTGTTACGAGTACCATGAAACATCACAATGGAACTTACCACTTCACTATGACATGTAATCTAGCTGTTTTCTAGCTGTTTTACTGACTTTTCACTGTTTTACTGACTAATCATCAGAAATAATCCATCACAGATCATCTGGTAAAGATGTACTTTTCTGCAAGTTGTCATTTGGGTATTGTAGCTGTTGCTCTTTGATACACAATGCTGATTGGCTCAATGCGTATTTAAAGTAACTCTACGAGACACACATGCTGATTGGCTCAATAGGCATTTACATGATGTAGCTCTATGAACACTGATAGGCTCCTAGAGTGCTCCAGAAACCTGACACTTTGTCAATCAAACTAACATGACAGTTTCTGTACGGTTGAGTTTGCAAAGATTGAGATAACTTTGTAGAACTCCTCACCAGCCTCTTACCTGTTTAACATCTCAGAGAGTAAGTACTTGCATTCTCTGTGATATTTGACATTCCATGTTGAGAACCAATACTACAAATGTTCAACTATGACTCAGCAGATCTCCAATATACTCTAAGCACAATGCTGTCATGCAACTTGATCCGTATTCAGAATGAGATAGGATGATTTTCAAAGTCAGAATACCCTGTTGTCTAATGCATGGACCTGTGTTTGTGCCCTGGTACAAGCAAGCAGTTGACAGGTACAAGTATAAGGGAGTATAGAAATAATTATGTAAACACTCAAATTTATTGATCACATAACCCATTTATTATCATTTGAAAAAACACTGACCATATACATGTAAATCTTTGAGTTTCAGATCTGTCCAGCACTTTTTAATTTTAGTGCTCTAGAACATTTTTAATATTTACAAGCTCTACAGAATTTATATGTTCTATGGTGCAGTTTTCCAACTGAAGCCCCATGAAAAAATAATACATTTTGCATACCTAAACATAGGGTCTTAAACAACACTACAGTGCATAAAGATGTATGGAAGATATCAATGGCATCATGACACACTGCAAAGTTATGATGCCAACAAATTTACAATACTAACCAAGTCATGATGCATACCAAGTCATGATGCTACCCAAGTCATGACGCTAACAATTCTTTGGCAAATGAATGCCAAACTGACAAATTGAATTTGGGATAGAATGAGAAATCTGCTGTATGAATGGACAGACATGAGTTAAACTGCTATTCTGAACACCATACACAAAACTTTCAAACATAATCTAACACCGTATCCCAGGGGTAGAGATTAAATATGAATGATAATTTGCCATGACAACTGGTGAGTTGGGCCATCATATAATATTGTATTTGCCTTTGAATTTGATCTCGGGATCAGTCAGTCAGGAATTCATGACAAAAAACAAACCTTTAATTTTCATCTCACTATCCACTGCAGTGATAAAAGTTACTGGTCACATAGAAAATATTTCAGAAAGCAATGAGAAACACAGAACTGATGCATACATTCCTGAAGGGTGGGACTTGTATTGTAGAAACATCTCCCCCAACATTTTCACCCATCGCACTTGCAGGAAAGGCACTCAAAACGGCAATAAAACTGAGCCTCATCTGATTTGGCCTAGTATATGCATAAAGAAAATCCTGATAAATGTGAGAACAGAACCCGACTTTTAATGTATTGTAAATGAATGGATAAAAAAGCCTAATGCCATGTTAGTTGAAGAAATACTTTGATAGTTAATAATTTTATCACTCTGAAATTTGTTGTCACTGACCATCCTTCACTTTCTTTCAGCTGCAAAAAATGCAAAATTGAATTCCTTTGAGGAATATGTAAACTGACCCAGTTTTGAAGGAAGACATTTCAGATCAGCTGTGAGACAGTCAATAGAACCTCACTGGCTATTTTGCTCATAATTAATGACCTCATTGAAAGTTCTTCCTCATTTACAAACTTTGTAAATATTGAGAATTGAACACAGTTATGCAGAAGGCATGTTATTTAACACACACTATTTCATACTAAAAATGTTTGTCATTTGTTGCTCTCTTCCCATTGTTTGTGAATTTTAAATCTGTGAGTGGCTTTCATTCTTGTAGAAAAAAATGCAATACAATTTCAAGACTCTGACTGCACTGCAAGATCTAAAATGAAATGCTGGTTCACTACATATGATTTCATTTTTCTCCATTGAAACCATCTGAGTTTTATTTTAAAAAATACATGTAATGTATGATATCTCAAACGGGGAGGTGCATGTTAATTTTCATTTGACATTTCACCTTTGACCTCAAACTGTTACTTTTTAGAGGTCAACACAGCAATCGCATATCCCATAAACACCACTGTGAAACAAATCCCCATCCACAGAGTGACCCCTAACAAAGTAAGCCCCCTAGGTACGTCATAAAATCCATTCATCATGACATCCTGAGGATTTGGAGAAGGGAAAGTCATCGAGTTGACACCATAACCAGTGAACTGATTGCCTCTTTGTGCGTTGTGTACTGGTGCCTCTCGAAACAACATTGATGTCCAGAAACCCCTCTCAGGAGATCCAGGTAAAGGGTAAGAGCTGTTCAGAGTTCCTCTTTCTGCCTGTCTTCTTGCAACATACTCCACTGGGTAATATGTCTTCACTGTGGTGTCAAGATCTGATTAGCAATCAACAAACAGATGAAACTGTGATTAAAGATCTCAGTACAATGATCCTAACCCTTGCATCTCAATTTCCCCTTTAAATGGCCAAACATCAACACAAAATAAAATTATTCTGCTGAAAGTTTTGAATAATATTGTTATGAGGCGATCATCACAGTTGGACTTCCTGACAGGGTATATTGGGAATAGGTAGTTTTATCAAGGATATTAGTTATACTGTTTGGCTGACTGAATGGTGCTTTGTCATCAACCATTAACTTTCTGCACTCTTGTTCTAATGACTCTAGATATCACTTGCAACTATCTTGATAACAAACTTTTGTCAGAGTATACTAGACAACTGCTGTATTCACACCTTATACATACTGGTACATGGTACATGTACAGACATATCTGTAATACAGCATTTCTATCTGTAGAAGGATGCACTATTTCTTTTGCAGCACAAACTGCCTACAATAGCATCAAATAAAAGGATCTTGTTCCTTTTCTTATGGAAAACAGTCAACTTTTATGAATTAGCTTGAATAAATCATCCCGTTTTGAGATGCCTTGCAAATAAATCCCACATTTTGGAAGAGAGCATTCTTGCATTGTCAGCATTACAAGTGTCTTTCTAATCCAGCTGGCAAAAAGATTCTGGCTTTTTATAAAGTATCCAACAAAACAAAGCTAGCAAATGGCTTTTATATGCGGTACAGTCTATGTGTACACCAGAGCTATGAGTTTAATTTGTACAATGGCAGTAGAATTGACATTATACTTGGAGAGATTTCATGTTGAACTTGCTCCACATATGACAGTCTCAAGGATTTCTAATCTTTAAAAGTATCGCTGTTTGACAATTATAAAATGATCATACCAAAATGTTCCACCAATGTTTGATTTTTTTCTTTTGCAAATGATGAGACGACTGACTGACGATTGTTAGTGATGGCTAGCAGACAATTCACAAGATTCAATTATTCTTGACAAAGATCTCATTTACTCATATTGCGAATACACAGCCATATTGAACAATATTAATTTTAGGCAATAAAAGCTGAATCAGTCAACTACAGAATACATGTCAAACTCCTTTTCTGTTGTGGGTTTTTGCTGATTATGAAACTTAATAATTTTGAAACTTAATGATCTTTAACTTGCCTGCAGTCATATCAAGATTTAAAGCAGATTAGCAGTGAGTTCACCATCAAAATAGTGGTTTATCAAGAAATGGTTGCATGGTTTGAATGTCAAAATGGAAGAAAACACAAGACACACACCTTTACAAAGCTTGACGTGTCTGATAACTTCTCTGCAGAGCGGACACAGTGTTGTTGTAGGATTACCCCGTGCCAGCTGACGCAGACACGGATCACAGAATATATGCTTGCAGGGCTGACACACATGGGGCTTAAAATACACATCTAAGCAGACAGGGCAACAGTGGTTGTCTAAGCATAACTCTCAGAATCTGACGAAGAATCCTGGTCTTCCTCTGCTGATCTATCTCCTGGTAAAAACATGCAAATTATTAGAAGAAACTACAACACAGCTCATCAGGGGGAGTGCATGTACAATTACAATTTTTATGAATAAACATGGGGCCCGGGGGCACCGACGTCCTTTGTACCTCCTTACTGTTTATTAATTGCCATAAATGTGAAATTTGGCAAAATGTCAAATTGTTTTGACATAAATGAAAGTTATTTGAACTGGTTGGTTACCGCTCCAGCATAAGTTCAAGTGTGGATTCTAAGTATCAACAACCTTGATATGAACCATTGACTAAAAAACATTTGCTTGTTACACTCACCACACTTGTACTTAGTATTTGGAGTGTATACCTATCTACAATACAATGATAAAAAGTTTGGACTCTGTAGGTCAACAGTGCATCTTTAATGTATGAGACTAAATAAGCTTACCCCTCAAGTATGTATAGGCCAAAAACAATATTTAATTTTGAATTATGTAGTGCAGGAAAGGACATACAATCAGGGTTAGCGGTAGGATTTTCAAGTTAGTAGCCACACTTACTCAGTGTGGCTAATTTGGTCCTAATTTTATTAGCCACACGCAACTTTCATAAGCCACACAGTAGACATGATTTTAGGCCAAAAAAAAAAAATGAAATGTTTCTGGTCAGCGCGCGCGTCACTTGAACAACAGCGCGTCACCCTTTTTTCCTGGTTTGAGGCCCGCGGCTGTGGCAAACTACATACTGATTACTATAGCACCAAACCAAAACGGCTGAAGAGAAAGAAAATTCTTTGGGGCACATGATCAGTGACTGCATGAACAGTTTAAATGTTACTATATTGATAAAACTATAAAACTCAGTGTTATCCCCAGGCCATAGCGGTCCCGCTACGCTTTCGCCTTCCCCCCCCCCCCAGCTACGCTTTGATTCTCCCCGCTACGCTTTAAAATATTCCCGCCATCCTTAGTTCACACGCTCTGCGTAGCTACCAGCTGATGCATGCATTGTCTACACATAAGCGCTCACTGCAACTTTAACCTGGTGAAAGAGTGGAAGGTGTGAAGTATGGTATGCATCGGATAAGTTGTCCGGAAGTGTTGAGAGGAACGTTAAAACAATAGAAGAATCGGCTGGGTTGTTCACAAATTTTCATTCCAGAACGACTACTACGACCAACAAAGACAGTATACATCGCGGACAAGTGTTCACAGAGGTAGCGGTGTAGCACTAGCAGGGCCTTTGATCACATTCCCATGCTTTGATCAATGAAATGGACCGCAAAAGAAACAAGAGTTGACTGGTGAGGTTGATTATGATTGTACAATGATGAGTTTTGTCTGAGTACGATCACGATCGCGATCGAGTTCACATTGCATAAATTTCAATATGGCGGCGGCCATGTTGGTCGACAGGTTTATAACGTGTTGACATTGATCCTGGCGTCGCGTGTGGTTCCACTCTGCAGACTCGACACGTTCTCTGAAAGATTTTACACCTGATTTTCGAGGGATTCTAGTTGTACTTAGTTCATGTCTTGTGATCATCTTGGTGGTATTTTAAAATCAAGAATCGAACGACGATGTTCAGTGGAAGTAGAAGTTATGCGGGGGGGGGGGGGGTGGGGGGGGGGGGGGGGCCGCTGGTTGAAATCTATCCCCGTGATGAAAAATTATTCGCGGTGTTTGTCGTTCAAAAATGATATAAAACTCAATTGCATTTGAATTGTGTAAAGCTTAAATTTGTGAATTTTCCTCTTTGTTGGCAAGTTTTGACAATTTATTAGCAATATAGGCCTATGTATTAATGAAACTCCAATCAGACGAACCATTTCTTGCTCTCAAAGTTTCAATCTGAATCTTCTGTTTTAATTGCAATTGTAATTACAATACTGTGATGATTTATTTAAGTGGAATAAAGAGTTTCCATGATGTTCAAACTGCACACTTGTGTGTTACCATTGCATTTTGTTGTGAGTGTACATGTATGTGTGGATGCATGTGCAAGCTTACATCCATATGCAAATATAAATTAATGATATGCAAATGATTATGCAAATAGCCGCTAAGCTTTGGCGCTTTAACTGACCCTGCTCCCTCCTTGAGGAGGAGGAAAAAAAAAAAAAAAAAAAAAAAAGCCGCGTCGCCGCCACCATTTTTTAAGAAAGGCCTGACCAGAAAACATTTCTTTTTTTTTTTTGGCCTTAAGTAAACTAATTAAAACATTTGTAAAAACACATTCAGAGACACACAAGACCTTATAAACATTTTTCAAGAACAGACAAATCATCATTATGTGATTTGGGAAAATTGTTTGAACTCAGACCAAATAAAAATGAAAAAGAGTAAAATATGATGAACATGTTACATCCTCATCTATATATACTCTTTTGTTGTTGATTTTGCAAAACCTGTATTGCACTTTATGATCAAGATCCCCAATGGGGATAGGATTTCAATAAAGGCTTACTTCACTTTACTTTATGTGCTCTTACCCTGGTTAAACCCCGATACAGAAAGGTGATGAGCGTATAATAGATCATTACAGTTAATAAAATTACTTTTCCGATCAGAAAAACTATTGAAAAGGTGTTACAACAATGGGACATTGAAGTTCCCGCGACAGCATCGCTAGGAAAATGGCACGTTTTGCCAGTACCTTCATGAATCTGTGTCCCTCCGTACCCCCGTTACCTAAATAGAATAGTCCCACTCCGCACATCCGCCATTGTTCTATTTTTTACATCCATGTTTATTCTCACTCAAGGCCACGATGAGACGTTGTTTTCCTTCTCTAAATATGCAATTTCATTGTTTGACGCTATTATCAGTTCATCAGTGAAGAGTTTTTTACCGATTACTATTACAACTTTCACTGCTACGTCGTTGTTTTCACAAGATGTAGACCGTTTGATATTGCAATGTCGACTTGCTTTTATCACATGCCATGCCAGCTGGTTTTATCACATGCCATGCCAGCTGGTTTTATGGTTCACACAATGCTGTCGATCGACAGCATACACGACGTCTTTGTTTCACGTTTACTTTTCACAAGTTATGATTAATGTGGAAATTTCACTAAAATATCGCTGATCCAGGGATTTTGTAATCAGTTTGATTTGATACTGCGATATGAAATATTGTGTCAATAAAGCCACAGTCGTTTGGAGAGCTATTCAGCGCTGGGACTATTCGCCCCATAGACGAGTGTACAGAAGCGAGAAATTTCTCGCTTCTGTACACTCGTCTATGGGGCGAATAGTCCCAGCGCTGAATAGCTCTCCAAACGACTGTGATAAAGCTCAGCACTACCTCCATGATCTCAGTATCAGCGTGATCGGAAGGCCAGTTCATGGAGATCGCGAGAATGTAATTGTAATATTTTGTCTTCCTTTACAATTTCAAGTAAGCGCTTTAAATAAAGAGTTTTTTATTTTGTCTTTAGCATATATTTGGACTGCTTAGTTTTATCAATTTCGACGAAATCAGCTGTCGCCACGCTTTTGAGATCGTGGCGATTGCCGATGGGTTTTTGTTCGCCACAAACAAGCATAGTGATGTTGACAACTACATGCATGCCAGTGCACGATTTCAAAGTAGCCAGGAGGAAATTCTAATGGTCTTTTAGTGGAAATATAGGTATTAAACGACAGTGAAACAAACAACATTAGTTATCGTGACCTTGCTAAAGTGCAATCTCGGATCATGTATGATCTGATGATCATGCCAAATTACCATGTCGGATTATGCCGTGATTCTGAAGTGCGCGTACTTCCTTAGTAAATCGGTCAACATAAAACTTTAAAAGCACACACTTTAGCGATCGAAGTCAAAAATGATGTCAAAATCAATGCACAACTGTCGAAATTACCCAAAATAAGCAACAGAAAACTAAAAGGAATCGCTGTGTCGAAAGGACAGTACATCAACATAAAAAGACGCTAGTTTGTTATGACATGGAGGCCGGAGGTAGAAGGACAGAGCATTCCCTCGCTCTCACCCAGCTATTAGTACGGGCCGCCGGTCGGGTTGCCTCGCTTCAGTCTATCGAAGGAGCGTTTCGTGCCAAAAAATACATGACAGCAATCAAATATACGCTAAAACCTTTAAAACGTCAAAATTCGCAACTGACCGAGAAACATGAAGGCCTCGGGTGTTTTTTTTCAAAGTCCTCGAAAAACAACGCTAACTTGTTATGTGCGCATGCGCATATTAAGGGGAGACCCATTTGATTTCGGGGGGGGGGTATGCAGGAAGTGGGTATGGGAACTTTTTTTTGTTAGAGAGACAGCATTTTTTGATTTCTACAGTCAGACCTGCATCAATTTTTTTTTTCAAATGGATGGAGTAGCAGTGCAATTTTCAAATTTAAGCCAGTGTTTCACATATCACAGGATGTTTTTATTTATTCATTTTACATTCCAACAAATGACAAACAAAATGGAAAGTCTATTATATATACAACTTTAAATTATAGAACACTTTTTTAGCAAATCAACTGTGATCAGTACTATACCTGCTTTTCTTTAAAACAGTCAATTCCTTTTATGTTCTCAGGGAGATGTTATCTTTTGTGGTCAGAGAAACAAGGCTCACACATTGTATTTCATTATATTTGTTGTTCCTCAATTTTCCTTGTCAACTTGTAATCTTTCTAACATAAACATATTTATATTGAGAGAATAATGTATTGGTTTTAACACTAGTTTATTGACTCCTATCTTGTGTTTTAAATTTTTTCGATTTACAGAAGTCAAATAGTCCCATCTAGATATTGCCTATACCATTGAGATATTGCAACAGAAATCCTGAAACATGATTTCTTGGGTCAGAAAAGGGAAGAAAAACATCGAGTGCACCTAGGTGTAAAGTAGTGAATGCTTATATCATAAGTGCTGGAAGAAAACACATAAGAATTACTTGTGGTAAAAACATTTGCGTGCCTTTGGCAGCATGCCAGCAAAGAATACATGAGAATGAAGTTTCCAAAATTTTGCTCATTTCAACAGCATTGTGACAATTCCTTTTTTATTTCTGTCTGTTATGAGAATATTTTTTTCTCAAGCCATTACAGGCTTAATTTTTTTCTTTTATTTCACCTGGTGACAATTTTTTTTCCTCGAAATCCTCTATACCCCCCCCCCAGAAATCAAGTGGTTCTCCCCTAAGTGAGCCCCTGACCTATACGGGCCAGTGGATTACTTCCTCAGTAGAACTGATATGCCTGCCAGTACCGGTGTTTATCGCCTACGGAGGCCATCATTCTTCAGTCGATCAAAGCTGCCTTTCGTACCAAAAAATACACGACAGCTGCAAAAGTGCATCACTGTCAACTTTACCAAAAATGTGCCCATACCGAGAAACAAGGTGGCGTCCGTTTCGATTCTTCAACTCAGATTTTGTCCTACAGTTGTGCGCATGCGCAGACGGTAGCTTTAGCGAAAGTGAGGCAAAATCAAGTAAATATAAAATAAAAATGGATAAAAATATTGTTTAAAAATAATGTGAGGCATGTATCACCAAATCTTGAACATTTCTGACGGTATTTCAACTATACGAACACCCATGCCAAACATCACAATAATCAAATCAGTGGTTTTGAGGAAAAAGTGAAAATAGTGGTTTTCAGAAAAAAGCTAAAAAAGTGACTTTAAAATGATTCAATCAAAAAAAGAAAAAAGACCGTTTGAGATACATGCCCAAGTGACCACCAGACCAAATTTCAGAAAAAGTTACTGAAGCGTTTCTGAGATACCTGCGTCCACAGCATACGGCCCACTGTATGCAACAACAGAGGCCGCGTCATCACATTAGTACTTTGGGCCTTTGGCCCAAAGGACTAAAAATTGTCAAAGCATTGACATAGATTGTTTTGTAACTTGAAGATGTGAAAATACGTTCTCATTTCTTCACAGCTCTAGCTTTTGCATTATTTCAGTTTTAAGAAACCAATACATTTTCTAACGTTTCTCAATGAAAGTGTGTTGAAATAGGAAGCATTAGCTTTGCAAACATTATAGACTGTCTACAAGATGCAACATTATTGTAACTATGCGTTATAGTCTTGACTGCTGTACAATTCAGTTATCAACAATGTCTTGACTGCTGTACAATTCAGTTATCAACAATGTCTTGACTGCTGTACAATTCAGTTATCAACAATGTCTTGACTGCTGTACAATTCAGTTATCAACAATGTCTTGACTGCTGTACAATTCAGTTATCAACAATAAATTTGGACACTACATGTACACCTATGCAGGTTGTGTCGACAATATGAACACTTGCCATTTCAACATGATTTTGGGAGTAGAAAATGAATCTGTATTTCAAAACTTGGACAACACACCAAAAGTTATATCTAATGTAGCTACAAGACTTTCCATGGGTATTTTTTAGTGAGATGTGTTTTGACAAAACAAGCCGGTTAAAATCAATGATGCATGAGATGTAATCCTATGACTATTATTATTTTATGAGAGAGAGTGTTAGATTTATTTATGCTAATATCATGACGTAAACTGTCACTTCTTTACACTAGTTTGTACGAGTGGAGTCCAATCTTGACCCAATTTGATTCACTATGATTTCAGATCTAGAACATCTGATTTAATGATTTAGATAATTATAAAGGTACCATACTACTGTTAGACAATAACCACTTTTACAATATCATCACAGTTAAATTTCCTAATTTGCAGATTTTAAGAAATCATATCTTTGAGAAACCATAGACCCTCGAGAGGGTCTATGGAGAAACCAACTAAATAAGTGGAATAAATGTATATGAAAACAAAAGTTGAAACTTGAAATATTATTAAATTTCTGGAAGTATTACTTTTTTTATGAGATGTCCTGTGATCCTAGAATTGCAGGTTTTAAAATACTTTGCATCAAGTGCTGTAAATGAATGCAAAGAGATGAAAGCTGGAATAACCTTGATCTATTAGTTAGGAATCTGGATGAACAAAATATACAACTTTACCACTGTGACTAGCATAGCCCATGTACCTTTGGTAGGGATTTAAATGAAAGCTTGAAATCGACCATCCTACATACCTGATACTGAAATTTAGGTTACCTTTGAATGTGTTACAAGCTTGATGAGTTTTCATTGCAATATATGATAAGTGTTTCCCTTGACTAGTAAATCATCTGTATACCCTTTGAGACTAAGTTTCTTGGGTTTGTGATTGAAATAAAGCAATTCTAACTCACTAGAAAAATATCTATTTGTTGAAATTTGAACGGACAGAAACCATTGCAGAATTTTCAATTTTGGCCTTCTGAAATCTGACTAGTGATAACCTATGACATCATGCAGAGATTTACATCCAAGATGGGTGCAAAGGATTTAACCATTGATAAGCCTGTGCCATAATCCTGACAGTTCCCAAGGTTCAGAGTAAAGAAGATTATTGCTAAAAGAGGCAAAAAGCCATATATCCTTAGGGATAATCAGCTTGATTTCAGTATTTCTTGGTTTACTGGATAATGTCTCTACGCAAAGGAAGTCTCTCAATATATGATTTGTATATCAAGGACCAAATTTCTCGAATCTCTCCCCAAAATACATGAATATATTGTTCCTGTTTCACATTTGAAAATGCAACTACTTTGGCCAAACTGACAGACTCAAAGTCTGCTAGATATCACATGTGGCAAATTTGTACTACAAAATAACTAAAATGTCAATGTTTTGATTCAAAGAACAGTTATTTAAAATCTGATATTAAAGGCATTTTAAACATGTAAATGACCATTATACATACAGATTCAGAGACGTACTAATCTTAAACTGATCATGATATACCACTGCTTCGGTAAGTCAACATTGCTCTACGAAGAGATTGGATTTTTTTCCTTCATAGTAACTGTTAATTTGGGAAAATTATGTTTGACTCCTCAGATTTACTTAAAGCATGGGGAAAATTCAGAATAGTGGTCAAATTGAAACAAGCTTCATCGAACATAGAAGGGAAATTGAAGATTCAGTTTTCTCCTGTGATCATGATCTATGGGTATCACATGACTGATGGATCTACACATGCTCAATCTCTGCAGGAAGTAAGGATTGTGCTGACAAAATGAAATATTGGCTAAGCTTGTCACACTTTTTGTCTATCATCTGGCATATAGGGACTGCAGAAAGTGAGAAACCAAAATCAA
This sequence comes from Ptychodera flava, assembly GCF_041260155.1. Classification (NCBI taxonomy): domain Eukaryota; kingdom Metazoa; phylum Hemichordata; class Enteropneusta; family Ptychoderidae; genus Ptychodera; species Ptychodera flava. Next base: position 36,226,283 of record NC_091945.1, read on the forward strand.
ATGTACATGATCACAAAAATATCTTTTACACAACAATTATCACAGAGATCTTTCCATCATGTAGCACATGATATTCTGATTCTATCAAAATTTAGGAACTTTTTATTCTATTATGGTGTTCTTCCACTCAACTAAATTTCTGTTGAATGAACAAAACTTCATCAAAATACATCATGTTGTTGCTTGCGGTTACAAGGACTCAGAAGTAATAAATTCTATACAGTACGGTATATCTAACAAGGAGCCTTTGTGCAAGGAGACGCTGACCTTTTGACACAAGGTCAATGACCTAGTTTGTTCAGACAAAGCAATCAACTCAGCTTGTAGGACCTACATTACAACACATAATTTACCTGTAGAACTGAATAACCACTTCTGCCATCAAGAGATCTTCCTCTCTTCTTGGCTCTCCTTCTCAATTGTCGTAACCTGTTTTTTCGTCTCCTTCTGCTCATTTGCCTCACGCTATGTGAGTCTTCATCATTTGCATCTCGGTTTCCATCATTACGTAGCACCAAAGGTATTGCGGACAGCAGCGTCTGTGCAACTTGGTTTGTTTGCATAGTATTAGACAAATCATTGAATTCATTGACAGAATCTTGGTGATTATCAAACTGTTCGAAACTTTCACAAAGTTGCTGAAGTTCCCGAAATTCAGTACCCGTCAAAGTGTCACCGACAGATTGTCTGAACTGAGCATGGCTGCAGCTTTGAACTGACTCTATACTTTCATGGGTCTGTGTTGATTTTTCTTGCATGGTGAAGTTAGAATTACCCATGCTGGGATCACTTTGCCGTTTGATGGATCGATGAGTTCTTGGCTGCACCGTGATATCTGTGGATGGTCTATTTGTAACAGTTTGCTGCTGCTGAGATATTATATCTCTGTTATCATTTTCAAAATGGCTAACTCCAGCCAGGAGAAGGTCATGAGAATTAGTAAATGTGACCTGATCTTGAGTGACTCTGCCATCCTCAGCAGTTGCCGTACCACTGAGTGTCGTAATGTCTTGCACTGCAGCAGCACTTTCCTGACTAGGAATTATGACATCATCAGCAAACATAAATCTTTCATGGTAGAGGGGTGTTTCATCATTGTCCAGCATCAAATTCAAATTCATCTGTCTCCTTGGCAACACAGTTGTGCTAATCCTATTGGATAATGCTTGGTCAAAGCTGACATCCACTCTACTTTTACATATCTGTATATTTGGTGTGTTGCTTTCACCACAGCTGCACATGTTTACTGCAATGAAATCATAGGACCCAAGTCTTCCCTTGCATTTGGGACACAAAATCTTGCCTTTTGTCCAACTACCCTGTAACACAAAGAAAAATGGTGGACAATGAGTTAAAGACAATAAAATCATGTTTCCTATAAACCACAAACGGCATTGATAATTCAGGCGAGGGAGTGGCTGCACAACTTTCAATCACTGTTTTTTCCTGTGTATTGGTTTCTATATCAACAATGGTGACTTGATCAAATTTCTACATTAAAGATATGTAAACTACCACTTTCTAGCCAAACAAATCCTCAGACTGGAAGCAAGAAATGAGTCTATTTTGACCTGTTTTACATCCGCATTACAAGCTTTCAGAAACAAATGGGTTTATTATGATTTCCAACAGATTTAGTTTATTGAATTTTATTATTGCATCCTGTTATCTGTTCCTAAATTCATTACTCAGCACACCACCTTCACTGAAAGTAATGCCAACCCACTCGCTATAGAAAGGCCACCTCAATATAGTGGTCTCTTTTTCTTGGTCCCTTGAGTTACCACTATATACACGTTTGACTGTATATGACAAATTCTCAGTGGGACATAAATCAGTAAACAAAGAATAAAATCTTCTTCCCAAAACTATTTATTTCTAAGTGAAGGAGAAAAAAATAAACAAATCAGGAAACTCATGTGACATCTCTTCATCCAGAACATAATTGCTCTTCACAGCAATTTTTAATAATCACTGCAGCTGTTTGTTGAAGCATTTTGAACTCACAAAAAATATGAAACATTGGATAACAACAATTGGTTTTGGGAAAAGGAAACCATGTGTGGATCATTCAATAACAGGTGAAATGACAAACCTGATTGATCTGTTTCTGAATCCAGCTTGGTAAAAAATCATCATTTTCATCATTTAGGTACCACAATGTACTTCTCTCACCGCATGGCCCCAATGCACCATGGGAAGGAGCTACACACCGATCATCAAAGAGGAACTGTCGACATTTCCTGCATCTATACTTTGTCAAGTCTGTTGCCATGATAATTATCTACTTCTGATGAAAAAAAAAAACATAAAATAATACTCATTTCAATAAAATGTTGGCAATGACAACATTATTTTTCTACAGTCCAAGAGGTGGTGGGTCAAAGTATTAAAATTATGAGGGTAAATACACAAAAGTACACACATTACATTCATAACACCACTATTGACCTTATTTGACGTCATTAATCCAAAAAGACATAGCTCTGTAAATTGTTAGCTATGTTTTGCACAACTTTAAATCACTGATTTTTCAAGGTCACCTAAAATTCATCATACTGAATCTAGGTCAATGATTTTTATGAAGAAACCTGCGATGTCCATATGGCGATGCCACATTAATTTGTTAACACAGAACCATACATCTGCAACAAGATGTCATCGCATTCCTATGAATTCCGACAGAGTTGTACTTTGGATCCCTTAGAAAGCCTTCAGTCATTAGAACACGTGTAAACTACCGGCAATCGAGTGATTGTGGCGTTGTTGTCGAGTTTTCATGTCTGCTGACAATCGTGTTGAGTAATGTAAAAAACGATCGCGTAACGATGACTCTGCTATCCGAGATGGAAGGTACAACAACAGCTAGCATTTCTATCTTAGTCGATGAATGTTCAACTCTAGCACGCAAAAGAGCAGCCAAAACTAAATACACTAGCTCTGTACGTACAATGTACATGGACGTACGGATTTTTTTGGCTTCTCTTGCGCGCAATTTGGAATGTCTACTGGTACAGAGAACATTAACATTAATTCTCATGTTAATCACTTACCCTATATTTATCATTCATAAATCAGTATGTCATGTACAAAAGCGAAAGTTGGTTTACCACATTTGAGTTGAGCTACAACATGCCGGCTAAAGCAGTTTCGCTAACAATATATATAGGGCCGATCACCATTGTCCGCCATATTGACAATTTCTTAATGTCAGGTGACTTTGGTGCCATAAGTGACTAATACGGATGATTCCACTAATGTTTAGGGATGGTTACAGAAATGTTTCGCTGTAGTAGAAGGGATGCGGGTACGCGGATGGAATACTTGGCCTATTTTCGTCAAAATGTACTTACTTTACTAAATATAGATCTAAGTGTACATGGTGTAACTGTGAAGTAGCAAAAATCAAATATCTATCTTTGCGTCCGTATCTCGCACACTCTGAGTTTAAAATGCGGCGTCCCAGCAGTTAGCTGTTGTTGATGTAGAATTGTTACTGTGGAGGGACGTCGACTGCATGCGTCGACTGTGGTCGACCGCCACGCCACGCCGGTGGGGATGTTTGGAATTTCACAAAAATTCACTCTACATTGGAGTCTATGAGAAAACTATGAATAATTGTTTTACAGTGCTAAACTAAATTAATTTGTGCTTTTATAGGTGTTTGATGATTTATACAAATGTACTTGATTCATACTAGTTCAGATGTTGACAACAATTATGATATTGGAATTTCACCTAAAACTATAATTTCACTTTTCATGGTACTAGTAGACTACATAATTTCCCTGACAAAACTCTCTAATATGTAAGTAAAAGGAATTGTTCATTGCCCTCAGTGAGCTCGATTTACAATAAGACAAGCCTCAGAGTTGCCTAGTCAAGATGTTCATGTGACAGATAATTATACTTTTGATCAGATTTACAGTTAAATGACTTCAGAGAATGAAATCATGCAGCGAATCATTTTTATCTCCCAGAATATTTCTCAACATTGAAACTGCTTTTTGACGGGACGGATACTTATGAAAATTGAGTGACCCCCCCCCCCCTCTGAGCTGTTTGAAAAATACATGACCCCCTTTGCAGTTTTCAAATTTAAGGTGACCCCCACCCGGATTTTGCCGGCCCAACCCCGGCCGTAATAACTGGACGCTCCCTAATACATTTGCTTGTCTGTAGTATTTTTGTACGCGTTCAGTGAAGTAAAATAGGGTTGATTGCAAAGGAAACGATCAAAATTTTCGTCGGTGGTTTTTGAGAAAGATTGTTTTTCATCTTTTGACTGTTCCCATATTCTGACCATGGATGTTAAATTTGGGTGAATAAAATTACTGATAAGAGTAAATCTGAAAAATGTTATTTTTTATTTTTATAGATATTTAGGGCCAACTGGGAGTTTCGAAACATGCTCCTCAGGCAGATATTGTAGGTGAACGTGGTAGATATCCAATCAAAATTGACATGGTCAAACACATGTTAAAATGACATTACTGATGACATTCTGATGACATTCTGATGACATTCTGTTTTGTTCAGAATATCTTACTGCAAGATATCATTCAAAGTGGTTTAAATTCGTTCAATACATACTAGATACTTATAGCGAGAGAAATATTAATGTCACTGTTAAAACTGTCTAGAATAACAAGTTTCTTGGTACATTGATTTACACATAGATAATAAGACTCAGAACTTACAGACAATTTAAAACTAAATTTCGTTTAGATAATTACTTACTGGATATCAAAAAGTTCTCTTTTCTTTTTATCCAATATTTGACAGTTTAAATGAAGAGCTAAGTTCTTGTACATTTCAACTTCAGATGATAAGCTATCTCTAATGAAATATATTACAAACACTATGTTTTCCCCAGCCGCAGGTAAAGACATTGACAACAATATTTTATGAAATGTTTCGTTTGTTCATGCTACACTGCACTTTCCGAAGTATGTTGTTACGCAATAAAGTTTTAAGTTTATAAAACGAAAACTACAGGCCAACGATGCACGTATAGTTATCCTTATATCATATCAAGAATATGCTAGTATGCTTACATCCACTTCCTAAATTGCTAAACAGTGTTTAGGCTACAATTTATGAGCATCAGCCGAAGTCGCTTCATCGTCCGCTTGCACTGGTCCGTTACTTCCCACGAAATACCTGATTTCGGGGGGCATCCAGCTGTCCGGACAAGATACTTTGGCAAACGAAAATGGAGTCGCTTGTGGTTTGATATAAGGTGAAGACCCCTGTCACTACGTAAGCATCCTTCGCTATGTGTAACGTAGCAACTGTGACATCAGTCAACCTATATCGTAGCAACTGTGACATCAGCCAACCTAAAGATGTGTAACGTAGCAACTGTGACATAGCCAACCTATGTGACGTAGTAACTGTGACATCAGGCAACCTATGTGTATCGTAGCGACTGTGACATCAGCCAACCTATATCGTAGCGACTGTGACATCAGCCAACCTTACGCTCAGAATAGAGAGGATTACATGGAAGTGGTCTCTTAGGCTGCTTTCACAAATCGGGGGTGGGGGCTTGAGGTTTTGTGATTGAGATCCCCCTCAATACCCTCAAAACATTTCAAATCCCATCCCATCCACAGTTTTGGCTTCTATCCCCTGTTACAAGGTCTTGTTATTTTTCTTATGAAAATTCAATGGCATTCATACTATTTAAGATTATTTTTCTAAAGAAAAGTAAAGAAATTCAAAAAACTTTGAATTTGTTTAATTACCAGAGCCATTGGATAACATAATAATGTAGTTCATTCATTTTTTATTTCTACCAAATTGTGGAATCTGAAAATGTAAAAAACAGTGAATCAAAATATGTTCAGATGTCATCCCTATACCCAGTGCAAACCGTTCAAATGTACCCAAAAAAATTTCAAATTCCCCTGACTTCCTCCGGCCCCCTACCCAGTATCGGTGAATCATGCAGCCTTATTCGAGTCAGCTTTCGTACAAAATTTATTCTCGACAGTGCCGATAACCGGTCGGAAATGATCTGTCCGAGCTGATCGTTAGTTAAAACAAATGGGTCATTCAGTTTTTTCATCTTGCCCCTCTTTTGTGTTTTCAAAGTTTACCTGATCGATTATCAGTTGTCATCGTATTCAAAGATTAAATTTGCAGTACGACCAACCGAGATTCAACCATAATTGAGTGATTTAGGAAAATAAATTTAGTAAGAGAGCGTGTGGCCGTGATTACATGTATAAAGGACACTTGCGAACCGACTAGTGGCCTTCATCTAACGAAACGATCAAACGCTACAAGGCTGACGGAACTATTGCTGATTATTTATAAGTAAATCTTCTTGGCGTTTTGAAATAGTGAAAAGAGGACGAGGATGCACGCCTAACCTGTAAGTTGAGGCACGATATTAAATATTGATGGAGATATCGTGATTTGTAAGGTGGTTCCAGTAATTTTCGTTTGTATTCCCCTCTTCTTGCATCAGCCAAGAACACTGTTCAGTAGGACTTGATGAGAACCAAAAAAAACAACAACCTGGATCTATGTTTTGTCTCCATGATGTATGAGATAGGTTGTAGAAAATTAAATTGATGTTACACAGCAATGTGATCCTATTTTGGCACCATCATATTGCACCTAGAAGAGAAAGACGACGCCAAGCGTAGATGCCCAAGTATGGACCTCTGAAAAAGCATAACGAAGAATAACGATAAATCGTTCAGACACGATTTTCCTTCAACATCAAGGCAGTATCTGAGCCATAAGAAGAAAAACCGAATTATCTGTCTCCTTGGAATTACCTGTGATGATCATAAGCGTTAGCGACATTATGACAAAATTGTGAAAATTATTTATTTTTCATTGGTGTTGGTTTATTTGACTGTGGTGAAGGTACTGTCTGCATCGGACTTGTTTAAATCGGTGATTGTGTAAAAAAGGAAGTAATTTCAGTGAGTTTTAGGCCTAATGCATTAATGTTATTTTCATTCAAAATGAGATTCCGCAATACGATTCTGTGCAGCTGTGTTGTCTTTACCCTTTTAAATCTCTATAAGCTGTATCTTTTGGCTATTTTTTCAGAACTTTTGTTTTGTGGTTTTCCTTCACTTTCTGCATAGAAATCCCTGAACTGCAATTTAATGCTAAGTATTTAGTTGTTATTAAGCTTATTGCAAATTGTATTCAAGTCCGGACTAGAATTCATTTCTAAACAATAAACAATGATCACTACATATAAGCCTTACAAGCTCTGTTGACAAAAAGAATACTCAAAATTTCATCATGACAAACGGATTAGGGTCAGACACGGTAGTTGATATACAGAAGCATAATACTGAAAAACTTGCCACAAGTTAGCGGGGAGGTAAAATCTGAGCAGTTGATTTGCGTATGCGTGGATCGCGATCGGCCCGGCAGTAAGTTTCTTCAGGGCGTGAATATCACGATAACTTCACTGAACATCGCGGTCAGAAAAAAAAAACAGTCAACTACATTGTATTCATAAAACCAGATATGCACTGAAAATGCTCACGTGTTTCATTATATATTGCATTTATGTGCAAATTTGAACCTTTGCCACATGTTTGCAACTTAATTGAAAGTGTCATGATTAACATAATGAACAATATTCACCACAGATCAATTCTAATATCTTTGAGTACTGTCATTGTATCACCACTTAATATAGCACGTGTCATGCCTTTGGTCAAGTCCTTCAAGCTATATATGCCAAACTGTAAAAGCTTATTATATATGCAAATTATAAATTAGCTGACATGAAAATGCGAAATGACTTTCAATATTGTTATAACCTGGTATAATCATCATGTACATAGCATGTTTTGCCAACTGTAAATCCCAGTATATATCCCTAGTTAGGAAAGTTCATTAAATATGCAAATTAGGAATTGACTGAAATGTTCTCATTAAATATGCAAATTGGGAATTGGCTGAAATAAAAATGTTAAACGACTTTCAATAATGTTGTATTCTTTAACGTACATAACAAGTTTCGTCAACTTTCGTCTAGTTAATACAGATAAATATCCCTAATTAAGATTGTAAATATGCTTACATTTACAGAAATATCGTAAATATTGGGATGAATATCAATCAATCAATCAATCAGAAGAATTTATAGAGCGCCAGTATCCACTACAAAGTAGTGTTCAATGGCGCTGTACAAAGTTATGGTAAGGTGTCAGTAGGCTCTTTCGAAGAGATGGGTCTTGATGTTCTTCTTGAAATTGTCCAGACTGGAAGACTGCCGTATTTCTAAGGGTAAATTATTCCAGTTAAGTGGAGCAGCACGCGAGAAGGCACGTTCACCATAAGTTTTCAGTCTGCATTGTGGAACATGAAGAAGATCCTTGTCATTTGACCGGAGAGTACGGGATATAGGTTTACGGTGGATTAAGTCTGATATATATGTTGGAGTGCTGTCATGAAGTGCCTTGTAGGTGATGAGTAGAGCCTTGTACTGGATTCTGAAGACAACTGGTAACCAATGTAGATTTATAAGAACAGGTGTGATATGATTAAATTTCCTGGTACGTGACACTATTCTGGCTGCAGAGATTTTGTCGAGCAAACGGCTTTCTGTCGATTGCTTTTCAATACATCGTAGTTGTAGGAGTAGTAGTGGTAGTAGTAGTAGTAGTTTTATTATAGTGACTAACTAAATACTATAAATAAGAGTACAACTCGATTGTCATCGTTGAGTTTGTCAGAAAAAAGGGCGCAAGAAATGAGATAATACAATGCACATACAATAAACCTGTTTGACAGATTTTTTCAGTTCTGAAGATGCATTCACCGAAACCACGGAGTTGTTACAAAAGACTGAAATCAAAGTATTGAACCAGACAGTCTGAGGTGTATCAGTATCACGTTGGAGGAAATACTCCTTGTACCGTAATCCCGGTTAGCAGACTTCCCATGTCAAACAACGGTTCAAAAGAGCATGAACATAGAAGTGGAAGTGCGAAGACCCTGCATGGTCAGAAAGCTTCAACTTGATTCGCGTGAACAGTAGCCACTGACCGACAGACGCCGTTGCTACTGATATGCGACTTGAATGCATAGACAGGTATGTGACTTTCATTTAGGTCAAGTGAATACATGGCATTATTAGTGGGGAAGCTAACATATTGATGTTATCAAATTTTCTTGAAACCTTGGTGACACGTAAGGCGTGCATTGTAATGAAGAGTACAGCTACTACAGATGCCTGAAATATTTTCTTTTCGGCGAAAAAAACTTCTGCTCGATTTGAAGCACGTCGTGCTTTATATTTCATAATCCTGACAGCTTTAAACCTCTCATATGTTCACGTTTTCATGTAGATGTTCGCTTACCAATGTGTATATCACATAACTAGGTATCCGACCAGGCATTATATTACCCTACATCCAAATCCGAAGGGCTAAGGCATTAATCCAACGGTAACTTCACATTTCCTGTGCTGTCCATAAAAGTTTGTATTCTAAACTACTATAGTTGTACACTGTCACGAATTTTCCAAAGAATATCTCAAGTTACAATGCAGATTTCCTGGTTTAAATTAATAATTTGACATAACCAATAGCTGAAGCTACCTCATGATTGCGATTTGCAACCCCGCGGCTTATCTCTTTCATACATCTGTGACGTCATCGGAATCCTTAGGCCTAATGTAAACTAAAAGGTCACATGGTCTGAAGGTGCGTACAGGTGACAGCAATCTTCAAGTCACGTCACGTTCGAAATCTTATCATATTCATTCATACAGAGCAGACACTCACTGATCACAGACCAGTATAGTTCCAGCACGCCGTCTCGCTTCGGGACCTGACTCCACTCTGTTCTCCGGAAGCAAACATGGAATGGATTTTAAGACTAGGTGCAATTCTCTGTTTGGTGCCCTTCACAGCGTCGGCTCCAGTTCAAACAGGTTGGTCACATTTCAGTTTCACCGTTATAAGTTCTCATTTTACCATTGTGTAAAGAATATTAGTGTGTTTACAGTCCAAAGAGCCCTTAACACCTTTCCCATAACTATGGTTTCTTATTTGTGGTTATTGAATTCAGATCCAATGTTACACTCAAAATGCATTTGTCAGGATGAGTCGAGTATTTTTGGCGGTATTTCGCACTGTCGTTTTACTACTGGTACACTATTAACCATTCAGATAACAACAAGTCAAGTACTAGAAGTTGAAGTCGGAGAAATGTACACACATCGGTACACCGCATGCTGACTATCACGCACTATAACCCATTAGCAACCGCCGCAGCGAAGTTTGCTGACTTCGCTAATCCTCTTTCTTCGATCGATGTATTGTATGATGCAAGTTGCTGTATAATGACTCACATTTTATACAACAAATTAAGCTTCAAGTGACGTCAGACATTTTTCTGAATTTGAACTGTTTAAACATGACATGTTTGACAGTTTATATGATCATGGTGAAGTGAGAAAATGTAAGCATGAACACATTCACGAGCACAAACTTTTCGGATTTCTCATGTACTGATGCATCCTCTGTCTGGCACGTCAAATTTCCCTCGTAGTTATTTTCCTTACAGCATCACATGAAAGACGTTCAAAACAAATTGGCAAATTACTGTGTACCTTTGACAACTATTTATTTCGCTGTGTCAATCCATGGAGTTGGCATTTTCTACGGCTGAAAAGCGAGTAGATGGCGAAGGATACAAACGACAGACCACTACCCATAACACAATCACGAGTTACAATCGCAGAACCCATCAAGAGCGCCAACTTTGAGTTAAAATTAATTATTGACTCATGAACCTAAATCTATGGTCATCAATAGACAACATCTATTTCATTCGCTATAACTTAAGGTCTTGCCTCAAAGAAAGGTGGTTTAGGTACGGAAGGTATGGATGACATGTTGACTTGCAAAATATTTGCAGCATAATCTTTTGCCAAGTGTTTGGTTATGTAACTGCGACACCGACGAGAGAGGAATATGCATTAGGCGTATCCATAGCAACGCGTAACTTCTGCACTTATGCATTTGATTTTGTTTGAGAAACCCGTATAATTGTGACATCCATCAGTATAGCCACAGCTTTTGAAATATCTAAAAAAAGTTGAACAGCGAATTGTCAGTTTGTGGGGAACTAATGGAGGAAGCGCAAAATAGCATCATTTTAATATCGACGACGATAAATCATAACTTGATAATGATCATTTATCAGCTAGTTTATGTGAGTTGCTTGCAGGGAGCCAAGTGAAACACGATGTATGCCACCACTGATTCTTGACGTCATCAGTGCCTCATCTCTGCGTGATCTCTTACAACACAGCAACTAATACTGAACTCAACACATTTCATCTTAAATTTATGTGCTTCGTGGATTCCGCTAAAAATGTAAAGTATCTTCACTGTCCTCAATAAAATTGACTGCCGATTTACATACCGTGCGATCAAACCGTGCGTGAAAGTGTTGATATTTCCGCCTAGGACGACAAAGTGCTCTCCGGTCCGCACGAGTTGTCCAATCTGTAATGAGTGAATTGTCAGATTGTGTGAGTGGACCTAATGGACACTTATTTTTGACCTTTCAAATGGTTCGATGCAAACACACAGTCACAGTTGAATCGTTCAAAATGGTTCAAAGAGAAATGTATGGAATGGACAGAGAAAAAACGGGGTCAGGATACCGTACAGCGCGTTTGCTGTCAGAGACAAATTGTGAATTATCATGAAGACCAAACAGCAACAAGCTAGGGCGATTCTGGCGTGAATACTCCACCTTCCTATGTAATCATTATTAAAATCGATCTGTCATGATTTTACAAAGGACAAAGATAAAGATTTAATCACGATCCCTCCATTGACTCTTGAGAACTTGTTGGTATTTTATGCTCAAGAAATTACCGTAGGTAGAATACATGCACGACTGAATACTGCGTAGTTCTTGTTTAAGCCTGTAGGCTTAGACTCCTAGATATTATACCTATTGGCCGAGGACATTTAGGTTAGACCAGAATGGCATGTTAGATGTGTCATCTGTTCCATACCACCATAGACTGTTAAAAAAGGACCACAAACTTTTCAAGATGAACATAAAAATTTCACGTTGTTTTGTTCCTAAAACAACGTATTCGTAGTTGCTAACAATCTTAAGTATGTCATTAAAAGTGTTTGGCTTGCCATCATAACTTTCATGTTTAATATTTGCCAATATTTCTTCTATTTCAGGTCTTAAACTTCAAAGTAGACGTGACGTCACCGTGGCTGAAGACCCATCACCAAGAGAAAAGGTAACGCCCAATATCAATTTCACCCACACACAAAATTGCACGTCATGACGCACCTAGTAACTCGGACTGATGACGTATCTGTTTATTAGATGTTACAAGCGGATATGATTCGACGTACAAAAATGTACCTCGAACGGCGAAAAGTAGTCTTTTATTCACCTATATTGACATAGACTACCTAGCCATGACTTTTAATGCCAGGTCACCGTATAGCAAAATGAGAGGCGATGACTGCCATCCCGAAGCAATTGAGTAAAAGTTGTCGGGACAGTATAATTGCCCGATTGATATGTGGAATAATCTCCAATTCGCCGTTTTTCTGCAGTCAGAGGCGAGGTATACTGTGTATACAGTCTATGAGACATAATTATCTTGACAAGGAGTATTTACTTGGACAGGAAACTTTTCAAAGACACCTGTTTGGATGTCTGCAGATGTATTTCCTCCAGTATACGTCGTACGATATGCTATAAAAAACGACTACAAGCTAAAGATACTCCTTTGCACGACAATTGCCCTCAAGACTTAATTTTTAATGTTACCTTAAATTGTTCAATGATTGGCATCTTACTAAAACGAAACGTCTCTTTCAATCTCCGAGACGTCTTACACTCGTGTGTAGTGTTAACTTCCTGTCTTATTTTATTTCAGGTACTTCTGCTACAGAAAAAGGTGAGATCGTTTTGACAAGTTCACAGTTCGCTTGAATCGTTGCATAACTACAGGGGATGATGTTTGAGGAGTAGCGGAACGTTTCTCTCAAGTATTTGTTTAACAAGTCAACGCGTGTCTTTCCCAACACGTCCTCCACTTGAAGCTGAAGTACTCTTTTCAGAAATTGTCTCCAACATGTCTACATTCGTGACTTCTCTCCCATTCGGTATCACCCCACTTCCTGTTAAGTTATGTCATATGCAAACCTAGTACCTATCATTACATTTAAAATAAATACAATATCGTTAAGGTAATTGTGACTTCTCTTTTTGCCTCTCATTCATTGACGAGATGAACTCCATCGACCACCCAATAATTGAGAAGAACACCTGTTGATTTTCACGGCGATGACTACGTTAAGTTAAAATAAGTGGAATACTGTAGTTACCTCCGTGACTGTGTCCTTTTGAAGTCAAAGGCGGATGGACAATTTACGAGAGAGAGAGAGAGAGAGAGAGAGAGAGAGAGAGAGAGAGAGAGAGAACGCTTATGAAGGTAGATGATATATATATATGTGTGTGTGTGTGTGTGTGTGTGTGTGTGTGTGTGTGTGTGTGTACACATTGATTACCGAAAATATAACACTGAAAATAATGTAACAAAGTTTAATTCATGTGCCTTTTCTTTCTGAACAGCTTGGTGATCTCCAAAGAAATGTAAGTGCTTGACTATTCGTTCTGCCGAATAAACAACTTATTAGATCCCCTGTAATCAACTCCTTCACCTTACAACCTTTCAAAGTCCATTTGTCCTACTTTTCCCGAAAACTTTTCATAAACCACTCCATTTTTATCAACACGAGTAGAGTCGGGTAGAGCAACCTTGCACGAAGAAAGGAGTACCAACCGCGTTTACGTACCTCTGACGTCAGAAGAAAGACGATACAAAAATACTGTAAACCGTATTACTATTGTCCCATCGTGGGAATAACTTTGTTGATGTATATGACACACACACACAGACACACACATAATATATATATATATATATATATATATATATATATATATATATATATATATATATATATATATATATATATATATATATATATATATATATATATATATAATATGGTGTTCTTCTATCCAACTCATTCGACCTTTAGCTCCAAGTACTTGAAGGTACTTTTGACAGTGAAAAACGATCATCGCCTTTAAACGGAGAAGATGATATAGCTGAAGCGCTTGAACAAGCTGTTGGAATTCGTCTTGGAAAGATTGATGAAAACGACGATGGCGACCCCTTTGGAAAAATTAGTGGAAATATTGATTCCGATGGTCAACAGGCCATGTTTGGTCAAGAATTAATGGCTCAAGGAAATGCCCACTATAAAGTGGACAATGGTGCCCTAGGCGATGCACAGGATGGGTTGACGTCAGACGAGAGAGAATTACTTCATGTAGGTCACATTTAATTACCTTCATGCGTGTTCTTTTACAATAAAATTTAAATTACCATAAACCATTCTAATGCTGTTATTTTTGGATACTGTGGATCAAACCAATTTTAATGCAAATGTGCATAAAGTCTTGTCACGTTGATATCAAAGATGCTTTGAGGGGGCGCTGTACCCGACACAGTGTATTTTGCTCAAAAATCACTGTTTTGCAAATATTCATTCAAATTTAATTAATTTGTTAGCCAAGATTAAAATATTGGTTGGGTTAACCTTTAAGCTTGTCAAGCAGTTGTAAGTTACTTGTTAAACAAGCGTGAATTTATGCAAACGTATGCAAATCAACCGGTTACCTGACTTCCGTTTTCTCCCAATTTCAAGATTTCCAAATAATTTAACTCCACTCTGGCTGGGTAAAATTTTCTGAAATTTTCACACTATGATTTTTAAATGCTATGTAACAAAACGATCATTTTGTTTGGCAATAAAGTTGTCACATTTTGAATAAGAGGCATTTTAATTTTGCTATTCATGTTTTTAATCACTTTTTTGAATATCAGTCTTTCAACCCATGCCATTTTAGGACAGATAAGCTTAATGCAAATTAAAATAGTAGTTTTTTTTCGACATATAATCTTCTTTCAAGTGAAATATTACTTTTCAAAAAATAGTGTCAAGTTTTTGACTTAAATTAATTTTTATTATCGATACCAAAATTGACGTTTTTACTCAAATTTTTATGCCTTCATCCCTCGAGTAAACTATTGGTTGAATCAAGATGTTTAATATTTCAGTTTTGCGGTGTGGCAATCACGGCCATGGTGTTGAGTGTACCCCCTATTGAGACTCTCAAATATTTTTAATGTATTAGATGTTAAAAGAAAAACAGGAAGGAAAATCACGCGAAGATGTTTTGAGACAGTTTCTTGAAGCACGAGTATCCGACAGGGAAGTGGGAGAAGCCAATGGCATATCACAGGATCCACAACAGGTGAAAGGTGGGAGATCTTGGATTGTACTACTCTGTCGGTGAAGGAGTGTGATTAGAAAGTTCCCACTCTATGAACAAAATCCATACCCCGTATTGTATATTTCATCAAGTGAAATAAATTTGTCCTGCACATTACGGCATCAATGAATTCAGTTGTATCGTAACTGTAATTGACAAACTCCATCATTTTCTCGTTATGCTGTTCTCTCATAGACGTATCAGAGGAACGACTGGTTCTGAATGATGAAAAATTCGTGAATGTTCATTAATCATTCACTTTCAGATAGCTCTCTCAGTAATAGTTGAGGCCTTCTCAATATTTCAAGAGTTCTGAATGGCCATCTACCGATTTTACATCACTCTGATGACTTAATTCCGTAAAAATTTATAATTTTGAATAAACTAATGCTTGATTCGCACAACTTGGTCTTCATGTACAGGTGTTCCACTGTCAGCCGAAATCGCAGAGTTAGAAAGAGGCGACCAGTCAGAGCGTGATGTACTTATCAACCCTGAGCCAAGACACTCCGGTATTACTTCTAACGGTTATTTTGTGAATCATCCGTTTGCCGAGAGTGAGCTTGGGCCCGTGAAAGGTTGGTTCATTATTGAACATTTCAAGAAAATCTTCCCACACAAATTGAGTTGTTTCGGTAGTACACGCCTCGAAATTGAAAGGCAAACTTTTTTCAAATGTTGTGTAAGGAAACCTTAGAGCAACCCTTTTTGAAATCAAGAATAAAAATCAGGGGGTCACTTTGCAAAATGTAGTACTGGAGAAACAAATACCTAATATTTACGATAATTAAAATTCGAAGTAGCCTTCATCACTGTTTATAACTCTAAGGTTGGGATGAAATGTTTTATTTTCACAAAGTTTAACCTAAGCCCATGAAAAATGTATTCAATCATAGAGCTTCGAAATGAGCCCCAACAAGCGATAAAAAATGTGTTGTAAATGTTTTAAAGTCTGAATGTCAGTCCTCGGGGAGGGGCGCAATCTGCAGTAAACATAAAAGTACATGTATTGTCTTTGCCGTGTGTAACATCGAGTATGATATTGGGCATTGACAACGAATCGGTTCTCTAGGGAAGCAACAGATTATACAATTTCCTACAGTAGTCTACAGTATGTATACATGTATATATTAGGTATATGTATATAAGTAGGCATGTATACATACATACTCCTGTTTTTTGTAGCTTTCATTCATCTTTGTTCGCGTCAACAGATACGCTAGATATTAGTGCCAGGGCGAGAGATGACGCAGTGGGCGACACAGAACTTGAACAGATTAGAGATGGTAGGTGAAGACATCCCACTCACTTCAAAACAGAAATCCAGCTACTTGAAACTTGAGACAGAATTTGAAAGGGTAGACTACATTGAAATATGTCAGGCTCGGGAAAAACGTTGATTGAAGTGAGATTTGATTACACCTGGAACAACGATCATTTCGATAGTCTTGATGATATTGTCTGCAACCGTTTGTGGTAGATATAGACATCGACTTTCGTAGTGTTAACAGTAGTGGGATCATTGACACAATGATACACGATACACGATAAATACACGATATCTCTTATTCTTTCAGCTCAATTGGCAGACATCGAAGAAAAGTTATTTTCTGATTTAAAGGACGCGATGGATCACGGAGTGAGTCTGCACGATCTTGTAAATGACATCAGTGAGAAAGAAAAAGGTAATAAAAATGTTATTTGAAAATCACATGTCCAGTGGTTGTGACGTCACCTAGATATGACTCTTACAAATCGTTCTCTGCACATCTTCGTCGATTGATGTTTGATTAGCAGCCATACACAAAATAATACGCATGGAAACATATACCTTTTTAAGTCTCTACTTCAGGAGTTACGTACGTTCATTTTATCTTGGCAGGGGAAGGACACCCCATTGATTGAGCTTGACATCTGCAGAATGATGTAAACCTAAAAATCAGAATTAATACCGAATTTAACGAAATTAAACGTCTGCACGGAGGGGAATAATATATATTTTAATATAATATTACTCTAAATATTCTCATAGACCATGAAAGGCGATGAGAATAATATTCTCATAGACCATGAAAGGCGATGAGAATATTTAGAGTAATATTGACTGTTTCAGTCGACATGTACTTCGACAATACTGAATAACAAAATAAAATACTAAAGTGTGATTGTAGCAACGTGTTCGCTAAATGTGTCCTTTGGCTGTACTTTCAAGTTGTTTTTTGTTAAAAGAAATCATTTTAAATCTGAAGTAACGACTTGAATATCTTATATCACCAGTTTCATTGCAGAGGGAAGCATTACTGCTTGCTGAGCAGCTAGCAGACGCACAGAGGGAAATTGAAAAGCTACAACTGAACGCTGAGTAATAGAGACGCCACCAAAAGGGCATTGTATTGACTCATATGGTTTAGTACGTGGAACTCTATTGGTAGAATCTCAACATGTGTTTCACTGCCGAGCCAATCAGCTTGATTAGTTATTATTGGTATTTCTGGAACGATAACAAGTGACAGTGAAAAAACTCAGAAAGATTTGTTCAATTGTGTTACTATCTTATGTATGTCTAAATACACGTTTTTTACTTTTTTCGCCAGTACTAGCATGTTCTTAATTCGTTTTATACTGGTCTAATGTTCCTCCACTCGAGGTGACTAAAAATCGTCGCTTAATTGCTCAAAGTCAGCAATATTCATTAGAACTACTTCTGATTAACTGTATTTTTCGATTTATGTCGACATAATTCTTGTACTATTTTATCGCACAGAGTTTTATCACAAGTTTTAATTCAATGTATCTTACAACACGTGAAATACTGGTAAATACTGCACAAGCACGCCCAGCCAACCAGGTCCAGTGGTCGCAGATTATTGAAAATTTTGTATCGTCAATTCAATTCAATGTGAAAAGTTATAAATATGTCATTCTGCAATATCTGAGCAGTTTGTTGTCAGAGATCTCGTCGACACAGCATGTCTCATGGCATGTGAATCTTTCGATAAAGTAACTCCGGGTTTGGACTAGAAATCACATCGTCGGTGATGGGTAATGCCTTGCACAAAATGATGGAAAGAGATAAATAAATAGCTTACTTTACTGCCAAACATTTGTACGCAGCGACTCACTGAACCCATGAAGTTGGCTGATTAAGGTAGAATACGCCTCTTTGAACCCAGTAAGGTAAGTTGACTCAATAACAATACGCCCCTCAAAATTGAAAGTCTTCTGCAACTTTAGTCAAATTTCCACAAGGAAACTGTAAATCAGTCCCCAAATCAACAACAAAGACCAGGGATCACCTCGGAAAATTAGAGGTACCAGAAAAACAAATTACCCAATATGTTCCGACTCTTAAAATTCAAAATGACTGCCATCCCTGTGCTAACCCTGTGAGGGAGAATCAAATGTTCGATTTTAACAAAAAAAAGCCGGAGAAAACCTGAGTTACTTCACGAGTTTCAAAATGAGCCCCACAAGTGGTAGACCAACATAAAATGATAAAAGTATGAAAGTCCAAATATCTGTCTCCGAGGCGCATTCTACCTTAATTGATGGAGTCGTTACTCGTTTTGAGATTTGCCTTTCACCTCACAATGAAGGATCGACGACGTGTTGAAGGCGGAATAAAGTTTATGCATATGAAGTATTATACCTGAGTCTTTGTAGTTGATCAATTTGAAAAACCTTGCTGTGCAGGTATGCTGCTTTTTTACATCTTAACACGGTTCCTCGGATGGACCATGATCTTACGAGTGTATTGCAAAATTATTCTGAGAATGTGATGGTGGTATTCTCATATCTCTCACACTACGACAGACGTAGACAGCCATCAGACATACACAACTGCCTTCTGTGTGTGTGTGTGTGTGTGTTGTGTGCGGGGGTGACAGCGGAGTTCGAAAGTTTGAACTACGTATTAGTTAAATTCGAAGTGGAATAGCTTGACAGTTTTGGACCTTGTACCTATGTAACAGTAAACTCAGACATGTTACACGACACGACAGAAATACATCGTGAACATTAACATGATTAAACCGTCCTGCACATACAGCTGTAGACCAAGAGATAACAAACAGTATGATGCACCGATAAGTATAATGTCGGTAAAGTCTTGATTTTATTAGGAAACGTGAACACGTGTCTCCGGCTAAGGCCTTGAGAATTAGAAATAATTTACTGACTGATTTCTGCACACGTAGTCTCTAATTATCTAGCGATATCCTGCAGTGTTACGCAATATTACTAGGTAGTTAGGTGAATATCAATGAACAGATGTAGATCAGAAGTTGGAATGGGGAAAACAGGATGCAAGCGAAAACTTAACCTAACTAACTTCGTAGGTGACGGAAAAAGACGAAGAAAATACAATTTAAAAACATTCAAAAAACTTTCTTGTCTTTGTGCATTTATTGAGCATTATTTTAACATCATCATGTGTTCAATTCAATAATTACGTATACTGCAACACTCATGAACATCTATCATCTTACCCTGTTACCGATTTGTCAGCTGATTTATCCAGCGTAGGATGTGCCTTTTTTCAAATATTTCGCTGCCATCAGTGCCATGCTGTGCATGTTACCCGAGTGTCAACGTAAGTTCCCACCTTACCTTTGCGCTGTAATCTTCCGAATATTGTTGAAGGACAAACGTATTGAGGTATTGACCAACTGAGTCATGGTCAAGGTATCAGGATTTGAATTTTTATGTCACATCCGATAAGTGGCGACCAGTACCCATCTTGTAAAAACCTAGCTGTAGGTCCATAGCTGTGATGTTTTCAGACGGGATTCCTGCCTTTTACGGCCTGGTTTTGACTTTTACGACTTTAAGGCAGGAATCCCGTCCGAAAACACCACAGCTATGGACTCAAAGTTAATAAAAACCCCGACATTGCCTCAAGAGTGTTGAATCACACAAACACTTGATTTTCGTACATTTACGTTGTTAAGATGTAAACTTTTCATATAGGCCTACAGCAGTTTAAAGATAGTGGTGTATAGGCAGAGAGAGAGGTGTATATAGGCAGAGAGAGAGAGAGAGAGAGAGAGAGAGAGAGAGAGAGAGAGAGAGAGAGACTACTTTGTGTTTCAACATACTTTAGAAAGGGGAATAAGAAAATGTAGTTGTTTTAAGGATGTACGATCGGTAAAATTAAAAGTAATGTAATTTCTCTTAATTGTCAATTTTTGGATTCTCCTTTGTAAGTATTATCAAAATGTGTGATAAAATATAGGAGTCACAGCGCTCGTTTTTGAGATAAATGACCATGAATTTTGCCATTTGTGAGAAAAAATGCTGAGTCAGCATTTTTCACCAATGCATTTTCTATGGACGAAATAATTCAATACTGTTTATCTCAAAATTTAGCGCGGTGACCATATAATTTTATTTGATCAGTATTATTTATTTCTCTAGACTGAGCTTTGTGCAAAATTTCATGAAAATGACATTAGTAGAAATTGATTTTCCAGCAAATTTCAATGTAATCCTATGGGAAGTGACAAATTCACGCGCGCGTACCGCTCGTACATCCTTAAGAACGAAAGTTACATAAAATTGAGTAGACCTACCATCAAGATTTAGAGCATTGTCTGTTTAAAAGTTAAAGTAACAGTGCTCATTAGTCTATGATTAGGTCAGGTATGTAGCAGAAACGACCAGATGCCTTACTTTCTTTACGTTCTGAATAAGGCAACATCTGTCAACGAATTTTTACAAGTCACAGATTGTTTTCCAATGGTGAAGACACGTGAACAGTGGGTGCATTCAGTTAAAACTCGATTATTAAAATCTTCCTAGCCCTATAGCCGCCCCATACGGTAGCTTCGGAAACCAAAGAATATTTTTACTTCGCAAGCAGTGCTGATAAGGATTAGGCCTAAACTGACTTTCTTGTAAAATACTGCCCGGGAAAAATGCTATACTTTTTCATCCCTTATACCTATGTTGTGACAAGTTATCATACAATATCGTGCAGGTAATTATAAGAAGATGTTGACCGTGAACTTTGGTAAAACACTCACAGAAGACTTTAGGCTGATGTAGCCTACGGAGGTAATTTTCCACAATAAAGTTTATGCTCGTCTGAGTAACATCGTGGACAATGTGAGGAATTTAATAGCAATTTTAGATGCTTATTTTGCTTAGCCAAATAGCAATCACAGCAATACATTCTCTGATTAACCTGTAAGTTACATCTGAATCTGAGATTGATGCCAAGGCTTACAACACTTGCTCGCCTGTGCGGGCGCGGGCCATGACGGGGTCAGTCCGGGTCACTAACACAGCTGGTCAGTCTTGCATTAGAGTGATGTGCATGTGCCGGTGATAAGTATCGGCACGCAATATTCTTCTCTTTGAAACTGAGCTGTGTCAGCACAGCTTGTCATGCGTGGCTGCCGTCCGTCGTCGCCGCGCTGTGCGTCCATCACTTGAAGACAAACTCAGAGCGCGCCGCAGACTGAGATAGACAAGTCACAGAGCATGGATGAAATGCAAGTGCAGTGCTGTGCAGTACGTCGGCTTATGTCGATCGACCACACACGGTCAGAAATGATCGGGGCATGTGGTGTATACAACAAGACGGGCAGGATTTACTACTATACTAGTGACTCGGAAGTACATCGAAATGATGTAGGGAAAGTTTTTACCTTGCCAATGACGAATTCACCACAAGATCTTTCGGGAATTCGCCTTTCAAGAACACCGGTCGGTCTGGCCGGCGTGGATAGAGGGACTGTGGTATATTGTACAAGTTACGTCAAAGCGGATGTGCATGTTACATAACTGTAGTACTCAATGATGGGAGACAGGCAGGAAAATAGTGATTTTGCCATATTATGACTAGTTGATAGGAAGCTATCATTTAGTTCTTCTCACCACTGAGCATCTAAGACGCTTCTCGTAGTTCTTGTGCTTGCAGTGTCATTTGGCGATTTGGTATTTTATGAAGAGGTATGTCTTTCATCGTTCAAAGTTTGTGATATTAATAGATTTCCAAATGTCATGTAGATTTTGACTAAATTCCACGTAATCTGTTTGATAGTATTGCTTACTTTATTTTCTTTATTTACTTTCTCCAGGAAAATCTTTGATATTCTTTTTTCAGGCTTGAAAACAAACTATTTTGTTTTGTATACCCACTGTCATTTGAGCTTTTGAGTCTGTGAGATGCTTTTCAGCATTTCTTCGAAAATCCACAGGCTGTCCACCATCATGTGTTCTAGTTCAACTGACTCAAACTACGAAATGTTGTTTGTATTCTTCTAACAAAACCTTTAAATTATAGTTATTTACATTGAAATTCAACAAGTTATTGTGCACAGAGACATTGATGTGATATTACTGTACAAATATTCCCAAATTTTCAGGCTTTTCGAAACAAAGCAAAAAAAATCAAACCCAACAAATTGAACGCTATGAAGAACTGTCTACTTGACTCCCACAAACTTATGTGATAACCCATTGAGTGCCAAGTCAATTTTTGTCGCCTTTATAAAATATAAGGCAGACAATTTTTTTCAGTTCCAGATAATTTCTTCTAGATTTCCTAGCAAATTTGATCAAAACTGCAGCCAATAAAATATTATGACCCATTTGTCCAAGTTTAAGAGTAATGCTACCATCAATGATATCCAAGTTTCCTCATCTTATCATGTCCCTCAAACACAGCTTGGACACAGAAGAAGTATAATTATTGTGCTTATTACAATTTTTTTTCAAATTCACTGAGTGTTAGATGGAAATTCCATATTTGTGTCACAGGAATTCTGTGATACACCCTTAAAACTCAGTCAATTTCGCAATATTTTTCCGAGAAGAGGAGCATTTTCTTGTAGTTTCTATTTTAGGCTGATGTCAATATATGTAATATAGATTTAATTCAGAGAGCACTCTCAGGAACTCTCATTCTCCAGGGGTTGTAGTGTATTGGCCTCAGCCCATACACTTCCCATTGCCTCTGTGGTAGGAAAGTTTTGACTGCTTCAACTGTCTGATCACTGCAAACGAGCGCCCTCTATGTCCAAACATTTTTATGACTGGGTGGACACACAAAGGTGACACCCATATACCTCTGCACAATAGGTGTTGCTAGCAATTGAAAAATACTCTCACCACATATCTGCCACCACTTCAGCCCTGAACTAATAAATCTGTATTGGAAGAATACACCGTAACTTTTTCTCACAGGTGCCATAAAATATTTCTACCATAAGAAGTTGCTAATCCAAGAGATTGGAGGTGTTCTGTATCCAGTGTGGGAATAGTCCATTGATATCAATTGTTTGGTTTTCAATAGAAGACGTACAACTTTGACAAAGTGAGCTTTATCCAATCCTACAGGGTCATTTGGGGTCATTTCTCTTTAGATAGCATGTTAATTTTCTGATGAGCATTATTGATCCAATCCTCAGCTGTTTAGTTACCTTCCTTCGACAAAATATATTCAACTTTTTCAAGTCAATCTAAGCTGACTTTAAGACATCGACTATTCACATGTATTTAATTACTCACATTAAACAAAAACGCCAGAGTTTCTATTTTAATAGATCTGATTGGTGAAAGGTACAAACAGGTCATGTGACCTGGTGACAACAATACCTCTTTCTCAACAAGACTTTCCAAAGACCCCTCCCATACAAACATTTGATTCAGTGCATTCTGTGTTTGTTCGCACAAGTAAGAGTTGAACTAGATCCGTGACAGTCAGTGAAATGGATTTGTTTATCTGAGTATTCACATTGTGCAACTGTTATGTTAAGTTTGGAGTAATGCAGATAAGTTCTTGGATGTAAAATTCCCTGGAACTGTTCGATAAACTTTCCCAAAAAGTAGGTAAGTTGAAGAAAGAGAAATGTCTTTGTTGTGGTTTAAATGTATATAAATAGCTATCACAATTGGGTCCCAGTGTTTACTAAATGAACCCACCAGGGTATTTGGTAATGGTAATGTTTTAAAAACTGTCATGAAAGAGGAAAAAGTTATTTTGAAATTTGAAAAAGTTGTCAAATTTGCTGGTCTAGCATTTACACCACTTGTATATACCGTGTATTTTTTTCACTTTTTTCCTGGTTCTGTGCCTTCAGTGAAGTGGAAATTTCAACAAGGCATATAGACAGATCCTTCTCTGTCTCTCTGTGGAACTTATCACTTCCTAATAACAATTTTAAAGACTTGTCTTTCCAGTCAGTGCTATTTGTGTAACTTTTGAAAGTAGACTATGTACTTAGTTGTATGAATATCTGTTTTAATATTTGAAAGGTTTCCTTGGCAGCTTGGTGAGTTTGGTTTTGGAATTAAATTCATGCTAGACAGAGTATTTGCAGAAGGCGAATGAGATTAAGTGCTTATAAAGCATAGTGAAAGTTCCAGAACAAAATTTGTATTTTAGCAGTTGAGTGGAAATGCTCTATGCTGTTCATACAGTATTCTTTGGTGCAGATTTCACCATCCCAATTTTGAATGCAGAATTGAAGTGATAATGGAAGGAAGTCTTGAAATAGGAATTCACAAAAACCAAACTTTAGTCATAAAACTTAACCATTTTGAAGAAATTGTTTCAGGAATAGGTATTTCCAGTCGTGATGATTTAACTTCCTCATAATCAACTTGCAAACTTACAACTCCTGTATTGATAAACAGGGAACCACAAAAAGGAATCAAAAAACATACCTTGAGTTCATGAAGTTTCTCTTTTATTTAGATATTTCACAAATACATATTGGTATTGTTATGGAATGTGTACATATTCAAATTGACAGAAGAAGTAAGATGTAAAACTCTGTTTACGCTTTCCATTGCCTTGCAAAGAATGAACCGTATTACTTTCAATACTGTGCCTACACTTTCCCACAGGGAACTTTTGGGTAGTGGAAGTGCATGTGGGTTTAGTGTGTAGTTACTACAATAAATTTTGTTGAAAAATTGCTATCTTTTAGTTACATTTATGAAGAAGTTTTTAAAAAGTGTTTTTCATAAAAAATTGTTCTTGTCTATAAATTGATAACATTTTTGAAAGAATTTGTCCCAAGTGCAAGTTTTTTCGAATTTATTAAAAGTTGATGATACTTGCACATAGAAGAATTCTATATTGTAGTTGCATATAACTAAACAAGCTTATACAACATAATCAAACACTTTCTTGTTTTGTTGTACAGCTGCCTCCGGGACTTGTAAACTCTTTCACAGATGGCTTCCTTGAATCTACTACTGATAGTCTTAGCATCAGCAATTTCACTAACACTTGGAAGGCTGAATTCATCACCAGTGTTATCCCTAGATGATGATGGTGACCATGTCTGCTATAGAACAATAAGGTAAGTTTTTATTTGTAGATATGAAATGTGCCTTTGAAATATTATCAGTCAGGAATGTATTTCACTCTTTGCCCATGGAAAGTTCCTTAAGTCATTGGTGTGAGAACAATGTCCAGTTGTGTCAAGCGATAGCCCAATGTAGTGAGCCTCTGTTGTTGTACACAAAAATACAACAATGGCGGCCACGCTGTAATTATTTCAATTTATAGAAGTAAGTTAAAAGCTTGAAGACCTAATGGGTTTTATAGCAAGTTTAGGGAGTTTACCATAATTCTTTATGTAAGAACATTTTTAGAGTTTGTAAAAATTGTGATTGTGTCACCACAAATCATTTTACTAGTTTTGACTTTTCAAAGAATTTTACAGTGAGCTCACGACTTGTACTGTAAATATCGTAAATAAATAAAAGGAAATTATCAACACAATTGCAACAGTTTAATTTGACTGCTTTGATATCCAATTTCCTGTTGTCATTATCTAAAGCAGTTAATCAGTTGACTCTTTTTGAATATACCAGAACAGTGAGACGTATAACAATTTCATGGTGTTTGACCATTGCCGTGACAATGCACAGGACTGTATGTAGGCTGCCATGACCTTTCACCTTGCAACGGAGTAAAACTTTGAGCCCCACCCATACATTGATCTGCACAAAAGCTTACCAAACTTGAACTTCAAATTTCAAACACAAAAGGAGCATTGAGATTGTGTGATTTCATCTCATTAATAAACAATTGTTTTGAACTATTTATGTGAAATCATTTCATTGTCTTGTAAACCAACAAGAGACATCAGGTATGTTATGATGCTGTCAGGTATGTTATGATGCTGTCAGGTATGTTATATAGTGCTGTCAGGTATGTTATGATGCTGTCAGGTATTATATGGTGCTGTCAGGTATGTTATGATGCTGTCAGGTA
This sequence comes from Ptychodera flava, assembly GCF_041260155.1. Lineage (NCBI taxonomy): Eukaryota > Metazoa > Hemichordata > Enteropneusta > Ptychoderidae > Ptychodera > Ptychodera flava. The sequence continues at coordinate 36,252,912 of NC_091945.1, forward strand.
TTATATGGTGCTGTCAGGTATGTTATGATGCTGTCAGGTATTTTATGATGCTGTCAGGTATGTTATGATGCTGTCAGGTATGTTATGATGCTGTCAGGTATGTTATGATGCTGTCACATTGGATATCTTCTTACCTCCAAAACTTCTTTATTCTGTCGGTGAAGAGCCTGTATGTAGGGTGACTTATTTGCGATTTTCATAGGCAAATTTATTGGTCATTTGTCTGCATGCATATATTAGAAGTGTGTTATGTTCTGTTAATGCTGTGTTTTGTCCTGAGTACTTTTTGCTGTTCTGTGTACTGTAGGTGGTGACCCTAAATTGTTTGGAATATGTTGATGAAACCTTGACAAAGTATACATGTAGTTGTGAAAGTCCTCCAAGAGGCACAATTGTCCTTGGTGCTGGTCAAGGCTCTTTAATGTTGATTGAAATTTCAAAGACCTCAGTGGTTCCATGTTTGGAGGTCAAGAGGTGGTATCTAAGTGCAGTCATGTTAATCACATTTCTCGTTTTAATTTATTTGCTAGAGAAAGTCTTCCGTGACAAATTGATTAATTATTTCAAAAAACTTTGCCATTGTGATAATTACTATGAGTAGTAAGGAAATATTATAAATACTCATGTATAAGTAATAAATGCATGTATAGATGTTACTGCTTCTGTTGCACATGAAAACTGCATTTCAACCATGCAAACAGCAAGTAATACACAAACATTATTTGAGTTGATGATTGACTTTTAAGAAACTTTAATTTTGTCTTTAAAATATGCTGGACAAAATGACTAGTGACATTGTTCTTTTAATGCAGGAAAAACTCAGGCATAAAACTCTGAACCACAACATGGCAAGTTCACTTTTACTGTGTTTTAGAGGATTAAGTAACTATTTCTGTTCATTACTGTGCTAATCTCAAGAAATAATGAGACAGACTTGATTATCAGTAGGGTAATGTATAATAGAATGAAATGCTCTGACTCAAAATATTAACTTTGGAAGTGCAATTAGCGAGGAAATATTGATGTATCTTAAAGTTCTGATAACCATGTGTTTATAGTGTGTATTGTTTGGTTGTTTGTCCGAGCAAATATGAGGATGTTCACTTTTGTTATTGCAATGTCTGTTTAGTTGTCCTCAGAAAAGACAAACTTTTCCTTTCATTGTGGATTCTTCTATGAAATTCAAAGAATTCCTGTTGGTAAAAGAGTTTTATCAGCAAGTTTCAAGATGGTATCCAGTTTATAAATAAATTTTTGTTGAATTTGTTCTCATATATCACATTAATGAAATTTGCTTTGCGTTAGATGACAATACAGGCTGGATATTAAAATATTTTACAAAACATTTTACAATCAAAAGTTGTAATATTAGGTTCAATGTGATCTACAACTTTAATCTTCTTTGGATTTTACCTGTAAAATTTGGACGTATAGGCTTAGTTTTAACAGCATTTCGTACTTCCTTTATTTTTCTATTTGCATGATCCAGATGAAAATTTAAGGCAAGAAGTCTTGTGGGTGTACCACCCTGACAAGATAAAGGAAAATTAGTCATCAGCTGCCAAAAATAGCTACTAATAGAGTGCGTCATTTCTGTGTCTGCTTGACCTAGTTTTAGAAAAGTTACACAATGAAATCGGTAGCTAACAATTTAGGACACCTTTAAAAGATGACCTCAGCCATGCTCAGCCTTATGTTTGATTTGTTTAGTCAAAGGATGGTCCGACACTTGTTTACATGCTACAAAGACGGCTCTTTGGTAACCATTTGCATATGTCCCAATATGGCATTGTTGCGTAGGTGGCAGCCACCTGAGGCTTACATGTATAGCATAGGGTGATAGAGTTTAGGGGCGTAAATGGAAACATTCCAGTGGCAATTAATGATTTGCTTAAGGGTATCGTCAGTGTTCACAGTTTAGTCTTCTGACAACTGAACTCCTTATGCATGTATGTCCTATTGAATCTTCACCAGGTGGCTAGGAAGATTTATTACGTCTGACACTGATATCATTGAAGTGTTTTAGGTATACACTTCAACCCTATATCATTATGGTTCCAGATTACACATCAGTAAAAGTAAAGATTGGGGAACACAGTACAAGCTATAGTAATTATGATTTATGAAGGCATTTGTATTCAAGGGTGGGGAAGTTAAAACTAAATCACATAAAGCCTTTCAAAATGTGAGGTCAGATAGTGTACACAGGGGTCAAGCAAGGGAGAAACAAATATTGTGTGAAAGTGGCCTTTCTGCAGACATGTGGGTGTGAGGCATATATCTTTTTGGGGAAAGGGTGTACTAAATACAAATTTCGGAGGAGAAGAGAGTGGAAGCATGAAATCATGATATTCAGCTCTGAAACACTCATGTAGAAATCGATTAAATCAGTCAAAGTAACCTTGGTAATGACTGTGATCTGTAGCTTTCAGTATTGATGTTCTTTGTCACAAAGTCAGAATAGTTGACTTCTATACGCATGTATTGCTACCAAATTAGTGCTTTTTAATATCCTCTGCTGGACCACAGCAGAGAGCTTAATAGACTAAGCTGCTTGATGGACTGAGTGAAAGCCATAATTTGCATGCAGTCTTTACAGTGGTCATCTAAAGATGACCACTATAAAGAGGCATTAAATTGTTTCTCTAAGGGTGACTCACAGTTTCAAGGCCTGAATAGATCATTTAAATACTTGCTTGCTTGACATACTCTGCTCCTATGATTGTGAAATGTCTAAAGTGAATATTTTTTATTCGGAAGACGTTTGATATTATTAGTCCCCACGGACGAAGTCCGGGGGGACTTATAGATTGGGTCATGTCCGTCCGTGCGTCCGTCCGTTCACGCAGATATCTCAGACATGCCCTGGTCAATTTCTTTCAAACTTTGCACAAAGTTACCCTACCCCATACAGATGCACTTCGATTTGTTTCACAATGCAATCAAATTTGGCCGTGTTAGAGGACTTTTTAATTTACAACTCCATAGACTCCCATGTATAAGACAGCTCTCCATAGACCTTCATGTATAAGGCAGTTCAACATAGACTCCCATGTATAAGGCAGTCCATAGACTCCCATGTATAAGCATAGACTTTAAAAACGGATCCGGGTCCGTTTTTAAAGTCTATGGTATAAGGCACTTCAACATAGACTCCCATGTATACGGCCAAGAAAAATAAAAGTTTAGTTTCTCATCCTATTAATATCCCAAAAAGGATGCAGTGACACAGTTTTTAGTACCCCCGGATGAAGTCCGGGGGGCTTATAGATTGGGTCATGTCCGTCCATTCGTCCATCCGGTCATCCATCCATTCACGGAGATATCTCAGATATTTTGACAAAATGTCATGTGACCTCGGTGACCTTCCACCTCAAATATACATATTTGCCAAACTCAGTAACCACAAGTGCTACACCCTTCATATATGGTATGATTGGACACCTTATGACGCCACATATTGTACCTCATTAATTATGCGCATATCTAATTTTGAGCGAGCCAATAGAGCTAGAGGTCTGATTTTTGGTATATAGGGATAACTTAGCAATACAATTTTTTTGACAAAATGTCATGTGACCTCAATGACCTTTGACCTGAAATATACATATTTGTCCATAACTCAGTATCCACAAGTGGTACACCCTTCATATTTGGTATGATGGGAGACCTTATGACGCCATATACTGTACCTCATTAATTATGCACATATCTAATTCTGAGCAAGCCAATAGAGCTGGATGTCTGATTTTTGGTATATAGGGATAACTATAGGATTGAAATTTTTTGACAAAATGTCATGTGACCTCAATGACCTTTGACCTCAAATATACATATTTGTCCATAACTCAGTAACCACAAGTGCTACACCCTTCATATTTGGTATGATGGGAGACCTTATGACGCCACATACTGTACCTCATTAATTATGCACATATCTAATTCTGAGCAAGCCAATAGAGCTTGATGTCTGATTTTTGGTATATAGGGATAACTATAGGATAGAAATTTTTTGACAAAATGTCATGTGACCTCGATGAACTTTTACCTAAAATATATGTTTATGTCAATAAATAAGTAACCGCAAGTGCTATGTCCTTTATATTTAGTAGGATGGGAGACCTTATGACAACACACGCTTTACCTCATTAATTATGCACATATCTAATTCTGGGCAAGCGAATAGAGCTAGAGGTCTGATTTTTGGCATATTGGGATTAATTAGCAATACAATTTTTTTTCTCAAAATGTCACGTGACCTCGATGACCTTTGACCTTGATTATACATATATATGCATAACTCAGTAACCACAAGTTCTATACCCTCCAATTTTGATAGGATATTAGACCTTAAGATGTCACATCTTGTACTCATTTATAGAGGTCTGATCTTTTTAGAACCATAACTTGGACATGCCTCATGTGTTTCAAATTGGGAACAACGACATAGACCTATGTGCCCATAGATCTCAACATATACACTCCAGTGATACTTCTTTATGACCACATTTCCCTGCCCCATCAAGACTAATACTCCCCTATTACAAGTGGGGACTATGTCATTGACAATGACTTGTTGATTTTTTAACATGCTGGAATGCAAAGTTCAAATATATCAATTACACTTATAACCATTACCAGGATTCTCTTTCCAACCATTTCAGTGATTCACTTCACCAACCATTACTATGACTCACTTACCAACCATTACTATGACTCACTTACCATCCATTACCATCCATTACCATGACTCACTTACCAACCATTTTCATGATTCACTTCCCAACCATTACGAGGATTTACTTATTAACAACTATTACCAAGATTCACTTACCAACCATTACTAGGATTCACTTACCAACCATTACCAGGATTCACTTACCAACCATTACCAGGGTTCACTTACCAACCATTACCAGGATTCCCTTCCAACCTTTACAAGGGTTCACTTACTGATTTTACCAGGATTTATGCAATGAAGTCATAGTATTTGTTTTGTTTTGGTTTGTTTCAGTTATAAAGGAACAATACAAGTAAGCTACAGTCAGCCCTTTGATCAGATTTACTACACAAGATGTTTTAATCTCATCAGTTGGTTTGCTTGCACCAAAACAAGGTGAGTTTTAATGATCCTATTGAAGTTACTGCCACAAAGCAGAAACTACCTTACCTTGAATTAATCTATCTTGTAGTGAATTTGATATGAAATTTGCATAGGGAAAGGAGACACTTTCAGCCATTTTGTAAACAGTATTTTTCATGGATTCACAAGCCTGAATGAGTTTTTAGCTCACATTTGGTTTACCAATGTGAGGTTATGGGCTGAATCAGTTCATTTGCATCTGATTTGCATGTCTGTATATTTGTGGGTATGTGCGGATGTATGTCCATCACACACTTAAAGCCGCACTTTTCAATCCCAGGTTCTCGCATTAGTGGAGTTCTCCTCCCAGTCAAACACCTGGCCAGTACGATGTTTGATTTCTATAACATTAATTACACAAACTCATCTCAACCTTTTGTCACATTTTGCTAATCCTGCAAACATAGTTTATGCAAGCTTTTGATTGACGGTCGGGTCAAATCGCCAACGGTCATTGATTCCCCACCAAAACGCTTGAATTTCCTAAAAATTGTCTCCCAGTCGCGTTAGACTTTGAATATAACCTCACAGTTCGATTGGCAGCAACTTCACACTGACTGCTTGGCAGTCTGTCTGTGTTTTTGTGGCCGGGGAAAACTAAAAAGTGGCATTTTCTGGAGCGTGTGCCCCCATGTTGCCTGTTTGGTGTCCACTTCCACAGTGAATGCCGCCATACCTTGGCCTCCTTTTAAAGGGAGGCTCCGCCTTTAAGGCTCCCATACCGCCAAAGCTACCATCTCAGTATTTGGTGTACAGGTAGATGCAGGGGTTGAGATGTGAATTTGTTCAAATGAACACATCAGTGTCAAAAATGTGCAAATGAGGTAAGAAAAAGTGAAATCCTGCAAATGTACAGGAGGTATCCATTGAGAAACAGGCAAACTCCACTGATCTTGACTCATTTCCTGTCATTGTTCTTGAACTGTTACATATTAACTGACCAGCTGCAACCATAGACAGTAGATGGGGAAGACCGTTTATACTAAACTAAGAGGGGCTTGTTTCTGATATGCATGTTGCTAAAGTTGACCTCCAGTACCTAAAGTTAGACCTTAATTACTTTTGTCATTCTTGTTTTTAGCTACTATAGACTATAGTCTATAGAAGCTATTGGGATGGGTATCTGTCCGGCATCCGTCGTCAGTCTGTATGTATGTATGTATGTATGTATGTATGTATGTATGTATGTATGTATGTCCGTTTGTGAGGCGTCCGTCCACTCAAATATCTTGAGAACCGCAGTACTTACTGATTTGATATTTGTTGTGTAGATGAAAAATATGATTTTGAGCAACTGTTTTTTTAATTTTTTATATTGTTGAAAATAGGCAAATTAATGCCAAAAAGGCGTTTTTGGTAAAAAATCTTCTTCTTCATAACCGCTGGTCAGACAGCTTTGTTATTTGGTATACAGGTCCCTAGGGACAACCCAACTTAGATTTGTTCAAATTGTGATGAAATATGCAAATCTGTATTTTTAAGGAATTTTTTATGTCATTTTTGATCAAAATTTGACTTACATTGTATGTAATTCTTGTACTGTATAAACCCTATCAATTCACCCAGAAAAAATAATTAATATGATTTTAAATAATTGAATTAATTAGGAAATCATCAAAGCCAAAATAATTTTAGTGTAGAATTATCAGAAAGTTCAACTTTTTTTGACAGTTCATAGTGAAATGCTTACCATCTTGGAGGATTAAAACATGTAAAGGCAACTTTCCTGAATCCCAACTTTGACATATTCTGAACCGTCATTTATTGTGCCCTGTATAGGCTGTATGTTATCTAAAAGAAATTGCTCAAACTAGTTTGTCATGATAGGATGGTCAAATAAATAGAGATAGAGAAAGTTCTAATTTCCATTTATGGTTGACTTGGTAAGGATAAAATAAAATTACTTTTTGAGGAAAAAAAAAAGTGGTCAATTAACAGAGTGGTCAAAGTGATAGGGTTTTTATGGTAAAGCTGGGCTGTAAGATTCCTCATGTGCTATTTATAGCAATTATGCAATCTGTGTAAACAGTGCAATGAAAGTGTTACATGATGCTTTTGATGACCTTGAACTTCTTAAGTTTCAAACATTTGTCTCTTCAGTGTGCTTTCTCTGAGTACGTACAGTCTCAACTTATTCAACAGAACTTACCGGTACTTACAATGTTAATTTGAAAGTTAAAATGTGCTTGGTATAGGATGAAAATACTGATAAAAAGATAACCAGCTTAAGATTCTTCATAACCTGACAGATATGCTGTTTTTTTATGATGAAAATCTTGATTTAAGCAAGTCTTATTTACTTTAATTAGAGTGTAATTAACTCTCGTTTATTAGCTACTATAGACTAATATAGTCTATAGAAGCTATTGGGATGGGTATCTGTCTGGCGTGCACTGTCAGTATGTATGTATGTATGTATGTATGTATGTATGTATGTCCGTTTGTGAGGCGTCCGTCCACTCAAATATCTTGAGAACTGCAGTACTTACAGATTTTATATTTGTTGTGTGGATAAAATATATGATTTTGAGAAACTATTTTTATTAATTCTTTTATATTGTTGAAAATATGCAAATTAGCACCAAAAAAGGCGTTTTTGGTAAAAAATCTTCTTCTTCATAACCACTGGTCAGACAGCTTTGTTATTTGGTATACAGGTCCCTAGGGATAACCCAACTTAGATTTGTTAAAATTGTGATGAAATATGCAAATCTGTATTTTTACGGAATTTTTTTTTCCATTTTGGTCAGGCCATCCTGAAATGAGCTATCAAAGATATCCACCTTCTTCATCAATACATGTGTCACAAAAGGTTATTCTCTACATAATACAGCAGAGCTCTGTCAACTGTTGAGTCGCTTTTCAAAGCGCTGGTCAGACAGCTTTAATATTTGGTTTACAGGTCCCTAGGATGACCTTAGTGAGATAATTTCATACAGTCAGGAAATACTTAATTTTGTATCCATGTCTATAGTAGCTTCAGGGACTTTGACCCTATGTTTCTGGTTTAAATATTTCTTGTCGTTTTTCTGGTTGTACTGTGCAGAAATCATTGTCATAACATCAACGTAGAATTTTCCTCCACTGAACAGATAGAAACAACATCTATTGTTGATCATTGGTAACCCATACTGGTATATACCAATTCTGATCAAATTTGAGCGACACCGTATAATTGCGGTATTTTTTATTTAGAATATTATTTCATCATAATGTTGTTTCTATTATAGAAATTATGGGCGACGTGCTGACCATTAACGTTTATTTATGGGCAAGGACGAGAGGAAAGCCAAAAATGAACGGAGCCCGTTAATTTTGGCTTTCCTCGAGCCCGCACTAATAAATAAACATTAATGGTCAGCGCGGTCTGTTATTTCCATTATATTATCAATGAACCTCAAAAACCATCAAAATTTACAAAAATTTCCCACGCGAATGACAACGGGGCCCCAGAACTTGTCAGTGAGTAGTGCGTGCGCTGTAAAAATTTTGCAAATTCAGATATTTTTTCAAAAAAGTGTCTAAACTTGGCCCACAAGTTGTTCCATTTTATTTTGTGAATAATTATGATCTTTGTACAAATTACAATTCACGTTTTAGCTGAAAAGTTACAATATTTACGATATTATTCATATTCACGTGCACATAAACAAACCATTATTGCGTATTTGTGGTCGGTCACATGGTTCAGCTCGACCAATTAAAATGCGACGGATAGGGGATGGTAATACTATATCACATGTTCCACTAGCCTTTTTTGATTCATTCTTGAAAAAAGTAACAGAATTCCTAGCATCCTTTCATCTTTTTGCTAAAAAATTTTTCCAAAGGGTTTTTCAATCAAGGCCAATTTCGGGCATTACCTGTATTGGGTAATTCTGGTTTGTCAAAAGATGTTCAACAATTTGAACTGAAAAGCAAGATTTTAATATGACAATTTCTTGACATTTTTGTTAACACATTAAAATCATCCTGAAAATTACAAGTGGAGAATATGGCCTTGCTGGAAAGCAAAGTGTGAAATATTTTCCATGTTGTTCCATGCAATGAGTATGATCTACAAGCATTGCTATCATGACACATTCGATATGAGGTCTATCACGTGAAAAACAGCCACTGTCATGGAAGTGTGCATGAAGTGTGAATTTCTCTCCAACAGAACTGCTTATCGAGTCAGGTACAGACAGGAATACACAACTCATTACACACAGGAGAAAGTGTGCTGTGAAGATTATGCTCAGACTGGAGACCACTGTGTTCGTAAGTACTGAGCTTCCAAGCAATGCCTACAGCTGAATTCTTTATTTTCATGGAATTTCACTTTATCTCAAATTATGCAGACAATGTAGCAGAAAAAATTAAAAACCAGTGAAAATTTGTCCGGTCATGAATAAAGTGTATTGTCATCTTAGCTCCCTGCACACAGAAACAGATACTCAAGTCTAAGAATTTTAAACTAGAAAATATGAAATCAGGAAAATAAAATCTGATGAAAATAAAGCATTAATCTTACAGTTTAGTGAACAATGTAACAGTTTCTTCTGAATTGAATCATTTTCTCAGTATTTAGAAAGTGATGTTGATGTCTGTTAAATGATATCATTCCCAAAGCATATATATGCATACAACTGTTATCCTGATGGGCAGGCAGGGCAGGTCATGGGGTGCTTGTAAGAATCTTATGAAAATGCTGGGAGTAGGTCACTCAAATTGCATGAAGATTCTCTGTGTATACCCAAGTATACATGATTGATTAATATAATGGAAATCCGTTTTGAACAAATGAAAATACAAATATTATAGAAAATATTCTTGTGTATGCTATCTGTCAAAGATAATACACAAATGTTTCTTCTAATGAAAATACATAATTTAAACATGTATATTAATGCTTTATACATACTGCAGCAATCTGTACGCTTTGTGTCCATGGTGACTGTGTTGCACCTCAGCAATGTGAATGTGATGCTGGCTTTACTGGAGAAGGCTGTGTGATTCGTAAGTATATTGAATATTTCACCTCTAAGGGTGGTGACTATCTCCCGTAAAGTGCCACAGTAGCTGTAACTTAGGATGATTGTTTTGATATTGTCCACTTACAGTTTTTTGGTCTGCTTCCTGAAACATGTTGGGATATACACTACTGCTTGTCATCTCAGCCTGTATAATGTATATATCTTTGAAAAGCACTCTTATGATAGAAAGTGTGTTTATCGTCTCCCTGCAGCTGACTGCCCTCAAGGTAGATGGGGTGAAGGATGTCCCAATGAATGCACATGTGTTAATGATGCTGAGTGTAGTACCACGGATGGGACTTGCACATGCAGAGATGGCTACACAGGTGTGTCTACTGAAACTTTCAACTGATGGTTATTTCTTTGTCTACTGTTCAACTGTCAGATAAAATATAATTATCAGTCTGAACAGCCTTATGTTTGTTATTAATTTCAATGATGTAGTTGCTATCACAGGGATGTTTTGAACCTTCAGCTTTAGCCTTGAGTAGTGAAAGAGTGAAGCTGTTTTTCATTTGAAACATTTTCTGGTTTACCAAATGATCTCATCAACTATTAGAAATTTTTGAAGTTGACAGTTTTCAACAATGCCATTGCATATGTCTGCCCTATGACATTGAAGATTAACCTTAGTCTGGTGATGACAGGATAAACATCAAGCAAATAATTACCAAACCAGTACACTAACATTCATTATTCTGTATTTCAAATGTTGACAAGTTTTGTAAGTGTGTGTTCATAATCAAAGATAATTTTTCTTTTGTACTGAATATACAAGGATAACCAAACCCTTTACAGAATGCTGGTGTATCGTAAAATGAAAACAAGGAAGTTAAGACAAAAGAAAAGAAAAGAATTTGTGACTTGGAAAAATATACAGGAAATATTCTGTACAATCAATATCACTTTTATACTTTGTAAATCCTTCCGTGCATGTGTAAGAGGGTCAACAGCATTATTTGAACAATTGAGTCATACCAAAGTCTTGTTGTCGAAAGCTTAAACATACTAATCAAGAAAATTGAGGTTGTGATGACACAACAAAGCTGCTGGACTGTGGATGGTCTCTCATTGTTCATCAATATCTTATTTTCCTGTTGTTGTTTTCAGGTGTGAACTGTGAGTCACCCTGTGAGGTTGGTTACTATGGAGCTGGATGTACATCTGAGTGTATGTGTCAAAACAATGCTACCTGTGACTTCAAGACTGGAGCCTGTGCATGTACACCGGGATATAGAGGAGCTCTGTAAGTCTTATTGGATGTAGGAATCCTCACCACATTACTTGTTCTGAAGCTTTTCAGCTCTGTAATAAGGTCCACTGAAGGCAAATGTCTAAAAAATTGTGGATGCAGATTACAAAATACAGCATAAGCTATACATGAAGCTAAAGTGAGATAGTATTTCACTGTATCAGGAGGTACATGTATTGCTATAGCACTGTTCACAAATGAAGTCCTTTTTCTTTCATTAATATGCAAAAATAAATATTAGTCCACATTTCCGCAAGAACAACGAAAATGAAACATGCTATTGTTACAATGGATACTAAAGGTGACACTAATGCATAACTCAGACTACAAGCTGCAATAAAAGCCATGCATGCAATGATAAAATTTGTCTGAATTTTGTCCAGTGTCGCGCTTGCACAGCTATATAGCCTTGTTCACGGTTACAGGTTTGTTACTAAATATAGCTGTACGCGCGCGACATCGGACACGCAGCTTGAAATGCGGACAAATTTTATCAATGTTGCATGCGTGGCTGTTTTTGCAGCTTGTACTCTGAGTCGTGAATATGTTTTTTAGTATTCACTGTTACACTAGCAGTCGCCCACTGAGATGTATTTTCGTCGTTCTTGCATGCGTAATTTTCAAAAGCGTAATCTAAAAATGCGGACAAATATTTATTTTTGCATATTAATGAGAGAACAGTGACGTAAACTGTGAACGGCCCTATTCAATAACAAGCAAGAAATTGTGATCAGTGCTATTAAGGCTTTAAGAGCTGTAGTTGATCGCAGCTAAATTTTAGTGCAACATTTTACCAATATTTGTGAATTTTTCCGTTATCTTTTTGGTACTTTTGGACCGAGGACACAACTTTTTTGTCTACAGATTTTGATTAAAGTTTTAGAAAAAAATGTGAAAAAAATGTGAGGTGAAAAAAATTTATGCATTATATTTTCTAGAGGTGACAAATTGACTTTGGCACTCAAAGAGTTAATACATATTCAGTATATGTGTGGATTTTGATTTTCTAATTATGCCAGTTGTAAATTAAGGATCGATATCCCAGAGAAAAAATATAGCTGATACCGGGCAAAATTTTTAAAATTTAACTGCAATTCACCATTATGTCACCAAACTAGGGTTTGACATTGATGTGGTGACCATTAATTGGCATTTGTTTGTTCATATGATACAGATGTGATCAGAAATGTCCAAGTGGAACTGCAGGTCAGGATTGTGTTCAAACTTGTCAGTGTCAGAATGGAGGATCTTGCGATCATGTGACTGGACTTTGTCAATGTACAGCAGGATGGATGGTGAGTCTTCAAATCTTTTGTCAAATGATATGTTTTGTCTGTTTTGTTTTAATATGTATCAAAACAAAATCAGTTCTCAAAGAGAAAGGAACCAAAACTGGGCTAGAAACTTTAGCAACCAACTTTGGTGTATTTGCTATTGTTTGAATAGTATGACCTGGATCATTAAAAGAGCAATAAAGTGGAATGTAAGGTAAATATTAATGCATAAAAGAAATTTTATTTTAAATGAATCTCATATTTGGAATAGCCAACTGCACTTGGAAAATTTAGACAGGGTCAATAAGTTCCTAGACAGTTCTTGAAAGTTCTTGAATAATCCTCCTGGAAAGTTCATGAAAAGACCTGGAAAATGAAATGGAATTCTGGAAAATTGATAATCCATCCATAATTTTCAAAAAATGACAAGATGATCAGTTGCGCTATGGTAAAAATGGTATGTAAGATATGATATATATAGAAAATGATATTATAATATTGTAAAATGATATCTGGAAAATGGAATGTTGAACCTAAAAATGTCCTTGAAAATTGCTGGGAAAGTCCTTGCAAGTCTTTAAATTTTAAGTGACTTAATAAGTGTATGAACATGATGTAGAGATAAACCTTTTTTAACTTTCCATTTTTTCAATGATATATGTACACCTTTGATGATCATATTACTCAGTTTATAATGACAATGACAATAATGATATTTCATTTTAATCAAAGCTAGGTGTATTAACTCATGGCTTAGAGTAGCCTGATACAAACATTTCTGCATAACTCTAAGATAATTTCATCTCTATCAGGGAACAGTATGTGGAGAAACCTGTCCTGTCGGGAAACATGGAGCAAACTGTGCTTTGTCATGTGACTGCAGGAATGGTGCCGGATGTGACAGGTTTACCGGAGTGTGTAACTGTACTGCTGGATACATGGGAGAGCAATGCCAGACGACATGTCAACCAGGAATGTATGGTTTGGGATGTGCTTTAACTTGTCAGTGTCAGAATGGTGCGTCTTGTCATCACGTCAATGGAAGCTGTGTGTAAGTCCAAATTATCCATTCTTGAAAAACAGATGATCTTTGTTTAAAAAATGGTAGAACTATTTTTTGAATGGTACTGCATATAATCATGCTTACGGAAGCTGTGTACATCTATAAGTTGAAATCACTGCAACAAGAGAACTGCTTTGTATTGCAGCATTGTCAATGTGAATATTCACATTATGTGCTCATGTTAGAGCTGTAGAGTACAGTGAAACCCAGCCCAACCAGTTACCTGAAGGAAATTGCAAAAATTTTCAGTTTTACATTGTGTTTCTATACTTCTACACATACATTACAATACAGGAATACATGTAAATATGTCCCAAGGCATTTTTATGCTTCTCTGTACTGCATTGGTATGGGCATTTTTAATGAAAAAGGTCACTCTTTGAATGAGGGTGCTTGAAATGTTTTGTACTCTGTTAAATATGACAGCATTTTTATGTGAACATATCTGATGCCTGTTTATCGTTTTAATGTAATTGTATTTGGACTTTTGACGTTACAGATTCTTTTTACAATTTTTTTGTAAAACGTTACTTTCATGAATACTGATTTAAACACAGTTTTAACAAAATTACTGAATAGATCTCTTCAAAAGATGTATTTGCCGTGTTTTATTTCATTTTCAGATGTACGATGGGTTTCAAAGGAGACACATGTTCTGAAAGAGGTATGGTACATATATTTTTGTCTCAGAGTAATACTTGTGAAGTAAAATTGTCTTTACTGTTGTATGCAGATAAGAATGGACAGTGAAATTGATCTAAATGTTATCACACTTGTGTATATTGGTTTGTAAAGTTGTTTCAAAATTTCCTACAGGATCTGTAACTTTCGTTGAGTTGCAGCAAACTAAAGAAGGATGATGGTGTTGTTTCACAGTAGGCTTCCACTGTAATTGTTGAGATAAAGCAATAAAGTAGGAACTGTCTGTGTGTGTGTGTGTGTAGGGTAAAGATTTCCTGACTTTCTATCCCCGTACATTTTGACAACTTTCTCACTTACTACTTCTGGCGTATGTACACCTCTTTTCCTGTAGATCATGAATTTTTTGCCAAAGAACTTAATACAATGCAAAGGCAACAAGAGTCTAACCAGACTTTTACTTGGCTGTGATACAATGTAACTCAAAGCAGCGGTACATAAGGAATGTAATATGATTCTGTGTATATGAAGTACACTTCAAAGTGCACTCCCTGGTGTGTGTTTATTTTGGGTCCATAAAAGCTCTTTGATTTTCACAGCAGTTATAACAAGTCAGTGCAACTTCTGAGGCAAGTTTTGGAACAACTTTACAAACCAATTACACAAGTGCGGCAACATTTAGATCAATTTCACTGTCCATTCTTATCTGCATACCAGTGTAATGTGCTTTTTAATTTAAGTATTTGTGTATCATCAACAGTTGCCAATAAGGAAATTTTTTCTCTCAACTGTATTTATAAAAGTAAATGTTATGATTATTTCAGCATGTCCTGATTGGTACTATGGAACTGATTGCTCACAACAATGTGATTGTCAAGAAGAAAACGCAAAAGAGTATGTTTGTAGTTTACACATTATTTTCAACTAAGATGGAAATCCTGGAGAAGCAGCCTGTAGGCTTTCAGTAGGCTTGCATCTTTAAAGATTATGATAGACATGTGATATTTACATTGTCTCACACTTTTACTATTCAGTGCAAGATATTCAAGGCCTTTGCTAATAATACATGTCAATATTGACGAAAAACATTTTGAGTGAACCATATTTCAATATTTTTAAATATCCACCGTGCTTTTGTGAGAACAAAACATTCAACTTAGCATTGTTACGTTACTTGCTAGGTGTAGTGTAGGAGCTATATAACACATCCATGAATTCTCCGATTGATTTTATGTTTTACCTTAGATGTCATCCAGGTACTGGTGTTTGTATATGTGATAATGGTTTCATGGGTGACAAATGTGATACGCCATGTCCACATCTATGGTATGGACCAGAGTGCCAGCATGCCTGCCGATGTCAGAACGGAGCACATTGTGACAAAGTAGATGGGTCTTGTACATGTACACCTGGCTTTAATGGGACTTTGTAAGTATAGTATTGAAGCTTGTAATGGTCATCCAAGGGACCAAAAAAAACGACCACTATAATGGAGACGTGGCCTTTGTGTGGAGGGTGTGTGTCGCATTACTTTCAGTGTAGGTGGGGAGCTGAGCAGTAAATTTAGGAAAAGTTAATGGTAATGATAAAATTCAATATCGTCAATCTCAGAAAATCATGACATGTGTATTTAATTCCTAAAACAATTGTGATGCAGTTGTAAAGATCGGTCAAAATAGACTCACTTCTTGCTTTCAGTTTAAGAATCTGTTGAACAGAGGTCATTCAGAGTCAGATATGCTGACCATTATACAAAGATTTTGTACCAAACTTATAGCAATTACATGTGGCTACTGACCACATAAGAGAGGTACGTGGCACTTGAAGGCCTTTAACATCTACAATGATACTGGACTATCAGAAGATGACTAAGTTATCACTCAGACAGGTAAATTGACTGATGTATAAAACTGATGGTTTGGTTCAAGATGTAGCTGGTATGCATGGACTCATTTATGTTTGCATTGTGTTACTGTTACTGTCTCCCCAATGATGGCCACAAAGATATGGTTTATCTGGTGATGTGGCGTTCATACAGTTTGATCTCATTGAAGGTGTGAATGTAAATAAAGTGGCAACCAGGAAATGGGGAAGTTTTCTATTTGGCAATTGACTTTAATGAAGATAAACTAAAACCTTCCAGGTGCCCTTATGAATGTTTATCAAGGACAGCATTAATTAAACTTTCATTTTATGAATGGTGTGTAAAGATATATGGAGTATAACTTTTGATCTGCAAATATTGTTTGCTTTTCAACATCTAAATACATGTATATCTGTCTATTGAACCAAGTGTTTTCTGTGTCTAAACCTACATAGCTAAGCCTTCACAAATTTCAGGTTGTGAAAAAGAGGCTGTGAATTGAATAACTTAAATTATTTTATTGCATAACAACACTCTTCGGAAAGTACAGTATAGCAAGAACAAAACTAAACATTGCATAAAACATTGTTGTCTATGTCTTTAACTGCGGCTGGGGAAAACATACAGTTTGTAATATATTTCATGAGAGACAGCTTATCATCTGAAGTTAAAATGTACAAAAACTTATTTCTTTCATTTAAACTATCAAATATTGGATAATACAACTTCATTGCAGAAAATAGAACTTCTCTATCACTAGAAAGTATATTATAGTATAGTATATAGTTTAAGTATATTTTGGACACTTCAATAAATAGTGAAATTCATCCTTGACAAAAGACTTATAAAACTTACAAAATCTGGATTCAAGCGGAATTCTTGGTTTTGAATGATGTGGACACAGTAATGAAAATGTAACTGAAGTTCAATTTTTCTGTCAGTACCTGATGTTGAAATAGTTACATACAATAAAGTGTGCAAGATTACATAATATAATTTTGCAACATGTTTATGAAGTTGTAATTTTATACCTGCAATCATCAGTTGAGTGTCCTGGATCTTTGGTTAATTATGCTGTCGGAAACATGTCATTCAAACTGTCCTGGTAAATGCATAAAATTGAATTTTATTGAATGTTCATTGCAGTTGTGAAAGTGAGTGTCCAGAGGGCACCTATGGTCTGGATTGTCAAGGCATATGTACTGATTGCCATAATGGAGCTACTTGTGGCAAAGTATTGGGACTCTGTATATGCAGTGCAGGTAATTAATTCTTATATATAAATGTATTGTAAACACAGAAAACTGCTTGAAAACAGCAAAATATTTCTACTGCGTGTGTCTACACTTTTGTCATGTGATCTGAAAAGTGTACACATGAAAGAAATTTACAGTTGTGTAACTTTATGAGGAAAACTGTAAAACATGGCTTGATAACAATATGGTAACATCTAATACTTGGTGTTAGGAAGGCAACAACCAGTCTATGTTGTTATGCTGGAAATGCATGTAGGGTGGGTATGTCTCTATAAAACTGTTCAACTGAGGGCGCTGTTTTCTTGTAGGTTGGCGCGGTAAAGACTGCCAACTACCCTGTCAGTTTGGTTTCTATGGTTTGGGATGTAATCAGACCTGTCCTTGTGACAATGATGCATCTTGTCACCATGTCACTGGTGTCTGTCAGTGTACACCTGGATGGACTGGAGACAGCTGTGACAATCCCTGCCTGGTATGTAGATATGACTTTACTTTGTCATTGATTTGTATCTGAATATGTATGGATATACATCAGCCACAATTTTAGACAAATCCATATCGTGTCTTTGTTTATCAGTTATATTGTGCATCATCTGTGATTTGAATTGTCCCTTATTCCTTTTACTGTAACATCAAAGCATTGTATCATATTTTAATTTTTTGTGGATCAATGTTAAGATAGTATGTATCATGAAACAAAATTTCAAACATTTGCTTGGAACTTTCCTCAAGGAAGCTTTAAGCCATTTTCTTTCATGATAAAAAAAAAGGCGGGGATCAATATGCAAATAATGGTACTTGAGAAACAAATTTACCTAAAATATACAGACAATTGAAAATCAAAATGTCTGCCATTGTTTACATGTAACTGTATAATAAAATTAAACTTTTGATTCTCACAACCAGATGATGTAAACCTTAATTACTTTTAGACTTCAATACGTCATAGCAGACTAGCAAAGTCTGATCATCTTTTCCTGAAGTGCATTCTACGTCAGTGAAAGTGTATCAAGTCATTATCAACTATTGATTTAATGGTTGTGATAAACAGATCACAGTTGTACTGTTTAGTGCTCAATGCAGTTCATTGAGATGCTTTTCAGTCAGTTTGTATTTTAATTTTCTTACTGATTTTTATTTTCAAGCTATCATATTTAGTGACAACCTTGAATACTAAAGCACAGTGTATTTGACCTCACTGTATAATACATAAAGATAATGTTGAGACTTTATCATATCCAATCACTATCTGATTTTCATTTCTTGGTCTCCAATAAATCAATCATAACGTATTGTAATGATACAAAGCCATTAATGCAACATAGCGTTTGCAGTATTTCCATTCTGTCATTATGGTTAATTGTTGTATCTTTTGCACATCTTCATCAGAAATTTTATTTATTTTATTTGATAATTTCCCACGATTCTAGGATGGGTCCTATGGGATTGGCTGTTCAGCATCATGTGACTGTGTAAATGGCATTTGTAATAAGATTGATGGCACATGTGACTGTGAAGATGGTTACTATGGTAAGAATATATGTAGTTCAAGTCAAACGTCGACACAGATCTATTCCAAGATGGTGTAAAAAGCTCCTTAATCAAATTTTCCAGACTTAAGGAAGTATCAGTAGTTTGATTAAAAAAAATTGCATCTCCAACTATTAACAAACATGCCAACATGGTATATAGAGTATCTTGCATTTCCCAACAAAAAATAATTTTTATAAAAAGGAAATTAATATATACCTGTAGGTGTTTCTCACTTTGCTGCCGATGGGTTTTCTGGCCACCCTCTTCAAACCTGTGTGGTATGCATACAATATCTGCAAAATATTTTAAAATTTGCACTTTATTGCTCTTTAGAAGGTGTGCAAATCAATAATTCATTGCAATGCAGCTTTGAGGGGTTATGCTATGAGGTTAGCTTTAAATGTGATTTCAAGTTACATTGACTGGTGCTGAATTAGGTTCTTGATTTCTTTTTTGTTGTCAGGACGTCGATGTTCCAGTACCTGTCCAGTTGGAAAGTATGGTGAGTCATGTGACATGGATTGTGACTGCGAACAATCAGCTTCCTGTTCTCAGAATGATGGCCAGTGTGAATGTCCTCCTGGATACATTGGAACAAAATGTGAAAATGGTAAGTGTACATTGACAACTCAACGAAGGCCATTTCATTGGCAGCTGTATAAATCAAACAATATCATTCAGTGACCAATCTTTTCTCCAACACAAGAAACCAAGGTATCTGACTCCTTGCTGAGATCTGTATCATTTTAAGGTAATATGCACACTGAAATTGAAAGACTTACCCTTTTGCTCAAACTTTCCTCAAGAAAATGTTCAACCATTATCTTTCAAAGTCAAGAATATACATTTTGGTCACTTTGCAAATTTTGGTACAATTGAAACAAATTACCCTGATTACTGATATTTGAAATTTAAAATGGCTGCAATTCCTGAGTTAACTCTGTGGGAAAATCTTTTCTCTTTCATATGAAAATAAGATATAAAAACTTCATTTACTCCAAGAGCTTGAAATGAGCCCAGACAAGTGGTAGACTGGCATGAAAACAAATAGGGAAAAATCATCCTATTCATGTAATGAGCATGTTGAGAACATGGAAATATAGGAATCATGTACAGGAATGTACTTTAGCATATTCTTGTTTGTGACTTGTCATTTTATTTTATGCATAATGAATTTAAAAACATTGAAAACATGGCCAACTGACCTTTTTGGCCCGGAGAACTTCAGTTCTGAAAGGGTCTGTGTGTTTTCAGTTTGTTTCATTTATCATTTAAACTGCTCACGCCACATTTTGTGTAAACAGGTGTAAAACCAATATTGATGAGATTGGTTGATGATGAAACCATGGTAATGAATGGTTAAATGGCTACACTGATGAGAACGCTTGCAGAGAAAAATCATCCTTTTCATGCAATTAGTATACACAGAACACGAAAAAAATAGCATTGTGTGGGAATTTAGTGAAGTCGAAAATTGTGACCACCATATTATTTTAATGCATAACAAATGTAGCATAATGTGCTTTGAAAACAATGGAGAATAAAATGGCCCTTTTTTTCTTATAAAGAACAAGTTCTGAAAGGTCCAGTGTGTTTTGATGTTTGTTTTCTTTTTTAAATTCAGTCTGTGAATCAGGAAAATATGGCATAAACTGTGTTTATTCATGTCCTAACTGTGTCCATGGTGATGGTAACTGTGATCCAGTCACTGGATATTGTATCTGTAACCATGGTTACAGTGGTCCTGTCTGTGAAACAGGTAAAGACAGTTCCTTACTTTCTGAAATTCAACTGCTTTGCAAGTTTATTTTGTGATTACCATGGAAACTAATCATAAAATTGTCACTTATTACATTTATCAAGTATTTGAAATCAATGAAAATATGAAAATTTTGTATGTACAATAATTCATTCACCACAATATTGAAAATAGGTGAAAAGGCCCTTGCATTGCAAGTGATGTGGTAAATCGAAAAAACATCTCCAGATATTATGGTTAGCTGATATTTTTACCAACAGCTTATGGACTGCTAAATGATAATAGGTCACTAAATTAATGAACCGTATAACCAAATAACCAAAAGCCCATAATTGGTAATGTTTGTTAAATAGTATGTTAGTGCTAGGTGAATTCATGGATCCAAAATTTTGAGATCAACTTTAAAATTTGAATCGTTTTGTTGCTTAGCATGTGCAATTGACAAGTATGGAAATAGATGTTCTGAAGACTGTGAATGCCAAAACAGTGCGTCTGTCACCATGTCAACGGAGAATGTCATTGTTTACCAGGTTATCAAGGACAAGTCTGTGAAAACAGTAAGTCAATAAATCATGAAGAAATGGTTTGATAAATGGCTTGTTTTCATCTCTTGGGTAATATTAATCAATAATCTCCAATACTGTACATTTTGCTTCATGGTAACGTCACACAGCATGCGTCATCAGCAGAGGATTTATTGATGTCATTCTGAAATGTGTGATTTTATTCATATTTCTCTATGGCAACTGATGATATCGACTCCATTATTTGGTTAACAAGTCATGTTTGAATGAAGAAAGGCCAAGAACACAGAATTTCATAACTCATGATTTTAAAATATATCCTTTAACTAGCAAAATATTTAACCATGAACAAAAGAGGAGATATTTTATGTTTTATAATAAAGCATACTGTGTTCTACAGCCTAATCACCAAGTGTTTCTTTTCCCTCTCTCCTGTATTGGTACAATTAATGTAGATTTGGTAGCCAACTGAGGATTTTGACCTTTATAATTTTCTTTTCATGTATTTTCAGTATGTTGTCAAAATCACATCACTGAACAGGTTGATATCAATTCAGTTTCAACACACTTTAATTCAAAAGTTACTGTAATCAATCATACTCTCATGCATAGACACTATGCCCATGACGAAAACTCCAGTACAAAAACAGACTCAAAATACCCTGAGAAATGGCTGTACAAGCTACATTCAGTCTTTGATTATAAATCTTTTATCTTTCACTGAATCTTATTTTGAAATTTTACTTATAGCATGTCCTGTTGGGAAATATGGGAAGGACTGTATAATGCAGTGCAGGGAATGTGCAAATGACGCTGAGTGTAGTCACTATGATGGTGAATGTATGTGTAAGCCTGGATGGATTGGTCCTAGATGTACTGAACGTAAGTCTTACATTGGCCATGAACTTGAAATCAAAGAATGCTTTATTCTTGAAGGCCATGTTAATTTGTTATCACTACATTGAATGATTGCAAATAATCTTCATCAAAATTGATATGTTGATGTGTTTCCTCACCATCAATCAAGTAATAATTTCTGATTGTGGTCATATCATTACTACTGGTAGTCAAATTCTCAACCTCACATTTTCTGTAATTTGAAAGTGAGAAGATCTCATGAAATATATTTCTAGCATTTCAATTTGTGGATCATTTGAATTCAGAGTTAGACTGACTTTGTTTTTCTTTATGTTTCAGCTTGTCAGAGAGATTTCTATGGTTTGTGGTGCCTACAACAGTGTCAGTGTGAGGAAGGTGTAGAATGTGATCGTGCCACTGGTGAATGTGATTGTGAACCTGGCTACACAGGAAATTATTGTGCTGAAAGTAAGCATATTAGCCAAGTCACTTTTAGCTCCACTGTCAGCGACGTGGAGCTTATCAAATAGGTTGATTTTCCGTCGTCGTCCGTCGTCTGTCAACAATTGCCTTCTCTTCGAAACCGCAAGGCCAATTGCTTTGAAATTTCATATGCAGTTCACTTGGGGTGATCTCACTTAAGTTGATTCAAATCATGGTGAAATTTGCATATTTGTATTTTTGGGGCACTTTTTTTCTGTTTTTGGTAAAAAAATCTTCTCTGAAACCGCACGTCCAATTGCTTTGAAATTTGATATGCAATTTACTTAGGGTGACTTCAGTTAGATTTGTTCAAATCGTGGTGAAATTTGTATATTTGTATTTTTAAGGCAATTTTTTGTCATTTTTGGTCAAAAAATCTTTAAAA
Source organism: Ptychodera flava (assembly GCF_041260155.1). Classification (NCBI taxonomy): domain Eukaryota; kingdom Metazoa; phylum Hemichordata; class Enteropneusta; family Ptychoderidae; genus Ptychodera; species Ptychodera flava. The sequence continues at coordinate 36,275,960 of NC_091945.1, forward strand.
ATCTTCTTCTTCAAAATACAGGTCGTATAGCTTTGATATTTGATACATAGGTCCCTAGGGATGATCTATTTCAGATTTGTTCAAATTGTGCAGAAATATGCTAATTTGTATTTTCAAGGCAATTTTTGTCATTTTTGATCAAAATATTTTTTTTCGTTTTCAACCGCTTGTCCGATATCTTTGGTATTTTGTATACAGGTTAAAAGGGGCGAGCAAAATGTCATATGTTCAAATTATAATGAAACCTACCATTTCGCATTTATTGGGCAATTTTTGCCAATTTTGGTCGAAAAATTTTTTTCTCAAAAAGTAGTGGTCTGATAGCTTTGAAATCTGGTATTTGTTACTACAGATAAACTAAGTAATACATTATGATGAAATCTACAATTTGGTATTTTTGGGGCAATTGTTGCCATTTTTGGTCAAAAAATGTGTTTCTCCAAAACTACTTGTCTTACAGCTTTGATATTTGGTATACAGGTTCCTACAGATGAACTTAATATGATATACTGAAATTATGGTGAAATTTTCAATTTTGTATTTGGGGGCAATTTTTGCCAATTTTGGTCAAAAAATTGTTTTCTCAAAAAATGCATGTCTGATAGCTTAGATATTTACAGGTTACAAGGGATTATTTTAACTATATGATATATTGAAATTATGATGAAATCTGCAATTTTATATTTTTTGGGGCAATTTTTGCCATTTTGGTCAGAGAATTGGGTTCTCAAAAATCTACTCGTCAGATAGCTATTTACCGCTTTTATCTGGCCATTGAAATGAGCTATCAAAGATTTCCACCTTCTTCATGAACACATGTGCCAAAAATAGTTATTCTCTTCATAACACAGTAGAGCTATATCGGCCGTCAGGTCGCTTGTAATTTATCAAGTATTCTCCTTCAATGGTAAATTTTCAGCAGTGATTTCGAAAGTCTGTACCCATTACCAGTTTGAACCAATCTCAATGGTGGACAGCGCCATTAGTGGTCATACCTATGGTGCTTTTGTTTTTAAGTGACCGTCTTCATCAAGAAATTTACATTTCAATTTAATTCTGGCAAGATTGCACAAGCTATTCAAATGAGCTACTTGAAAATTATTTTGATTGTGCAATTGCTAAAAAGATATTCCCAGCAATGAAATCACAGATATTTCATGAATTTCAAAAAATCAGATCACATAATTCAAAATATCACGGTTTAGAGATTATTAGGTTTGTACTGCTGTAAATAAACAGTAAATGATGTCCATTTCTGTAATCTTAAAATGAATATTCCATCATGAATTTTAATAGTGTACAGTACCAAAGCAAAAGTTTTAACCTTTTGAGTGCCAAAGACAATTTCTGTTGCCTTTATAAAAATATGGCTCAGTCAATTTTGTGAGATTTTTGCCAAAATTTTAATAAAAAACTCTGGCCAATGAAATGTTGTGTTCACTTGGTCAAAATTATCAAAACAATTACAGAAAAGTTCATAAAAATTGGTAAAATGTTGCACTAAATTTTGGTGGGAAAAAATACAGCACTCAAAGGGTTAATCTTGTGAATTAGGAAATATTGTATATTCTACACAGGATAAGACAGCTTCAAATGTGTAGTTTTATACTCTGACACAATGGATGAAGCTTACAAAAGTATTCATCTGAAATTGTCCAGGGGATGTAACAACACAGTAGGCCATTTACTGGTAGTTTACTGCCTTCTGATCTCAATGTCATTGTTTCCTATGACCTTACCATAGTGAAAATTTGATGCAGATAGACAATCAGAAAATAACGACAAATTGAAGCAAGGATGTGTTCAATATGTGACCTGCCAGCATTAACATTGGAAATTTGAATGCATAATTTACAAAAAAATGATGAGGCTCTCTTGAATTTGCAGCCTGTGAACCATTCAGCTTTGGTTACCGATGTCGAGAGACGTGTGACTGCAACAACAGCACATGCCACCATATCAATGGAACCTGCTTCTGTGAGGAAGAATGGACTGGAGAGAAGTGTGATATAGGTAAGATGAACATACAATTGTGTGTAGGAAGAGTTTTTGTGAATAAAACACAGCAAGATGATGTGTAGAGTACAAAGGTATACAATGGACTAGATTAGAAATTGAGTAAAGAAATTATTTGGAAAACAGAATAGAAACAAGAACATTGATTTGAAAACTAGAGAATTAAGTATAGACGATTCAGTTAGTTTCTTGTTACAGCTTGAAAACTCTTGTTAATAGCACACCATCATGGTAAAATGACCAAGTAATATTTGCTAGATTATTTGGCCCCCAAAAAGTCACCATCAAATTGAGAAATATTGGAAATGGTCAATAAAACAGGTGATAGAAGAGCATAGAGCAAAATAGTGTTGAATGGATATGCAAAACAGAACGTAGGATGCACATACAGATATACTGAAATATGGTTTTAAATCCCCTATCATACCATCCCATGCAAAGTATTAACAAAATAAGTTCAAAAATACATGCTCTGTTGCTATCATTAAGCTTTCAGCTGATGCATACTTCACACATCGTGTTTCAATCATCATGATAGATTCAGAGGGTTGATATATTGTGAGATCAGTGTTCTCCACAGCTTTGAAAAACCAGAGGAGCGGCCTATTTACATAGAAACTTAGAATTTGCATATTCTATTGTTATTAAGTTGTATTCTTTTGTATGGTTATTAGCCAATGAACAGGTTGCTTGCAAAACAGAGGGGTGGCCCACCCCTCAAAATCCTCTTGTGGAGAACCCTGGAGAACAAGAATTACCTGTGCACACCTGAACTCGGTATTTTAGCTGCTTTTAAATGCAGAGATTCATCAACACATACTTGAAAATTCACAACATATGCCACTCATATTAAAGTTATCCTGTACTTTTAGTTTCAGCTGGACCCATCATCCCAGGGAATGTTGGTGCACAAACTGGCGGCAAAAATTCAATGATGATTATCATAATTGTTATATTGATAATATTTGCAGTTGGCATCATTGTGTTTCTGGTTGTGTACCAATACAATCGGCGACGTCAACATAAACACACATACCCCTTCAAGCCATCACCTCTTGATGGAGATGTTTCTGGACCATTCAGTAGTCGACGTGAGCGCGCAGAGATCATGGTGCAGGATAATCCACTGTTTGTTCCCAGTGAGCAACTTCGAAATGAAAGATTAAATTCTTCAGGATCAGAGCGATACACCCCTGATCTAACAGAGAGCCCTTATAGTGAACTTGCATTTCAAGGTAACAACATTCTATAATATTCTGAGTCAATTTATCATTAGAGATCCCCTATGTAATTTTTCATATCTTAGCACTTGCATTTATAAATGTGTCAAATCACGCAGAACTAATTTCAATTCAGTAGATAAGGAGAATAGTGTGGGTAATTGGTGGAGACTAAATCACACTGAGAATCTTATACTATCTGAAATGACATACCAGGTTTAATTGTACTAAAACAGTTCAAATTACTTACTATACAGTAAGGCTGTTCTTTGCTCATAAAAAACAAAATGTTGATATTTTCTGTGTGTATTTCATAGAGTAAAACAAAAAGAAAGCATCAAGTTTTCCATGATATACACTTTAAGTCTAACAGATAATCTGGAAAAAGTGTTTTCCTAATTAAGCTAGTAATCCTAATATTATTCAATATTAATGTCACTGACCAAATAACTGTGATATTCACTATAATGATAATTTTTTATTGCTAGGTACATATGAAATGCAAGAGGTCAATGGTCTACCACCTCCACCGTTGCCTCCTCTTCGTAATGAAGACAGTCCTACATTTTATGCAAATAAGAAAGACAGCGGTGGGAGTAAGTCAAAAACAATTATCCTTTTTTTAGTCACAGTTACAGTGAGCTATATCTTGTCATAGCATTCATTGGATGTTTTCATCTGCTATCAGTCAACAGTTTCAAAGTACTGATTGCATGTAATTATAGCATCAGTGTTAATTTGTTATTCTTTCCTAAACCATCAACACCATGAGAGTGAAACCACAACAGAAAACAGAATTTACTTTCCTTGTCAGGTAAATTCAATTCTAGAAAGTACTAATTACTGGAGTAAAGTAACAAACGTCACCAATCAGTATTAACAAACATTGATTTAATAAACACATGTTTGTAAGCAATATCGGGTGGTATATGGCTGTTAAAAATTAAACAGGCACAATGTCTTAAGGTGTACTTGGCAAAATTAATAATTTAAAACAATCTGGTGATTGCCCAAAGGGATCAGATATATATTGCAATGCCGTATCAACATACAGTAATAGGTATAGAGATTCATTCTTCAAAACCCCCATCAACACAACTACTTGATGTATCATAGGCTACACACTGAGATGTTGTAGCTATAGTTACCCACCTTGGTCTTCATAAAGTGGCAACAAACCACAGATGGGTTGACCTCAATGAGACACTTTGCAGATTATATGCTACACAATGAGACACTTGGAATAATCACAGTTTATTATTGCAGACCTTTAAAGATTAACACAATCTAGTTGCTCTCTGAAAAAGTTTTAAAATTGAAGTTGGTGTGTTGTTTGTGACTCTTGTGACATTTACAATGTACAAGAAATCAAATTTTACTTCTACATGATTGTGAACATTTATATTTCATTACCGTTGACAATCATTACTTATATGAGATTGTGTGTTTTTTCTTGCTCACAGTTTTTACCATGGGCAGTTTGAAGAAATCAGAGACGCCGTATTCTAGTATGGAAGATTTGAAGAAGGCAGCAGCAGTAACTGCAGAGTCTCCGTACCTAGAACCGGTAAAACAGAATCTATATGACAACTTGGTTGAACCAAACAAAGCACCAGCTAGTAATGATGATATGCCCTATGACAAAATAGAAATTGTCAAATCACAAACAAAGAGTGATACGACTACTTCACCATACATGGAACCTGTACAGCTCAGTCCCAGTGTGAAATCAGAGACAACACCAGCCATTGGTAGTGATGCCAGTGGAGAGAATACATCACATTCAGAACCAAAACCACAGCCTCTATATGATAACAAGACTCTGAGTTCATCTGCTGATGACAGTGGTGTCTCTCCATACATGGAACCAAAATCACATTTTCCAGCCAATAACTTGCCAAGAAGTACTGATTCGCCAAAACCTAAGCCAAAGCCAAAACCAAAACCAAGTTCTCGTCGTGCTAACTTTCAAGCAGGAAACCCAACTTATGGGCAGAGTTCACCATACATGGAGCCAAAATCACATGTAAAGTGGCAAGACAGCATAGAAAATCCTAATGCATCACAGACCGATGCATCGCCATACATGGAACCAAAGTCACAGCCTCTGTATGATAACAAGTCTCCCAGTTCACCATTCAGTGACCCTTCACCTTACATGGAACCAAAACCTCGGCACCCATCTGATACCCAGGAATCAACCAATGCGCCCACTGCTGAGCTTTCACCATACATGGTGCCAAAACCCCAACCTGCTTATAAACTACAAACTGAAAATCCAACTTATGAGCAAAGTTCACCATACATGACTCCAAAGTCACAACCTCGACATGAAAGTGTTGACATTCCCAAACCAAGTGGTTATGAGGGTTCACCGAACATGGAACCAGGACCACAGAACCCTTATGACACCCTTGCAACAACCACACCACTCAATGATGAGGCATCACCATACATGCAACCCAGACCACAGAACCCTTATGACACCATTGAAACACCCAAACCACCCCAAGATGAGGCGTCACCATACATGCAACCCAGACCACAGAACCCTATGACACCATTGAAACACCCAAACCACCCCAAGATGAGGCGTCACCATACATGCAACCCAGACCACAGAACCCTTATGACACCATTGAAACACCCAAACCACCCCAAGATGAGGCGTCACCATACATGCAACCCAGACCACAGAACCCTTATGACACCATTGAAACACCCAAACCACCCAAAGATGAGGCGTCACCATACATGCAACCCAGACCACAGAATCCCTATGAAAGCCTGGAAACACCCAAACCATCCAATGATTGGGAGTCGCCACACATGGAACCCAGCCAACAGAACCCCTATGACTCACTTGAGGTACCACAGCCAGCAAATGATACAGCTCAACAATCTGGTAAGTCAGTGCATAGCATCTTATAATGTAGTGTACCGTGTATACCTGTTGTATTTCAGAATGAGGATAACACCCAGTAATTAACCACAGGATATGATACCAATTGACAAGTGACAATACAGATAAAACAAACAGCCACACAAGTTAGAAATGAGTTTGATTTTCTGCATTGATATTAGTATTCCTTGACTACATACATGTACAAGTCCTCTGTGTTTTTACATATTCTCAATGTCTTACATATTTATTTGTAAAATTCTGATTTTGTATACCATTTTGCAATTTTTCATGTAATTCTTGAAGATAGTAGTGAAGTTTTAATCACAATCATAATAGATATTTGTTTAGTTACTACAAGGACTAAATATAATTTCTGTACTTGCCTTTTTCCAGGTGACACAGAGGAATATGATAAGTTAGTGCGCCCTCTCTCCAAGAAGAAAAGTACTCCCCACCCTTATGCTAGTGAATATGAAACAATTGGAAAACCAGGTGAAGTAAAAATTGGATCTAATGATGCACCAGAGTCATAGATGATCTCTGAAAATGAAGACTTAATTCAGTAAGGAACCTATAAGCTGGGCTGAGCAAACCTGACGTCTTGGACCCTCAATTCATTCATTTATTATTTTGATTTTGATTATTGTGATTCATTACTTTACTTACCTGGTGGACCTGAACTGCCTGCTGACCTTGAGACCTTGTCCTAAGACTGTGTGGTGTAAATGTATGTGCCTGTACACACACAAGGAATACATCATCAGCGTTGATGCCAATCGTACATGCTTGATTTCACTTTTGATCCAGGTACTTCTTTAGGTAGTATGTGCCTCAAAATTGAGACTTAAACTTTTGCTCAAAACTTTCCTGAAACTTTGAACAAATCTCCTTCAAAATTAAGAATAAAAATGTGGGCTTACCACAAAATGTTTGTACCACGGAAACAGAATACCTTCAATTAATGACACTTGAAATTCAAAATGGTTGCCATCCCTGTGTTTACTCTATCAGAAAAATTAAATTTGTGATTTTCACAAAAATAAGATGATGAAAAGTTTATTTATTCCGTGAGCTTTCAAAATGATCCCCCACATGCAGTACATCAGAAAAGTAATTTAAATGTAAATGTTTGAGAGTCCAAATCTGTCCTCAATGCACATTCTACCTGAAATGTCAAACAGGTATGTTCTGGATATTCATATCAGCTCAGAGTTAGCATGAATACACCGTACACTACAACTATCTGGTGACAGAGGTCAATCTTTCATGGAATTCTGCACTTACTCTGGATTCAAAGGCTAGTATCATCAGTCACTGAAACTGTTTAGTCTAGTTACTGACCAGGTCACAAGACTGCTTGACATAAAAAACTAAACATGATTTGCTTAGCTGTGCCACAAGATATAATGAGAAACCAAATAGTATAATATGAAGGCTGTATTCATCATGGCCCTGAGAAAGTTGTTGACCAACTTATTTGCACAAATTAGTTTTGCATATGTCATCTTCTACTAAAATCAGTTATTATGAGTACTTAATACTAAACCAGAAAAATATTCGTGAATATCTAATTTATACAACATTAAAATTTAGCAAATAGGTCATGATAATGTAAATAGCCATACAGAATGTCCTACTCTTAGAAATTTTAACTCTTTACGGAGCTTTGAAGATTTTTAGTTGGGAAAAATTATTTTAATCAGCTGGCTGATTAAAAAATTTGAAATTAACTTTCATTTAAGTATTATGTAAGACAAATTCAGAGACAGATTTATTGCATGTGTAAATGTAAGTGAAGTGTCGAAGTGACCTGATTTATAGTGTCATTGTAAATATAGTAGTTTACTTCTTTGGAGTTTTATACGTCATTCTTGATTGAAATCTACCATCACAATGAGAGCCAACTATGCATGAAAAGAATCTTGAATATGTTGAACAATGAAACGTTACTGACATTTTAGGAAGTAACAGTATATTTCCTGATGGCAACTGTTTCTGTATTAGAAGTGGTTAGATTTGAAATGGATTCAACACAGAGGAGTAATCAACGCAATACAATCATACTGGCTGAATTATACAAATCTTTTAAGTGTTGGCATTTGGTAAAGGTGAAAAAAAATGTTAAAAATTGAATATCTGAATAAACAACTTTTAGCATTTGATACTCCTCTTAAAAAATTGAACTCCTACGATGCTGGACACGGCCGGGGTTTATCACAGTGACCTACATGATGGTTGCGACATTGCTATCTGTGTGGGCTGGGAATATGTACAATGCTTTGAGTTATTACCATGCATTTTGTATCAACTGAGGTAGATATATTATGTATACTTTTGTTGTTATCATGCAAATAATGTATGTGATTACTGATATTTTTTTATTACATACAGTGGTAGAAATGTACTTCTTAGGGCCTTGTTTCAACATGATACTTATTATGTTGATGTGGGCATTGCGTGAGCCAAAATACCCAAGAGCATTGTGTTTGTGTTTGTCAAAGTATTTACATATTTTAAAATATCTCCATGTGTTATAATAGTAATCTCACTTTTATTTCTTATTGCCCTTTTTAGAATGTGGAGATGTTATGTAACTACAATTTCAGTGCAGTTTTAAAAAATTTCTCATGTTAAACTCAAATGATTGTAATGTAATTTTGTTTTGCAGATATTTGAATTAATGCTGTCAAAAAATCCAAATTTTGTCATCTGCTTTCAGATTAGCAAGCACATAATTAATTTTATGTAATTTGGTTTGACACTATACAGTTAAAGAAGAATCAATTTTATGTCATTTCATCATAGACCCTAGAGTTTTTCTCTAGGGTCTATGATTTCATATTGAAAATTTTATGGTTTAGTTGCCACGTAAATATCTGCCCAATCAGTCAAGATATTAGTGTAACATTTTCAACCTACTTTCAGCAGTTTTTTGTAGAATTTTAATTTGATTTTAGATTGCATTAACACAACATGAGGGTTCATGTATAAATACTGTTGGAAGAAATGTTCCGGTGACAAAGTACAATGAACATAACATGGAAGTTTTACATTATAATATATGAATCATGTAATCAGTAAAGAGTTGTAGTATTTCATTTTGTAATTTGTTAAAGTCAACTGGTTAACTGGTTTGTTTTTACGTTTTCAGTTAAACTACTTAGGAACATGTATAACATGAGCCCATGAATTACGTTTGAATGGTCAATCCTCTCAGTTTTCCATTACGAATGGTCTGTCAAGTCACACTTTTCTCTTTAACTAAATTGGGATATCCATGAGCGTGATTGAAAAAATAAAGTTTGTTCAAAGTACAAACAAAACAATGTCTACATAAAGGAATAAATATCCAATAAATGTTATCATATACGTCTTTAAAGGATATATCATCCCACATACTGTGTGTTGTAATTATGGGCATCATCTATGTTGTATACATGTAACATAAACATTCCAATATGCATACAGATGTACCGTATGCAAATGAGTTTATGGGGTTAAAGGGGAGAAATCAGAAAATTTCAAATGTACCTATCCTGTGTCAATGCATAAATTGAGTGATTTCAGCATACTCTGTCAAAATGTGATTGGCTAATCAACAGGTGTAAATAGATAATTGATTTATGATTGCAGCATACTCTGTCAAAATGTGATTGGCTAATCAACAGGTGTAAATAGATAATTGATTTATGATTGGTGTGTAGTTTAATAAATGTTTTGCTAAAATTTACAGACGTAGGTCAACAAATTGGGATCAAGAGTCACAGAGATAATTGTCATTGGTGACATTTTATCAACTACTGGATGATAGCCTTAAGCAAAACTCTTATCCAAGTGAAATTCAGGAATCTCACATTTACAGACAATTACCCAGCACCTTTAATAACAGATACAGAATGATGTAAATTATTAATTGTCATCTGTTTAAAGGTCTCCATGATGATTTCTATCCTTGGTAGAGACTCACATGTAGTTTCTAGACATGCAACAAATTTTACATGTGGTTTCTAGACATGCAACAATTTCTACATAGCAGAAAGTCTGTTTTCCATGCCACACAGATGATATTTCTTTGTTGTATAGTTGTCTCTGTGTACTCAATTTCATGAATTTTGTCATAGAATTGTTGACACTGTAGATGTGATTTGATAGGATTGTTATTTCTGCAAATTGAAATACAGATTCCATCATTTGAAAATAAGTCATTTTCATGACAAATTATGATTGTTTTGAGTGTATGTCTTTAGATATTTGTAAGGCAGGGGGATATACACATATTAAGAAAACAGCTTCTGCTATGAAGAATGCTAGCAGTATTAAACTAAACACAATTGTTGGAGGTGTAGGTTTACAATGTTATGAAATGTTATTTTTATATCGACTTGTGTGATGTCAAGGTAGAAATATCTGTCACTCGAGGATGCTCCCTACGCCCCCTCGAACGACTGATCTTCCAGTCTAATGTCAAGGCTGCCAGTGTAAACTATATGGCTGCCAGAAAATCTTTTTACCACATATCAATCAACCAGTTGCCAAGTTTTGTTCAGGAAATCAATTGAAATGCAGGAGAACAACTTCCAAAATTTGTAAAGACAATAGTACGCCGTGTTTTGTATTGTTGTTTGTTTGTTTATTTGTAACTTGTGATTACTTTCATAATCAGAATAAAGTTGGTTTGTTTATGGATGATCAACTCAGCACATGTGATATATGTTGATTCCATCAGTGAACAAACAAACAAAAAACAATTTAACAATATTTATACAGTATATGCAATTTATGTTTATGATGTTTATACATGTATGCAGTTCTTGCTGGAACTTTTTCATTGAGGATATGGGCCAGATGATGGATGAGTTAAATGTATTGGATTGTGGATATCTGAAAATCGCCATGTAAGCTGCTGACTTTGATGACTAGATGACTTCCAAGTATTGATTAATGTGTTGTATGATATTGACTGTCTATTTTAGATTTTTGTTGTAAATTACAAGCATTATGAGTGGCAGCAAGAGTATAGCGTAACATACGGTACATATTCTCACACACAAGGGGCTTGAGACTTCTTGATAATTTGGCACGTAAGGCAGAGATGAGCGCTGCAAAATAAATGTATTATGCAGTGGTGTGGTCCATATGAATGCAGGAATAAAGGTCATCCCTGACCATCTATGGCCATTACTTGTAAAGGTGTGAAGTCAAGTGTGTATATACATGTATGTGAACTGCAGTTGACCAACACAACACAATATCAGTAGGCCAAAATAATGTACAGAGAAAAAATTGCAATTTTTCTGCATAAAGTTTCCTGTATGTGCCATGGAAAACATGGAAAATATAAATGGAAAAATACCCAGTTTGACAAGATGCCAAGTTTGTGTGATTAATTATTAAGTGTATCTGGTAATTTTTACTTCAAATTCTGTCTTATATTGACAGAATTAAACCATTGCCATGGTAGTTAATGAAAGGTAGAATATGTACATGTACTGTGGGAAAAGACCATTTGACATTAAAGGCTGGAATAATGGCAAAGACATGTTTCTTCTCTCAACCACATTTTTCTCTGGAATATTGTATCATATCATGGTATTAATACACTGGTTTGTGATTTATTTTTATTGACCTATGAACTTTGCTGGCAGTCTGAAAGACAACAGGTCCCAGTTTAACATCAATAATATTGCCATCAAATACTGAGATAAATGTTTCATATAAGGGATGTAATTAAAAATAGATCTGCGTAGAATATAGTAGCAAAATTATGGTAAAAACCGTAACAATGCCAGCTAAATATCAAAACCTGACAGAACTAGATATCTCTCAGTACATAAATCACACACACATCAGCTTCTGAGAGAGATGACTTGAATACACAAATAACAGGCATTACACGACACACAATGTTTGATTCATAATTTTTCAAATTTATTATAGAAGCACGAGAGTAATATTACAGCCTGTGGGTAAAGCGTGAAATCTGCCTTCAATGCATGTACAGAATACAGTATGCAAACAAACTGCAGACATGGCAAGCACACATCGGGACTGTGAAATCTGCCTTCAATGCATGTACAGAATACAGTATGCTAACAAACTGCAGACATGGCAAGCACACATCGGGACTGTGAAATCTGCCTTCAATGCATGTACAGAATACAGTATGCTAACAAACTGCAGACATGGCAAGCACACCATCGGGACTGTGAAATCTGCCTTCAATGCATGTACAGAATACAGTATGCAAACAAACTGCAGACATGGCAAGCACACATCGGGACTGTGAAATCTGCTTTCAATGCATGTACAGAATACAGTATGCAAACAAACTGCAGACATGGCAAGCACACATCGGGACTGTGAAATCTGCTTTCAATGCATGTACAGAATACAGTATGCAAACAAACTGCAGACATGGCAAGCACACATCGGGACTGTGAAATCTGCTTTCAATGCATGTACAGAATACAGTATGCAAACAAACTGCAGACATGGCAAGCACACATAGGGACTTAGACTTGGTTCAAGTCGGTGAATTTTAAAAAAATAAAATCATTTATAATAGTTTCTCTTGTGTCTCTCCTATTTCGTACAAACCTATCCGGAATTTGGCAGCTCACGCCAGGTTTTCCCAACGATTCAATTCATCACGTTTGAGTCTGTGCAGTAGTGAGTTAGTTTCTGCCGGATTGGTGAAACTCCGCTGTATAGCGTTCACTCCACTCATCGCGTTCACACTACTCATCGCGTCCACTCACGCGCGCGTTTCACATGAAAGCAGAATACAAATCATTGCGTTCACTCCACTCAAACATTCACAAATCACAGACTTGAACCAAGTCTAATAGGGACTGTGAAATCTGCCTTTCAATGCATGTACAGAATACAGTATGTAAACAAACTGCAGACATGGCAAGCACACATCGGAACTGTAAAATCTGCCTTCAATGCATGTACAGAATACAGTATGCAAACAAACTGCAGACATGGCAAGCACACATAGGGACTGTGAAATCTGCTTTCAATGCATGTACAGAATACAGTATGCAAACAAACTGCAGACATGGCAAGCACACATCGGGACTGTGAAATCTGCCTTCAATGCATGTACAGAATACAGTATGCAAACAAACTGCAGACATGGCAAGCACACATCGGGACTGTGAAATCTGCCTTCAATGCATGTACAGAATACAGTATGCAAACAAACTGCAGACATGGCAAGCACACATTGGAACTGTGAAATCTGCCTTCAATGCATGTACAGAATACAGTATGCAAACAAACTGCAGACATGGCAAGCACACATTGGAACTGTGAAATCTGCCTTCAATGCATGTACAGAATACAGTATGCAAACAAACTGCAGACATGGCAAGCACACATTGGAACTGTGAAATCTGCCTTCAATGCATGTACAGAATACAGTATGCAAACAAACTGCAGACATGGCAAGCACACATTGGAACTGTGAAATCTGCCTTCAATGCATGTACAGAATACAGTATGCAAACAAACTGCAGACATGGCAAGCACACATAGGGACTGTGAAATCTGCCTTCAATGCATGTACAGAATACAGTATGCAAACAAACTGCAGACATGGCAAGCACACATAGGGACTGTGAAATCTGTCTTCAATGCATGTACAGAATACAGTATGCAAACAAACTGCAGACATGGCAAGCACACATAGGGACTGTGAAATCTGCCTTCAATGCATGTACAGAATACAGTTTGCAAACAAACTGCAGACATGGCAAGCACACATTGGAACTGTGAAATCTGCCTTCAATGCATGTACAGAATACAGTATGCAAACAAACTGCAGACATGGCAAGCACACATTGGAACTGTGAAATCTGCCTTCAATGAATGTACAGAATACAGTATGCAAACAAACTGCAGATATGGCAAGCACACATTGGAACTGTGAAATCTGCCTTCAATGCATGTACAGAATACAGTATGCAAACAAACTGCAGACATGGCAAGCACACATAGGGACTGTGAAATCTGCCTTCAATGCATGTACAGAATACAGTATGCAAACAAACTGCAGACATGGCAAGCACACATCGGGACTGTGAAATCTGCCTTCAATGCATGTACAGAATACAGTATGCAAACAAACTGCAGACATGGCAAGCACACATAGGGACTGTGAAATCTGCCTTCAATGCATGTACAGAATACAGTATGCAAACAAACTGCAGACATGGCAAGCACACATCGGGACTGTGAAATCTGCCTTCAATGCATGTACAGAATACAGTATGCAAACAAACTGCAGACATGGCAAGCACACATCGGGACTGTGAAATCTGCCTTCAATGCATGTACAGAATACAGTATGCAAACAAACTGCAGACATGGCAAGCACACATCGGGACTGTGAAATCTGCCTTCAATGCATGTACAGAATACAGTATGCAAACAAACTGCAGACATGGCAAGCACACATCGGGACTGTGAACACCGACTACAAAATTCTAGAAACTACATTACATTGTAAGATATGTTCCCTATGAATAAAAATCAATGAAAATATAATGATCACTGGAGAAAATTATCAAAGACATTGGATTCACTTGACTTTTACAAGCAAATTATTTATATGCCATAAACTTTGTGGCAACCATAGTGGCTGGTTAAGGTTGGCTCTGCACATACACCACTGTGAAGGCTTGATGATAGTGACTTTAAAATCATTTTTATGACATTAAAAACATATGTCAAGGAAAATACAAAAAGCTTATGAAAGTCATGGCAAAGCCCTGTTTTCAACAGTAAAACAAAGTCACATAGACTTTTACCATGTTCATTCCTTTGTGATCACAAATGGCAAGATTCTTGTCTTTGAAATTATCCACAGAACATAGCTGAATAGTTATATTCCAAACAAAGAAATCACAGGTCATAGGTCAACTTTATCATGTGTGTATTAATATGTGAATTCAGCTTATTTCACTGACCTAAGAGAAATTAAAATTAGTTGTTTATTTATTGAACTGGATTATTCCAGTTTGATTCTATTTGACACACACACCAGTTCAAATGAAAATCACACAATTTTGCAATACAGATCATATATTGTTCATTTAATGATTTCCATCTGGCACATAATATCCATGAGTATTGTCTAATTAAACCTGAAAAACTGCATGGTAAGAGAACATGTGGATATGAATTGGTCCATAACAGTATCATTGACAAGTTCATAGTGGTCTAACTCCTATAAATTAAATATCTTACTGAAAGTCAGAAGGGTTCTCAAACATGTATTAGCAGAATGATTACAGTTCCTAATGCAGAGCTTGGAAAACAGAGTAGATTGGAAATGATAAAATTGGAGATAATCCAATGTAGCAATATTCATCCAGGCATTAAAATGTGACTCAATCTTACGGATACTACACTAAACATTGACAACTTGTCTGTTGGCTCAATATAACTCTCTTTGTATTCAAACCAGAATATCAAATGATAAATTTCACTTCTTGTACCTCAACAATAGTTTTCTTTCCTGTCCTTGTGTCAACTTGTGTCATTCACAGCTGCAATGTCTAACATTGTTATCGCACAAAGCAGTTTTGCGATTTCCAAAGTAGAGGGGTCAATAATGGTTTAATATCTGGCAACAAATTAAATGACCAGTTCCCTAATGAATTCTTAACATCTTCAAATTACATGAATATGAGCTTAGAAGATGCAGAGGACACTTCCGAATATCTCAAATTTTCATCACTTTCCACAGCAAATCTTCTCAATATTAGCACTTTGTATGGCCGTATTGTGTGCCCTTGGTTGTTCTTCATAAGATTATAAACATTTCACCATTTCTGAGTAACAGAGAGAGAAACTGATAATCTTCTTTTAACTTCTCTGTTGTGGTTGGTTCTTTGCCAAGTACACAAATAATTCTGATCATTAAATTTTTATAGATAACTGGCCAAAACTCACCACCATCATATCAAATGTTCCACATATTTTTAAGCTTATCAAAAGTACTAAAAAAAAAAACCCAGGACATCATACATAATGTAAGACTTTTGTTCTGTAAACAACACAGCTAGTTGACCATGAAATTGCCAACAACATTATTTTGCAATGGATCATGGGATAAGGCATGTTCCCACATTTTCATTCAAATATGTAGCTCCAATACAAATTCTGTGGTTAAAATCATTGAATTTTTTCTGTTACCATGTCAGAATTCATTATGCCAAACAGAAAGTCTGAAAATCACTGGTTTTGGTTGTAAGCTATGCAGCTTTAATTTGATCATAGTATGGTGAATTTAGGTTCCCACAGCACAAATTTCAACCCCAGCGCAAGTACTCTGTGATGGGACCCATTAAACACGGAATGTTCCGGTATGAAATAAAGATACAACACATCAGTAATACTTCCATTTTTGCTTCCATTAGATTTATTGGAAACAAAACATGAAAATGCTGGGTACAGAGCTTTTGTATGTTCAAACTGGCTAAAAAATATGAATTGCAAATAAATTTGTATGGTTATATCTCAGTGAAAATCACAGTAGAATGTTTAAGACGCTAGGATAAGCATAATAGATTTTAATTACAATCGCTGCATTACATGGGATAAAAACTACTGGGTAGAAAGTTAGTTGCTAAATACAACATCAACATACATCTATGTGAATCAGAATAACATGGCATAGTTTGGACATGTCTCCATGGCAACAGGACTTCCATCTTGTGCAAACTGTGCAGCTCAATCACGCAGAGCTCACTTAGGGATGCTATAACCTCCTCATCCGTGTTGATATGGTATAACCCTGGTTTGAGATTATACACCGTGAACAGGGGTGAAAAGGTTTGGTATTTGGATGCACATTGCGTGTTGATACTAGCAAGCTATTCTTATAAGGTGTGGCACCCCCTGTCATGCAGAAATAAAATGGTTTTGGAGTTGCTTCAATAGCTTCTCTACAACTACTTTGGTTCTGTAGAGAGGCAGAGAGAATGAGAGCTTGCAAGGCTATCAGTGAATACTACAGAGTGCAACAGCCTAGAATAGCTTGCTAGCATTTCTTGCAACTGAAACTATAACGCTATACACGGCACAATTGCATGGCTGCGAGACGTCATATCCGCACAGTCTAGGATAGATATCCACTAAAAAAGATTTCCTAAAATGCACACAAGTCTGAAATGCGCTTTTCTTTCAGTTCGCAGTAGATGGAATGTATTACACAACACACAGGACACACATTAACTCAGCTATGGAGCATTTTCTCACAGTAGACTACAACAGGTTTATATATGCCAGGTGTGGTCTGCATAAAGTATACACATATATTGTGGCAGAACTAGGGTAATCTCAGCACAGAGGGAATCTAATGTACTGTGAACAACAGTAGAGATGCACATACCATCAAGGTAGAACCAAAAAACATGGATTTTGCAATATTTACAGACCGTAGAAAAGGACATACAGTGTATGTACGCTTTACAAAAAAGCTATTCCCCTAGAGATCTCTTTTTTTTGACAACTGAAGTCGTACACAGTAGTGTGAAATTACGCAGGGAACAAGCTGTGTGGAAAACATATACCATAGGCAATATTCAGTTTGTAAAACGGTACCAAAAACCAACAATATAGGATAAAGTGAAAATTGGTAAAAAGTAATGGCATGGGGTGATACCACGCTAGAGGTTAAACACCCCACACCAAGACCTAGAAATACAACACTGACTGCACGGCTGTACTAAACTAAACACCGCATGAGGAAGATAAAATTCTGATGTATCTTTCCATGTAAGTAGAAACGCCACTGATCTTATATGTTAAAGTGCTGACATTGAAAAAGGTGAATTGAAAAAGGTTTAAAATGAATGGATGTGTTGACATACATGTATGCAGGGAGAGCAACAATGTTACTGTTCCTGTCCACAGTGACAAAATGGATGGAAAGTGTTACACAAGGTAACACAACAGTCCAACAAAGGTTCTCTAATCTTGGCCCCCCCCCCCTAAAAAAAAGACTTGTCTTTTTGGTTTACTGGTACTATTCCAGGGCAAACTTATCAGAGCTCGACTGTACAGCTTTCAGTTAGATGCATTTACAACACAGCCATCTATGAAACACAAGATAGCCCAACTTGAGCTCTGGTTTAGATCAACGTAGGAAGCCCAACGTACCGGTTGTCAGAGATATCTGACAGTGGTCATCAAAGTCCATACACCTGACTGGTCTGAAAAACAAATGCCGAAAGATCTAAAGTATTGGCGCTGCTGCAAACTATGGTAAAAATATCCAAAGAACCTAAATAGTTAAACCAAATTACCTTTCTTTAATGTGGAATATGCTGAACAGACAAAAATACATTGAGGTCAAAATCCTTTGCTGCCAGACACAGTATGCGGACAAGCAGAAAACGTCATTACTAGCACTCATTTCACACACATCAACACAACATGCTTTCAATATATTCAATGCCATGGCATTATACATTGGCTATTTTATTTACTAACCGGATGAATTATACTAATAGATATACACAGTGTCATTATATTTAATTAAAAAAAAAAGGAAAAATAGAAAAGCAAAAAGAAAAACAAACTGCTGGAACATATAAGCCTTTGTGTTGGAATTCACAGGACAGCATCATTACTTGAATTTCTAGGATTTCTAGTCTGGTGTAGTCATAATATTGTATGTATTAACATTAGTCCAATCAGGACATATTAAATTAGTGTTTTATTTTCCCCACAAAA
Source organism: Ptychodera flava (assembly GCF_041260155.1). Classification (NCBI taxonomy): domain Eukaryota; kingdom Metazoa; phylum Hemichordata; class Enteropneusta; family Ptychoderidae; genus Ptychodera; species Ptychodera flava. The sequence goes on from NC_091945.1 coordinate 36,294,851, forward strand.
CACAAACCCCCTACTTGATCTGAATGTCTTATTTTTTCGGCCCTGGTCTATATAATAGGGTTCATCAAGTCTTCTTATTTCTACTGAAAATTTTGACATTTTTTAAATACGTGGTGGAAAGGACCAAAATTGGAAATGTTGGAAATTAAGCATTTGATCAAGTTTGTTTCGAGTTTCTCATACATAATATTTCATAAATTACTTACACTCACCATTCAGAACACAAGATCTTATTTATAGGCAACAATGTCATACACAAACAAGCACAAATCATGTGAGATTATTGATACGAAATCAATTTTGAAGACTTTTTCTGCCTTTTCCTGGAAATACACTTAATTGAGCTTATCAAGTAATCACCATACCTTGTTTAATTTCATATAGCATACAAGAAAGCAGAAAACTACCGGTATTGCAAGATTTTACACTTGTTATATACCGAAAAGATATTTCTAAAATATCTATATTCACATAAATGTAGAATAAATACTTAATTTCCAGCATTGTGCTCCAATTTTGGAATTTTTTGAAAGAATTTCCACCTATGCTTTTTCTGCTGATTTATTTCATGACATTTATTACAAAGTTCTGTCTGACATCTGATGTTACAGATCGGGTTGATTCCCTCACTGGTCCACATCTAGTTCTGGCAGCAGGTTTTCTTCTTGGCTTCGGTATCAATGGTCTTATCCACTGTAATGGTTTCCACATTGTTGCTTGGGGAGTCCTCCCCACTGCCCCCATCCCGAATCTGTTTCTGCGATACAATATGGTAAATTTCTGCAACAAATTACCCCAGAAAAAAAAATTGACAAGATAATCAAAAGGAAACAAAAGCACAGGACAAGGAAGAAATGACACTGACTCGCCTTGTAGAAATACCCCTCTTCTCTTTTATTACAACAGTATTTCTTGTTATACTGGGCCTAACAAGTATCTTGTATTACAATACACTGCATTTTTGAAATTGTACAAGGAGCCTACAAATTCGATGAGTATTATCACATTCTTTTTTTCCTTCCCTTCCCCATCTTCCCAAAAAAGTACAGGAATTTACCCAAGGTGAAAATACATTCCCCCCAACGAGTAAAATACTTTTGTTCTATTTACATAGCATTACACAAATGACACACAATGTCGACACAACATGGACTGAAGCAATTGGAATGATGGGGTGGGAAAAGTTTGCATGAGCTGAGCATATAAGCAGCTGGCTTTAAGTTTGACAACAATTTTTCTTCTTGCTAGATTCGTCTTCTGTTGGTGCTATGTGGATTGGTTTGGTGTTATCAGTTTTCAGATCGTCAGCTTCCCCTGACCCTTGCCGGATTTGTTTCTGTGATACAATGCGATAAATTTCTGGAAAGAAGAGAAAAAAAACAAAAACCCATGCAAATGGAAGGAACGTAAATAAAAAAAAATGTTGACGCAAGCAGAATCTTCACCGATAATGAAAATGAAATGCTGCATACTGAGCTGACAAAGCAAGTGGAAATACACTGAGTTTATGGTGTTACTACAGATGTCAATAAATTTACAGAACATGCAACGATAATGCTGTGAAAACAAATTCACCCCAACCCAACATCGATCATCACAGGGGAGGGGATATTTTGGTATATTTATTAAGAGAGAACTATTTCTGTAAGTTTGAAATGTCAAACTTTATTTCCACTGATAGTTGGATAACTGAAGACCACTAACTAGCCACATTGTTTCATTACCGTAGTAGTGGTATATTCACTTTTTAAAAAATTCTACTTTTTAGAGTCCAATTTGGACATTAAATCTCAAATTACATAATTTTAGGCTGACTTTGTAATATTTTTGGGAGTGCCGTGAGCACAGACAAATATTTAATTTGAACTTGATCAAAGGAGGATTCACTATGTACATCAATGTACCAGTAACTTTAATTGGCTGTCAATTTATAGTCGCGCCAGCGGCTTACTGACTACGCATGCGCTTATTCATAATATACTATGCGAGTAACCGGAAGTGTACCCTTCTTTCATGGGCGCCGCCATGTTTTTTTTGAGTACTCGTAAATAAACAAATACGAAACAAATTACTATTATATAACATGCCTTTTATAAAATATACCTCTTTTATTAGCCAGTAAATGTTATTATGCACCTTGTCGCTGATACAAAATATCGTTAATATAGATAAAGGGAGAAAACTGTCGTGCATATGAACGGGGGCATACGCAAAGAATGCTGGGATTGAATTATAGAAGAGCGCCCCCTGTGTTAATAATTAGATTCAAAAATTGCCAGTTTTTAGACGGAACGCTATAGTTTTCAGCTTGCAAGTGGAAGGTGGGCAGTGCGGATACCATTGCAATGATAATGATTGCATAATACGTCCCTTGTTTAACGCAATAGGCTGTTATCATTGTAAAAATTGCCAATTTTTGTCCAACATTTTTACATGCTACAGAAAATCTATACCTGCCCTGCTGCAGCGTTTGACCGTTGACGTCGTGTACGTACATGAACTGCTTTCATCAGAGGGAAACTGGGCATAGTTGTCATATAAACTTTTATGAAGTAACAATTACAGTTTATCATGAATCAATACAAATAACATTGCCAATCTTAACCCCTGGCGCGACACCAAGGGCTGAGCCCTATATAATATTAACAAAATTCTGTCAGTATATGTTAACACAAAATTGTGATCTAAAGATGTCTGTATACAAACATAAAACCAATTATTTAAATATTGTCTCTTGAGGGAGGCTATAGGAAAGATACCCAATACAGACACTATCAATTTAAGTAATAGTACATGTATGACAGAGCAGTAGACATGCTGTAGCATGCGGGTTTACCAATGAATTTTAATGATGCACTGATAAAACAGAGGTCAAGCTACTTGGGTGACGTAACATCTGCTTACCTGTGAGAATATTCTGGAAAGCTGTTTCTACATTTGTTGAATCCAGTGCTGACGTCTCAATGAATGAAAGATTGTTCTTTTCTGCGTGAGAAAGAGGTAAAAGGAATTTTTTATTTATCACAAAATGATCTTATCATTTTTTTGCTTTTCTTCTGTGGATATGTGATTTGGAATACTGGTACGTTTGGTTTCCCTCACAACAACGGGAAGTATAGTAGACATCTTTGATCACATCTGTAAATCAGTAATATGTAATTTCATGTTCACCACTTTGTCTGAGGAGTGACCTGAATATAAAATCACAGAGTCATAGTGTGGAGTCTAGGGCCATATATTCTGCATGAGTCACATGCAAGAATGACAAAATATGTCGACAGGAAATTTTACCATCATGGTGGGTGTCCATTACTGTTGTCATTACATCACAGATAATTTTAAATGGTAAATGTTTTCAGAACAGGGAAATGTTATTGTGATAATAGTTAAAGGAGATCGTGTATGACGCCATACCTGCAAATGCTTTTGCTTCATCTGTGGGTACTGCCCTAAGATGTCGAAGATCACTCTTGTTACCGACTAACATGATAACTATATTATTATCTGCATGGTCCCTCAGTTCTTTGAGCCATCTTTCTACATTTTCATAGGTTAAGTGTTTGGCTATATCATATACAAGTAATGCACCAACAGCACCACGATAGTATCTGTGTATGAAACACAAAAACCATATTAATTTCTGAACATGTCTACTACTGGTTTGTCTTATCATTCATGTGCCACTATGAGGCATTCGCTTCTGTTCTCTTTTTTGTCTACTAAATGTTGTAGTTGACAAAAAATTACAGCCTGAAATCGAGAAGATTATGTGATTTCATTTACTTCAAGGAAGCGTTTTTCTTTTCTTTAATCAGTAGCTAATCTTTAAAAATTTAGCAAAGGATGAAGGAAGAATTTTTTACATGGGATTATGGGGAATTCACCAACTAAGAAGTAACTACAGTAGTTGGTGTATATCAATGTGCTTCGTGACTAAGCTGGCACGAAAACATTTCTCAAGGCCAAAACCCAACATCTAACAATTTCACTAGACGCCAACAGATGTCTCAAGTATTGCGGTAGCTTTCAACATGCAGATTATGTCAGTTATGATTAAAGTACACATGTAGAAATCCTTGAGAGTACTTACGCACTAGTGATGGCTCTGTAGCGTTCCTGGCCAGCAGTATCCCAGATCTGTGCTTTTATCGTCTTACCATCTACTTGAATACTACGAGTAGCAAACTCTACACCAATCGTACTTTTGCTTTCTAAATTGAATTCGTTCCTTGTAAATCTTGAGAGTAAATTACTCTTTCCAACTCCTGAGTCTCCAATCAGCACGACTATAGTAGAGAACAGAACAGATGAAACAATTTAGGTGGGCGGAAGCACACTAAGCTGATGAAATGAATAATTATGACTTTTGATTATACATAACATTTTACATATAAATATATATGGTTAGTATTATGTACTGTACATGTAGGGGTCACACTGAACATAGGCAATGTACTTGTGGCATAGTTTGCTCAATGTAGACTACAATGTACACTAATGTCTACATACATATATATACTCCTGCATTCTATGAACTTTTTGAGCCTTGACGGTATTTTCTGGCTGTTTAAATACATAAGATATTTCAAGAGAAAATATCACTTGTTGAAAGGACACAACTAATATAGTGCTGTAGGTTCCTATAAATATCCATTGGTAGTATTTCATAGTGACAATTATGATTTCATAACAGCTATGTGTGTTTATCACTTTTATAGAACTACAATAACCTCATCCTTTGATCACTAAACCATCCTATGCCTTTACAGTACTACGCAGTAGTTTTCCAGTTTCTATGGAATACTGCTGATTCTTGGATATGACATTTCACAGAAGATACAATCCGAAAGAAGACATGTTTTTGGGGACAGGTTGGGTTCATAGGAGAAACTGACGATAAGACTTCTGTCAATAAGTAATTTTTAAGCAGTGCATTCTCTCTCCACTTGAATGACTAAAACCACTTTTCTATTTTACACTACGCAGGCAGAAGTGGTGACAATATTCCAGCTCTGTGCTACATTTGAAAGACTGACGGATGTTAATTGTTGACTACAGTATTCTTCTCAAGATCAGCACCAAATAGCAGAGTTGTTGTGCAAAGTCTAAGCTTGTGTTCTTTAGCCTAATCAGACCTTCAATCACAAATAAAATTATATGTTTTATACATGTACATCAGTCACACTTCACGCCTATTGCTATGTTTTCATACTGGGTCATATAATCACTGGTCACACAATCAAATAACTTCCTCATAAGCAAATACAGTAGTACTTGACATGTGTTTGTGACAAATACAGCATGTATCATAAACAATGTGGTCACTGATGTGTAGTTCCCATTCTGAAATGATCTTGTGTGTAACTTACATTTTTACTTAATGTATAAGGTAATGTATCTTGTGACCTATTTTGTAACGTTCAAAGAGAACATCATTACGACAACATAGCAGAATGTATATGGAAATTTATGTCAGTGACAAATAAGTTTGTTCTACAATAAGCAGGAAATATTCTACTTTATGAGGTCCAATAAATTGCATGGAAATAATATGCACCATCCAGATAAGAGGTTATTTGATGATTTTTGTCAAACAGCAAACAAATATTGACTGAAGACATACAATTCATAATCTTGAATGGGGAAAGACTCCACTTTGATCTAGGTACAGTACATTGTGAGGATGTCAGATATTTGAAGTTAGGAATTAGTTTCTCTAAGGGAACAGGGATGTGAATTTGGTATATTTACATTCATTGCCATGATTGTGTTATGTGCATAAACTCTTCAATAGAAGTAAATACATTTTCACTGAATACAAAGGTCATAGGAATGTTGCCGCTGCATATTCAACATATTAGATTTAATTCTATACAGATGCTTTGTTTGGACATAGATTTTAATTTGGCCAAAACAATGTAATGCCTGTGAAAACAGTTCTGGAAACTTATCATTACACAATGCATTAGGCTACTATTTCACGCAAGACTTATGCATTAGACAAAATTTTACAAAATTTGAGTTTACAGCGCCACTGTTTACTACAACTTTGAATGAAAATTATATTAATTTAATGTATAACATGCATAATGTATGTACCTGGAAGGTACATGTATTACAAGTAAATTTAATAGAAACAAGGGCACGAAAACAGTCAACCAGAAGCTACATTGATGAGAACAGCAGGTGACAGCATATTAGCAAGATAGGAAGGAGTGAAGTACCTTTGAGGCTCCAACAGTCTAAATGACATAATTTATTGAACCAGGAAGACCAGTCTATCGATCACAGCATAATGGTTGTGGGCAGGTTGTTTTACAACCTTGCTTTAGAGGAAATGGAAAAATATCATGTACATATATACAAATTAGCAGCACCTGGTACATTTCTCTATTTGTATGTAAACTTGTGACTACCTGTCACTGCTCCAGTTAGAAAGTTTTCATGTTCATTTCATACTAAAGCCTTACACCCTAGAACTCACCACCAAAAAAAAAAAATACCAAACACGTGTAGTTATATCACTGCGACATAGTTTCGCCCCTTTAACCATAGATCTTGATAAATCTGCATTCTAATATACGACAAATGACTTTTCTATGAATATTTGTAGCAAGAAAGAGTCATTTTCATATTGCATCCAATTAACAAGTTTCTATACTTGTGTGATGAGAAGGAACATTTTATTTTTATTTTTGGAAGTATTGTTAATTTCAGACCATATTTATTCATGTAGTTACAGTTAATTGTACATATTTTTATGGAAAATCTGAAATGTACCTACTGAAATGTGAATGAAAACAGAATACTGAATATATATTTCAGATTTCAGGCTGTTTTACTCAAAGACTACTAAACAATACATTATAACATAATAGTTTACTACTTCTCCTCAACAATTTGATCCATGTCCATTGTTAAACACTTCCCGTTTTGATCTGAAGA